>NC_088394.1:50527500-51238500 GCF_037993035.2 Macaca fascicularis
CCCTTTATGGCAGAAAGTGTCCTCCATCGAAAGACTGATTCCACACCTTGACCTTTTATCCATCTAAAAATAAATAGTTGAAAAAGGAGACTGTTTCTAGCATAAGGAATATGTGGAAGAATCTGCCTTCCTAGGTGCAGATATTCTTTTTTAACCTGACATCCTTTTTCATCAAAATCCACTGCTTTTAAACTCAAGATGAACAGAATCTCAAACCCACACTCCCCTGGTAGGAACCTGGCAGAGTGTCTGGTTTGTCACATCCTACTTGTCTGATGTATACCTGGATTTTCTGTTTTGTTTTGTTTTGAAAGTCTACTTCTCCAAAATGCCTAATCTTAATATTTTTGACCCTCATTTGTCCCCCAAACCAGTCCTTCATTTGCCTGCAGACACAGCCCTTCTCATCAGTCCCTCTCATTTCCCACTGACACTTGCTCTCGATGCTCTTTGCAGAAAAAAAAATCTGTGCTGTGAACACAGTTTGACATTTCCTGACATTTCATGAACTAATTACACTAAAAATAATTAAGCATGTTCACATCTGTAACAAACGAAGGCAAAATGGTTGTCAGCGGGCGTGATTGATGACTTCCCTGAGATTTGATCTGATGAGATTCTCCCCATCGTGGGCAGAAGCCCGATGCCACGGTGTTTGCAATCATGCCTTTAGCCCTTTTCATGAGATCACACCGATGAGATGCTTGAAGAAAAGGATGGGAAAATTAATGACTACAATGAAATATTTGCATTTTTCCAGGGCTGGAAAAAACAATGAACAAGAGATGTGACAACCTCAATTATTTGGTGGTGCTAAGAGCTCGGAGACAGCTCCTGCTGAAGAGAGCTGTTGGGAAGCCCGGGGGTGTCAGCCTGGCTGGAAAAATGGCAGGTGACAAGGACAACATTTTTTTTACGCTACATAGGCCCACAGAAGCTCAGCTAAAAAGACAAATTGCAGGAGTAATTTCTTATGGAGGGGGAAATTTGTCAGCATTTAAGCTTGTTCCTCCACAAAGGTTGGACTGGGGTTTGAAAATAAGCCGGGAAAGCAGACAAAGGAATGCAATCTGATATCTGCCAATCGATTCAACTGCCAATGGCTGGGTCTTCTTTGTTTAACACGGTTTGGGGCTTTCTGTGTAGGCTGCGCACTGTACGGAACCGAACACTTCCTGCCCACTGGGAAGGCATTTGGAAGGGACCCCGGTCTGCTGGAGACTTAATCTGGCTTTTTCCAAAGCCAGCTCTAGCCCGTTTTCTGGGCAAATTTCCCTCCTGAAGTTGCCCAAACAAATGGATTTATCATCACACACGATGCCAGCAAAGAGGCTCCAGGAGCCAGAATGCAAGCATAAAATAAAATAAATACCTTTGGATAAGGGAGATGGCAAAGCATCTCTCTCTGTCGAGGTCTTTGCCAATGACACCCTGGCAACCCAAAATGGCAACATGGAGTTTTTGAAGATCAGTTTTTAAAGTGCAAAGTACATTCCATTCTATGAAATCCTCCCATAATTTTAATTTCTCAATGTATTTGTCTGTTGTTTTTAAATGGAATAAACAAGTCAATTTACAATCCAATTAACAGTCTGCAATTTTGGCCATGGCAATTCCTCAAGTTACAGTAGACCACACAGGTACATCTGTGTTGCCTTGATCACATAGGATGTGTAGAGATACCACTTTGTTGGGTACCTACTGTGTGCTGAACACTGTGTGAGGTGCTTTACATATATTATATCTATTCTCTTCACTGCAACCCTACAAGGTAGATATTGTTATCTTCATACAGATAAGAAAACTGAGGTTCAGAGAGGTTAAGTGACTTGTCCAAAGTCACACAGCTGTCATGTGGCAGAGAGTGAATTCAAACCTAGATCTGCTTGGCACCAAGGCTTAGGCGATCCTCTACTGCCTGCTCTTTGGGTCACCATCACTTAGATTCCGGGTAGGTCAATCAAGTTCATCCATTCCTCGCAGGGCTGGTGCCCATGTCAATGGGATAGATGATTCATTGTCCTCCGAGAGGACCCATTGCCCTCTCCCCAGGCCCCAGCCACTTTCGGATTGAAATGAGCATCTTCTCCATTACTGGCCTCCAAGCGTGTCCCGTGTCCTGCCCCCAATCCATTAGTGAGATGGAACTTTCTATCTGCGCAAGAAAGAAATCAGCCTGCAGGTTTGTGGGGGTCCCTGACTCTTAAAATCAAAATATTCCCAGCCCAGGGGCCTCAGGGTAAAAGTCAGTTATATCCCTTTATGCCTTAAAGGAATTTGGGCTTCAACTATGCCGTTTTGTGTTTGAATTCTATGGGGAAGGTGGGTCTATGATCACATATTCTTTTTCTCTTAAAATCGGTGCTTAAATAGGCTTTCTAGCTTATTGCTCAAGGCAGTGCGGGGAAGCACAGATTAAACATAGTGGTGTGAGTCTTGGGTGAAGTATCAGGATTTGGAGGATGGATTTCAGTGTTTTTAAATTACTAGATCATAGTGTAGGTTTAAAGCTTGAGCTGTAGCCTTTCTCCTCCTTTGGTATCAAAACTCGAATGTTTATCCACAATTTGCCAGGGTTCGGCGTTTAAAACAGCATCATTGTTGGTTGCACTCACAATAAATCTGAGCATTTTTGACCTTCATTCCACAACTTGACTTCAATATCTGCTAATTCCTTTTTATAAAACAAATTGCATCAATCACGTTCGCATTTAACCAACTGCAGCTTAAATTGTTTTTGTTCTCTTTCATAAGTTCTTTTTCCAGATTAAATGCTATTGCGCTGAACGAACTGCTCTCGGCTGAAGTGGGAAAGCGTGATTCGATTAGTATAGATTCTGGAATCGGGTAAGTACTGTATCAGTGTCCTCTCTAGAAAAGAGGTGACATGTCTTGGGATATTAAGAATGGCCATTTAATGTAAAAACTCAGATAATACATGAGTTAAATGGAGAAAATGAGAGAAAGCTTTTAAGCACTCTCCCAAGACGGATTGCAGAATAATATTATTGTACACGGAAGCAGGGATGATCGGCACCGTCAGGAGGCCATTATAGAAGTGGGGTTTAAAATCATTACGGCAAAAAGCATTTCAGAGCTGCAGCGTGAGAGCGGCAACACATCATGAATTATCAGTAGAGAACTGGTGATTCAGTTATATTACAATATGAACAGAAAACTTCCTGTTGTCTAATTTTAATCTGCCATGCTGATAAATGATTTGAGGATGGAGCCCCATGTCCTTTGTGAGAAGAGGGGAGGGTAGTGGGAGTGGGGGGAGTGGATGCCAGAATGTTGTTTTAAATTAAGTGGTATCTGAACCAAGGATTTAGCCAATACTCTCAAGTTATTAAAGACCCCAAGTTCCACGAGTCGCTTGAAAGACACCTATCTCTATGGTGCTGAACTAGAGGCACTACAAAATCACCTTTAACTCCAACAAAATTGTATTTACAAAAGCAGCAACCAGCCCACCACCATTTGCTAATCTGATTTTTTGAAACTGTATTCAACTACTGTTTTTCTTGATTACTGAGGTTTGGGGCATGCCCTTCAATTTTGCTCCTCAGGTGAGTGTCTCAGTAACTTCACTCTAGCCTCTGCCCTGCTGCCTATAAATACTGCAAGATAGGCCAGATTGTCCCAATTCACAGCCCAGGAAGCTGTGGTTTAGAGAGAAAGATTCAGAATTCAGGTTCTCTGTTTGTAAATGGTGAAGTTGAGATTCAAATCTAGCCTGTCTGACTCAAAATCCCAGCAACTCTCTACCTGATCAAGCTCTCTCTCTCTCAGTCTCTCTCTCTCTCTCTCTCTCTCTCTCTCTCTGAATCTCGCCCCACCTCTGTGTGTGTGTGTATAAATCTTTCCTGGTCAGCATCACCATCCCAATGATAGAGTTTATATATTTGCGCATGTGTGTATATATACACATATATACACACACACACTCATACACACACACACACACACACACACACACACACACACATATATATATGTGAGATAGGGCCTCACTCTGTTGCCCAGGCTGGAGTGCAGTGGTGCTATCATAGCTCACTGTAGTCCTCTAACTCCTGGATCAAGCCATCCTCTCGCCTCAGCTTCTCAAGTAGCTAGAACTACAGGTGGATGGCACCATGCCTGGATAATTTTTTTAAAAAAAATAGAGATAGGGTCTTGCTATATTGCCCAGGCAGGTCTTAAACTCTTGGCCTCAAGTGATCCTCCCACCTCAGACTCCCGAAGTGCTGGGATTACAGGCATGAGCCATAGCCCTCAGCCAGATAGGGTTCTTTATATAAAGTTCCAAAATGCTATTTGCTTACTAATTCTGGGACATGTGAGTTATTTGGCTATTTCACTTTTAAAAACTATTTGATATTTACCAAGAGGAAACGTGTTACTTTAACTTACAAGACTTGAGGCACCCATTTGTACTGGCACCTGGAAAGCCTCACTTTATTATTTATTTATTTATTTATTTAAAGATGGAGTTTCGCTCTGTCACCCAGGCTGGAGTGCAGTGGTGCGATCTTGGCTTACTGCAACCTCCACCTCCTGGGTTCAAGCGAGTCTCCTGCCTCACCTTCCTGAGTAGCTGGGATTACCATGCCTGGCTAATTTTTGTATTTTTAGTAGAGACGGGGTTTTACCATGTTGTCCAGCCTGGTCTCAAGCTCCTGCCCTCAAGTGATCCTCCTGCCTCAGCTTCCCAAAGTGCTGGGATTACAGGCGTGAGCCACCGTGCCAGACCAGAAAGGTCCACTTTAAAAGGCCCTCCCTACCCATGTAAGAATGCTGTTTTCATGATGGTTCATGATGGGACCAAAATTTGGTAGCAATGGTTGGCCCCAGGGATGAGTACTGGTTAACTAGGGGCAAAAGGGAACTTACTTTTCACTGCATACCCTGTTGGGCTTTTGCATTTTGTACCACAGGTATAAATTCATGGTTTTTGTTTTTTGTTTTTTGTTGTTTTTTTTTTTTTTTTTAGACAGGATCTTGCTCTGTCTCCCCAGCTGGAGTGCAGTGAAATTGGCTATTTACAAAACAAAACAAAAGTTTGGGGAGGGCATAGATTGACAGACTTCTCATGCCCTGTTCCCATCTGACCTGAAACACTCCTCCTAGGAAATCATCCCATGGCCATTGTCAATGTCAGCAAAAGCAAAACATGGGAGACAACCAGCAAGAAAAGAATAGACTGGTACATTGCGGAACATTATGCAGCTATCAAGAAGATCAACTAGGTCCATAGGCATTGTTGTGGAAAGATCTCAAAGATAAATTGCTCACTTTTTTAAAAGTCAAGAGTTATGATAGTGTGTATTGTGTGATCTCAATTTTTTTGAAACAATATATACATAATTATACATGTATATTTTTGCATTCACATGTGTATATCTATATATATGTTTTGCTTGGTGGTATGTACACAGAAAAATGTTAGAGGCCTAATAAGAATCTGATGAAACTGGTAATCACTAGAGCGAGGGACTGGGAGTCTCAGATGGAAGAAAGTCTGAAATGTTCTCTATGCCCTTTAATATTTTTCAAATTTTTACTATGAGCAGGTGTCATTTTATTATACACTTTTAAGCCTCTGGTAATTTTATTTCATAATTATACCTTTCCATATTATCTAAGTGTTGTAGAATAAACATATCTAATTTATATTCTAAAATGGTATTTTAAAATGTTATAGTCTGTAACAACTAATGAAGAAGTACCTTGTTTAAATAAATAGGCTGGGCACAGTGGCTCATGCCTGTAATCCCAATGCTTTGGGAGATCCAGGCAGGAGGTTCACTTGAGGCCAGGAGTTTCAGACCAGCCTGGACAACATAGCAAGATCTCATCTCTACAAAAAGCAATTAATTGGGCATGGTGGTGCACACCTGTAGTTCCGGCTACTCGGGAGACTGAGGCAGGAGGATCAATTGGGCCTGGGAGGTTGAGGCTGCTGTGAGCCATGATCATGCCACTGCACTGCAGCCTGGTCATCAGAATGAGACTCTGTCTCAAAAGAGAGAAACAATAGCTCTATTAAGATACATTTCATGTATCATAAAATTAACCTACTTAAAGTGTACAATTAGTAGTTGCTACTATTTTAGGAGAGTTATTCAATCGTCATGGCAATTTGATTTTAGAACAGTTTCATCCCCTCAAAAAGAAACCTGGTACTCATTAGCAGTCACCCCAGTTCCCTGCTCCTTCTCCCTTCTGTAGATTTGTGTATTCTGGATGTTTCGTACAAATGGAATCGCACAATATATGGTCTTTTGTGATTGGCTTATTTCACTTAGCGTAATGTCTTCGAGGTTCATCCATGACGTAGCACATTTCAGTGCTTCATTCCTTTTTGTGGTTGCATAATATTCCATTGCATGGTTATATCCCATTTTATTTATCCATTTATCAGTGGATAAACATCTGGGTTGTTTTCTCTTTTTCACTGTTATGAGTAATGCTGCTGTGCACATGTTTTTTGGCGGAACTGCTGGGTCCTGTGGTAACTCTACATTTAACATTTTCAGGAAACACCAAATTGTTTTCCACAGCAGCTGCATCATCTTACAATCCAAATCCCATTTACTCAGACCCTAGCTGGTACTTGTTATGGTCTTTTTGATTCAGATGCATTTACAAAAAGAATTTACATGAGTCCATTCTTACTGTAAAAGAGTCAGAGCAAACCATAATTCCACAGAGTTCAATAGAAAAATTCTCTTTTCACCATTCTCTTCATCTCGTTTCCCTTCCCAGAGGTAACTGTGGTTTAGTGCACATTCTTCCAGGATTTGTTTTGCATGTTTCTTCATATTTGTGCAAAGATAAATATACGTCTCCTGTTTTGACATATGTGTGATCATACTACATGTACTGTTTTATGATTTTCCCTTTCCATTGTATGCTGGGTCTTGAAGATTGTTCAGTATAAAGTATAATAATTTTTAAGTCATCTACGTTTATTTTAATGCCCCTTTTTGTCTCATGCAGAACATAGACCCTAGATTTGTTCAACAGAGGCTGGCTTATTTTACACCATAGCAGATTGTGTAGAGGCCTGTACCCTCCTTTAAATACTTCTTTGTACCCTGGCTATTGTCCAATATTTAAGAAATTGAGTGATTACCATGGGGAAAGAGTTACTGACAGCAAATCATGACTCTGCCATTTATAAGTTCAATGGCTCTAAGTCTCTGTGCCTCAGTTTCCTCATTTGTAAAATGGGGCTTAAAAATGACTCCTACTTCATAAGGTTGTTAGGAGGATTAAATGAGATGATAAAGGTAGAGCTTTTGGCTGTGTCTTGCATCCAGTAATGACTCCATACTGTTAGCTATATACATAGTCTAGAAACACAGGCCAGCAGAGAATTCAGTTTCTTTAGTGCAATTCTTTCTGCCGTTAGGCCGTCTGGCTACTAAATCAGTTCCACGTGTGTTCAAGAGAGGCCCCCAGCCCAGGGAGTTAAGATCTCAGCCCTGGGGAGTTGGGTAGGGCCACAACCCTTAAGCCTTACTCTTTTGATTGAAATAAAATTGCAAAATGAATAGTAATCACAATAGCAGATCATTATCCATTGGTCCAAGCTGGGCCATCACGAAGGATATGACATAGCCACAAAAATGAGCCCAGGTCCAGAGTCCAAGCCCCTGAAAGAAGGCAGTCTGAGGGAAAGAGTGATAGTTGCCATTACCATCGAAAACCTCATGGCTTGCATTAAGATCCCAGAATTTCTGATGCGTTGCTGCTGCTGTTGTTCTAGAACAAAGGAGAAGATTGGTGTGTGCATCAAATTGAGTGTCTGCTGTTGAAAAAAATGGCCAACTGGTCCTCTGTTGACACTTCTCATCCCTGGGACTTAACTGACCCTCGCTTATTTTATTTTGGGCAGACTCATATATGAACAGTGATTATTGGACCCTGTAAAGTGATCAATAAATATTTGTTGAATTGAGTAGAATCAAATGGACTTTTATTTACTCTTTAATTCCCAAAGCTAAGTGCTGGGTCCTTCGGAAACATCCCTTTGATATGCTAAAGAGCCTGCAACGTTTACTGAGCTGTTAGTTTTAAACTGGGCACATCAACTTGGAAAGTTTTAGATTTGCTAATGATTAATGGGCAAGAACTGGTTGGTAAATATCAGCCATGACTTTGGGGCTTGGTTGAAGAAGAGAAGAAACTGGATATAGCTCTGGCCGTCTGGTTCCTTTCTTCTTTCGTGACTGATCTGAATGCAGGGTCTTGTGTACCTTTGAAAGAAGAATCTTCTAATGACTCGTTCTGGTATTGTTGCTTCTCCTCTTGTCTTCTATCTTCTCAGGGACGATTCTGCTTAGCCTGATAATGCAAACTCTTTTAGGATCCCACGAGGAGCCATAAATCCACATGATTCCTATACTTTTTCATTCCTATTTCAAAACAGAATTAAATTTTGTTTGTTATTGTTTGATTTAGAATGATCCTAATTTGCTTCGTTGGTTATCATACATTAAAAATCAAAACCACTTTCCTGCTGTTTAAAAAAATACCAAGAGGAAAGAAGAAAGTTAGTGGCAAGATTGAGTTTCAACTGTTATATTTGTTCATTTGGTGTGAGATAATCAGGCTATCAATTTCACAGAACAGTGAAGACATATGTCTAAAGACGCAAGAAGAATGAGCTGAGTCATATAAATCTCATTATACATCTTAGGCAGCCTATGGGGAAAGAGAAAGCGGTCCTCTAACAAACAGGGTGGGCTAGGTTATGCTATGGTAACAACCAGAAAATCTGAGCAAAAGTTTATTTCATACTAATGCTACTTATCTAGTTCATTTCAGTCAGAGACTCTGCTCATTGTAATTACTTAGAGACCTAGGCTACACTAATTACCACAGTAGTATGAAGGGAACAAGAATTGCACTGGCTCTTAAATTTTTCTGCTCAGAAATCACTTCTGTTCACATTTTATTAGTCAAAATAAGTCACCTGGCCATGCTAACTTCAAAGGAGGCAGAGAAATGTAGTCTTTTGTTGTGTGAGGAAGGAGGACAGCTGAAAGTATTTGGTGAACAGCTAAAATGACTATCATAAATCCCACATCTACAGAGCTCAACACAGAAAAAGTCTGTGATTTCTCCAGGCAAAATGCAACCTGTATCTAGGAAAGCTGGAAGTGGGTCTCAGCCTTGTGAGCATAACTCCATGCAACTACTTTCCTGTGCCAATCCCCGTTTCCTCTCCTTCCTTCTCCTTCTTGGGCTCTTCATTCTCTCACCCCATCTATTCCTGAGTGTACAAAGCACTGTTCAGCCTGGTGATCTTAATAGCCATGGGTTAGGGTGTACAAGAGAAAGGGAGATCTGACTCACACCACCCTGAAGTGTCTCCTACTTCAAAAATGAACAGTGTAAATATTCCAAGGCTCTTTACTGCCTCTGTCCTCCTAAAGGTTAAAACGACAGACTAAAATCTGTATCTGGCAAAGGACTGGTATTGGAATATATGAAGAACTCCTCCAACTCAAAATCAAATAGACAGACAACTTAATGTTTTTTAAAGGACAAAAGGACTGAACAGATATTTCACAGAAGATATGTGAATGCCCATAAACACATGAAAAAGTGCTCAACATCATTAGTTGTCAGAAAAATCTTAATTTAATGTAATTTAAACCACACCGAGATACTATTACACAACTGCCAGAAGAGTTAAAACTAAAAAAACTGACATTAAATGTTGGCCAGGACGTGGAGCAACTGGAACTCTCACACGTTGTTGGTGGAAGTGCAAAGTGGCCCAATTACTTTGGGGAAAGATGCATGGCTTTTCTTTTTTAATATATCTGAACATAACAGCCGCCCTATGGCCCAGCATTACCATCCTAGGTATTTACCCAAGAGAAATACAAGCAGATGGCCTCCAAAAGAATTGTGCAAGAATGTTCATAGCAGTTTAATTCTTAATAGTCAAAAATCTGGAAATAGCCCAGACTTTCATAAAGAGGATAATGGATAAACAAACTGAGTTATGGTCATATAATGGAATTTGGAAATAAAAAGGAAAAACTATTGATACAGGTGACAACATGGATGCACCTCAAAAATATTATGTGGAATAAAAAAGCCTTACACTAAAGAGAACATACTGTATGAGTGCAAATTTTTGGAAGTTCTAAACTGGCTAAATTAATCCATGGTGGACAAAAAAATCATTGGAAGAGTACTTGCTCCTGTGGTTTGGAGGCAGGAATTGACCAAGAAGAGGCATTAGGAAACTTGATGGAGAGATGGTAATTATCTCCTGATAAGGGGTGTGCCCTACAAAGTTATATGGAGTTTTCAAAACTCATGGAGTGACATGTTTAAGATTTATGCATGTTATGGATATAAACTTTATCTTAAAAAAGCTGTAAACAAACACCAAACCCTAATGAATAATATGCAGGCTGCTATGTTGAGGGTTAAAGTCAACTGGTGTCTGCAACTTATTTTGAAATGCACACACACATAAATACAATGAAATAATGGATGATGGAGGATGAATGTGTGATAAAGCAAGTACAGATGCTCCTTGACTTACAGTGGTTCCACTTGTGATTTTTCAACTCTATGATGGTGTGAAAATGGTCTGCATTCAGTAGAAAGTGTAACTTCATGTTGTAAATTGAGAGCTTTATGTCAGTTTTGACTTAGGATGCACTTTCAACTTACAATCTTTTTTGACTTATGATGGGTTTATCCAGAAGTAGCGCCATCATAAGTCGAGGAGCATCTGTACAACAAAATATTAATTGCAGAATGTAGGTGCTAGGTAGGTGGACATTCTCATATAATTCCTTCAACTGTTATGCATGGAAGAAAGAAATCCCCATAGGTTCTGGAGCCCCATCCTTCTGGACTGAGGCCAAGCTCTCTCACTTGCTGTGTGATCTTAGACAAGTTTCTTAACACATCTGGTCCTTGATTTTCTTGATATCAGCAACCTCCTGGGGTGGTTGTGAGCATTAAGCATATAAGAACCCTCATCCCCTAATATATGCCCAGGTCATCTCAGCTATTATTATTTTAACATTATTCCTTTGTGCTTTCTTTATCAGATATTCTGAGGATAAATCATTTACGAACAGCTCTCCTGTTGTCATTCCAAAGCCCCAAATCAGAAAGATGAACGGGGATATCCCCTGTTCACCTACCATTGTGCCCGCCCAAAACACAGGAAGTATTCAGGAAGGGTGGGTGGGGCAGAATTGATGGGGCTGCCCAGCTTATAACATCATGGCAAACAACCTCTGAGCACCTCTGGTCACTCACCGACGAGGGACTCATGCGATAATCTTGGTATAATCCAAACGAAAATTTGCTGTCTTAGCATTTACCAGACATGAGTGCTCCAGATCTTGCAGGGAAAGGAATACCCAAACTGATGTTCCTCCATTCTTTTTCTCTTTGGAGAGGTTAGTAACCTATTCTACAGATTTATTTAGATACATTTAGAGACAGGGTCTCCATCAGTCATCCAGGCTTGAGTGCAGTGGCATGATCATGGCTCACTGTAGCCTCAACCTCCTCAACTCAAGTGATCCTCCCATGTTGGCCTCCCAAGTAGCTGGGATACACAGGCATGTGCAACCATGTGAGGATAACTTTAAAAAAAATTTTTTTTATAGAGGTGGTGTCTTGCTTTGTTGCCAGAGCCTAAGCTCACTTGGAAAGGGAGAGCCACAGACCCTTTCTCAATGGCAGCCATGAAGATGGGGAAGGCCGCCACCAGTACGTTTCTCTCCCCAGCCTCCTCCCTCCCTCTCTGCATGCTAGAAACACAATGCTGCTTTAAGAGGTTCCTGGGGCAAATATCCAGAACTCTGTTTCTCTTCCACTGTTTCCAAAGCTGAAATGAGGATGCCCAAGAATGTCTTATTGATTCATGTAATAGATTTATTTAATACACCCATTACCCTGAGGCCCAGGGGAGAGAGGGGCCAGGGGCAGCTTAGGACAATGCACATGGCCATAAAAACCACAACTACATTAAATGTAATCAAACGGCTAAAATCTGTCCCAGACCCACATTAGAGGAAGCGTGTCATAACCCTTCTGTCACAACATCAAATTTAAAAGGGGCCTCCAGAAATGGAGACCGTGACCCAGGCCAGTCGGCCATGCAGCCGCTTCCTGTGAGCTGTGATTGGAAGACCCTGAAAAGGCCTCTCTGGTCCTAATCTCTGCCACCAAGCCAAGCCATGATGCCTGGAATCCCACCATTAGATTTGTTCTTTTGGGTAAAGCATTGTTCTCTCTACTCAGTCCCCTTTTAAAGTGTAAATATCATTAGAAAAAAAATGTGACTCATCAACAAATTCCGGAGGATGTGTTAAACAGTGGTTAAATGCAGTGACTTTATTTATTATTATTAGTATTTTAGAGACAAGATTTCTCTCTGTTGCCCAGGCTGAAGTGCAGTGGTTCAATCATAGCTCATTGCAGCCTTAAACGCTTGGGCTCAAGGGATCCTCTGGCCTCAGGGAGTTGCTGAGACTACAGGCATGTGCCACCACACCTGACCAATTACTTTTTTAAAATTTTTTTGTAGAGACAGGGTTTCTCTATGTTGCCCAGGCTGGTTTTGAACTCCTGACCTCAAGTGATCCTCCTACCTCAGCCTCCCAGAATGCTAGGATTACAAGTGTGAGCCACTGCCCGTAACTGCAATGACTTTAAAGCCAGCTGGATTCCTCAGGTTGAGCCTGGACTCTGTTATTCTGTAGCTGTGTGAGCTTGGAATGAACCTCTCTGAGCCTCGGTTTTCTCATCTGTAAAATGGGGATGGTAATAATCCCTACTGGCAGGGTTGCTGTGAGGATTACATGCAAATAAAGCAAAGAAAACAGTAAGTACAGCGCCAAACTCATAGGAAACTCTCAGTAGGATTATGAGTGTGCTAATAAGAGTGTTGAGCATAATAATCAATGGTGGTGACGACGGAGGTGAATGAGTCTTTGTTACACTCGAATCAGAGGTCTAGCTTCACTCTAACTCAAGGTAGGAAGTTGTCAGTGATCTGGGAGATGTATAAACAGCAGAGTATTAGTCCATTCTCATACTGCTGTAAAGATACTACCCGAGACTGGGTAATTTATAAAGGAAAGAGATTTAACCATTCACAGTCCGCATGGCTGGGGAGGCCTCAGGAAACTTACAATCATGGCCGAAGGGGAAGAGGGACGTCTTACATGGCAGCAGGTGAGAACGAGCGAGTGTATGTCAGTGCAGGAAAAACTACCATTTATAAAACCATCAGGTCTCATGAGAATTCACACTCTATCGGGGAAAAGCATGGGGGAAACTACCCCCATGATCCAATCACTTCCCACCAGGTCTCTGCCTAAACAGCTGGGGATTACAATGCAAGATGAAATTTGAGTGGGGATACAAAGCTTAATCATATCAAGCAGAGAGAGAGGCTATCAATTCAGAGGGGCAGTGTGAAGCCAAAAAGCCTTCCCAGAGGAAACTGCATTTGAACCGAGCCTTAGACGATATGTGCGTGGCTTGGAAGGATAGGAGTGTGGGATTAAAAATCTGCCAAGATCAGGGCTCCCTGTGAGCAGAGGCCAGGGCAGGATGACTACATTCAAGGTGCAGGGTGTTCAACAGAGGGGTGCGAGGGGCTGGAGGCAAGCTGCACGTCGCTCCCAGACAGACCAGGCTCTTTCAGGCTGGCTGCTGCCCAGATGGGGCACTTTTTTCTAAGCTGCCCAGAGGCACCCTATGAGCCTTTAATCTACTTCCTGGCCTGTTGAAAAAACAGCAGGGAAGTTTCTCCGTATGGAACTCTGGATGGACCTGGGAAGGTTGCCTGAGGTTAGACATGGAAGGGCCTTGAGACATGGACTCAAGTTAAGTCTAGGATCTCATGCATTGAAATGGGCCCCATTTCAATGAATGACTATTCCTATCCCCATTTTACAGATGAAGAAACCAAGGCTCAGAGAGTTTCAATGATGCTGAGTTCAAATCACTGCCCTGTCACTCATGAGCTGCATGACCTTGAACAAATCACTGCACCTCTCTGGGCTTTGACTACTTATTCACTAAATGAGATATAATTCCTAGTTCTTGGGAGATTTAAGGATTAAATGAGATAATCCAGGGCTTGTAGGCAGCCCTGGACATAGTGACGTGGTGCTGGGCACAGAACAGGTGCTGCTCAGAAGTTATCTTTAATATTTCATGATGTAATAACAATAACCCCCTTACTGCTAAGATATGTTGATCAGGTATATTACACATTATCGGGTATGCTAATCAGACAACTGACCTCAAGAAACAGAAGCGGGAGTGCTCTGGGTACTGAATGGGATGGGGTGAGGGAGCACAGAGGGAAATGTGCAGTGGCCAGGAGGCGACGCGATGGTGCTGAACCCACTCTCCCGGAGTCGGCCAAGCTCCGTGGTCTCCAGGGAGGATGATGCAGGGCATAGCTGGCCTTGGGACTGGGACACAAACTCTAGGGCACAGAGAAGGTGTCTATTCATGGTCTGCGGACAGGCAGGGACACTGGCTGCCTTGTTTACCACTGGGTTCCTGGGGCCCGGAGTTGACACAGTGCTCCATAAATATTTGTGAGTGAGTGATATGGTCTGGCTGTGTCCCCACCCAAATCTAATCTTGAATTGTAGCTCCCATAATCCCCACATGTTGTAGGAGGGACCTGGTGAGAGGTAACGGAATCATGGGAGCAGGTTTTTCCTGTGCTGCTCTCATGATACTGAGTAAGTCTCATGAAATATGATGGTTTTATAAAGGACAGTTCTGTGCACACGCTGTCTTGCCTGCCACCATGTAAGACATGCCAACTTTGTTCCTCCTTTGCCTTCCTTCATGATCGTGATGCCTCCCCAGCCATGTGGAACTATTGAGTCCATTAAACCTCTTTTTTTTTTATAAACTGCTCAGTCTTGGGTATGTTTTTACTAGCAGCATGAGAACAGACTAATAGAGTGAGTGAATACAAGGATAGTATAAAAGACACATGTGGCAAGAGACTGCCTTAAAGAGCCCCCAAAACAGATTCAGACTGCAGCCATAGTGTGGGCCCCAGGGTGCTGGTGCACAGCTGTGATGGGTGAGCTCATAAATACATGCACGTGCATGCACATACACTCTCAGACACACACATGCTCATAGAGAGACATGCATATCCCCATGATCACACAGCACATGCAGGCATACGTGCAAAGATGTTTCCCCCACATACACACATGTGTGCACACACATTTGCAGGTATATACACATCCCTCCACACTCACACCACACACACACATACACACATTCACAGGTATACATACGTTCCCTCCTCTTCTTACACACAGACACATACATCCAGAGATCTGTACACATTCACACACAGACACCCATTCACAAGTGTGCAGGCATTTGTATTAACATAGTCTTATTCAGATATAGTCGAATTTTCCCTATCTTCATATGCAGGTACATACATGCATTCACAGATCAACATACGTGTCTATACCCTCACACACACCAGTACACACCTTCCTCCACATTCACACATGTGGATACATACATTCATAGATGGACACACATTTCCCACGTTCACAAACCCAGCCACACACTGGCAAGTATACACACATTTACACGAACACACTCACATTCACGGGTATCTTCAAATTTTCCCCATCCACACACACACACAGACACACATTCACAGATATACATATGTTCTTACACTCACACAATCACACACATTCATCTCACATATATATACCTTCACAGATATACACACATTCCCCCCATAGACACATTGTAAGTCTACACCTATTCATAACACACTAATATTTATAGATAGATTCAAATTTCCCCATCTACATTCAGAGATACACATATATTCTCCCATATTGACACACGAGACACACATCCACAGATGAACACACATCTCCTACATTCACGCACACACATATTCACAGATATATACCCACTGGGACACAGACCCAGACACACATACACAGATATACACACGTTCCTCCTCATTCACACAGTCACACATGTTCACAGATAAACACAGGTCCTCACATTCACACCCCATACACCTGCCCTGTTCTCAGCTGTTGAACCAATTCAAAGCCCTCAGTGCTTCCCAACCTTGTCTGGAGAACCTCAGAGCTTTCTCCAGAGTGACATCTCAAGTCATACGCATCATCCATAACTACACAAGCGGGCATGCTGGCTGCATTCTCCTGCCCTGCTCCAGAATGCGTTCCTGTTCCCCCAAGGGCCATGGAGAAGCCCAGGAGGTCCTGGGTGTGGGGCTGCTGTCTTGTTTTTCTTTTTATCCCCTTGGCAAGCTTTTGATCAATGGCATTGGATCAAAACATCCTCTTCCAATGTTCTGCCTCTTGTGGACTGACACCCACGTTCCCTGCCTCTCAAATAAAAACCTGGTACACCCAGTCCTTTCTCCATTCACCTTAGAACTGCAAAATCCAGACAAGAAACCACCTTTTTGCACTCAATTAAAACAAGCTGCTTTAACCATAAATTAAGTTATAATGCCGGTGCCCACCAGAGGAGCTAGCAAGGCACCCCTTGCCCTTGTCATAAATTAACTCGTTGATCAAATTTTAAATGAATTATAAAAGTTGAAAATTAAATCTGGCTAAATTAGGGGCTTCTCCTGTTATTTTAATGAAGCGGGAGCCACCAGTGGCTTGGATCAGAACTGTGACGCCCAAACGTCAGCAGTGGACTCCTTCCAGCCTCCAACTTGTGAGTCTCTCCACAGCATGAGAGAGCAGATGTCTCAGCTCTTGATTCTGGCAGTCCAACCTCCAGCCCGAGGGGTTCTAGTAAACCTGACAATGGATTACTTCTCTGAAAGTAATGGGCATAGGTAGTTTTACTTATTTATAGTCAATTCCTTAACATGCGAAAAAAATCCAATATCCACATTTTACCATACTTTTGTATGGTAAAATGACTCCACATACCATCTCTCAGCTTCAACGAAAAAGAATGTTTGTAGAAATTAAAGCAAAGTATTGTTTTTGTGACAGGGTCTCACTCCGTTGCCCAGGCTGGAGTGTAGTGATATGAACTTGGCTCACTGCAACCTCTGCCTCCCGGGTTCAAGCGATTCTCCTGACTCAGCCCCTGCGAGTAACTGGGACTACAGGCACTCACCACCATACCAGGCTAATTTTTGTATTTTAGTAGAGACGAGATTTCACCATGTTAGCCAGACTGGTCTCGAACTCCTGGCCTTAAGTGATCCACTTGCCTCAGCCTCCCAAAGTGCTAGGATTACAGGCATGAGCCACCGCGCCCAGCCTAAAGCATTGTATTCTACACCTGACCATCAATGATACCTACTTGCTAGTCTTTCCTTGGTTTTCCCATCCCTGACTTTATTGTTTCAGGGGAAGGCAAATTATGAACAAAGAAGTCACTGATTAACTTTGTGTTCAGATTAGACCACGTTGAGTGCATAAAGAGACAATGATCAGCTGGGGAAAAGAGAACACCTTCAAAACTCCCCCTTGTGTGTCAAGAGCTAGGTTGAAAGTATGAACATGGAGTTCGAATGCACACAAAGCCTAGAGAAAATGGAAGTCATGATGTCAAAGAAGTTCCCACCTGGCTAGAAGCATAAACATCCCTTCAGTGCTTAGGGTTGGCCCAGCACAGTGAGACATCATGTCCAACCTGGAGCACCATGGCCAAGGAAATGGTCAAGGTGAAGAGGTCTGCCTGCCCACAGCCAGCACACTGGGGAACCCAAAATTCCCACATGCCCACATAAAGGGATGGAGAAGTCACGGGAAACAGTGAGGCAGGAGAGACTGGGAATTAAGACGACACAGTCCCAGAAAGTGGGCTTTATGAAAAGAGGCCATAGCAGAGACCAAGAGCCTCAGCAGTGGACTCAAGCGTGATGTCTTCCGGACCAGAAGGAGTGGTCCACTCCACCAGATGTCAATACCAGATGCACAATCACCACACACTAGGATGTAGGACCCCTCAGCAAGGTCCCAGAGAATAACCCAAGGGTCATCAGTGCCTTCTCTTGGCTGCCATGGGGCTGTCTAACTGTCCCTTGTTCTCAGGCGCCATATTGGAAATGACTGGGAAGGAGAGATCGTTGGAGAGTGAAGAAACAGCTCTGCAGGAGCCTTGAATAGGTTTCATATTTACCCAGAAGAGACCATCTTAAACCAGAAGTCACGGCAATCAATGAGAATTGAAACCCTAGGGAAAGATGAAGTCAGTTACAGAAAATATATCAAGTGACATCTGTTAATACATCTGAGTTCTAGTGTGTACATTTTAATGATGCTGTTTAAGGTCACAGAGGAGCATAAAATACTTGCAGTTTGCTGGTCTTCAACAAAGCTCCAGGTGTGTGTTTCCTAGTTTCCCGTTGACCTGATGTAATAATAGTGACTTAACAAAGATCTATGGTATTCTGGGCAGAGAAGACTATATGGTTGCTGTTACTTTGTGCAGACAGAAACATCAGATGAGATAAGGTCACTTGTCTTAAAACATCCAAATTAAGGTCCAAAGGGTTTTCTTCCTCTTATGGGGATCCCAGAGCCATGGGGAATGATTACTGGAGGGATTTTCCCAAATGCTTTCTTAAAGGAATCTTTCTTGTGCACTCTCTCCCTCCTATCTGTGCCTTGCATTAGGGATGTCAAAGGGAAGAAAAAATCATGTCTGGATGAAAAGCAAGAAAGAAAGATGCTGGGGAAAGAGCTATTTTAAATGAGCTTACTTTTAATGTAAACACGTTTAAATCAGAGACAGTGAGGGCCAAAGAGTGGACCTCAAGCCCAGAAAACCCAATTTCAAAGGAGAAGATATTCAGATGACCAATTCTCTCTCTCCTTCACATTTCCACCAGCTCATCATCCCTCAGAGGCAAGTCACCAAGCACTCTGGGCCACAAATCAGAAGTGCCACGGAAGATAGACCCCAGGGAATTGGAATGCCGTAGCAGGGCTGTGTTGGGGAGCAGTAGCTCTAATTAACCAGAGCTGGCTTGCAATGGTGCCAGGGCTGACTGACCACTCAGCTCAAAGAGACAGAGAGTGGCAGCAGGGTTATTTAGAATTGAGCAAAGCCCCCTTCAATCAGGTTTTCAACGTAATTAGGAAGCAGAAGAACAATTCATCAGTGGCCTAAGTGTTATGTAGCACCAGCCTCGCCTGACAGTTTTTGCCTCTACTTGTATCTGCTCTTTCATTTCTGGACAAAGGGAATAAAGTTCTTTTCAAACTTTGTGATCGTGGCTCACAGTAAGAAACAGATTTTACATTGCAGTGTAGCATGCGTGCGTACACACACACACACACACACACACACAGAAACAAAAGTTACACGTTTGTACTGACGTTCTGTGTGCAATGGACTCTGATACTTTCTTTTCTTTTTAGAGATGGGGTCTCGCTTTGTCACCCGAACTGGAGTACAGTACCACGATTACAGCTCACTGCTGCCTGGGATTCCTGGACTCAAGCAATCCTCCTGCTTTAGCCTCCCAAGTGGTTGGAACTACAGACATGCACCACCACGCCCAGCTAATTTTTAATTTTTTTTTTTTTTTTTTTGTAGAGACAGGGTCTTGCCATTTTGCCCAGGCTGGTCTTGAACTCCTGGGCTCTAGCAATCCTCCCACTTTGGCCTCCCAAAGTGCTGGAATTACAGGTGTGAGACCCCGTGCCTGGCCAATACTTTCTTTTCTATACTATTCTATTCCATATTTTTAAATGCTGGTCATGGTCCACTAAATTGAATTTGCCACCCACTAATGGGCTGCAACTGAAAAATAGTGGTCTATAACTCTGTGAGCAGTACCTGCTTGTCTTGATATTTCATTTCTATCCAGAGAGTTTTCAGGTAGGCAATTTGTTTGGGATCTTACACTTTGATTATTTTGAGCCTCCTATATCTAAGATCCAAGACACATAGCTATTTTGTTGGACTACTGGGATTGAGTTATTGCTATTATTACTAGTAGTAGTGTTTCAGTTATAAATAGGCCCATGAGAGATTTCTGGTTACAAAGTCAATGGGGATACAAAGACAATTTCTTGTCAGCTGAATGGAACTCCTGGAATTTCTAAAGAGAAAGCTCTTTCTCTGGATTCTTTAGAGAGTTCTGCCTTTCTGGAAATGCAATCATTACAAAACGCTTGACATATCTTAGTAAAATTAGATCAGAGCTAGGTATCACAACACTTGAGTCCTAGACTGGCTCTGATTAGTTATTTGATCTTGAGCAAGGCCTTTATCCACTGTGGTGGGCACTATTGGTTGCCTAATTCAGTATTAATGCCCTACACTTTCCTCTTTGTCACCTCCCATGATGCAGCTGGAAAGCAGATTATCCCCTCTCCCATCATCCTTTGCAGCCAGTGGTGGGCATGTGGCCCAGCTCTGACCAATGAGGTGTCAGCAGGAGTTTGAAAGGAAGAGGGTAGACAGAGAGAGCTTTTGGTTGCCTGATTAAGGTAAGGGTTAGCTGGGGCCAACTCTTCTCTTCATTCTTCCTGCTTTGAGAGGACATGATTCAGGGAGCTGCAGAAACCCTCTTATAAACCATGGGACACATAGAGATGAAACCAGCCCAGAAGGGATGACAGAGAAGAAAAATAGGGCCAAGGTTTCTGGTGGCATTACAGAGAACACAACTGCCAGCCCTCAGATTTTTGGTTACTTGAGGAAAAGAAATGTCCATTTTAGGCATTATTGGTTGGATTTTCTGTTTCTTGGAGCCAAATGGCTTCCTAGGTAATATAACCTCTCTGGGCAATGTCCAATAAGGACACCATGTCATCAGTCCTCCTACTTTCCCCATAGAGATGTTGTGAGGGTCAAAAATAGGGCTTCTCATATTTGACACATTTGACATTTGAGGCTGTATAGTCCTTTGTTGGAGGACCCTTTCTGTGCCTTGTAGGATGCTTAGCAGCTGCCCTGGCCTCTATACACCAGATGCCAGGAGCAGCCCGTCCCCAGCTGTGACAATCGAACATGTCTTCAGACATTGCCAAATGTCCTCTGGGGGACAAAATTGTCTCTGGTTGAGACCCATTTTCCTAAAGTAATGATGAATGTGACCTCACTTTAACAGTTAAGATTTCCAGGAGAAGGGACAGCATTCTCGTCAAGTATATCGTATTTTCCTTTAGATATTTTTGGTTGTTAAAACTACACTTAAAAAAATACATTGTATAACTCAGATTAAGGTTTTCTTCCTAAGTAAAGAAAAAGCAACAAAGTCTCCTGAAATCAAACGAAAAATCCAGCAATATGTTCAGCTTGACCCATTTATCCCAGGAAGAGGAGTTGGTGACTCTGGTATCTAATAGGGATGTTCTAGACAGACATTTCAGATACTGGTTGAAAATGACTGCTGGGTGAGGTGACTCATGCCTGTAATCCCAGCGCTTTGGAAGGCCAAGGCGGGTGGATCATCTGAGGTCAGGAGTTCAAGGCCAGCCTGACCAACATGGTGAAACCCGGTCTCTACTAAAAATACAAAATTAGCCCAGTGTGGTGGCACATGCCTATAATCCCAGCTACTTGGGAGGCTGAGACAGGAGAATTGCTTGAACCCAGGAGGCGGAGGTTGCAGTGAGCCAAGATCACGCCACTGCACTCCAGCCTGGGCGACCAAAAAAAAAAAAAAGACATCAGAGCAAGGCTGTCTTTGCTTGTTCCAGAGTGACTGCAAGAGAAGAGTCTGGAAAACCTGTTTCCTTCAGCAACGCTCCATCTCTTCAGTACCAGGAATGTTAAGACCAAGTGTACTATTGGCAAGTTATTGTAAAGGAGTTACCTTACAGTGCCGCCAGATGTTTAGGAGGAAGAGGCTATCCTTGGGCACCTATCCTCCTTCTTTTAAACATAAAAATCTGAATGTCATTTGAGGATCTCCTTAGCTCAAATTCTCCATCCATGTGACTTGGGAGGAACCATTCCCACTCTAGGTGCCAGGTATAAGATGTGACCCGGAGCCAAGACGGTTAGCACATCCCAGCCTCTGGCCACAACATTTGGTTCACAGACATACGACCCAATCTGAGCCAGAGACCAGTTCTGACTTTTGGAAGAAGTACAGACGGGGGTGCAGGGCTCATAAGCTAGGGTCAGTGAAAGCCATTGTACCAATGAGCAGGTGTCCTGCCTAAAGAGAGTAACAAAGAGGAAACAAGAGGAGAGAGACCTGGTCCTGTAAACATCCTTAGATGTTGGTTTCAGCCTGAAGCTGGGGCTACCCAGGACTTCTTATTGCGTGAGCCAATAAATAAATTCTGGGATTTTTGACTCTCACAAATAAAGCCACGCTTGGCTATTAAAAGACAGAATGGCCTCATCGAAGGTGGTCTGTCTCATAGAGTAGCCCTATGGGGAGGGAGGTGCTGATGTATTGGGATGATATATTTCACTTTATAATATGAAACCTAGCAACATACTTAAAATATTAAAGAAAAAGAAGAGGAGGAGGAGGAAAAGAAAAAGAGGAGGGGAGGAGGTGGGAGAAGAAGGAATAGGAGGAGGGGGAGGAGGAGGGAGAAGAAGGAAGAGGAGGAGGGGGAGGAGGAGGGAGAAGAAGGAAGAGGAGGAGGGGAGGAGGAGGGAGAAGAAGAAGGAAGAGGAGGTAGAGAAGGAAGAAGGAGGAGAAGGAGAAAAGAAAGAGGAAGGAGGAGAAGGAGGAGGAAAGAAGAATCCAAACAATAAAACAAACAGAAACAAACCCAGGACTCTGTGTGCCTGTGAATCCCTCCTCGCCCCGCAGAATATATCAGAGAGATGTGGGAAACTTGACTCTAAGAAGCCACACTCCGGAGCCGGACATTAATAAAGATGTCTTTGGGGGACTCAGAAACTCATAAAATAGAGTCTGGCTGAGCCCCGAGGTATGGGGTGGCAGCTTGCCCAGAACACTGTCAGGAGCCACTAAAGCTCCGAAACTCCAGAAATATGGGTTCTCTCTCTCTCTCTTTCTGTCTCTCTCAGAGGAAAACTTGACCCGTATAAATATTATCTGATGACACGTGTTGAGCTTGCTGGCAGAAGTTCCGGACACCCCCACCTGCCGTATTTTCGCCACCATGACAACTGAAAAACAACAAGGCCAGGCCTGGGGTGGCACCTGCTCCAGGGCATGGCAGCCTTGCTCCTTCTTGGAAGCCCTGGAGGTGTGCGCAGATCCAGACGATCATAGCTCAGGCCCATTCTCGGACACGCTGGTCTTTCCTAGAGTTTGGTCTTCCTGATTCTACAGTTCCTGTGGCTCCTGGGAGGGTTGCGTGTCCTCTTAAGTTGACACTGATTTTGTGAATTATGCCAAAATCATTTAAAATGATCTGGGCAGTGAGGCTGAAAAATGTCCTCTTTGTCCAAAGGAAAATGATTTGGGGGCAAACGAAACAAAACCATCTCAAAACCATCTCACTCATGGCAACTACATGCCTGAACACCTTTCTTTCACATCGACTCAGGCTCATTCACTCTGAGACCCTCAGCAAGTGAACTGGCTTCTTGGCTATCCATTTCTTTACCAGAGAAAAGTGGCTGATAATCTCCCTTTCACCGACGTATTGTGAGAAATGTGTGCCTGGCATAGAAACATACAATAGTTCCCGTCATCATCACTATTGTCATTGTAGCCAGAGAGCAAAGTTCTGGGTTCAGTCATTTGCCAACCTCACAGCAGAGCAGAGCTCGGGAGACAGCCCAGTGCCTTCTCGTGGCACCTACTTCCTGAGGGCTGCCAAGCAAGATGAAATCTGGGTTGGTGCTAGTTGGAAATATATAACTGTTTCTTCCAAATAATAACCCCAGGATTATAAGAGGTTACTTATTTTTTGGTATCTCTCATTGTATTTTCCACACAACAGATGCTCAACTGAACTTAGCAATCAAAAATTGTTGATCGATTAGCAATTACCTGTGTGAACCACAGAGTCTCCCTTTGTTGGGAGTGGGCAGTGGTGGCATTTGAGTATGTCTCAGAGCCCCCAAGTGTGAAGTGCTCATTCGCTTCTCCAACCTAATGTCGGGCCACAGATGCCAAAACAGCCCCATCCAGAGCTCTGCTTCATAAATAATTGGTCAGACACAAGTTTAACTTAATCAAGGAAGGCTATGTAAAGCAGATTAATGACATTTTGATGAACTTTTCAACTCAATTTGAAAAGCCATGCTACGTTAACCACCGTTTCCAATTACCCTCCAGGAAAAACTCCGGGGAAAGTTGAGACCCCTCTAAAGTACAAAATGTACTTGTAGAGAGATGGTGATCTATACCACAGTCATCTTCTAAGATCTTTTTCACATGAATGGTCAAGGAAAAAAAAACAACAACAACTGAAACAACCAAACAAAGTGAGTTCTCTTTCTTCAGGGGAACATTCCAACATTTTCAAACAGAAGATGGAATTTAGCACCATTTGATTTGCATCTGAAAGGTACTTAAATGTGGGCAAATCATTGCAAAGACTGAGACAAATTCTTCTACTGGACATGCCTCAGTTTCCCCTCTTTAAAGGCACTAGTAGTGAACAGGTTCCTTTAAGCTCTCTCTCCTGATATGGTAACAGGCACTGGGGGAGGGATTGGTTGACCAGCCTCCCCCTACTAAAGCCTAAAGCTCCCCGAGGAGAAGGACTTTTGACTATTTTGTTCACTGCTGTGAAGCCATTGAGCAGAGATAGGATTTGACCTGATTTTATATATATATATATATGTATTTATATATTTAGAGATAGGGTCTAAACTCCAGGCTGGAGTGGCACAATCACTGCTTACTGCAGCCTTGAACTCCTGGGTTCAAGAGATTCTCCCACCCCAGCCTCTTGTGTAGCTGGGACTACAGGCATGTGCCACCTCGCTGGGCTAAATTTTAAACTATTTATACAGATGGGGTTTCGCTATGTTGCCCAGTCTGGTCTCAAACTCCTGGCCTCAAGCAATCCTTCCGCCTTGACCTCCCAAAGTGCTGAGATTACAGGCATGAGCCACCACACCCGGCCTAATTTGTATTTTTAAATGATCTGTTTAAATAGTAAATAAATTTGCTTTTAACTTCTAGAAAAAAACAATGAAGGAATAATCAGGATTTTTTTTTTTTTCTTTCCAATTTTGGCCCCAGAGAAAATGGTTAACAGAATATTTCATTGTGTTTGTGGGTCCTAGTGACTTGTCTGGTTGAGATAATTCTGGTCACCCTTTGGCATCTCGACCTGTCCCAATTCACATGGCAAAGCAAAGAGAGGCCTGGGCTTCAGTCTTTGGATGGTGGCGGTTGCAGGCGCTACCTCTGTCCTTATGGTTGCTAAGCTCAAGACCCAGCGTATGGGCTGCTGCAGAATCATCTAGAGTTGCCATCCCCACAACCTGTGGCCCAATATGAGCTTCAGTAGGTACAGGCAGGAACACAGGAAGAACACATTGCATGCTTTTTATGACTACTTTTTTTTTGTTGTTTTTGAGATGGAGTCTCCCTCTGTCACTTTGGTTGGGGTGCAATGGTACGATCCTGGTTCACTGCAACCTCCACCTCCTGGGTTCAAGTGATTCTCCTGCCTCAGGCTTCTGAGTAGCTGGAAGTACAGGCATACACCACCATGCCTGGCTAATTTTTGTACTTTTTTCTTTTTTAATGGAGACGGGGCATGTTGGTCAGGCTGATCTCAAACTCCTGACCTCAGGTTATCCGCCGACCTCAGGTTATCCGCCCACCTCAGTTGTCCAAAGTGCTGTAATGTTCAAAGTGCTGGGATTACAGGCGTGAGCCACTGCACCTGGCCCAGACTACTTTTTTAGAGCAGTTTTAGGTTGACAGCAAAACTGAGAGGAAGGTACAGAGACTCCCTATATGTCCTTACCCCCACACATGTGTAACCTTCCGCATTATCAACATGGTTCACCAGAGTGGTACATTTGTTACAATGATGAACCCACGTGGACAAGCAAGATCAGCCAAAGTCTGTAGTTTATTTACATTAGGGTTTACTCTTGGTGTTATACATTCTACGGGTTTGGACAAATGCATAATGACAAGGTTCCACCATTACAGTATCACACAGAGTGGTTTCACAGCCCTAAAAATCCTCTGTGTTCCACCTATTCACCCTCCTCCTAAGGTCTATCCTTGGAAAGCACTGATCTTTTCACTGTCTCCATAGTTTTATCTTTTCCAGAATGTCATAGAGTTGGACTGATACCGTATGTAGACTTTTCAGATTGGTTTCTTTCACTTAGTCGTGTGCATTTCAGGTTTCTCCATGCAAACTTGATAGCTCATTCTTTATTAGTGCACCCTGCATTTTTTTTTTTTACTCTGAAGAATTTTCTGAATTGTTTCCCTTTCCACAAAATTTTGTTAAAGAAAGTATGTTTCTTTAAACTTTTTACCAGCAAAGATCACCCTGAAATAGATCCAACACACTCCTGAATCTAAATCTTTGTGCCTAGAAATCCTCCCCGCGGACCCCTCACGCCATCCTCCACACTTGACCTGTTAAAGCAGAAGTTAGCAAGTCAAATGTCTGCTGGTGCCGGATCAGAGTACAGGTGAATGAAGCACGTGGATTGTAAGACAGGACCCACTCCTTGCCTGAAGTTGTCACTCCAAAAGGCTCCGGGCACTGCAGGTTTGCTGAAAATGATTTGTGGCAAAACCTGTTCTGATCCTATCTTATTTGGTGGCAAAACCTGCCCAGAACAGATGAGAGTCTACTTAAAGCCTCTATTTATTGCACTCAATGTGAGTATTTATACATTGTTGTATAAAGATATTAGTGTGATTGATTAGGGGGATACTGCCCTAGACCCACTTGGGGACAGAATATAATAGAATATGTGCACTGTATTACATCTCTAAAATATAAAAAATTGTGAATTTGAAGACATTGAACCCCGGAAGTTTGGATACGGAATCAGGGACCTGCACAATAGGGAGTGGTGGTGACTGTGGAAAAATGAATGGAATCCCTACAAAGTGCCAGGCAGCTAGGTGTTGGTGCCCAGGAAGGTGGGCCTGGTGTTGCCAGATCTTTTAAAGCCTTCCAAAAGACAATAAAAATGCAGATATTGACATGCTGTCTCTTCCTGTTTTAAAAATACTGTGCAGACCACACAAAACCAGCCTGTTTACAGTTTCTTTGTCAGAATAATTCATTCTTGGCCTGACTCAAATGCTACCACCTTAAAAAATGTTCCCAGATTCCCCATTTGCTGTGGATTGACTGTGACCCTCCCACCCCAAATATTCATAAGCTTCAGCCCTAACCTCCAATGTGACTGTATTTGGAGATAGGGTCTTTAAGGAGGTAATTAAGATTAAATGAGATCATAGGGGTGGGGCCCTCATCCAAATGGTGTCCTTTTTTTTTTTGAGACTGAGTCTTGCTCTGTCACCCAAGCTAGAGTGTGGTGGCGCAATCTCAACTCACTGCAACTGCTGCCTCCCGGGTTCAAGCAATTCTCCTGCCTCAGCCTCCCTAGTAGCTGGGATTACAGGCACCCACCACCACACCTGGCTAATTTTTGTATTTTTAGTAGAGACGGGGTTTGCCATGTTGGCCAGGCTAGTCTCAAACTCCTGACCTCAGGTGATCCTCCCACCTTGGATGCCCAAAGTGCTGGGCTTATAGGCATGAGCTGCCGTGTCCGGCCGCAACTGGTGTCCTTCTAAGAGGAGACACTGGAGTGCACACTGTCTCTGTGCAAGCCCACAGTGAAAAGCCATGTGTGGACACAGCTGAAAGCCAAAAAGAGAGGCCACATCAAAAAACCAACCCCAGTGGTACTTTGATTTTGGACTACCAGCCTCCAGAACTGTGAGAAAATAAATCTTTGTTGTTTAAGCAAATCTGTGGTATTTTGTTACGGCAACACAAGTGGGCTAACATAGCTTTCATCATTGATTTTTCCCCACCCCTATCCTAACCAATAATGGCTTAATTTTATTCCATATTTATAATATTATTATTCCTTTCTGTTGTTTTATCTATGGCTATTGGGTAATTCACGTACAGCCTTTAGCACAATGCCTGGGGCAGGGTAAGGCATCTATAATTAGTACTTATTAATATTCTTACCATTTTTTAATTATTATTTTTGTGAGACAGCTCTGACAGAGCTGGAGTGTAGTGGCATGATCACAGCTCACTGCAGCCTCAACCTCCTGGGCTCAAGGGATCCTCCCACCTCAGTCTTCTCAGTAGCTGAGACCACAGGTGCATGCCACCACACTTGGTTAATTTTTATTTTTATTTTTGTAGAGACAAGGTATCACTCTGTTGCCCGGGCTGGTCTTGAATGCCTGGACTCAAGCCATTCTCCTGCCTTGACCTCCCAAAGTGCTGGGATTCCAGGCATGAGCCACCGTGTCCAGCCTGTTGTCATTATTATTGTTATAATATTGTCATTATGTATTCTTGACAACATAAACATGCCTTACCCTTTTGTTATTTGATTATTTTTGGTAACAAACTCTTAGGCTCCCAAGTCACAGGAGGAGAATGTCTTTTGTCTGGGGTGTTTTGGAGGGAGGGGTCCACCCAGATCCAGAACGCTGGGCAAGTTCTTTGTGTCTTGGTTTCTCAGTTTTTCTAAAGGTGTATCATCCTGTTTCTTCTCTACCTCCCCCTACACCATCATCTACACCCATATACACAGACACATACACACACACACACACACACACACACACACACACACACAGACACATACACACACATGGAAATGTCAGGCAATAATGTAATTAACCAAAAACACTGTTACGAAAAGAGATGAAGAACAGAGATACAAGAAAAGAAATGGGACTAAAATTGGCTTTTGGTGTAAAGAAGGTCAATTATTGAGGAGGGTGGTAATTTCAGGGCATATCAAGGGAAAACGCAGTCATCTCAATCCCAGGGTGGCTGGAACATCTGGACTGCCTGTAGCCAAGTGGATGAGGGTTGATTCAGAGATCTCAGGTTCCAGTCTCAGCGTCTTGACCCCGGACTTCAGTGTCCTCAGCTATAAAATGAAAACAATCAGCCTACCTTCTTCACAGCGTAGGCATGAGGAATGAGTTGACACACTCAGTAAATAAATGAGTAAATATGGGTAAATAGAAAACGCTAGCTATTACTGTTAATAATGATAGCACACAATCCGTCACCTCTTGCTAAGTCACGGAACTGATCTTCAATTTATAATGTAATGTCTCAGTGTCTACAACTTAAGGGTGGTCATGAGATTCAGCTCTATATGCAATCATAGTGCTATGTCTAGAACAGAGCACTGCTATTAAAGTGGTATTCTTGTTTGAAATATTTTTATAAATACAAATTTATCATATAACTTTGTTGAGGAGGACAGAAGACTTTATAGGGGCTGGACACATATTCTCAAGCAGGTCAGCCTGCCCAGCTCAAGGGGAAAAAGAAAGGAGGGCAGATTATTTATTTATTTAGAGCAGATTCTTTTGAGAAGAAGTCTTTGCATGGCCAGGCCCAGTGATTCCTGCTTGTAATCTCAGCACTTCGGGAGGTGGAGGCAGGAGGATTGCCTGAGCCCAGGAGTTCCAGAAGAGCCTAGGCAATGCAGTGAAACCCCGTCTCTACAAAAAATACAAAAATTAGCCAGGCGTGGTGGTGCACACCTGTAGTCCCAGCTACTCGGGAGGCTGAGGTGGGAGGATTGCCAGGAGCCTAGGCGGCAGACATTACAGTGAGCTGAGCTCTCGCCACTGCACTCCAGGCTGGGAGTGGACAAAGGGAGACCCTGTCTTGAAAAAAAAAAAAAAAAGAAAGAAAGAAAACTCTTCTTGGGTGGATTTCCACTTCCCAGTGGAGTTAGTTAAAGTGTCTGCAAGCAGATTTTCCCCTGGAGGGCTTAGTAATTTCTTAGGGCCTGGACATGTTGCTTAATTCCACTCCTCATTTTTCTCATCTGTAGAATGGGGATATGAATAGTAGCTCCTTCCTGGGATAGCCATGAAAATTAAGTGAGCCCATATGTGGAAAAGGCTGAGAAGTGAGCAAACATGCCTGGCTCCTTTTGGCGCCACAGTAATGTTAGCTGTCATTCTGTTACCCTGCCTGGGGCTAGGCAGAGGTTCCAGGGACTCCGCTTTCTTTGGGATCTTTGAAAACTCTGCAGCTGCTGTTATGGGGACTCCAGGAGTTGATCCAGGCTGATTGGAAATAGTCTTGAGAATTGGTTATTTTCATTTTTAAAAAATTCGCCTTCACTGGCCTTTGCCAGCCTTACCAATACCACTGAAATCTGCCCGGTGATTATCATAGGATAAAAGCTTTTATCATGAAAAGTTTTGTTTGAGAAAGCACGAACTGTGCTTCTCACTGTCGGCTTCCCTGCACGCCGGGATTCTGTCCACACTCCTACAAAGGCTGAGATTATCTCTCTCTGTTAAGGGTTTAAAATCCTACAAGCCAGCCATGCAAGTGACCAGTATCAGATTATGATAACAAGATCATGTTCAGTTATAAAAACAAGTGTCTAAACTTTTCTCATGTCACTTTCTCCCGGGGTCCCTTCTGAGAGGGAAGCTCAGCTCATTTTGAAGGCAGTGCTTTGAACTGAATTCATGGGGTATTTGCATAAGAAGATTTGAGGTTGAAGAATGGCTCCTATTGCATCTGCCCATTAATATGCCTGCTAATTCAGCACATTGTAAGCCTATTGACAGCTCACAAAGGGCTCAAATTCAAGGACAGTTATCCTATGGCCATTGTGAGGGCTTCAATTCAAGGAATATGTTCGCTCGAGGAATACAGTTGTTACAATTAGATATTTTTCATGAAACATTATAAAGAACTAATGACAACTAGAAGCACAATACTGCAACAACCACCAAAAAACATTCAGAACTCCATGAGCTTGACTCTGGTTCGCTCTCTCCCTGTCACATAATCTCCCCCACACTTATTTTCCTAGATGCAGTCGGCGGGTGATGGATAGAGATCTCCAAATTCGAAAGCGCATTTATCTTGCTCCCTAAATTTAAATAAAAAGCAAAATGAAATAAACAGATCTCGGCAGAAGGGGAGAAATCCACATCGCCGGCATAAATAGTGGTTAATTTAATCCCGTTTATGAAAAATGTCACACTGTCACCTCCAAGGAATATGCAAAGCAATATTCGAGAGCAGAGATGAATTATTTGAGGGGGAGAAAGCTCATCTCTTTTCAGAGGTGGATAAAAGATGTTTATGTAGATCTAGGACAATTCAAAAACCAGGCAGAAAATGGTGCTCACGGTGGCCGTGTTCAGGCTGCTGGGGGCATTTTAAGCGAGAAAGTCGCCTCTCTCAGGAGGGAACTTGCAAAGAGCTGGGTCTGGAAGGCGGGCGGTTTAGCTGGGCTGGGGAGGCCGGCAGGAACTTTCTAAGAAACTCGGGCTGAAATGCGGTTTCCAGCGGGGTGTTTGTGAGCGGCGTGCCCAGGGACGCCTGGGATTGGGGACATTGTCTCCGCATTGTACTCAGCTCCCACTTGGCTGGCCATTGTCACAGGGGCCCATCAAGCCCCTGGCCTGAGCACCGGTTGTATTTTTCTCACTCTACATCCCTCAGAAAAGACATCAAAGACCAGAGAGATGTGCTTTTCGCTTTGTTTGGTGTCTGATTCGCAACATGTGGTTTCCCGGGCCAAACTTCGGCACCTTTTAACCTATTCTGTTCAGCTTAGGCCTGAGCTGTATTTGAGCATTAGGGAAACTATAGTAACCGATAATCTGCCTGTTGCTGAAAAGAAACTATGTATCTTGTCACACAAGAGCTGTGGGACGATCACCGTCCTAGACGAGACCCTTTAGGGGCTCCCAGCTTTCTTTCCTGGGGCTCAGCCTGTGCCACTGAAAAGGCGTCAAAACCCTTTGCCTTTCTGGCACTGAAGACCCGTGTTCGTGTTCATTTATATTTAACAAATAAGGCATTGTCCTTTGCAACATACCAGCATTTGATTATGTATTACAAATGTTTTCATCAAGTCAGAAATGAGGCCTCTTAACAAAAGGTGGGGGGGAAACTTTGGTGCAACCCAGGGGTGGAGCAGAGACTGTGATTTTCTTGGTGGGATATTTGGGTTCTTTGGCAAGTCAGGCCGGACCTATTGTACATAGCACCAACTGAAATTTGTTAAGAAGTGCCAAGGGACCCCAATGCTGGATAGCTGAAGATGTGATTTAAAGGACAAATCTAGATTGAGTGGAGTAGTGTGGGGTACCTGTCGAGAGTTCAGGCTCTGGGATCTCACTACGAGGGTGCAAATCCCAGCTCTAGCTCTTCCTCGCTGTGCAACCCCGAGCAAGTCTCTTGGGGTCTCTGAACTTCCTGTTTCCTGGTCTTAAAAAGGGGATAATAAAGGACCCTACATGGAAGGCCTGTTAGGAGGATTAGCTGAGCTAATCCCTGTGACAGCACAGGGCCTGGCACACAGCAAGAGCTCAACAAGGGCTGACTGCCAGTGTTGTTTCATACAGTACATTAATGAGCACAGGAGCGGGGCAGGCAACACCATGGCCAGGATCCAAATGGGTAAATAATTGCAGTAACAATTATTATTATCACATTACATCTTTATTGATACTTCACTCTATTAAAGAAATTTGTGTTAATTGTCAAAATAACTAAAATGATGCAGAAATGTAGAGCCTAGTAAATGAAAGTTTATAGGATCTCACCCTTCTGAGCAGGCAGAAAATTGGAGTGGGACAATTGACGCACATTGGGTGCAAAAGTTTAGGAGGCATTGACTCTCAGAGTTGTGCAAGTGAACATTTTGTCCTAGGTACCTTGCTTGCCTCAACCAGTCCCTGTTCAGCTTCAGAGATAAGCACTGGGAGAAGTTTCATCTGTTGGCTTACAGAGGTTTCACATCCCATATACCAATATTGCATTATTGTTGGCAACATGAGCTCACACCATGCAGACTGTTAGAGAGCTCACCCTTTCACTTAACCAACAGATTCTGGGCATGTTTCCTTGCTAAAAGGATATGAGGCCTGCCCCCATCTTTGTGTTGTTTTTCTTTCTTAAAAAAAAGAAGAAAAGAAGAGAAGAAGAAGAAGAGGAAGAAGAAGAAGAAGAAGAAGAAGAAGAAGAAGAAGAAGAAGAAGAAGAAGAAGAAGAAGAAGAAGAAGAAGAAGAGGAGGAGGAAGAGGAAGAAGAAGGAGGAGGAGGAGGAGGAGGAGAAGAAGTCATCCTACCCCTTGTTTCTTTGTTTTGCAATTATGCAATACAGAAATAAGAGGTGACCATGGTTATTTTTTGGTCTCTAGGCTGCCTAAACATTTTTCTTTCTTTTCTTTTCTTTTTTTTTTCTTTTTCTTTCTTTTTTTTTTTTTTTTTTTTTGAGACAGAGTTTCACTCTTGTTACCCAGGCTGGAGTGCAATGGCACAATCTCAGCTCACTACAACCTCTGTGGCCTGGGTTCAAGAGATTCTCTTGCCTCAGCCTCCCGAGTAGCTGCACCACCATGCCCAGCTAATTTTTATATTTTTAGTGGGCTATTAAGTGACAGAGTCCAGATGAGAACTCAGCCCACTTCCCAGAGCTCAAACATGAACACATGTGTGTGCGTACATATACACATACATTTTCAAACCAGCATCATGCTCTGTCCATTGTTTTGGGACTTCTTGTTGCAACCTAACTTTGCATCACAGATCTCTTTCCATGTCAGTCTCTATGTTTCTCTTCCATTTTCATGGTTGCATAGTGTTCTGTTGCATGAAAGTATCCAGTGTATTTAGGTTGCTCCTAGCTTTCTGCTCAGGCAAAGTTGTTGCCTGTTGCCTGGGAAGGCTGAGTAAAACTTCTGGCCCAGGGCCCAAATGATGGGCTCTTACAGAGAAGCAGCCAGCAGCCCCCTTAAGCATACGAAACACTTACCCTAAGAGTGGCAGATGTTTACTATTCTCCTTTCAAAGAGCTGCAGTGAAGACACTGCGGCTCAGAGAGGCAATGTGACTTGTCCAAGGTCACTAGTGAGTTAGTGGCAGGCAAATCTGGTTGATAAGAGCATATCCAGGAAGAATTCTGGACTTCCTGGGAAGCCTCTGCAAAATCCCCAAGCTGGAGCGCCTCCTCACTGAGCAGGTTAAGATTGCAGGGCTTAGGGCTGGGGAATGGGGATTTTTAATAATCACGGCTTCCTGGAGTTTTGATATATGAGGCTGTTGAAACACCACCTGACTAGATGACTAGATGGACAACCGTATCCCTTCCAGTTGCCTTGGGGCTTAGGACTCCAAGCCTGGCACTCCTACTACCATCCATGAACTGTCGACAGCCAGCCCAGCACCCTTCCCCAGCTTTGCTGGGTGAGCAGAAGGAAACCAGAGCAGTGAGGCCTCCAGGGTGAGACCTAAACTTGCACAATCCTGAACCTGTGCCCCCTGATGCCCCCATCCAAGCTGCCTGATGAAACTGTTTTGACATCTTTCGGCTAGTTCAATGTAATATTTAAGCACTATCCTGTTGCCTGGAATGGTGAGTGACAACAGTTTCATTTTAGTCTTACCCCATCCCACTCTCCCCACCTCGGTCTTTGTCTAAACGTGGAATCCCACCGTCTCTGAGGCCCCAGGAATCATCCAGGCCAACTCAATGTGTTACAGATGGAAAGGTTGAGGCACAGAGAAGGAGGGCAAGTTACTTGCCCAAGATCACAGAGCATATTAAGTGGCAAATCTGGGATAGGAAAAGGCCCAGGGCTCTCTTGCCATATGCAACTGTGTCCACCCATTTGTATGTTTAACAAGCACTTATTGAACATTCACTGTATTCCAGGCACTGTGCTAAGCCCTGGTATACAAAGCCAATAAATCATGGGATCTACTCTAAAGAAGTTACAGTCTCATTGAAGAGATGGACACACAAATAAACAAGAATAGAGCACTCTGATAGGTTGATGTATTAACCAGTTTGGGCTGCCCTAACAAATACCATAGACTGGATACTTAGCAGAAATTTATTTCTCACGGTTCTGGAGGCTGGCAAGTCCAAGGTCAAAGTGCCAGCTGGTTGGTTTTCTGGTGAGGGCTCTCTACTCTCTTACAGACTGCTGCCTTCTCACTGCCCTCATGTGGCCTTTTCTTCATGAACGTGCATGGAGAGGGACACTTTTTTCTCTCTCTTCCTTTACTTATAAGGCCACAAATTCTATTGAATTAGGACCTCACCTTTACGACCTCATTTAAGTAGCTCCTTAGAGGCCCTACCTCCAAATACAATCATATTAGGTGTTAGGGCTTCAACATACATATTTTGCGGAGTATGCAATTCAGTCCATAGCAAGATAAAAATCGTAATAATAATAATAATAGCTTGCATTTGATAAGAACTTCTTATGTGCTAGACATGATGCTAAGCACTTGGTATACAGATGTCATTCAATCTGCACAGCAACCCACAGTCTCTGAGGCCCCAGGAATCATCCAGTCCAACCCAATGTGTTACAGATGGAGAGGTTGAGGCACAGAGAGGGAGGGCAAGCTACTTGCCCAAGATCGGAACTGAGGTCAGAACTATAATCATCCCCATTTTACAGAGGAGTTTACTGAGCTCCCATAGATTAGGTCAATTGCCTAAGGACACATAGAGTAACTCCAGAAACCCCCCTTCTTGGCCAGTCCTTGGGTGAGGATGGGAAAGTTTCAAGAAGGAGGCGATTCCTGAGAGAAATTTTGGAAGACTGGTAGGAACAAGTGTCCTCAAGCTGAGGCCAGCCTGCATTCCTTCCCTCTGGATTGCAACTACAAAGCATGACGTTTATTCCCCCAACCCACCTTTGCCTTTAAAAAGTTCATAACTGCAGCCCCGTTGGGGGAAATGCTGCATTTGCAACAGAGTCCCTGGGGCCCAAACTTAAGTTTGCCTGCATTAAGTGCTTTCCCAGTGGCCCGCCACCCCCTGGCAACTGGCCGCCTTCTGCTTTTGACAGCTTGGCATATTTGGTCATTTACCGGGTGCATGTGAAGATCAAATGGGTTAAGATTCTTCTCTTTAAACAGCAGGGAAAAGAACATCAAAAAGGTGTACATTTCATTTCCCCAGTTTTGATTAAGTCAAGCATGAAATGAAATGTAATACCCTCAAGTGGCCGGGGTTTATACTATTGAAGTCGTTACTTCTGCTTCAGGAGGTCCAATCAGCCCTGGGCAAGGGGAACAAGCTAACAGAGTTTTAGGGTGGCCAGATGGACGGGGTTTACCATGGTTGAAAAGGCAGCTTAGTGCTTGCCTCTTCAAGCCAACTGTGTGAAATCCTGGTGTGGGCCCTTCCCCTCCCGGCTTGCCCTCCCGCAGCCCCCGCCCCCCTTGCCTCCCTCTCCATCCATTTGGGGCCGGCGGCCCAGAGGCCAGAGCAGCCACCTCCTGGATGCCACACAGTCCAGGGCTGCTCAGCCTGTGGTCCTCCTGCTGCAACAGGCAGCAGGGTGCCCCTGGAATGTCTTCTGGGACAGAGTTGGCCCAAGAAGGAATTGGAATTCTAGGCAAGACAAAAAGACTTGATTCTTGGATGACTTTTTCTAGAACTCACTAACAAACGATTATTGCTTGGGAGGAGGGATGGATATCCCCATGTGCCTGGTCTGGTGCTAGGCCCTAAAAATGTAAACTTAGCCACCTGGCTTTATTTGGGCTAGCAAAATCCTCTGAAGTCAGACTGGAGTGTTAAATAAAGATATAAAGGCTGCCCCCGAGGCTCACCAACTGACTCAAATAATCAGGGAAACTCTTTCTAGGTAGAAGCCATTGTATCTACTGGCACCAGGCGCACGTTTTGAGGGCCCATGAGATGATCGTCCATCTGAAAACAAAATAACAGTATTGGGTTAAGAACATAAAAAGAAAAACAGCAAGATTAAATTTATGAAATGGTTAATTAAATATCTAAGGAGGTAGGATCGTGTCTGTGTTATAGGAAAGGGGTCCCGATCCAGACCCCAAGAGAGGGTTATTGGATCTCCAGCAAGAAAGCATACAAGGTGGGTCCGCAGTGCAAAGTAAAAGCAAGTTTATTAAGAAAGGAAAGTGGTGGGCCGGGCGCGGTGGCTCACGCCTGTAATCCCAGCACTTTGGGAACCCGAGGCGGGTGGATCACGAGGTCAGGAGATCGAGACCATCCTGGCTAACAAGGTGAAACCCCGTCTCTACTAAAATTACAAAAAATTAGCCGGGCGTGGTGGCGAGTGCCTGTGGTCCCAGCTACTTGGGAGGCTGAGGCGGGAGAATGGCTTGAACCCGGGAGGTGGAGCTTTCAGTGAGCAGAGATTGCACCACTGCACTCCAGCCCAGGCAACAGGATGAGACTCCGTCTCAAAGAAAAAAAAAAAAAAAAGAAAGGAAAATGGTGAAAGAGCAGCTACTCCATAGACACAGTGGGATGTTCCCTGAAGTAAGAGGAGGAACGCCTCCACCCTAGGTATAATGCTTGTATATAAACAGGATAAAAAAGATCATGGGGAGATGCGTTCTGCTACAAGCATTTGTGATAAAGAATTAATTTTCTTCATTACTATATTTTGCAAGAATCAATATTACTATTTTTAAAGCAAAATTAGGAATGCCTTTGTTCTCAAGATATGGAGATGTTAGGACATTCCCAAGTCTGGCTCTGTTTAGTAAACATGATCAATTTGTTCTCTTAACTGTAAACATCTAGAGGCTAGGAATACCTAACTTTCTGGAATGCAGCCCAGCAAGTCCCAACCTCATTTTCTAGCCCTCACCCAAGATGGAGTCACTCTGGTTCGAATGCCTCTGACATCTGAACCCTAACCCTTGGCTGATGACATCTAAACAATGAAGAATAAACCAGAAGAACAAAATGAATCATTTATTCTCACTAAAGCAGAACTGGAAATGACTGAAATATTCTTAAAATGAACAGGTGCAGAGGCTCACACCTGTAATCCCAGCACTTTGGGAGGCTGAGGCAGGAGGATCACTTGAGCCCAGGAGTTCAAGACCAACCTAGGCAACACAGCAAGACCCCATCTCTACAAAAAAAAAAGAAATTAGCCGGGTGTGGTGACATACTCGTGCAGTCCCAGCTACTTGGGAGGCGGATGTGGGAGGATCACTTGAGCACAGGAGGTAGAGGCTGCAGTGAGCCATGACCATGCCACTGGACTCTAGTCTGGGCAATAAAACAAGACTCTGTCTCAAAAAAACCCAAAAACAAACAAACAAAAAAACTCACACAGACACAAACACACATACACACTCACCTTCTTAAAATGCTTATAGAAAAAATTTCGGAGTAAAGGTTATATTTAATGTGAGATATGGAAGCATTTTATATATTTGATAGAATCTGAGAAGGAGTTCCCAGATTTAAAGTGTGGTGATCTGGTTGGATTTGAACCCAACTCCACTAATTATCAGCAGGCCATTTCTGAGCAGGGTGCTGCAGTCCCAGGGCTGAAATCAAGTAGGGTCTTTCTTAGACTGGAACAGACCCATTTTCCAGCGGTGCCTTCTGGGAGGTTCTACTCCATGCCCAGCTGAAAGCTCCAGGCTCTCAACAGCTGGAGGAGAATAGCAGGGCTTTGGGAAGAACTTAATAGAATCCTTAATGCTGCTGACAATCCGCTGCTATTGAACTGCATTAAGTAGATATTATGGAAGGACAAAGAGCTAAATAGCTCGACATCACCCTCATTCGGCATGCGGCCCCCGGCAGAGACCATTTTAAGGGCAGTGCCATTGTTCCTGCGCTCCCCAGGTTAGCTTGAAATTGCAAATGATACCCTGAAAAGGAAAGACAAGTGGTTTTCTTTTCTTCTCTCCTCGCTGTCTCCCTCTTTCTCTCTCATTCTCTCCCCACTCTCTCTCTCTCAAAATGGCCCTCACAGAAAGAAAATCATTTTAGGCCATAAGAAAGTGAAAGGCATTGTTAACATGGCTCGGACCGTGGCAAATGAAATACATCATGAGCTCGGGAGCTGAAAGCTACACTCGAGCTGTTTTATTTTGATGCTTTGGAATGTGGTCCACATGAGAACATAAACAATGCCAAATCTGTACGAATTAATAGGCCAGGCTTGACATATTTCCCTTTGTTTGAGGCCAAACAGGCGGGAGTTGGGGGTGTGGGAGGAGGAGGAGAAGAAGGGAGAGGAGAATCTTATTTGATTAAAAAAAAAAAATCCAATAATCCAGTTGATAGGAGGAGTGTGTGCGGCAACCCTTCTTAAGACAGGCCTTTCAGAATCAATGGCCAAGCAGCCGGCCACCATTTGAAGTTTCATCACTAGCTATGATCAAAATGCTTTTGTGTAAAAAAAAAAAAAAAAGTCTCCATAGATTTGTTTGCAAACTGCAAAGTGCTTCAGCGACTGACATGAAAATGCTGGAAGCTGGAAACCTATTCCCAGGCAGAGGCCTTCTCTGTCACCTTGGTGGGTGAGTAATTGTGCCTTTTGCATACGCCTTGTCATCAGCAGCAGGAATGAGGGGGCCCCAAGGACCGCCCTGGCAGCACGGGCGTTGCACCAGCAGAGTAAATTAAAACACGGATTAGAGCAAGTATGATTGGGGATGACAAGCGGGGCGGGTGTAGCTGCGGAATGAGCCGTGTTGCCCATATGGTCCTCAGGAAGCCCACGCAGCGCAGCTCTCTCCCCAGCCTGCTCCAGCTGCCCGTCTGAAGGGGGCACTTAGGAGGCCTCAAGCCATTTTCTGGAACTGGGAAAATTAGTTTCCCTTCTTTACGAGTTCAGAAATACCACCAGCTGCTACCAGGTACGTGGAGATTTCAGTGGATTCAGGCTCTCGGTGGAAGGAAGTCGGGGGTGGTTAGTGGGGTATTCTGATGTGCGGGGCTATCCCTTTGTGGTTACCTTGTTTGAATTCAGAGAAGAAACTTCCTGGGGTCCGCAGGCCACTGAAAGTCGGGTAAAGGTGGCACCCCGGCCAATCTCGCTTCCATGATGATGGGGAAAGAGCCAGGACTGTCTTGGCAACAACCCTTAGTGATCCTGGCTAACATTTATTAGGCACAGACCACGTTCCTAAAAATGCTGTAGTTGTATTTCCAGGGGTCGTGTGATGGTTTGAGCAGATAATACCCTGCCAAAGGTAATGGCCCTAGAGGGGCCAAATGGGGCTAAAGTTGAATCCACATTCTGCTCACCAAGCCATTGCTCTTGTGCAGGGTAGTGTCCCCTGGGGAAGTGGTTCCTTTTCTACTTTCCACAAATGCATTATACAGATCAGCAGTGCTCCCATATTTACCACAGCCCTGCTACGAAACTATCCTATGGATGGATCTGATCATCAGCATCCTCATTTTACAGATGAGAAAACAGAGGCTCAGAGAAGGTCAACAATTTGCCTAAAGTCACACAGCTAAGAAGTGGGGAGCTAGGATTCCAGAGTCTTCTGAGTCCAGAGCCCACCTTCTTAACCACTGTGTGGGAAGAAGGAGCGGGTGAGACTAGGAGAACTGGATAGCTACCCCTTCCCCAGAAGCCTTATCGGTACAGGGGCCTAGAAGCACAAGAGGATATGGTGACAGTCCCAGGAAGAGTTCTGGGAGTTGAAAATCCCATAAGCAGACAAAGCAAGATAAATTCTACAAGGGCAACTGACGGAGGGTCAGTTTCAGCTAAACCCGGGCATTTCTTCTCACCCTCAGTGGGTTTCCCCACAGCCCACAGCAAAGTCCTGCAGCTCCCCAATTGGCCCAAACATACACACCAAAACCGGAACACTTCTGAAACAAGTACAAGTAAACAGAATGTTAGTCGGCCCCTCCACTGAAAAGAAATTGCTACTCACATTCTCAGTGACAAAGGACCATCTCAGGGCAGCCTCACCCTCCAACGTCTCCTGCTAAACTTATTGCCTGCAATACGTTTTATCCTATGATGTTTCATGTGGACATGATACAACTAGATTTCTTTCTATATGTCAAAAAGTATGAACCCATATGTGAACCGAAGCATCAAAGAGTCTCAGATTATACCTCATGGACTTGATTCCTCCATGATCCAAAACATGCAACAGGCCAACAAGAAAATTCCTTGTAGGAAATTTGCTTTAAACAGGACAAGGATGCTAAGGGTGGAAAATCAAGTATTTGTCTTCAAAATACTCTGACATCAGAGTCTAGGAGGAAGACTCATCTCTATCGCCACTCGGATGTCTGATAAGGGTTTCAGTGTTCAGAGATTAACTTCTGGTGGTCACTCTCATCTCCTCCTCTCACCAAAACCATCTCTGGCACATTCGTTCATCCTCCCAGTTGCTCAGGACTAAAACTGTAGAGCTATATTTGACTCTTCTCTTTCCCCCACACCGACCCTCCAATCCATCAGCAATTCATGGCAGTTCTTCCTTTGAAACAGCCACCCCCACTGCTACTGGTCCAAACCGCCACTTTTTCTCGCCTGGATTGGTGTAACATCCTTCTAACTAGCTTCCTGGTTTCTGTCTGCTTCTACATCACATCCTGTAAAAGAATTCACTTCCTGGAGCGCTGCAATAGCCTTATGTTGCTCGGAGTAAAAGCCAGTGTGTTCCCCATGACCTACAAGGACCCCGCACCGTCTGCTCCCTGGCAGCCTCCATTATTTCCTCTCCCATCCTCTCCCTCTTGGATCACTGTGCTCCACCCGTGGTGAACTCCACATAGTGCCTGACACACACCCAGCACACTCCTGCCATGGAGCCTCCTTCGCACGTGCTGATGATACCTCTTCCTCGCTGCTGTTTCCTCAGATACCCACAGGTTCCGTACCATCATTTCCCGTCTTCAGATCTCTTTTCAAATGGTACCTCATCAGAGAGGTCTTCCCTGACCTCCTAAGGGAAGTCGCCACGCCAACCCCGTATTCGCCTTACTTTCTCTCCCCTACTGTTCTTCATTTTCCTCCTTAACATTTATCACCTAGACCTCGTCTGTTTTATATGCTCCTGTATCCTAGGATTTTAAATCCATGCCCATGCTTCAAAAATATACGTGGAAGGAATGAATGTGCAGTAACAGCTTGCTCTAGTTATCAGCATGGCTGTGATGCCCTCTCACTTTCTCTCTCCCTCCCTCTTCCTTTCCCTCTTGCCACAAAGACATTCTTGAATGGCTCCTGGTCCCACACACCTGAGGGCCTTCTCTGACCCAATGCTGCCCTCTTTGAAATGGGGCCATTCTTCTGCTCACATGGCAGGCATTCAAGGTGCACATGCTCTTCAAGTCCTTAGCGCTTTCTTTTCTTTTCTTTCATTCATTCATTTTTTTTTTTTTGAGGCAGGGTCTTACTCTGCTGCCCAGGCTGGAGTGCAGTGGTGCAATCATGACTCACTGCAGCATCCACCTCCCAGACCCAATCCATCCTCCCACCTCAGCACCTCAGCCTCTGAAGTAGCTGGGACTAAGGTGTGCATCATCATGTCTGGCTGTTTCTTTTTTTTCAAATTTTTTTGTAGAGACAGGAATCTCACTATGCTGCCCAGGCTGGTCTTGAACTCCTGGGCTCAAGTGATCCTCCTGTCTTGGTCTCCCTCTCCCAACCTACTTCTCCTTTTAGCCCTCTAGCATGTTAGCCTTATCAGTCATCTCTGAATCTGTCTGGATTTTCCCCTTTCTGTTTGCCCAGGTATTTTTCTTGTTCTAAAACACACTTCTCTGTCCTTTCCCGAATCCCTCCCTTTCCTGCCCACTCCTTTCTATCTGGTGAACTTCCACTATGCTTATGTTGATGCTGAATAAATTCCAGTTAGCCAGGATCTGAATTCCATTCCCACACTGCTCTCTTCCCCCTCCCCCAACCAGCTGCAATTCCCAAAGCCTTTTCCAAAGCACATCGTCCCATTGGTGATAGAGAAATGATGATCACCACCTTCCATTGAAGTCAAGACACTTTATACTTCTGCAAGCCTCCGCACCTGTGCAGGTGCTCACTGCCTCAACCTGGGAATGCACCGCAAATTCGTGGAGCTGGGAAACGGCTGGTGGACACGTGTGCATGAGCTGCCCTCTGTGCACCCAAAGCGAAAGGTTCATATGTGCAGCAACAGGCTGCCGGGGTGGGGTGGGGCTGGGCAGGGTGGGGCCATAACTCCTTTAAATTGGAGATAAAGACCGGGAGTGTGGAGTCTGCTTTATGCCCTGTACACAAATCCTGGCCCAGGAGAGCCAGGACCCCTTGCTGCCTGAATTGCCGGACTAGAATTTGGACTTGGAGATTCTCGTTAGGGATGAGAAGCGGGTGGATCCTTTACATTCCTGGAAGCTTCTTCATTCTCTGTTGGAGGAGAAAAGAGGAGGTCCTGGTGAACCGCGGATCACATGGAGAATTCACAGAAACCACTTAGCGGAGTGCCTGGCACACAGCAAGGGATCAATAAAGATTTATCATTACAGTTGTTGCTATTCTCTGATTCTTGGGTTCCACATACACCAATACAAAAGTTGGTAAAAACTTAAACTCTCGGTGGCTACATTAAGCATGGTATTATTTCAATATGATCATTTTGTTTTTAAACTAAAAACATCCAAATGCTTACAATTCATAGATCTTTAAAAGCATGGTTCAACTCCTCCCCCTCCAAAAGAGCCATGACCACCAGATGTACATCTGATGCTAGACCAGATCTTGTGCTGCATGGGGGGAAACTCTATAAAGAACATTATTGGGTCAGTTGACAAAATGGAAACACAAATTATAGATTAGGTGGAATGCATCAGGGTTAATTTTACTAAAGTTGATGACTGTATTATGGCTGTGTAAGAGTGTATCTCTGCTATTAGGAAATCCCCATGGAAGTATCCAGGGATATGTAATTAATTTGACTTATGTAACTTACCACCAAGTGGTTGAAGAGGCAAATTTGGGTGTGTGTGTGTGTGTGTGTGTGTGTGTGTGTGACATGCACAAATGATAAAGCAAAGCAGTGGGATAAAATGTTAACAGTAGATAAATCCAGGTAAAGAGAACAGGGTGATCTTTGTACTATTCTTAACCTTTGTAACTTTTCTGTAAATTTCAAGTTATTTCCAAACAGAAAGTGTAAAAAATCGAAATACTGCTTCTTGTTCAGAATGACAATTTTTGTGTTAATTTAAAAAGAGGAGTAAAGGGAACGTGATCAAATTGGGAGAAAAAAATAGGAAATACGTTTATCAACCAAAACTAACAGAAATAGAATAATTTCCACCCGTAATGAGCAAGGGTGTTTTGTCGTTTGTTTGATGGCGGTTTTTGTTTTGTTTTATTTTCGAGTATTTGCACGGCTCTCAAGATTCTCTCTGAAAAGTGAGATTTCATCTTAAAGTATCAGAAAAGTTTGGAAGATTATTAAATGCAGCATGCTTGATAACTCTACATGCTTCTGAACAAGGAGGCTTCTTTGAAGTAGTTTAGCATTTCAGAGCGTCACATGTTAATTGTATGCAAAGAAATAAAACACTTAAGCAAACTTCAATCTAAGGAGATTTGCATAAAGGATTAAGACTCATTGGCCCTCCAAAATACTCCTCCATCTGAAAATGGGTGCGCTGTGCCCTCAGATCCCCCCCAATTTCTTTGTGCTCTCATTGAAGTCCGATTTAATCCTGCTTTCTTCATTCGCACCTTCTCTCTAAACCTCCCAGGCCTGTGCTTTGAGAGCCAGGGATCATTCTCCTCCCAAATTGAAGGGGGTTTTCCTTTCATTAATTTCTCTAAGAAGATTACCCCGTGCTTGTTTGTTGTTGTTGAAGCAACTAATTTCCCTAAAGCTCTTTGTTTTTTCAACTGGTTTACACTTTAATGCCCTTGATTGAATTTCAACAACAAGGGATCAACTTGACCAACAAACTCTCTTTAGGAAGAAAACAAAAAGCAAGAACTTAGTGCAAACTATTTTAACTGCCGGCCTGCTTTAAAAATATATATATATATTCAGCCATTTAGACAGTTTTCAAAGAGATGCGTCCTAATGAGCATATTATTCAGGCCTTGTTTGGTTCCTAAAGTCAAAGTGACCCTCGTTGAAACTGAATTTCTCTAATTACTATAGTTGAAGTCACGGGAAAAGTAACACCCCACAACAAAAATCTGGCTTATGTTTTCGTTCCCTCTCTCTCATTTTTGTTTTTCCTTCTAATATTTCTTGTCTTGAAAGTCTGAGGATAAAACAGATGGCAGACTTTTCCCTAAGAACTTCAGTATATCTATACATTTTGAATGTTATCAAAAATTGTAGTATGATCTTGTTTGGAAATTCCTTTTTTACCAGGATAATTGTGTGGAAGTTAAGTGGTAACCTCCTTCATTCGGATTCACAGCCATTTAAACATTTGCGCCAGTTAATTACCATAATTGGTTTGTTCAATTAGCATGAGGCGCACTGGCGCTTTCACGCAGGGATGCCTCTATTTACTTGGAGATACCGTCACTGTCACGCACCCCAAGGACACTGGCCTGACTATTGAGGGCTGAGGTTTGGCTTCAAGTCTCTGGGGAGTTTCCCCTGCCTTAATCACCTTGAAGATTGACCCTTGAACTTTCTAGGCTGAAAATGCTATTGATATTCTGTACTTTGTCAGAAGAAAGGAGGCTGGTGGCAGGGGTGGGGGAAAGGCAGAGGGCCTGGCTGTGGTGCCCGGTGGGAGGGTGGAGCTCAGTGTGGCATCTCCTCTCAGATCAGGAGCCTCACCAAACGGAGAGGCAGAGCTCCTTGGGGCCACCTCCAAAAGCAGGATCTGGGAGGCCCCCACGCTGTTCTGTGGAAGGACTGTTAGCCCACATGTGATGATTTTCTTCCACTGGATGGCAAACTAATGGCCAGATAAATCCCAGGAGCAATTACTGAGTGCCTACTGTGTGTAGAGTTAATATACTAAATGGAGCATTCCCACTGGGAGAGACTGTAAATAAGTGATTCAAAAGGTTCAGACACAAGACCCAGCATCAAACCCCACAATGGGGAAGAATGTCAGAAAACATCACCAGAGAAGCCAGTGAAAAAGATGCCATTCTTTCTCCTGTTAACTTCAAGATTTCATTGCAGCAAAGGCCTGCTAAGATGATTTTAAAATGTTGTGAGCCCTTGTTTCTGCATGGTGATGAATGTTAGACCAGTTTCCTTTTTAACATGATAGAAATGAAGAGAGGAGTGGATTATTTTAAAGCACCCCAACAAAAGGAATCCCACATTCCAAAGGTGAAACATCACAGATTCCAAATGGATGACGATTGGTTTACCACAAAATATTCCAAGGGGAAAGGCGGGAGTGTCAGAAATCCAAATGGTTGAAATGTAAATTATGGACAGAGCACCTTCTCAGGTCTCAACAACACAGGGTCTGAAAATACATATATTTTTAAAATGCCTTAAGATAAACAGCTTCAAGGACCTTCTAGAAGAACAACCTTAAACAATCTGAAATCTATCTTTAATGATTTGGGTTATTAAACCCATTGAGAACCTCCAGTCGAGGTAGCTTTTGTCTCTTTGGGTGAGACCGAAATCACACACTCAGATTTTTTTTTCTAGTTGTGTTTTAACATTTTATTTGTCGTTATTATTTTTTTAAATAAATCCGCTGTCCTAATTTTGGCTCTAATGTGACTCAGATGAAGGTTCGAGGTGAACAATCACCTACTGTATACAATCATATAATTTAACGAAAGTGAACACACTCAGTCTTTTTCAAAATCTGCTCTAGCACCCAGCTATAGATCTTACATTTATCCGGTGTGTCTTCTTGTCCAAGTGTTTTAATAATCTAATTTTAAAACAGGATTCTTCTTTGAGAATATCTGAGTTTGAGCCCTATGCTTCTTGCAACCTATAGTAATGTTGGACTAACAAAATCCAGAAGTAAACTGGCATATGCTTGCTTTAATGAGGAAGCGAGAGAGACTGAGGAATTATTATTTGACCATTATAACTTTAGGAATAGTCTCTGTATACTAGAGCGGTAATAAATAATTAAAAGAAGCGTTGCAGTCCATTTTAATTAGATCTCAGTACATTTTAAAATATGTATGGGGAGGCCTGTGTAAACCAGTGACTGCACTGTGTGTGAGAAGCAGAAATGTCTCATTTGGCCAATAGAAGATAGTGGTTCTAGGAATCCTACTAATTACCAGTTTCTGGAAGGGGATGACCAAGGAAGGCAACATCCATCTTTTCTCGTCTTCTCTAAGCCTCATCTCTCTTATCAGCATCATGGCTGTCAGCTCCTTTCCCCGCTTCTATCTCAGCCAACATCAAAATGTGACTCTTTCTGGCATCATCACTTGTTCTCAACTTGAGCAGACTCCATGTGAAAAGGAGCGGCGAATAGGGCAGTGTTCGACATTATATCTTGAACCAGAATAAGCAAATAGGCAAGTTGAATCTTTGGGGTCAAGCTTTAAGTCATGTTTCTGACCCAGGAAATCATTTTCGGTGACAGTTATGACAAATGCTGAACACAGGCCGTGTATAAATACGTCTGTGGTTGTTGCATCACAAATACTTGGGGTCATTGTCTACCCTGGGGCACCCCCACCAAGACACCTACCGTTGGGCAAACACACGCCTCCCTGGGAAAAGATGGTGAAAAGGACAGGCATGTTGAATTTAGGTTTCGAACATGATGCTTAAGAGCATCAGTGCACCCTGCTTAATGGGGCCGCTAATTAGTTTGTGACACTTTCAGGTTGTCTTGATATTGCTATTAGCAAAGGATAGCTGATGGCAAAAGTTCTCACACCCAACCGCACATTGGAATAACCTTTAAAAATAATCTTTATAAATAATTTTTTAATCTAAAAAATAAAAAATAATTTCCATGCCCAGCCACATCCATGACCAATTAAATCAGAATTCCTGGGAATAGGACCCAGGCATCAGAGGATTTTTCAAACCCATCCTGCAGCCCCATTGACGTACCAGGGGTTTTTGAGACATCTTGCCATAAGATGCTAGAAGAAACACTTTTATTTTATAACTTCACATTTTGATGGCTACATTATAGTTCTCCAAAACCAAAATCGTAATAATCAAAGACGTCAACATTTAACAGCCTGATGACACAAATACTGTTGGTGACCTGACATATCTGCTCAGGAGCCTCTGGCTTCTCCAACAGAGTGCATCTGTGTTGCTTAGAATGGAAGCCCCTCCCTCTCCCCTCCCTCCATCTATTGAATTTGCAGAGAGGGCCACCCTTTATCTCACATTTAAAACACAAGCAAGTCTGAAATTCACTTTCAATTTATTTTCCAATCACAGGAAAGGAAGGGGGAGAAAGATGATTCTATCGAATCTTCTCCTGGCTGGTAAAAGGTTGGTAAGGCTTGTTCTGGATGCGTGGCGGAGAGCTCCCGGGATAGTCTACGGGGAGCACAGTTAATCGAATAAACTAATCTTCGCTGTGGAGATTAACTCTCAGTGGCTGCAGGAAACCGGGCAAGGGAGAATGCAAATAGCAGAGACCTCAAGGTGCTGGAGGAGTTAGGAATCTCCCCTCCCTCACTCTAATGCTGCCGCCCCGCCACCCCACCCCTGCCTCAGGTTTTAAATTTGGAAAATGTTGTGAAAATGGAGAAACGGCCGTTTGCCTGCTGACCAGAGCCCAGCCCCAGGCATGAAACTGAGATACTAAACAGTTGCAAGGATGTGACGCTTTCTTGGGCTTTTCGGAAGGGGCAGGACTGAAGGGAGGTGCGATCTTGTCCAGCTGCGGGGAGCTCAGAGTGTCTGCGTGATGGAGGGAAATACTCCCTGGAGGTGAAGATGTGGTTCAAAGCTGCACCTGATGAGGCTTTGAGAGCAGATCCTTTCAAACAGCCTTTGATTCCCTTTGCCAAGGCGGCAGGCGGTGTTATAGGGGTGCAAGCAATTGTGTCAAAACACTGCTCCAAGAAGAAACATGTTCTCGGCTTTCTCGGTGATTTAGGAGAAAGCCTCAGCCTGGAGGGTGGGAGAGGGTGTCTATGAGAATTGCTTGGGTCTGGAGAGGGATTCCTGCCCCCTGGGAGGGCTGTCTCCCTGCTTGCTCAGTTCTTGGGGAATCAATCTGAAAGGTGGTCCCCTGGGACCTGCCAGCTCCTGCAATCCCCAGCTCCAGGAGAGGGGGCTCTAAGCCCTTCACCCTGGCAGAAGAGGCAGTGGGAAGTGACAGCAAGGTCCCTGGAGGGCCTGCCTAGGCTCTCTGGTGAGTTGACACCTCCCTCCCCTTAATGCTGAGTCAGTTGGAGCTAATTTTTGTATTCTTCAAATAAAATTAAGGTAAGCACAAAGATGAGAACACCTCACATCTCTCAAATTGACCACTTCTCCCTACCTCTCCCAATGCCAGCCCAGCCTTGGCTCCTAATCTCTTATCTGAACACCTTCAAGGGACTCTGCAGTGGGTGACACTCCTGATTTCACTCTTGATCTCCTCCATCTGTTCTCTACCAGCAGCCAGTGGAATCTTGTTGCAAGATGCAGATGAGGGTGTGCTTCTACTTAGCTCCTCTTGCTCTTAAGAGAATGCCTGGAGCCTTTAATAAATGCCCTGTGCCCGGGCAGTAGACAGATGGTTAGAAGGGGCACCTGTGAATGCCAGGCAGCTGGCTTCAAACCCCAGCTTTGCCACTGACTGGCTGTGTGATGTGGGCAGGTCCCAGCAACCCTCTCCTCTGCATCATCTATCAATTGGGAGGAAGATGCTCGAACTGACCACCTGGCTTGTTGAGAGGCCTGGGCTGCCAACCTAAGTGAGTGAGTAAGTGAGCAGCACTCAGCCCATCTTCTTTGGTTATCCTGTGGCATCTCCTCCTGCTGCCTCCTCTAGCTTCCTATTCTTCAGCTACTCGAGTCTCTCTCTGCTCCTCCAGGCTCCCTCCTATGGCTGGGTCTTCACACCCGCTGTTTCCTCCTCCATGCCTTGCCCCTTCTCCCAGTTAGAGAAGAGACCATAAAGCCCCCTTGGCTTCCCCATCAACAGGCCTGATTGATGGTTAAATAAGAACAGATTCTTCTCTGCTCCCAAATAAAGAGTGACTCTCTCCCTTCCCAGAGCCCCTGAACCATCTACGGACTTGGCTAAACCTGTGCCAAGGATCATGGCAGGCTGACAGCAGGTGGTCTCTAGAGAGGAACCTGGGAAATCACAACATCTCCAGAGGAGCAGGGCTCTTGGAGGGGGAAAGGGCCTCATGTGGAGGTGGCAGAAACACTTGTGGCCTTAGGATCCAACCCAGGACACCAATCTTTGGCTGTGTGAGTACTAACCTCTGCCCACGGGGACCTGTGTGTGCTGAGCCTTGGTCTGTGTGCTCCATCTGTGGATGACCCTCATTTATACTCAGAAGAACTTTACAAAGAAGTCTTATTATCTTTTTTTTATAGACAGACCAAAAGGACTCAGCGAGGCTAAGTGACTTGCCCAAAGTCACACAGCCGAACTGGGACTTGAACCCCGGTGTTCCTGATGGAGCTTGTGACCTCTAACACTACTCTGTATTCATACTCATGCTAGAAAATGGTCTTGCTACGATGGCCCGCCCCTCATGACTGAACTGGGAGACTCAGAATTAAATGCAACGTTTTGTCTTTCAACCATAGAGATTTTCAGTTCTCAGTGTCTCAGGGGAAAAAGAAAACCCAATGTTGTTTTCAAGTTTTCACTGCAGCTTCTCTTGTAAGTCTTAACTCAGATGGTGATTCTTCTAGAAAATTGTCTTGGGATCCTCCAGGCCAGGGGAAGCCTGTGTCATCCCTGTTTCCAGAGCATTTAAGCTGCTCCTCTTTGACCATGCTTCCCCCATTCTGATCAGAGACATAAACTTCCCACTACCCTGAGCCCCCTGATGGTAGGAACTGTTTTGTTTCAAACCTGCATCTCCTGGTTCTCCCTCCTCTTATCATTGAAGTGCTGGGTACATGGAAAGTACTTCATGCATGATCGAGACCCCAAATCAGGTTGTTGGATAACCTTCATAACTCCATAGCAAGCTCCCAGCTGCCAACCTAGTAAGTATGCCCATCACAGCCACAAACTCAGATGCATGCAAATGGGCCATTATTCTCTATGTCTCAACTAAACTTTGCTCTCCAGCACAGATTCTATCCAAGAACAGAAAACTTGATTCAGTAAACAGAGATCACTCTTGTCTTGATTTTTTCCCCTGTACTCCCTTTCGAGTAAATAATCCAGGCAAATTCAGGGTGTCCCCTTCCTCCTCTTCTCCCCTCCTCGCCAAGGTTGATTGAAGTTCTAGGGGCCAGGGACTATCAGTCAGGCATCCAGGAATGTTCTTTGGTCCATCCTTATCAGTGGTTGTCCATGCTGGGTTCTGCCATTGGCCATGGATCATTGACAGCCAGGCCTGCTGTCTCCATGGAGATGAGCCTGTCTCACCATGGCCGGCACACACAGATGTGGCAGCCATTTAAATGGTGCTGGCAATTCTGATCTCTCCAAGAATGTATACTCAAGAGTGAGTATGAGATAGAAGACGGAAATCTATTTTTTACCCAGTGGGTCTTTGTTTTTGCGTGTTTCCAAAAATATAACATGTATTTTCTTTTATAGCTTTTCCTGTCAATGCAAAGCAACTGCTTCATCTGACGCTCAACCCAAATGATCAATGAAGTTTTTAACATTCTTAGTGAATTGGAAACTTCTCTAAGCTTCCACTCTATTATTACCTGCCCCTGCTCAGCTTCTTCGCAATAAGGCTTTAGTCCCACTACTCTCTTGAAGTTTACAATATCGAGTACTAACAATGGGTCAGGCCCTGTGTGGGGTACTGAACATACAATCATTGGATTCTCAACAACCTTATGAGGAAAGTTCAAATCATTATCCCTCTAACTTACAGATGAGGATCCCTGAGGGAGGTTAATATTAGTGTCTAAGGCCCACAATTGGTAAGTGACTTAAAAGAGATTAACAATTACTTCTCAACAGTGAAGAGCATGCTGGCAGCTCAAACACAATGTGTCCAAAACCTACACCAAAGTTCTCCGAAGCATCTCTTCTGCATAAAACAGTTATTTGAGTGGTGTATTAGTCCATTCTCACGCTACTCATAAAGACATACCTGAGACTGGGTAATTTATAAAGGAAGGAGGTTTAGTGGACTCACAGTTCCACACAGCTAGTTAGCCTACACAATCATGGCAGAAGGTGAAGGAGGAGCAAAGGCACATCTTACATGGTGGCAGGCAAGAGAAAATCATCAGATCTCTTGAGACTTATTCACTGTCACAAGAACAGCACAGGAAAACTTGCCCCCAAGATTAAATTGCCTCCTACTGGGTCCCTCCCACAATATGTGGGGGTTATGGGAGCTACCGTTCAAGATGAGATTTGAGTGGGGACACAGCCAAACCATATAAAGTGGCATTATGAACTTCCCACAGACTCAGATGGAAACAGTGTCATCCTTTGTGGCTTTACCTGTATTTGCTTCGACTACAAGTCTCCATTCTATTTTCACTTCAACAAACCTGCTGACCAGCCCCCCGCCTGATTCATATTAGATCATCAGGACATAGGATAGTAGTGGGCACATAGTAGGGGTGCCCTAATTATCTATTGAACAGATGCAGCACCCTGGTCTCTCCATTCTATGTGCTGCTGCCTGATTAATTCTCCCAAAGCACATTTCTAAGTTTGACTCCTTTGCTCAAACCCCTTTGGTGGTCTTCATTGTCCCACAGAATGAAACCCTTGCCCTTCCGTCTGGCATTTCATGAACCTGCAGTCCATCTTCAACATGTCGTTTCAGCCTCCTCACTTACTCTACTGCTGCACAAACCTGGCCTCCACTCATAGCCATTTCTTTAAGAGACTCCAAACTGCCCCTTCTTGGCCAAGCTACTCCTACCACCTTGAATTTTTGCCCTGCCTACCCCATCTTCCCTAAGGAAAGGACCCTGTAATCTTCAAATACTGCCTCCTTGAGGCAGCTTTCCCTGATCTCTCTCCGGAGACCTGTGACATGCTGATGTCCTCTTCTATGCTTCAGTAGTTAAGGGCTTCAGTGCTGGTGTCCAAGAGTGCTGGGTGCAAGTCCTGGCTCTGCCTACCTGGCTTTATAACATTAGTCAAGTTATTGAAGACATTTGGGAACAGAAAAATGAAGATAATCCTCATAGAATTACTTGGCAATTTAAGAGCGATAATGCTTTTGAAGAGCTTAGCACCATGCTGGGTGCTTAATGAATGGCAACTTATTGATTATTCCTATTACTATTATTATCAGGATATCTTGTCTTCTCTCTTCCATTAGACCAATGGCTCTCAAATTTGACATCAGAATCACCAGGGAGCTCTTAAAAACTAGAAGCTCAGGATGTATACTTGGGGATTCTGATTTAATTCATCTGGGTCAGGGCTCCTGCATTAGTATTATTTATTTATTTATTTTATTATGGCAAAATATAATGTTTATCATATTAATCCTTTGTAAGTATAAAATTCAGTGGCATTAAACACACCCACACGGTTATGCAGCCATCACCATTATCTATACCCAAAACTTTCTCATCATCCCCAGCAAAAACTCTGTACCCATCAGATAATAACTCTCTCTTCCTTCTCTACCTGCCCCTTGGTAATCTCTATTCTACTTTCTGTCTCTATGAATTTGCTTATTCTAGGCACAGAATGTAAGTGGAATCATACAATATTTGTCCTTCTATTTCTGGCTTATTTCACTAAGGATAATGATTTCAGGGTACAGCCATGTTGCAGTATATATAAGAATTTCTTTTTATGGCTGAATAATATTGCATTGTATGTATATACCACATTTTGTTTATCCATTCATCTGTGGACAAACAGTTGGATTGCTTCCACCTTTTGGTTATTGTGAATAATACTGCTATGAACATTGGTGTATAAATATTTTCTCCAGTTTCTGCTTTCAATTCTTTTGGGTATATACCTAGGAGTAGGACTGCTGGGTCATATGGTAGTTCTGCATTTAACCTTTTGGGAAATCATCAAACTGTTCTCCACAGCAGCAACACCACTTTACATTCTTACTAATAATGCATGAGGGTTCCAATTGTTCCACATCCTTGCCAATGCTTGTTATTTTCTACAGGTCATTTCTTTTAAATTGTAGCCATCCTAGCAGATATGAAGTGGTATTTCATTGTGGGTTTGATTTGCATTTCCCTAATGACTAATGATGTAGATCGATTTTCCGTGTGCTTATTGTCCATTTGTGTATCTTCTTTGGAGAAAAGTGTGTTCAAATTCTTCACCCATTTTAAGGTTGTGTTTACAGTCTTGTTGAGTTGTAGCAGGTTTTTTTTTTGTGTGTGTGTATATTCTGGATATTGATCCCTTATCAGATATATCATTTGCAAATATTTTCTCCCATGCAATAGGTTATGTTATTGTTTCCTTGATGGAATCCTTCAATGCATAAAAGTTCTTAATTTTGATGAAGTCCAATTTATCTGTTTTTTATTTATTTTGTTGCCTGTGCTTTTGGTGTTGTATTCATTACATCACCGCCAAATCCACATCACTTTCTCCAGTGTTTTCCTCTAAAAGTATAGTTATACCAATTAAGCTGAAGCCTCTGATTGTTTTGAGTTAATTTTTATGCCTTAAGTGGTGTAAGCGTCCTTCATTCTTCTGCACTGTGGATATCGTTTCCCCAACATCATTTGTTGAAAAGACTGTTTTTTTTTTTCTCATTAAACCGTCTAGATACCCTTGTCAAAAATTAATTGACCATAATTGTGAGGGTTTATTTCTTGGCTGTCAATTTATTTTTATTTTATATATTTTTTAGTGACAGGATTTTGCTCTGTCATCCAGGCTGGAGTACAGCGGTATGATCATAGCTCACTGCATCTTCAATCTTCTCCACTCAAGTAATCCTCTTACCTCAGCCTCCTGAGTAGCTAGGACTACAGGCATGCACCACCATGCCTGGCTAATTTTTTTATTTTTATTTTTGTAGAGAGGAATCTTGCTATGTTGCCCAGGTTGGTCTCAAACGCCTGGCCTCAAGCAGTCCTCCTGCCTTGGCTCCCCAAAGTGCTAAAATTACAGGTTTGAGCCACCGTACCTGGCCTTGGCTCTCTATTATATTCCACTGGTCTATATGGTTGTCCTTATGTCAGTACCATATTGTTTTTATTACTGTACCTTTGTAATATGTTTCAAAGTTGGATAGTCTGAGACTTCCAACTTTATTCTTTTTCAAGATTATTTAAGTTGTTTGAGACCCCTTGCAGTCTCATATAAATTTAAAGATTGGCTTTTCCATTTCTGCAAAAAAGGTTATTGGAATTTTTATCGGGATTGCATTGAATATACGGATTGCATTACAGCAATGCTACATCTTTCTATCCATGAACATGGGATGTCTTTTCATTTATTTAGATCTCTACCTTATTACAGCAATTTTTGTAGTTTTTGGTGTACAAGTCCTTTATCTTCTTGGTTAGATTTATTTCTAAGTACTTTTTTTAGGTGTTAATGGAAATAAAATTGCTTTTCTAATTTTTTAAATTAGTGATTTTTAAAGCTCCCAAGAGATGCTAATATGTAGTTAAGGTTGAAAACCACTGTCTTAGTCAAAGTTTCCTATGGTAGAGGAAAACTTATGTCTTTCTAACTTTCCTATTCCCTTCAGTGTCTGGCAAGGTCCCTAGCACTGAATCACTGCTTAGTAACTCTTCTGATATATGCATGTATAGCTTCCTTCTTAGAAAATACATTTTTAAACTTTTTTGCTTTCAAATATGCTGCACTTGCATCCTGATACTCCTGGCTTTCCCCCACCTCCACCTACCTGTTCCACATCTTCCCAGTCAATTCCCAGAGAGAGGGCCTGTTTACCATTGACTCCTCTGTGAGAATGGACTTTGTGGTGACACTGACTACAGGGCATCTCCTACTGGGATGTGATTGGGGACCTCTCACCTCCTGAAGGAAACAACAATACCTGATTTCAACCACATAGCATTGACTGGAAAATGACCTCTGGGTACCAGTAGTGGCAGACAGACCAAAAAGATGTGGCCAGACAGATGGGCAGGTCTATCGGGGAGGGAGCTGTTTTTAATTGAGGAGACCAGCACAGACACCTCATGAAGTCCACATAAGCACCCCCTGTCATCATCTGATCATTCCTTCCGTCATATTTATTATACTTTCCCATTAGGACTGGTACCCAAGAGGTTTCCAGCCCCAGACATACACTCAAGGACAAATAGCTTCCCACTCAGGGCTCTGGTCAGGAATTCACAACAATGAGGGCTCCAAGTTCACCAGCGTCGGCTGGCAATGCTCTCTGAGAAACTGAACAGATGGGCTCTAATTGCAGACCTGTTGTGGGGACATTGTTAACAAACGCACAAGTAGCAGTATACAGGGCTTTTTGGAACCGAATGTGACTTGGCAGCTGGGGATGGCGGTCTAATTACCAACATCTGAGTTTCTTGTTTAATGAAGGGGAATGTGGAAAACGCCCGTGCTTGAAGCAGCTGGGATAGAGAAAGATGCCAAGGCTATGACTGCACAGTGCCTGCATACTCTGTTGGTGGCCAGGTGCCTCCGTATCATTCACAGACCCCTCCTCTTCTCCCTCTGGAATCTAGACATCACTTTTGGGAGAGGGGACGGAATTTTTGGAGCCCTTAGTTATCAATTGTAGACCACTAAAGAACAGCATGATTGGGACACATTGGTCCATCATATTCATTATTAAGTTGTTCTTCTTAAATAAAGTCAAACTGACACTCCAGAAAAATACCATGTTTAACTTGTGACTTCCTGTATCCCCTTGCACAATGTTATTTAACCTTAAAATACACACATCCTGGTTTCACAGTTCATGGATTTCCAATAATGCTGGCTCAGGCTTGTGTAGACTTGCTTTGTCCAAGTACTATTTTAAGCACTTTCCCTGATTAGCTCATTTAACTGTTTCTGTAACACTAAGAGATGGATATTATTATTTCTGGTTTACAGGTGAGCGACCTGAGGCATGGAAAGGTTAGGTAACCTGTTGGTGAGATGTTGTCCTCAGGTTAACTTTAGCCTCAGGATGACTTGTCTGATGTTAATGATAATTGGCACTCAAAAAGGGGCTTCCTAAGTTCCAGGCACAGTGTTTTACAAACTTGATCTCTGTTATTTTAGCCTCACAGTAACTTTATGAGGTAGATCTTGTAGAAACTAAGGTTCAAAAGAGTAAGTAGGGCCGGGCATGGTGACTCACGCCTGTAATCCCACCACTTTGGGAGGCCGAGGTGGGTGGATCACCTGAGGTCAGGAGTTCAAGACCAGCCTGGCCAACATAGTGAAACCCTGTCTCTACTAAAAATTAAAAAAATTAGCTGGGTGTGGTGGCAGATGCCTGTAATCCCAGCTACTCAGGAACCTGAGGCAGGAGAATAGCATGAACCTGGGAGGCAGAGGTTGCGGTGAGCCAAGATCATGCCACTGCACTCCAGCCTGGGCAACAAGAGTGAAACTAGGTCTAAAAAAACAAAAAAGATTAACTTGACTTGCTCTATTACAGAGCTAGTGATGTGCTGAGCAACTCAAGATGCTTGCTCTGGGCTTCACTGGGCTGCTACTCTGTGATAAAAGCCCTGCAATGGAACATTATAGAAACTGCAAGGATTTTTTTTTTTTGTTTTTTAGATCATTGACTATCTGATCACAGAGTCTATTTAGGAGGGTCCATGGAAGAAGCTGCTTTTGAGTTTTAAGGCCAGGGAAAAGCAAATCATCACTGGAGGAATCAAATTTTTTTTACTGTATGGACATTGTAAAATTTGTAAAATCAACCTCTCTAAGAGAGGGTGCAGGTTCCCTGAGGGGATATGCTGGTATGTGTGGAGATTCTAAATTTTTACCTTTTAGAGTTGTTGCCAAACCACCAGGTAAGCAGTACCTTCACATCCTCCCAGTGTCACTAGTCCTTTAAAAAAAGTCATTCAGGCTCTGTTTGTAGGTTCCCCAGGAGTGTGCAGATACATTTGAGAAGGACAATTGTAAAGAATCACGCTTCTCGCCTTCCCACCTTACCTCAGTTACTAGGCTGCTCTGGAAGCATGGGGAGCAGACATTTAGGACCTTGTGGCACACATTTTGTGTACAACAGCCTTACTCCAAGTTTCTCCTTATTTCCCATTTGATCTATTTTCTATCTTCCTTATTAATATTTGTGGCAGATTATATTTTCTAAAATTGACAACAATATTTCTGGTCCCACAGGCACCTTCAAAACCTTGCTACTCTCTTCTCCTTGAACTAAGGTGGTCTTTGTAGCTACCTTGACAAATACAGTATGGTGGAAGTGATGCCATGTTACTAGCAAGGCTAGGTTATAAGACATGATACAGATTGGTTCCAGTTCCAGGTAAGATGGAGTAAGCACACTTTTCCTTATGTCTCCCACTAAATGCAGCTATCAAACTTGGACACAATACAGGGCACAGCTATTTGAGGACTCTGAGAAGTAAGAGTAGCAGGCAGATTCAAGAAGAGTAAAATGTAAAATATCACTGAACTGAGGGTGAGTTTATTTTTTTCCCCTGGTTCTTCCACCACTTGGCCCTGGATACTGTTATGGAAGGGTATGGCAGATTTGCGTAACTAGAGTCCCAGTTTTTGGATAGAGAACTGAAAAGGGACTCCACAGTGTACTGGAAGATACTCCACAGTGTACTGGGAGATAGAGAAGAGAGAAGAGTTCCAGAAAGCAACTCCATATGGTTGTTTGTGAATTCCTGGGCTCACCTCCAAGCTGTGTATGTGTGGATCTGATCAAAATTAATGTACTAAAGCCGCTGAGAGTTGTACTGACTTACAAACCAATGCCCAAGTGGCAGACTGGCCACTGGGTAATGTACATGAAGACTAGATTCAATATCATTGTGAAGTCTTTAAAAACTGAACTGGAATTAAAACCCTAGTTCACAAAAGACATTTTGGAACTTACAGCCTGAACAGAGAAAGATCAATTGCCTGCTAAACCAAAAATGTCAACCTTCTCCACAGGACTTACATAAAACCTAGCGTTTCATAATGTAGTATTCAAAATGATAGTATCCAAAATTATTTGGCATATGAAGAGTCAGGAAAATCTCAACTTGCATGAGAAAAGACAAACACATGCAAACACTGAAATAACAAAGATGTTGAAACGATCTGACAAAGTAGCAATAATACAAATGCTCCAACAAGTAATTGTGAATGCTCTTGAAATAAATGAAAATATAACAAAGCTCAGCATTAAAAAAATATAAAAAGTCAAATAGAAATTTTAGAATTAAAAAATGTAATAACTGAAATAAAAAGCTCCCCAGTTGGGCTCAAAAGTTTAATGAGATTACCTGGGAAACAGTCAGTGAGGATGAAAGACATGAACATACAAATTCAAGAAGCTCTCAATCTGAAACAGGTAAACCCCCCAAAATCATAATCAAACTGATGAAAACTAGATCAAAGAAAAAAATCTTTAAATCAGACAGATAAAGTGATACATTACCTAGAGGGAAGAAACAATTTGAATGGTTGCAAATTTCTTATCAGAAACCATGGAGGCCAGGAAGAAATGAGGTGGCATTTTTAAAGAGCTAAAAGAAAAGAAATACCAACCCAGAATTCTATAATGAGTAAATATATTCTTCAGAAATAAAGATGATATAAATGGATTCTTAGATGAAGGAAAAGTAGAAGAATTTATTGCCAGCAGTCCTACTCTAACATGATTATTAAACTAAATGATAACAGAAGGAAACCTGGAACATGAAAAATGAAGAACAACATAAATGGTAAATCTGGGCTAACATAATAGACTGCTATTCTCCTCTTAAGTTATTTAAAATATGTTTAAGGATTGAAAGCAAAAATTGTAACATCGGTGGAGTTTTCAATGCATATAGATATATCATATAAAACAATGATAACATAAAGGAAGGTAGGTAAAAGGACCTATAAAGTGAGAAGGTTTCTTTCTACTTTCCACATGAAGTGCTAAACTATAGATTCTATGTAGACTGTAAAAGTTAAGTATGAATATTGTAATCTCTGTAGCAACAAAGAGATGCAGTAAAAAAAAAAAAAAAAAAGAAAAAAATAAGATACTAAATATACTTAACCCAAAAGAGGGCAGAAAAAGTGAAAACAAAAGGGAAAAAATCCCAAATAACAAACACAAAAAACAAATGATGAAATATTGCACTGAAATTCAAACATATCAATAATTACATTAAGTGTACATGGTCTAAAATCAAAAATTACCCATTTATGTCTAGCATTTCATTATTGGAATGATAAGCATGTGGGAGTTATTTATATCCTGCTGCTCAAGGTCATCACCAAGGTCTAATTTTTCAAATTCAAAAAATTACAACCTCACACATAAATGGGTTAAAAAAGAGAATGTCAGAATAGATAAAAAGGTATGACCCAAGTACATGCTGTCTACAAGAAACTCACTTCAAAGATAATCATATAGGAAAGTTAAAATTAAAAAGGTAGAACAGGATCTGTCATGCAAACATGAGTGAAAAGAAAGCTGAAATGACTATATTAATATCAGCAAAGTATACTTCAGAGATATAAAAACTACTAGAAATAAAGAGAGATATTAGATAATGATCAGAGGGTCCATCACTAAGTAGGCATAATGATCCTAAGTGTATATGCATGAGACAACAGAGCTTCAGAATACATGAAACAAAAACTATTAGAACTGAAAGAAGAAAAAGACAAATCCACAATTACAGTTGAAATTTTAACACTACTCTCTCGGGAATATCTCAGGAATATACAGTAGACAGCAAAATATCAAGGATATAGGTGAACTAAAGAACATCTAAATTTGTAGATTATTCTACCCACCAATAACAGAATATATGTTATTACAAGTTCACATGAAACATTTATCAAGATAAAGTGTATTTTTGCTCATAAAACAAGTCTTACCAAATATAAAAGAATTAAAATATAAAATATGTTCTCAGACCTTAATAAAATTAGACTAGAAATTAGTAATAGAAAGACAATAGGAAATATCTAAACAATCTGAAATTAAACAAAAAAGTCCTAAATAATCCAGGGGTCAAAGAAGAAGTCTCAAGGGAAATTAGAAACTATTTTAAACTGAGCAGAAGTGAAAAGACACTACATCAAAATTTGTAGGGTGCAGAAAAAGCAGTGTTTAGGGATAAATTTATTTCATTAAATAATTATATTAGAAAAGAAAAAAAGTCTTAAATCAAGAATCTAAGATTGTATGTTAAGAAACTAGAGAAAAAAAAAGAACAAAACAAAAACAAGCAGAAAAAGAAAATGAACAGAAATCAATGAAATAGAAAACAGAAAAATGATAGAGAAAATCAATGAAACCAAAAGCTGATCCTTTGGAGGTGTCAAAAAACATTAAACTAGGCTGGGCAGAGTGGCTTACCCCGGTAATCCCAAAATTTTGGGAGGTCAAGGGAGGAGTATCACTTGAGCCTAGAAGTTTGTGACCAGTCTTGGCAACATAGTGAGATTTTGGATTCTGTCTCTATTTTAAAAAAATCATCCTGGTGTTGTGGTGTGTACCTGTAGACCTAGCTACTCAGGAGGCTGAGGCTGGAGGATTGCTTGAGTCCAGGAGTTCAAGGTTACAGTGAGCACTTTAGCTCGGGTCTAAGATCTTGTCTTTGAAATAAGAAAAAAGTTAAATCAAGACTGACAAAAATAGAGTACAAAAATTATCACTGTAAGAAATGAAAAAGAGGATATTACTAAAGTTCCCATAGATACTAAATTTATAGAAGGAATACTATACATAAATCTATGCACATAAATTAAGCAACTTAAGTAAATATGGACTAATTCCTTGAAAACCACAAACTATCAAAAATCACACAAAATAGTACTATATAACTGAGTAGGTCTATAACCATGAAGTAAATAGAATTCATAGCTAAAATCCTTTCAGGAAAAAAAATCTCAAGGCCCGGAGATTCACTGATAATTTTTACAAAATAATTAAAGAAAGTGTAACACTAATTATCCACAATTTCTTTCAAAAAATAAAAGAACATTTCTTAACTAAATGTGGAAACCAGCATTACCTTGATAGCAAAAGCAGACGGATTACAAGAAAACTACAGACCAATATCCCTCATGAACAAAGACAAAGATTCTCAACTAATCAGTATGAACTTGTTAAAAGAATAGTACACCATAGCTAAGTGGGTTTTATTCAGTGTATTTCACCATGTTAACAGGCTAAAGAAGAAAAAACCCCATTATATCAATTGAAGTAGAAAAATCATTTGACAAAATTTAACATGTACTTATGATGAAAGTTTTGACAAACTAGGAAGAGAATGACACTTTCTTAATCAGATAATTTCTATATCAGGCTTCTATAGAAAACCTACATCTAGCGTAATATTTAATGGAGAAAAACTGAATGCCCCCTACCACAAGATTGGGAACAAAGCAAGATGTCCACTCTAACTATTCCTATTCAACATCATACTGGAAGTCTTAACTGACACAATAAGGCAAGAAAAAGAAATGAAAGTCATAGATAGGGAATATAGACATAAAGCGATCTCTGTTTTCAAGCTATATAATTTGCTGCATAGAAAGCACCGCCACACCCACCAAATCTACAAAATCTCCTAGAACTAAGTAAATTTAGCAAGGTTATAGAATATAAGGTCAATACAAAAATAATTGTATTTTGATATCCAGTTATCAAACAGACCTAACAACAGACAATTGCAAACTCAATTTAAAAAAATATATAATATACTTTCTCTCTTCCACCCACAGATGCAATACCTTAGTATAAATCTGACAAATCATGTAGCATTTCCACATGCTGAAAACTACAAAATGCTGCTGAAGTAAATAAAAAAGAATTGTAAGAATTAGAGGATTCCATATTGGAAAGATGCCATTTATCCCTAAACGTATCTTTGGAGATAAAATGATTCCAACCAAAATCCTATCAGAATTTTTATTGATATAGACAAGCTGATTCTAAAATGTATACAGGAAGCAAAAAAATAAAATAAAAATAAAAACTAGAATAGCTAAAACACTTTTCAAATAAAAAAAATGGTGTTTAAGCAGTCAGGCTACTTGATTTTAAGTCTTGCTATAAACTTTTCATAGTTAGGACAGTTTGTATAGGCAACAGGATAAACACATAGATTAACAGAACACATTAGAAAGTCCAGAAATAGACTCACAAAAATATGGGTCTGTTAATTTTTTTTTATAAAGATGAAAAAGTATTTTAATGGAAAAAGAACAGTCTTTCAACAACAGTGTTAGTACAACTGAACATCCATTTGCACAAAATGAACTTTTACCTAAACCTCACACCTTATTTAAAAAATTAACTCAAAATGGATCACAGACCTAAAATATAAAGCATAAAACCATAAAACTTTTAACTTTTAAGAAGAAATTTTTATAATGTACAATAAGGCAAATAATTTTTAGACATGACACCAAAAACATAATTCATAAAACAAAAACATTGATAAATGGAACTTTGAAATTAAAAACTTTTGATCTGCTAAAAGCACTGCTAAGAGAATAAAAAGACAACCTACAGACTGGGAGAAAATACCCACAAGTCACATACCTGACAAAGGACTTGTATTCAGAATATATAGACAACTCTTAAAACTCCGCAGTAAGAAAACGTTTAATGCAATTAGTAAATGGGTAAAAGACATGAACACACACTTCACCAAAGAGATATACAGATGACAAATAAGAACATAAAAAGATGTTCATTACTAGCTATTTGTGGAATGCAATTTAAAATCATGACGAAATACTCCTATGTTACTATTAAGTGGTTAAAATAAAAAAATATTGACAAAACCAAGTGCTGACAAGGATGTGGAGCAGTAACGGAATCACTGATCCATTGCTAGCTAAATGCAAAATGTTCCAGACATTCTGGAAAACATATTGGCAGATTCTTCTGAAATTAAACATACACATTTTCTATTTTTGTATATTTACCATAGGGAAATTAAAACTTACCTTTGCTTTAAAACCTGTCCACAAATGTTTAGAGCACTTCTATACGTAACTGCCAAAAGCTGAAAACAATGCAAATTTCCATCAGTGGGTAAATGCATAAACCAGCTGTCGTTTAGCCATACAATGGGATAGTACTCAACAAAATCAAGGGATAGACTATTGACACACACAGCAACTTGAACGAACCTCAAAGGCATCATGCTGAGTGAAAGAAGTCAGTCTTACAAGTTCACATGGTGTATGATTTATGAATATAACATTCTCAAAGGACAAAGCTGTAGTGATAATGGACAGTGGGTGCTATGAATGGAGGAGGGTGTGACTATCAGGAAATAGCAGGAGGGAGTTTTTGGGATGAGGGAATGGTTTTGTATCCTGATTGTGGTGATGCTTACATGAATCTATACCTGTGCTAAATTTCATAGAACTGTACACTAAAAAGATCAGTTTTACCATATGATTTTAAAAAAAATAACATTCTGATTTTTTTTTCTGCTGCAGCTTCTAACTGTCCATCTTTCTTGGGATGTGAGCCTTTGGTGCTATGAGCTCCCAGGTGAGAACCTTCCTAGTCTGAAGCCAGGCTGCTGGAGAGACCACCTGTAGAGGCCACTTACGCAGAGATACCACCTAGAAAGGCCACTTAGAGAGAGGCTTCCAAGCTGTTCCAGTTCCCATGTGGTCCAGGGTTCCCAGCTCAGCGCTAGCCATGGGAGTGAGCCAGACTTCAGATGATTCCAGCTTCCGATGTCTCTCTGCAATTGCATTAGATACCCTGAGTGAGGACCACCTGGAGGAGTCCCATCAACCCCAGGAACTGGTAATAAAATGATCACTGTCATTTTAAGGCCTAGGGTGGTGTGTTACACATCATAGATAACTAGAAAATTATTATTTTCAAAATCATTGTAAGACACCTTAAATTCTTTAAGGTATGAGGTACAGTGTAAACAATGACATAAAAAGTGATTTTGGCAATAAGCTGTGATGTTATAAGAGCCCACTTGGCTCATCCTCCGATGACAACGTCAGGACCTGCCCATAGTTCCCACCATAGTCATGTGCCAAAGCAGATGCGCTCAGGGACTGTGTGACATCCTGCCTCCCTATTCCTGGCCCTAGCAGAGCTCAGAGCAGGGACACAGCAAACCCTTGTGCAGAGACTAAAATATGCTATATTCTTAAAAAAGAAGAAATGTATACATAATATTGCTATATCCAGACATAGTTATATGTATAATACATCTATATAAGACATATATTTATATACAGTATATATACACATACATATATACAGACACAGTTATAGGTATAATACATCTATATAACACATATATTTATATATAATACATATACATACATACAATTACATATATATACACATAGTTATATGTATAAGACATCTATATAAGACATATATTTATATACTATATATACACATACATACACATATCCAGACACAGTTATAGGTATAATATGTTTATATGACACATATATTTATATACAATACATATACATACATACAATTATATACATACACATAGTTATACATATATCTGTATAACATATATTTATATGCTATATATATACACATACATGCATATGTCCAGACATTGTAGGTATAATACATCTATATAACACACATATTTATGTACAATACACATACATACATACAATTACTTATATATACATCCATAGTTATATGTGTAATACATCTACATAACACATATATTAATATATAATACATATATACGCTTATATATACAAAGTTATATGTATAACACATCTATATAATACATTTTTATATAATACATATACATAAATACACACGCACACACACAGAGTTATACATAGTTCCATGCCTATGGAAGTTACATGTATGTCCACAGGTACGGAAAAGCTAAGACTAAACAGGGGAAGTAGGAAAACTCCAAGGTTAGTTACAAGAAGTCATTACTGCCCCTAGGGCTAAGGGACAACTGGGGCGAAGGTATTTCCAGAGGCCAGGAGTCAGGACCACTTGCCAGGAGCCAGTACCGTGGAGGAGATAAGGAAACCTGGGAAACAGTGTTTAGAGTTCAGTTTCCTGCAGTGCAGAGCAGAACAGGGTAGGGGAGGTCGGGTGGGAGGCATTCAGATCTGCAGGCATGCAGGTGACCAGCCTGGAGACGCGTAATACTACCCATTTCATGGAGCTGGCACAAGGACTACATAAGTTCACAATTAGAAAAAGGCCTGGAACTTATTGAGTGACCTAAGGGACAGCTGCTATGACTGAAGCTGAGAGACTTGCCTAAAGTCACACAGCTAGAAACGTCTTTATGGAAAGACAAACCAACCAGATAGGATGGAAGAGATACAAAATTCAGATGTATTTTGGGATTAAATGCAAGTTTCAAAGATTTTTTACAGGGTTCAAATACAGATATGACTGGCTTGAAGGATGATATGTACTTGTATTTCCCACAGATACGTTTAACAGGAAGGGCCCCATGGTTATTAGAACATACAATCCACGGGAACATGGGATTTGTGTGTTTTATTTACTGCTCTATTTACAGCACCTAGAATAATATCTGGCATATAGTAAGTGCTCAATAAAAATGTGTTCAATGAATGAACTACACTTGCTGACATAGTGTTAATCAGTGTGGCTGAGTAAACACAGATAATTTGTTGGAAGGGTATGCATATTTCAGAACTGATGGGAGATGGAGGGCAGGTCTTGGGAACAGCAGGAACCAAGGAAGTGCTGGAGGTCTAAGATACTCACCAGCTTCTCATTCTAATAGCAGCCTGGTCTGAACATGACTGCTGCTTCAGTCACCACCATTACCCTCATTAGAGCAAACTCCAAACATATATGCTATTCTAGATGTGGGGAGAGAAGCTAACTCAGTCACCTTAAGTCACACACTGGGAGCAGTTAGAAATAAAAAAGACCCAGGCAGCCTCCCCAGGAAGAGGCCATCCTGAGATGTGAAACCTGGGAATTGCTCACTGCCTAACTCTAACTTCAGTGAAGAGAAGTAATTCCCCGTAAGGAAATCCAGAAAAGCACCATAGAGCGATGGTCAAAGACTGTAAGTTCCAGAGCTAGACTGCCTGAGTTCAGATCTTGATTCTTGTTGCAAACATACATATGCAACCTTGGGCAAGTCACACACTTTCTCTGGCTCAGGTTCTTGATCTGAAAAATGAAAATAAAATATTTGTATGAGCTCATACATGCTAAGTGCTTAAAGTAGTATCTGACCAGACTAAATTGTGCAATGAATGAAGGTTATTAACTATAGGAAGAGAGATGGATGCTACGCAGCTACAAATTAATTTGAACTAGTGTATCAGTTATCTACTATAGTATGCCACGTAACAACCACACATAAAATCCAGTGGGTTAAACTTGAAAACACTTATTTAGCTCGTGGGTCTGCTGTTAGGATGGGTGGTTCTTCTGGGCTGGGCTGGACTCACTCGAGTGTCTGTGGTCAGCAATCAAGTCACCTGAGGGTCTGTTTCATGGATCTCGGCTGTGTTCCTCATCTTTTGGAGGTTGGCTGGCTATTGGCCCATCTAGGATGACATCTCCTCTGCTTCTTGGGGGCTAGCCCAGGCTGGTTCACTGTTGGTGCCACTGGCAGGGTCTGAGAACAGATGCATGTCAAGTTTTGTGAGGCCTAGGCTGGGAGTTGGCACCCTCATTTCTGCCGCAGTCTATTGGCCAAAGCCAGTTACAAGTTTAGCCCAAGCTTCTGGTGTTAAAGTCCTAACCCCTAGTACCTCAGAATGTGACTATCTTTGGGGATAGACTCTTTAAAGGTGTGATTAATGTAAAATGAGGTCATGAGGGTGGGCCCTAATCCAATCCGACTGGTGTCCTTAGAAATTACGACACAGACTGGTACAGAAGGAAGAACATGTGAAGACACAGGGAGAAGACAGCCATCTAAGATCCAAGGACAGAGGCCTCAGAAAAAAACCCACCCCACCAACGCCTTGAACTTCTAGCCCCCAGAACTGCTAGACTTCCAGCCTCCAGATCTGCAAGAAAAGAACCCAGCCTGTGGAACTTTGTTATGTCAGCCTGAGGAAAATAATACCCATTTGGATGAGGAAACAGACTCTATCTCTTTATGTAAAAAACTGCAGTCCCATTGGGAACCATGTGTTTACAAGGAGATAGAAAACATTGGGGCCATTTTTTGCCATCAATTTGCCATGCCTAGAGAGGCTGATGTGGAGAGGAGCTAACTCATGTGGCAGGGATAGGAATGGGTTGGAAATCAGGAAGGTTGGCTGGACTCCTAACTCTGCCTTCTCTGGGTCTCAGTTTCCTCATCTGTGCCATGAGAGTTCAGGACCAGGTCTTGCTGTGTTTCCTCCCAGCTCTGACAGCCTAGGATCAAATCCCAAGCTGAGCTCCTCCCAACCTCTCCGACAACGTCTAATTCCAGAGTGAGTCAGGAGAAGACGCTCTTCTGCTTGGCCCTGGGCACATCCTAGTACTTCAGCCCGCAGCCTCACCAATAACTGCTCCCTGTCTAAGGACAGAGGCCACCTGCTAGGGCAGGTTTACCTTACAGTGCCTGGCAAAGAGAGAACAGCTCTGCACAAAAGCTCTGCTTAAAAGAAAAGGCAGCAATTGTATCCTTTGTGTAGTCTCACGGACGACCCCTCGAGAGGGCAAGTTAATGAGCATGGATTTGGGGGAGCTTTGCCTGAGGCCTGTAGAGAATTTGGCTGACAGTAAAGATAAGAAGGGAAAACGTAGATGGGTAAAAATTAATGAAATCCCAGCAAAAAAAAAAAAAAAAAAAAATCTATTAAAGCAGGAGGAAGCTGCTGTGAAGGGGTGCTACCTGGCAAATCTGGAAGCACATTAACCAGGTGACCTGAATTGGCCAGGCCGCAGGCTGTGAGGACTCCCTCAACCACCATGGCGGGACCCATGATCCTGTGACACTATGGATGCAGGAGACAAAGGAGCCACAACTTCTGAAAAGAGGAATGAATCGATGTCACAGCAACCTGGAAATAAATAAATAATACATCCTCCCATAATAATAATAATAATGGGAGGATTTATTTATGTATAATTATTTATTTAATAAATAAATTGGGGATTTATTGAATAATCATTAGGATTTATTTATACATTTATAAAATTATTATATATGTATGACATTTTTATAATTATGTTATTTATATAACTGTTTCTAATATTTATATAATTACATTTTTATAATTATTTATATCTATATAATTTAAATAATTATTTAAATAGCTATTTATATTTATAGATGTTAAATAATGATATTTATATAATTTTTTTGATTTATTAATTTATTATTAGTATTATTTGAGCTTTTAACATTTGCCAGACACTGATCTACCTATTTTAAGTTTGTCAACTCCCTGAATCCTCACAAAAGTCTTATGAGGTAGATACTGAACTACCATTAGCACTACTTTTACAGGCAAGGCAAGAGAAGCACAGGAAGATTGTGTCTCATGCCAATAAGTAATAGAACCGGACTTCAACATGGGCAGGCTGTGTCAAAAGCCCAGGACTTTAGTTGCTTTTGCCATGCGGAATCTCCATATTTTCTGGAGCCTGTTAGGTGAATGAAGGAAAAAGAACTCATTTTACAAATGGGAATACTGAGGCCCAGAAGGGGGCTTCCGTGAATTGCATTTGCAAGTGTTTGCAGTCCACTCACTGTGCTATATTCTATTCCATTAGAGTGCCTCATCCTCTCTGTCCACCTTGTGAACTCCTACTAATCTCTAAAATTCCACTCAGATGTCACCCGAGAACCTTCTATGCTCACCTCAGGAAAATCACGTTCTTCCTTCTTTGGCTTCCAGAAAACCCAGCATGTATCCTTAATAGAATGTTTTTCATATACAATATTTTCTGTTTTATTTCCAGAATTTTTTAAAAAAGATAACTACATAATGATCACAAATATTCATGTCCCCAAGCACTAGAATTTATGTTTGTTAACATTTTGCTATATAGACTACAAGTCCTTGTCTAAACAAAAAAACTAAAATGTAACAAATGAAATTAAGATATGCTTTTTTTTAACAATACAAGAAATAAAACATTGCAGATGAAGTTGAAGTATCATATCTGCAGTTCACTTCCCCCTGCCACTGTCAGGAATTTGTTGAGCATTCTTCTGATACATTTTAAAATTCATGTGTATCTGTTTAGAAATGTGTGTTTGTGTGTGTGTGTGTACATGTGTAAGGCAAGGACTGCATTTTATTCATCTATCTGGAACTCAAATGTAGCAAAACACCTGGCACTTAGGTAATAACGATGATGAAGACAATGATGATGATTGATATGTTTTGGATATTTGTTTCCACCCAAATCTCATGTTACAATGTAATCCCCAGTGTTGAAGGTGAGGCCTAGTGGGAGGTGTTTGGATCATGGGAGTGGATGTCTCATGAACGGCTTGGGCCATCTCCTAGGTGATAAATGAGCTCTTGCTCTGAGATCTGGTGGTTGTCGCACCTCCTCCTCTTGCTCCTGTTTCCACCATGTGACGTGCCTGCTCCCACTTTGCTGTCTGCCATGATTGTAAGCTTCCTGAGGTCTCCCCAGAAGCTGGGCAGATGCCCGCACCATGCTTCCTGTAAACCCTGCAGAACCTTGAGTCAATTAAACCTCTTTTCTTTATAAATTACCCAGTCTCAGGTATTTCTTCATAGCAATGCAAGAATGACCTAATACAATGATGATGGCTAATATTTTCTAAACCTTTATCATGTTCCAGATCCAGTTCAAAGCTATTTTGTGTGTGTACTAACTAACATAACTTTCTCAATGATTGTATGGGGAAGATGCTATTATCAAGCCTAGTTTATAAATTTAAAAAAACTGAGGCAAAGAGAAGTTAAAATAGGAAATATGGAAACATTATTTAAACTAAGGCAGTCCAGTCCCAAAGCCTCCTGTGCCCGTGCACATATATGTGAAATATAACCTACATTCAGAGAAGAACATAAAGCATAATTGTACAGTTGGACAAAAACTTGATAACCACCACTGAAGACAAAAAAATAGGGCATTGCAAATACCCCAGAGACCCTCTGTACTTCCTCCTTGATTATAATCCTCTCCTTGTACCACCTACAGATTCTTAAACAATATAATTTTCTTTATTTGATTTTGAACTATATGCATGAAATCATTTAGCACATATTATTTTGTGCCTTGCTGCTTTGGCTTAATGTTGGATTGTGATATGTTGTTGCATATTCAGTTTGCCATTGACTGATATACCTTTATTTATTTACCCATTCTTCAGGCCATTTAGTTTTTTTCCAACTGGGGGTAATTATAAAAAAATGTTGCCATGAACCTTCTTGCATATGTGTCTTAGTGTACGCTGCAGATGTTTTTCTAAGATTCACACCTAGAAGAATTGCTAGGGCAGAAGGTATGTGTAACTCCACTTGCAATGGATAACATTAAATTGCTTTCTAAGAGCGGGAACTCTTAACCACATTATCAAATGACCTTACCAAAAGTATGTGTTGGGGGAATAAATGGATATTTTAAAAAGCGAAATACCAAATACAAGGAGGGGACTGCATTAACTAGTATCAGAGACTGGGAATCCAAACATCTGTCTACTGAAATATGCACCTCCCGGTGGCACACATAGGTTCTGAACCTGGAAACAGCTGAAATCAGCTGCCCTGAAGGATCGTAAGGAACACATCCTGCCCGTCCAATGCTCTGCCTGGATGGCATCTGCTGACAAAGCAGAGGGATAGATGTGAGCAGTGCTTTGGACTTTATCTCCTGACTAGTTAATTATATCCTGCTCATACCAGCACTGAGGAGCAGTCACTGGGAGGCGGCATAGAACTCTCTATGCAGCCAGAGCTGTACCGGGTGGTCCTGCCTCAGTTTCCTTTTTGCTTTTCTGGGACCTTTGGGGACCAGGAATAGTTGCTGTTATCACTATTTTTACAGACAAGGCAACAGAAGCATGGGGAGATTAAGTCTCCCTGCCAGATCCAGTGTTCTCTTGGGGACTGCTCCGGTACACACCTCTTCCGCCTTTATCCACAATATCCTCGAGTGGACACCACTGGGGTTCCCCTGAATGACTGAGATGCCTCTTCATTATTCTGCCCAAGATGTCAGCTAGGGCTGTTTACAAATCCAAGGATTCTCTTGCCAAATGTACAGTCTGTTCTCCAGGCTTTCATGTTATAATGAAATGAGTAACAAGCAAGACATCTTAATATCCTATTCTGCTAGAAAGTGAGATTTTTCTCCTCCCTCTCTCTTAATAGATAAATTAATATCATCAAACATTCTGAAAAGATATTTTATGAAAACATCTCACTTGCCAAAAAAAAAGTTGTGTTATAAAGCTAGAGAAATGTGTTTCAACTTGTTAAAAGCCCTATTCTCAGCCATGAATTCAGTTCCCGTTTTTTTTCCCCTTCAATTAATTTCACACTAATCCATTTCTTTATCAGGCGTTGGAGTGAATGCGTGCGGAGTGAGTGATGAGGATGAGGGGGCAATGGAGGTGTTTGGCTCTGTAATTTCATCCTTGAATTTTGTGATTACTAACAGGACAACTTTTTTAATTTGCTCTTTTGTCTGGATTCCCTGGCTGACAATCTGCTCGGTGAGCTCGGCTTTTTAATCAATCACCTACATAATCAAATGTCACTGGCTATCTGCTCCGTGTAATTACTTTTGCAATTAAAAATCAACCTCAAGTTGCCTCATCTAATTAGAGGGATGGGCAGATTTTCATCTAGATTGATTTTTTAATAAATATTGACTTAAAATGCCATAATCTCATCATATTCTTTCATTTTCTTTGTACCAAAAATCAAACAAATGGAAGAATTAGCAAGCAGAAGGAATCGAGGGACTTCAAAAGCTTCTGCTGGTTCAGACACACAAAACTATGCTGTACAGAAGCCCAGCTTAGCTTGCCTAATAACAACACTCAATAGCTTCCACCTTTTATTGGAAAAAAGAACAAAGCAATTCAACGATTGTATTTCACACCAACATTGTTGCAAGCCCACCATTCTAAGAGCTCTTAATTTCATTTATCGTACTGCCAAAGATAATCGTTTCTATGGATGATATTATTTCCTTTAAAACAATCCTACACATGCTACTAGAATTTTTTAGTATTAGTAGAAAATATATAATGCTTCACGCTGGAACCACAACCCCTGAGTTTTCTTAAACATATGAACGCCACTACAGTCAGATAATTTCCTTGTCTTTGCTGCCTTGTGTCTTTTATGTATTGTAATTAAAACATTGTCAATAACACAGCTCGTTGCTTTTTGGTTGTAGTGACTGATGTTGAACATGGAAAATCCACAATCTAGTAAGGGATTACCTACAGGAAAATAACACACTTTGCTTAGAGAGCAATTGTCCCAAGATGAAATGTAATGGTATGTTGTATGTCTGTTTATTTTTTTAATCAAAAAAACCTGTCAGTGACCCTGACAGAATTCTATTTAAACCTCAGCAGACTGGGGTGATGATGAAGAGGTAATAATGTTTCTAGCATCCCTCCTTTATTCTGGCACAAAGAAGGTACATCTGTCTTCTTGTGCATTCACATTGCAAGGGAGAAATAGGGAATTGTCCACATCTGACTGCACAGTTCACTCTAAAAATAGGAAAAAAAGGGTTGACCAAGGAAAGTCAAACCTTTGGGTCTTATTGGTGGCAAAACAAACCGGGGAGTAAGGACAGACCCAAACAAAAAAGCCAAGGACAATAAGAAAGAGAGCAATGATTCCACCTGCTGCTCTCCATGAGGCAGAGAAGTTCTCTGCTAGGGGGATACTTCATCTGCAGTTTCAGCCTTGCTACCAACTTGATGTCCAAATTGTTTTTCCCAAAATGATATGCCATGACCTACTAGTCATATAAAACACTGCTCCAGAGATAAAGTCTTTGTGGTCGAAGTACTTTCAAAAACGTAACATTCTCTACCTCCTTCCTGGAGAGAAATGATAAACATTATCCTAGCAAGTTTTGGAAAAGTTCTGCCACAATGAAGTCTGTTTGGCTCAGAATTTATCAAATGTATTTGTCCATAGATTATCCTATTTATTGATTTATTTGTTTGTTCATTGATTTATCTGGGGGCACCATGTAGAACTATTCTCTTAGTACACACTTGGGGAAACACCGATAGTCACACTATACAGGAATCTCATTTTTCTGCACTATTGGCCCCTCTGGGACACAAACCTTGTCTTCTAGAATGTGTCATTGATTATGCTTTCTAAGCGTAAAGTCATGCCTAGTATGTGTGAGTATGCTTATGTGGGTTGCCTATGACCTAGAGCAGTGGTCCCCAAACTTTTTGGCACAAAGGACTGGTTTTATGGAAGACAATTTTTCCATGGACTGGGGTGGGCAGGAGGCAGGGAATGATGGTTTCAGGATGAAACTGTTCTACCTCAGATCATCAGGCATTAGATTCTCATAAGGAGCATGCAACCTAGATCCCTTGCATGTGCAGTTCCCAATAGGGTTTGGACTCCTATGAGAATCTAATGCAGTTGCTGATCAGACAGGTGGTGGAGCTCAGGTAGTAATCCTCGCTTACCTGCTGTTCACCTCCTACTGCACAGTCCAGTTCCTAACAGACCACAGACCAGTAGTGGTTTCTGGCCTGGGGATAGGGGACCCCTGACCTACGGGATATTAGGATGGCAGTGGGGATTCTGGGCTTGTAGTAACTAGGTGTTGTTTATGGTTCTTGCCAGAGGGAAATTCTGCAAGTATGTGTTCTGTCATCAAAGAGTATGATGCAGGTTGAAAGAGTTTCATGGGTACTCCCTGCTGTGTGGAAGGACAAAACTCTACCAACAGTTTGAGGCATGAATAGAAAGAGGAAAGTAGAAGGGATGACAGTGATACTAGTTGACATTTATTGAACATTTACTATGTGGCAGGCACTGTGCTGAATGTTCTACCTGCCTTTTTCTTTTAACCATCATAATTATGCTAGGGAGCAGGTACTGTTTGTAGTATTATCATCATCCCCATTAAACAGATGAGAAAACTGAGGCTTCAAGCAGTGAAGTGATTATGAAAGGTCACAGAGTTGGGAATTGGGAGAGTTAAGCCCCACACCCATGTCTGAAAGACAACAAACACTTTGAGCTTTGAACCATTTCTTCTAAGAATAAGACAAGACAAGAGGTAGGAGCTGCTGACATGGGGGAGATGGATTGTGCTGTTGTGGAAGAAATAAGCATTGGGGGCAGGTATATGACTTGTCTGTTGCCACAATAATTCTATGTTATGACCCACTCCAAAACTCAGTGGCTTAAGCAATAAGCATTTCTTTAGCTCCTGAATCTGCAGTTTGACTATGGGATTCTGGTCGTGGTTGGCCTAACTCATGAGTCTGTGGTCAAGTATGGGTTGTCTGGGGCGCTCTGCTGATCTTTGTTGGCGGGTTTGGCTAGGGGACTCTGCTTATCTTGGCTGGCACTCTCCCATGCTTCAGGATCATGGCAGTTGGTCTAGGATGGCCTTGGCTTAGACACCTGGGGCAACTCAGCTCTGTGCCATAAAACTCATCTTCCATCTGGTTGGCCTTAGTGTCTTCTCATGGAAAAGGCAGAGGGGCAAGAAAGGAAATGGAAATGTACAAGCATATTTCACTTGCTGGATGTTTGCCAACATCTTGTTGACCAAAGCAAGTCACATGAGCAAGCCCAGAATCAAAGGGCGGGCACGCCAAGTTACATAGCAAAGGGCATGAAGGTGAAGAATCTATCACAGTGGAAAGTGTTCTGATTGGTAAATGTAAGCCACAGTTTACCCAGACTCACCTCATCAGACCACTCGTGACACAGGATGGCTCATTGATGCCATACCAACGACCTAGCCCTGTCCTTCTTCCCGGACAACTGTGAGGTAGGTCTTCATATACTAATGGGTGATAGACTCCTTCTTCCAGAAAGACTAGCCAGCAGCTGGAGTTTCCTCATCCAAGGATACTTAGTACACACTCCGCTCAGAGAAAGCCAGAGAGGAGGGTTCATGCACAAAGGAGCACCTTTGGAGGTGGTCTCGGCCTCTAGAAACCTGCTTTTTCCCTGGTCTTCTGTGTCACTGGCACAGCCCTGAATCTGAGGTTCCATAATAGGCCTGCTCAGAAGCCAGAGTGAAGTTTTATTGACACACAAAGCCCAGGGCAAAAACTCAGATGCCAGATGCCAGCAGGAGCACTGGATAAATGAAGCTGAATTCTTCCAACACAGGTACCCTTTTATTTATACAAAATACACAGAAATATTCTTTAATTCGACACAGAAATATGCTCTACTATTTTTCTTAAAAGGTGGTGCTCTCTTCATCTAGTTTTTTTCTCACTTTTATTGCGTTGTGATCACAGAGATATATTTTCTCTATGCTTAGAAAAAACACTAATCGGCAATGCAAACATAAGGATAAATGACCATTTTTAGTTGGTCCCAGTGTGGGACATGTGGTAAGGAGTGGTGAAGATTGTGGAGAACTGAAAAGCACTCAGGGCATATAAACCACGTGTCTGCTTCTTAGCTCCAGCCACCTCTGGCTGGGTGGGAATGTAGGCGTCAAAGTCACAACTTTATTTTGAAAAGAAGATAGAAATCTGGATTTTTGATCTAAGCTCTTACATAGTGGCTCTCTGCTTAAGAAAGTAATATGCAGACGAGAGGAAGCACATCTGTGGACCAGATCCAGCCTATGGGCCATTGGTTTTCAATCTTTGGTCAAGACTAATGACTGCATTGCACAGATGGGGAAACTGAAGCCCATACATGGAAACAGACTTGCTTGAGGTCACAAACGGTCCATTTCAGAGATGTAATTAGAGTCAAACTCATTCCTATGCCTCAGGGTCTGACCACAACTACTCTCCTAGCCTCGGTTTCTGGTGGCTCCATCTCCTCAGTCACCCAAGTATCCCACAAACTGGCCTCACCAGACTGACTTCTCAGTTTTTGGTCAGACTGTTCTCTCTGCTGAAATGTCCTCCCAGGCTCAGGTCAAATGTCAACCTCTCTTGGAGACCTCCCTCATTTCTTCAGGTGAAATTAGTCTCTCTCCTGTATTGGGATGATAACATTTCTTGCTCTAGGTTTTAATGTTTTAGTCATTTTTTTTGTTGATCCTAGTCTGAGCTTCTGGAAAGCAAGGACCCTGGGAATTTTATCTGGGGAATCCTAGAGCCTAGTTCAGTATCTGACAGATAAAAGGTACTCAATAAATGCTTGTGTAACAAATAGAGACATAAGCGAGAGGATAATGAACAGAGTATGTGAATGAAAAAACCAGACTTGTTCACCCAGCCTGTATTCTTCACCACATACGTTATCATCAGGATTTTTTGCAAAAGAAAAAAAAATGAGGTAGAAATATGAGGCCAGGCACAGCGGCTCACACCTGTAATCCCAGCACTTTGGGAGGCCGAGATGGGAGAATTGCTTGAGCCCCGGAGTTCGAGACCAGTATGGGAAACATAGGGAGATCCTGTCTCTACAGATAATAAAAAGGATTAGCCAGGCATGGGGGTGTGTGCCTGTAGTCCCAGCTACTCAAGGGGCTGAGGTGGGAGGATTGCCTGGGCTTGGGATTCTGAGGCTGCTGTGAGAAGCGACAGTGCCACTGTACTCCTGCTTGGAGGGAATAGAGTAAGACCCTCTCTCAAAAAAGAAAGAAGGAAACAAGGAAGAAAAGAAGAGAGGAAGGAAGGAAGGAAGGAAGGAAGGAAGGAAGGAAGGAAGGAAGGAAGGAAGGAAGGAAGGAAGGAAGGAAGGAAAAGAAAATATGAGAAGGTAGAGCAGAGAAGCTGGGAAAACAACAGTCCTGGTGTCAAACACTGACTGTCATTTACTGACTGCATGATCCCTGCCTGATGACATATTTAACATTGAAGCCCAAGAATTCTTGTCTGTAAAATGGGTTCATAACAGCACCAACATCAAATGGGCTGCAAGGATCAGATGAGATAATGCACATAAGTCACTTAGCACAGTGCCTGGCAGATAGTAGGTATTCACTAAATGCTAGTTAATATTATCATTATTAGAAAGATAAACTAAATGGCTCCTTTCTCCTTTGGTAGCTCCCAGCCTCCTTTTCATCCCCCCAAAGATAAACAAACAAAACAGCAACAGCAGACAGGTAGAACTCAGAAGCTAGCGCGGGACTGTGATGGGAACCCAGTGTTTTGGGCTTCCAGCCCAGCCTTCTGCCGTCTTGTCTTTCTCCTGCCTACTCCCTTGCTTTGAAGTAAGACTCTGTAAAATCAGCAGCTTCCTCGGCAGGTGGGGACATAGAGAAACGCAGCCATGGTTTGCTCAATGGAGCTTTTCCTGCCTCAGTAAACACGTCCCTGAGAGTACCTGAACCAACACGCAATATCAGTGCCGGCCTGAGGATTAGCAGGCAGAAGGGGCTGCAGGAGTGGGATCCCTTATACGTTTTCATATCTCTCCTCTCCAGGAAAACAAACAGCTTCTGCAGACTCTCAGTTGTCCATTATGGTAAAGTCTGTGATCATCATAAGAAGCCAGCCAGCCCCTCGGCCATGTGCTTCTAGGAGATGCTCTTATAAACCTACACCTATAATTTAGGTCTCAGATCCAGTCAGAAAAAGGAATGTTCTCTTTCCAAATTCAATTATGGTTGAATTAATAACAATAATAGTTGTTGCTGTTCTCATTTGAGTTATTACATATTATAAGGCAACCCCCCAAATTTAATTTATGACCAAATAAATGGGCCGATGGAGAGGAATGGCCCTGCATTTTTCAGTATAATATTTTGTTGCATTTGCATTTGGAGGAGGATTTGTGGTGAGCTGGAGGATTAAATCCCATGAAATCATTATACAAATTTCAAAATGTCAAGTACTCTGATAGAGATTATGATTTTATCTTCTTATTTTGACAGGAAACCGTGTGTGGCCACCTCTGTCTTAGAACAAGCGATGAAGGGAGGTCAGGGGAGACCAAATAAAGATAGAGGAGCTTGCGAGTTTCCCGATCAGCTGTCTTTTCATTCTGCTCGCTTGTACGACAGAGCGTAATAGACATTTTCCTTTGCACAAAATAATAAGAGCAGTACTTATCGCGCGGTGCCTCCAGCCAGTGGCAAAAGGAAATTAGAAAAGTCCAATGAAGCTGAGAAGTAATTAATCATCATACAGTGGAGCCTGTCAAATCAGAAGGGTCCTTCCAGCTGATAATGCTCCCCAACTCAATTTAGACTGATAGAAATTAGAATTTTTTTTTTCCTCTGGCAAAAACAAAAAGACAAGAGTTAGCACAAACGCGGCCAACTGTTGGCTTTCTTGACTGCCTGACCCATTTACAGTGATGTTTGCATCAAGTTTAACTCAAGCCAAAATTGAAGCAACATCATTTACTCCTCGAGGCAATGGGAAATCATCACTATGCTGTTTTAAGACTCCCCCTCCAACCACCGCCGCCCTTTTTTCTCCCCTTTACCTGCACGAATAGCCATGGCTGCATAAGAAAAATTAAAGTTTGGTTCTATTGATCAGGTTAGCTGCTTTCCCCACAGAGCTGTGGGAGGGCAGCATTTAACAAGGCCTGTAATGAGTCTGGACTCTTTGGAGATCAAGTGAAATAAATAAAATGGGTTCAATAGGAGCCACAGAGGGCTTTTGGCAGAGGGAAGTAGGATAACAAGCTGCTGTCAGATTTTTGAGTCTTGGGGCACCCACCAGGGTGCAGGGAGGAGGGGAAGATGGCGCCCCCTCAAGGAAAGACATCTGCTTGTTGGAACAGCCTGTGTTGCTGATGGCATATTCCAGTGCCTCCCCACCCCCACTCACCATGACCTCCAATTTGAGTCTTGCCATGCTGTAAAGGCCAAGTTAATATTGCTATTGATTCCTCCAGGTACCCTTGAAGGGAGGACCTCATACAGGCTAGGGCAGGGATCTTGAACTCAGACATGCACAGGGAGCAGAAAGGAAAGAAAATGAAGGAAGTTGGCAGACAATGGGCAATAGGGAATGGTGGGGTCTGGGCTAGTTGGAGCTTGCATGTCTTTCCTAAGGGGGGCAGCTTCTAGTCCATTCTTGGCAGTATTGCTGGAGGGCAATTCATAAGGTACATTTCCAGGTCTTCTGATGTGCCATGAAAAGCCTCAAGGCCAGAATTCAATGTAAAATCTCCTAACGTTTATTTATTATTTATTTATTTATTTATTGAGATGGAGTCTTGCTCTGTCAGCCAGGTTGGAAGGCAGTAGCACAATCTTGGCTCACTGCAACCTCTGCCTCCCGGGTTCAAGCGATTCTCCTTCCTTAGTCACCCTAGTAGCTGGGATCATAGGCACATACCACCATGCCCAGCTAATTTTTAGTAGAGACAGGGTTTCACCATGTTGGCCAGGCTGGTCTCAAACTCCTGACATCAGATGATCCACTTGCCTCTGCTTCCCAAAGTGCTGGGATTATAGGCATGAGCCACTGCACCTGGCCAAATCTCATAACGTTTAAATGTAGGCAACTATGTTTTTTTTTTTTTTTGAGACAGGTTCTTACTCTGTCACCCAGACTAAAGTGTAGTGATGTGATCATGGCTCACTGCAGCCTCCTAATTCCTGGGCTCAAGTGATCCTTCTGCCTCAGCCTCCCATGTAGCTGGAATGACAGGCATGAGTCACTGTGTCCAGCCCTAAAGAAATATTTAAAAGTATGTGGGTATATCCATCATCGCCTACCATTTGTGGCTGGTCCCTAGAGAGGTGTGGACCCTTAGCAGACAGTGTATTTCAAACAAGCCATTGGGTTCTAAAGACCAGTGTTTGAACTCTGGCTCTGCCCTAGCTAGTTGTGTAATCCAAAGCAAGGGACTTAACTCCTTGGCATCTCAGTTTCCTCCTCTGTAGCAGGTAGGTAATATTGAGCATCTACCTTATAAGCTGGTTAAAAATGCAGAGTACCCACTGCAGTACCTGGCATACAGTAAGTATTCAACAAGAGGCGCCGGTGAATTGAATCATCACACTGCACCAATCAAAGTTCATCTATTTAGACAATCCTGCTTGCATGCCCTCACTTTTTAGACCTCACACATCTGTCTTTCTCAGCTCCTTACTGGGAACTTATTATTAAGACACCTAGCACTGGGCGCGGTGGCTCATGCCTGTAATACCAGCACTTTGGGAGGCCAAGGCAGGTGGATCACCTGAGGTCAGGAGTTCGAGACCAGCCTGGCCAACAGGGTGAAACCCCATCTCTATTAAAAATACAAAATTAGCCAGGTGTGGTGGCAGGAGCCGGTAATCCCAGCTACTTGGGAGGCTGAGGCAGAAGAATCACTTGAACCTGGGAGGCAGAGGTTGCAGTGAGCCGAGATTGCACTATGGCAGTCCAGCCTGGGCAGCAAGAACAAAATTCCATCTCAAAAAAAAATAATAATAAAATAAAATAAAAGGACACCTAGCAACTTCCTTCCATGGGAGAGGCAAACTAGAATCTCATCAAGTTGTAAGAAATATAGAACTTCAGACTGCAATTATGCTGCTCAAAGCAAACACATTCTCACATAGGAAATGAAATTGTCACCTCCCTCAAGCTAATATGGCTGCCCACTTAGTTGCCTGGTCCTGCTTATCATTTGATGGATGTGGGTACAAACGAAGTTAGGGTACAGGCTGGGTGTGGTGGCTCACACCTATAGTCCCAGCACTTTGGGAGGCCAAGGCAGGTAGATAGCTTGAGCCCAGGAGTTTGAGACCAGCCTGGGAAACAAATCGAGACTTTGTCTCTACAAATAATTTAAAAAATTAGCCAGGCATGGTGGCATAAGCCTGTGGTCCCAGCTACTTGGGAGGCTGAGGCAGGAGGATCACCTAAGCTCAGGAGGCCAAGGCTGCAGTAAGGCATGTTCGCTCCACTGCACTCCAGCCTGGACTACAGAGTGAGACTCTGTCTCAATAAAATAAATAAAAAAAATAAGTGAGGGGACAATCTGAGGCTTAAAGGAAGATAATCTCTTATAAGTGGTATTTCTCCATGGGCCTTGTATGCAAAAGGTCTCAGGGATTCCTACTCTTTTATTTTTGTTTTATTTTATTTTTTTACTTCCTTCATATCCAATAGCAGAGAAACAACCACAGCAGTGACACCTGGGCTGGCAGACAACCACAGCCATGTCTTCTATGCATTGTCTTCTACTTTCGTTACCTTTAATCCTGACAACAAACACTGCGTGGTTAAGTACTGTCATCTCCTTTTCACAGGTGAAGAAATGAAGAGTCAGAGCGGTAGAATACCTTGCTGATGGCCACGCAGCCATAATGCAGCAGAACTGGGTTTTGTGTTGAAGACTCAGGTTACGTTTGCTATTCAACATTGCAAAGCTCACCCTGGTTTCCTTTTCTCCTCTCTCTTGATGTTTTTCTTTGACTCTCTTGCTCATTCATTGACTCATTCATTCAACAAATACTTACGGAGTGCCTACTATGAGCCAGATGCCTCCTTAGGTTTCTCAAGGTTGTTTCCAGCAACAGTGACTGTGGGGCCTGAGAGAAGGAAAGATGGTGGCCAGTGCTTCCAGTTCCATTTGAGGCAATCCTAGAGAAGAAAGGCTCCAAAGAGTCTGGAGAAGGTGCTCTGTGTTATGTCCCCTGGCATCCTGGGGAAGCCACCTCTGGTGACACTGGCTCTCTGAGAAACAGGCAGGCGGCTTTCCTCTGGCACAACAGACAATGAGAGGAGGCAGAGTCCCAAAACTGGCCTCGGGAAAAGACAAAATCCATCCAAACTGCCCTGGGCCTGCTGGAGAATCTGACGCCCCATGGTGAGCTCAGAACAGGAAGGGAGCAAGGCCTCGGGTCCTATTTCCTGCTGGCCACAGCCAAGTGGTTGAGTAGTTGCATGGGTTCAGGTGCTGTTTCCCCAGGGATATGGCATGGCCAGGCGGTGGCTGCATTCACTTTCAGTGAGGTGTCCCTGAGCACAAAAGGTTCCTATCTGCAAGCCTCTCCACGGGGCTTGATTTGACCAGCCTAATCACAGCATCTCTCCACATTTGAAATATTGCCACCAGATAGGCTCTGCCATCCTTTGAATGCTGGGGGATGGAAGCGCGAAGGAGACACTGTGTCAGACAGTACTATCAGCCTGGCACCTGGGAGTGGAAGGTAGTCACATCCACCGTCTTCTCTTCTTTGTCCTCAAGGGAATGAGGGGTGCCAGGCACAACGGTAGGAGATCCAGACTTCAGAGGGCCATGTCCTGATCATGGAGGCATTTGTCCAAGGCCACACAGTGGAGAATGGCTCTTTCAGAGACCACTGGTATTCCAGCCAAACAGCCCACAAAGCTTCCTGCATGTTAATAATCATATAATAATAATAGTGCTGGCCAGGACTTAGTGGGTACCATGTGGCAAGCTCTGCTCTAAGTCTTTTACATACATAATTGACTTAATCCTCACAACAAATTTGTGGGGTGGGTGCTATTATTATTTCCCTTTTTACCGATGAGAAAACTGAGACACAGAGAGGCTATTTAGATGGCCTAGGGTCACACAGCTAGGAGCCGCACCACCAGAATCCAAACCCCGACATCTGGCTCTGTATCTGTGTTCTTTGGCACCATGCTGTACTCTTCCTTGATTCATGAACTTAAGACGTCTACATAAAAAATACAGCCCATCGATTTTCTTTTTATTATCTGCAAGTGGCTGAGGGAAAGAAGGGAAGCAGGTAAGGAAAGCAGGATGAAGGGGAGGAGAAATGGAGGGAGGGTAGAGGAAGAAAGAGGAGATGCAGAGAGCGAGAGAGAAATAATGAGGCGAGAGGGAGGAACTGGCGTGCCTGAAAGTGAACCACACTCCAGGCTGCTGCTGAAATCTATATTTTCTCCTGGTTTATTTACAGATTGGGTGTTAGATCCTAATAAATGGGAGGATTTTTAAAAGGTCCTCAGGATAGCAGAGCCAAGCTAAGCAAACGGCTCGTGTACACAGCCCAGGTGAGATGAAAGGCCCCAGCCATCAGGCGACCACTCAAGGTTCTTTATCGGTGGGCTGGGCCTCTGTGGGTTTGAGTAAACCCAAGTAGGCGGTGCTGGCGGAAAGTTCAAAGTCATTTTTTAAAGCAGATAACGCAATCAAAAGTTTGTTTATCTGTTGAAATATTTAGGAGAACAAGATATCGCTTTGACCTGCCTACACCTGCGACCTTTGTGAGTGCAGTTAAGATGTGTTTTAAGCTTGTTTGTAGTCTTAATCTTTCATAGGCTTCTGCATTTTTCAAAGGGTAGAATTTGGCATTAAAAAAAAAAAAGAGAGAGAGAGAAAGAGATTTCTGCGCCATCAAGAGAGGTATGTTTGGTAACCTTAGCCATTCCCATACATTCTGGAAATCAAGAGAAAAAAGTGCATGGTCCGATCTCAACCTTGGAAGGGAAGCAGTGTATCTCCTTCCCTCAATCCAAAGCACTAAGACGTGGAGCTGAAGCTATCACCTGACTCCCCAGGCACTGACCCTGTGGCCAGAACTGTGCTTGAAGATCTCCTTAGAGGGGATGGGGACTCCAGAAATGGAGCTTTAAGTTAATCGGTAACTAATTTGTGTCCTGGAGCCCTGGGTGTTTGAAGCCACATAGGACTCATTTGCACGGTCCATGGTTGATTCTGTCGAAGAAAATTCATTTTGTAACATAAACAAGGACGAGGGTTTGGGACTCAGAAATACTTACGTAAAAATGGAATATCCTGAGTCCTAATTTTTCCCCCAACCAGGCTTTCTCTGAGCCCACTTATTTATGGTTTTTCTAACCCTACTGGGATTGTAAGATGGAGATAATACTGTCCCCTTAACAGAGTTATCAGGAGCTCTAAAGAGGACAGAGAACGTACATAAGATGTCCACATGGTGTTTGGCATACGAAAGCAAAATGTGTGGTAGGCTTCCTACTCTTTCTCCTCCTCATCCTCAGTGTCATCTTCATCAATACCATTATCATCCGTCATCAGAATGACTCATATATGCCTCCAAAAATCTTCTTCCAGCTTGATCGTGGGAACGTGGACTCAATTCTTGCCTTAAAAGATTAGTAAAGTAATCTATGGCCTTCAGGTGTCAGGGGCAGGTTGGAGGCAGGGAAGGGAGCACCTGAGATCCATCTACAGTTGGTTCTGTGGAGACCTCATCTGCCTGCGTGTAATTCCCCTACTAGACGGATGAACTGAGGTCTGAGTAACCAATGGCCAACTGTCATCTCCCCAAGCCACAAAAGGGAGCCTAATTTGATTTCACATTCCTGTGTTGGGTCTAGACCCAGAGTGAGTATAAAAGTAATCCAGAAAGATGGGGAGGCTTGCTCAAGATGGCAGCCCCATTGAGCCTGCCACAGTCTTCCCATGTGTGATGATGCCAGCAACTCAGTTCTGAGTCACAGGCTGCTGGCCACCCCTGGCATCTGCACAGGTTACATTTCTTCGGATCTAACATGTTAGCCAGTATGTTTCCAGATCCTGATCTCTCGCCTATGAAATAAAAGTAATTACTGTTTTAACTACCTTACAAGATTGCTTCATGAAATAGTCATAATCATAACTAACATGAATGGAATCCTTTCTATGTGCCAGACACTGCGATAAGCAGTATTACTTTGTATGATCTCATTTCAACTTTGTTAATAAGCAAATCAATGCAAATTAAAACTGCTAGGAGATACCATGACATTCCCATCAACATTTGGGAGAGTGTGAAATTGCACAACCATTTCTGGAAAAGAGTTTGGCAATATCTAATCAAATAGAGAAGTGTCTAAGTGAATCAGCTACTCTTTCTCCATTATGCACCCTAAGAAACTTCTCATGTATGTGCCCCAGGAGACACATACTAGAATTTTCATAAAGCATTAATTGTGACAGCAAGAAAGTTGAAAAAAAAAATAAGTGTTCATCCTAAAATAGAATATTCTGTGGCAATGAAACTAACTACTTAGCACTACACATACCAACATGGATAAAGAAAGGCAGGGCCGGGTATGGTGGCTCACACCTGAAATCCCAGCAATTTGGGAGGCCGAGGTGGGAGGATAGCTTGAGGCCAGGAGTTTGAGGCCAGCCTGGGCAATATAGCAAGATCTCCTCTTTACAAAAAAGGAAAAAAAAAGAAAAAGAGAATAAAAAAGGAAGGAAGGGACAGAAGAGTACAGAAAACCTTGTGTAGGGAAATATACTAAATAGTGAAAGTTTACCTTCCAAGAAGAAATACCTGGGAATGACAAGGCAGTCTTACTCTCTGAGGAAGGGGTTGGGGGATGGAATTTGAGATAGAAGCATACATAGAAGGGGCCTCCTACTATATTCATAATATTGTATTTCTTAAGATGGGTGGTGGCTACGTGGGTGTTTATTATATGACTTTTTAGACCTCTTTGGGTGTTGTAAATATTTCCTAATTCATTGGTAAAAATAAATCAACTTTATTAAAATAAAATAAGCAAAAGAAATTGAATCCAAACCTTGTGGAATTCAGAACCCACTAGAAAAGATCTCTGGTCCCCCCGGGACAGGCCAGTGGGACAGGAAGTCCACCGGCTCCAGTTCCAGCCGTGGGCCTCTGCGAAGTACCCTGCACACAGCCTCGCGCTGTGGCATGAATTCCAGGCGAAGGAAGGGTCAAGATGATGGGACAAGAGCAGACGGGGAGCACAAAGCCCCTGGATCAACTGAGGTTCCATCATGAGGTGGGAGAAATGATGGATTTATATATTTAATGAAAAGGTAACTCTGGAAGAATAATAAAAATGTGGTCAAGTAGGCAGGTATGTTTGGCGCTTTTTTTTTTTTTTTTTTTTTTTTTAATCTACACTCTGGAGCTCTCACTCTGGTACAATTCTTTTGTTAGATCAGGTAATATTTTTGAAAAACAGCATTACAAAAGGTTAAATGTAGAACAGATGTAAGTTATAAAATACAAGCTGATCAAAGCTGAGATTTTGAGACAGATATGTTAGCAAATGATGATAAATCCGTCCCAGTAGGACTGTAAGAAGCAGACAAATGTAACTATGGGAGAGTGAAAGTCAAGGGTTGAAACTGGGGGAAGGGAAGAAAGAGTGAAAACAAATGTTGAAGTTAATTCCGGTGAACTCACGCAGAACATCAATGAATCTATGCTGAGATAGGGCAGACAGAATGGACACAATATGCTCCATTTTCCTGAAAAGAATCATCAAATTCCTGGGTTTTGAATAATCCAATTATGGATTCAGATCCCCAAATCTCAGGGATCTCTCTTTATACCAGTTTCTGACTCTAGATTTTAACCTTTTCAAGAGACAGAGCCTGGGTTCTGGTTTAAAGCTTTAAAAATCGGCTTTAGAGTTTGGGCATCTAAACTTCTCATTAAAAAACCAGATAATTTATAGTCACATCATTAAACCGCTTCCTCAGCCTACCATGATAAACTTATCATTTGGGGGAGAGATTTCAACACAACATTATGAAGACTCCTTTCTTGGAAGGCGGCAGAGAAACAAAATTAAATAAATCAAGCCTCTCTGTGTCAATAAATGAAGCCCATGAGAAGTAAACTATTTACTGAGGCTTAAGTGAAACAGAAAACATTTAAAGATCAAGAAAAAAGGAGGTAATTGTTCAGCCTGTCAGCAGGGGACCGCTGTGATAATTTGATCTGAACTCTGCTAACAAATGACCGAGCCGTTCTTCCAACTTTAGTATCTGTTTATGCTCCTACAAATTGAAACCCCACAGCTCAGCTGCACAGAACAGGGCCCAGTACAATAGCACATTGGCCCGACGATTAGTTCAAGCTGGGGATGGATTAGCTGTCCATCCCAGGCCTCCAAACCCTCCAGAATATTTTGTCTTCCCTGCTGAGGTAAAAGGGTGCAGACATATGCAACTAATAAAGAAACAGGCTTCTATGGACTGGAGGTTGAGTGGAAGGAATGCAGAACAAAACTATAAAATAATAATAGACAAAGGGGCAGTGAGGACTGGGGAACTCAATACCTCCTCTGCTTACCCAGGCGGGACTGTAGCACCCACATCACCGCAAGTTTTCAAAACGGAAGGGGCCCGGTGCATGTGTGATCCTCCCAGCACATGGCTGTGGGTCGGGTGTGCCAACGTTCAGGGCTGACATGAGATCAAAAGCCTGATAAATGAGAGGAAAGGGAATGTTTGACCCACTAAACCATATTCTACAAGAATCCCAGGCTTTTAAAGTAATAAGAAAGGCTATAAATTACAATGTCTTGGGTATATTCTGATGCACGTGAATGTTATTCATATGTAATGTTTTTAGAGAGATTCATGAGCAATTGAATGCTTAAGAATCCAGTCCCCTTTGACAATTCTGCATCTCCAGTCAGAGTCCACATTTGGGGAAAAACAACTTATCATCTATCTAGGGTTTCAGAAACTGAAAACGATAATTAGCTAAATAAAATTATTTAAATAAATAGGAGCAAATTCAAAATGACACCAGACATCCATATAGTCTGGTGTCTTAGATCAATAATGCTTCCTTAGATCAATAATGCGTCACATTTAGAAAGGAAACTTCATGACTGAATGAAAGAAAAGAGGAATTAATGAATGTAACAGGATAGCATAGGATTAGAAATATGGTCTATGAGTTCGAGGGTGTTCTCCCTCATCACAAGTAGTGTGATCAGTTACTTCACTTAGCCTCTTCAAGTCTCAGTTTCCTCATGTGTTAATGATAGTAATAGCCTCTGTGTCTTACAGCTATTGAGAAGGAAACAGAGGTTGTATGCATAGGCACAGTGATCAGTACATTGTTAATTAAGTGTTCAGTAAACATTAAGTATGGTTCTGTTGATGTGGTTATTATAATTATCAACCGAAGACTGGATGAGTTTATAGATGGAAAGATGGAAAGGAAGTTTGGGTTAATCTACAAATAATAATAATAAGCTCTGCTGAGAAATCAGAATACATGTAAAAACAATGACTTAATACAAAGGAAGCCCTCGCAAAATTTTCCTACCCTTTGGATTGTTGAAACAATCCAGACTTCTGGCATTTTCTAAATTTTCAAACCATTTGACCCAGCCTACTCTGAGGCAATGCTGACAAACCTTCCAGCAGAGGGCACTGGCCCCATTGAAAGATAGGGAGACCATTTTGAAAATGGCTGCCTTCGCTGTCCCAAAGAAAACACTCATGCTAGCCACGAGGACAAAAACATTTATTTTTGTCTGGGCAAATTTGCCTTCAGACCAAAAGCTTCTCAAGATGGCAAATGTTCTGCCTGCTAGGATGTTGCCAGATAAAACAATTACTTACTGGAGTCAAAATAACCCCAAAAGCTATGCACTGAAGAAGGCAATGAAGAATGAAAAGAGGTCAGGCATGGTGGCTCACACCTATAATTCCAACACTTTGAGAGGCTGAGGCCAGAGAGTGGCTTGAGTCCAGGAGTTCAAGGCTGCAGTGAGCTATGATTGCACTACTGCGCTTCAGCCTGGGTGTCAGAGCGAAACCCTGTCTCTAAATATATGAATTAAAAAGAATGAAAAGAATATTTCACCTCAGACTTTCATCCTTCAGCTGGCCAGTGGTTCTCTACCAAGGGGAATTTTACTCCTCAGGGGACATTTGGCAATGTCTGGAGACATTTTTGATTGTCACAACTAGGGGTAGGGGTGGTGAGTGGTGGTTTCTACTGGCATTTGGTAGGTAGAGGCCAGGGATACTGCTAAACATTCAATAGGATGGGAAGATGTTTAAGACAGCTCCCACAACAAAAAAACTACCCTGCCCAAAATGTCAGTAATGACATGGTTGGTAAACCCTGATTTAGACAGAGGCACAATACTGATTTTCCACTTGACTCAGCTTGGCTGGGGTACACATTAATTCTAAAGACGTGATGCTGTTGAGTTGAAGTCTCAGCAAATTTAAAATACTACCACTACTACTACTACTACTACTACTGATAATAATAATGAACAAAAGTGGCTCTTGGCTGACTAAGCTTCAATTAGTAAGTAGAGAAAACAGATTCTGAGAACCCAACTTCAATTTCCTAGCCCTAAACTTGAGAGAAATCAGCAGGATCAGAAAATTGTCCATCATGTGATATCTTCCCAAAATGCAGAAAGCCAATGGTTAGAGACTGAATACTTGCAGCTGTATTTAGAATCCCTAAGGGATGCTGAATATACTGGAATTAAGCAGAGGTGGTAGGTAAGTGGATTGAGGGAGACAGGAGCCCAGAGCCTAGTCAGTCCAATTTGTTCTGTCATTTGGCCAAGTTAGTTAACTTCTCTGGGTCTCAGTGTCTCATCTGCAAATCACTCACCTGCTTGCAAGACTGTGGTGAGGATTAAGATTAATGGTGTATCTAAGTGGTATTTGTAGTTTCAGGAATGAAATCCATACCCTAAAATGGCCAAGACATTTTACATTAAGTTCTAAAGTTAACCAACATTGATTTGGCATTCCCTAGATACCAGGATTCAAATGGGTTACCTCACTTTAGTCTTCTGTTATTATCCCCGTTTTACAGACATAGCAACTGAGGCTCAGTTGTTAATGTGGCTACTTAGTGGTAGAGGCAAGGTTTGAGCCCTAAGTAGTCTAATGTCAGTCTACACTCTCAACCACTACCTTACCCCACCTACCACATTTAGAGGTCAGGGCTGGAAGAAACATTAGAGATCATTTGGACAACCCTCCTAATTTCTCAGATGGATAACTGAGTCCCATAGGGACTAAGCAATTTGCTTGTGATAAAGCTGGCATGGAAACTGGGGGTGGGGTGGGGTCCTGACTCCCATTTCTTCCAACAAAGAATGGCTCTGCATTTTTTTTTTCAAAATCAGATACTATTTTCCCAGCACAGGGTAAACACAGGACAAATCACTTAGCACGTGTATCTTAATAACCCAACTTGACTGAGATGAATGAATTCACATTCAGTCATCATATAAGCCTATTAAATATTCTGGGAGGCTGCTGTATACATTTTAATGGATGTTGAAACACCGAGCCTGTGTGTTTATGGCTCTTTTAATCTTGCCAGTTTTACTAATATGATTAGTTCGGGGACCATTTCACATTGAGACTTAGGTGTCAAAACAGAACACAGAAGTTTCTAGAATGTTTTCTTTCTTGATTTTTGTTTTGCGTTTTAGAATGGAATATTTGGATCTCACCTACAAGCTCAATAAGGAAAGAAAAACACAAATAGCTGAAAGCAGGACTTTAGCAGCTCTGAGAGATCCATGGGTAGGAATCCACCTTTGTTCACTACGAAACGCCCTGCTTCACAGTTTCTCATTGTGCTACCTTCCTTTGGGGGGACCCGAGGATTTCACAGGCTGATATCCCCGGCTACATCCAAGTTTCCAGGCATGAGGATCCACAGGGCACAAAGTGAGGTGTCCCCAACCCTCCCTTTTTACAGCCCATGCCTGATATTTATCGGAATGTCCACAAGGCAATGGTGAACGGCAGCCAAATGAGAAGCTCAGTGTCCTGGGAAAATGATTGAAAATGGCCAAGTGCCACAGTGAGAGTTGTTTGTTCTGGGAATGGAAGCAGGAAATTGTCAGAGGAAGTGAAATAGGAAATGAAGAGATCAAAGGGAGGAGGAAATAAGATTGAATTGAGCCCTTTTTGGATTCAACTTTGCACTCTTAACCCTTGTAAGGCAAAAAGATTAGCCTTTAAACAGCTGCAGTTGGGGAGAAACACTTTCCAACGGGTGCATCCTGGCGACTATTAGCTCCCACATCCCTCCCAACAAATGGACTGCAGCGGGGGAGCTGAGGGAAGCCAGACCCGTTTCCTACAGAAAATCTAGCGGTGAGTGCCCCCAGGCAGTCCCCAAATGCCCATTTAACCCATAACGCTCTAATATGTACAACCTGAGCTCAGACACTTGCCCTCAAAAAGAAGTGGGGCTCCCCTAGAACCACCCACTTTTGCAGCACTGATGGTGGGAAATGGGCCTTCCAAAAGGCAGAGTTTGTGATGGAAGAGTTAACAACAGGGATGAAGTTCCAGGGGGTGATGTGGTGATGAGCTAAAGGGAATCAAGTCCTAACTAAGATCCTTTGTCCGGGCTTGAATCTCTGGTCATCCAGGGCACTTGTCTCCTTCCAATCTTAGGGTTAGTACCTATATTTTTCAATTGGGGTTTTGTTCCCTCAGCCCATGGGGGGACAAGTCTTTCATTAATAAATAGCTATTGATCACCTAGAGGGAGCCAGGTACTGTCCTAGATGCTAGGAATACGGATGTAAACAAAACAGACAAATAGCTCCTCTCTCATGGAGCAGATATTCTAATGAGCAGCAGGCCAATCAAGTCAGATCAATAAGTTAAATATATGGAATTTTTAATGGTGATGAGGATTAAGAAAACTAAACCAGGGAAGTGAGAAAAGGAATGTTTTAGGAAGGAGGCCCAGAGAGAGGCCCTGAGGAGGTGATATGTGAGCAGGCCCTGAGGGAGGTGAGTTAGGAGCCTGGGGGAACATCTGGGAAGACAGCTTCTCTCTTACCCTTCCTCTCCTTGCAGTAAGCCCACATCCACCTGGTTTCCTAAGAGGTTCTACTTCTAGCAAACAGGGAGAACTTGTAAGATAAAAACAACAAAAACAAAAATAGGTTTTCTCCTGTCTTCCCAAAGGTCCACTGATATATTAAAGATGGGACTTGGGTGCCCATCTCTAAAACACTAAATCCAGACCAATCTGCATTGTAGAGACTCCAACGAGTGAGTCTTCAATTCCAAGTACTTTGCCTGAGGGAGAGGTTGGGCAGTGGGTAGGGATGGAGATGGATGAGTGGGAAGAGCCGTGGGCTTGGAGGAATGTCCATGGGGTTGGAGGTGGGGTCCGTCCTTGCTCCACTACCTCTGCCAGGCCTCTGCAGACCCTATTGGGTTGGTGAGATGGTGAGACTTGGGGCTTGGGGTGGGGAGGGGATTATTCCAAGTGGTGGAGAAATTCCAAAAGGCAGAGCTGGAGATAGGAGGGTGATTCCCAGGGCCACTATTTTGGGGGGAATTTATACATATAAAATCGAAGGAATGAGGCTCTGGGTCACCAATGGCTACTGTCCCTGTTCTAGGGATTCAAACAGCTGCTTTTAGACACCCAGTTTTTGCTCCACAGGCTTATACATTAACCAGGAGGAGATTTGTGACATCAAAAAGCAATGCTAGGATAACATACACATGTGCACGCACACACACACACATGCTGGATCCAAAAGATGTGACAGTCATTACCAAGAGTGCATGACAATTAGTTTGGTATCCAGCATGCAACTGGCGTCTGTAATTTCCAGGTCCAGAACCCTGACATCTCTTGGTTTCCTGGCATCTGAATACCAGGTAAGCTTCAGACTTTGTCTGATACCCCCATTCCTTGTCTGAGGACAGCTTGCAACTTGACCTTTTTGATTATTCCTATTTCTCTCTGGAAATTCAAACAGGTGTTGGCTCAGGTCTTGCACACTTTAAGAACTAGATCACATTGCTCTATCTCTCAGCCCACACACTTTACCAAGAACACTGTCCTTCCAGGGGTTGACTCCTCATGATGGTTTCTGGCACTGAGCACCTGTTGCCAGAGCATCATCTCACCACCTGGCATGTGTGGTCCCCATGCCCATGGTTTCCAGACTCAGAAGTGGAACCAGCTCCACCATGATTCTCAGTCCCACCCTACTCCCAGCACATGCACGTGTACACACACACACACACACACACACACACACACAATCACACCTGTCTGTACCTAGTAGACTTTGCTGAAGGTTTGGAATGATAGAAGAGGAAGAATGGCTAGAGATTTGGATCACAGTTGTGTAGATGATTTTTCAATCACCACCCCTACTCATGGCTTCTTCATACCCAGCCATAAGGGATTTTTCAGTGGCTGAGTCACTCCACATAGCTACATCCAGCAATTCTTCTGTCCTCTTCTCCCCACTGCCATGTTGTCTCAGGGAATTTCTCCCCAACTCCCACTCTCATTCTGATATCTCAGAAGTCTACCATTACAGTCCCAAATCTATCAAGGTGTTCAGCAGAAGTCAAAAATCGTATTTGTTTAATTAGATTCACTCTTCTTGGAAAGCAAGGCTCCATTTCAGATACAGAACAATGTACCCCAGAATTTGGGAGCTGAAATCAACGAATACATGGCAGGACAATTTCTTATTTCTCCATGAAGCCCCACATGGTACCAGAACACAACTACCAATAAGATGCTTTTCAGCTGTTCCATTAAGCTTGAAATGCCATTGAAGCAAGCCTAGGGGGAAGCCTCCCAGGGTCCCAGGGAAGAATGAGGTTCTGAGCCTCTAGAGGGAGGTGGGAAGTGGGCACCAGTCTGTGACGTAAGCCAAGGGTAACAGCTAAAAAAAAAAAAAAATTTGTTGGCACTTCTCTCTGCTCCTGTCTCTTGAAACTTACTCATTTGTGGTGGATATCTGTTATTTTCTGCCCAGCATCTTTTATTTCAGGAACACTCACACTCACCTACTGAGGCTGCCAATCACACGGCCCCAACTCCCAGGCTATGGTGCTGGACATGTAAGTCAACTGGACAATCAGATACTCTAGCTCCTGGCCACAGTAATTGCCCATGAGGCATTGCCAGTCTCTGCTAGAGCTTGGGAAAGGGGCGTGTCTTCATCTTTGTGCTCTAGCTAAAAAGATATAAATCTCTTAGGCCTTGTTTCTACCTGTGGAGATGGGGCAGGTGTCTCCACAGTATGAGTATGTGTGCATGTGGTGGGGCATCCAAGTGACTCAGCTGGGGTGTTTACACACTTTCAGACTTACTACCCAAGAATTCTGCTCTCACTGCCACAAGCCACATAAACCAAGGGGGCCATGATGTCCAGGGCTCCTACTTTCTCTCCCAGACTGGATTCCTCAACTCCTTTTCCCACTGTCCTATCCTTCCATGCACTTTCCCCAATCTTTTCCTGGTAGTCATCTGTGATGACCTGATTCCAGTATCCACAATGCCTGATTCCAGTAATCCTGAATTTCCAAAACTTCAATCACACATATATCACCTCACATTTTTTGTTCTTTTGCTATAACCAGTTACCATCTATGCTACTGATTACTTAATATGTTTCTTCAAATTGACTCACTACTTAAACAGTTTATTTTATAAGAAAACTTTTTATTATGATTGTAAATAGGAAACCTGACATAAATAGAATATAAATAGACACACAAAAATAGTATTATTCTTAGAATTAACTAAGATGCTTCCCTAAAACTTGCTCTTTTCTTGTTTAAAGGAAAGCTGGCAAGAATTAGCAAAGTGTTAAAGGCATATGAGCACCGAACTTAGATTTTCTCTTGTCGTTATGATAATGAGATAGATCAAAAGACTTCATTCCCTCATTAACTCATGAATTAGTGTTGTGCCCATATATCACCTAAAAACCATTTGAGTGCCACTGGAACTTTGGGAAATGCTAAAATAACCAATAATCAATAGTTACGCCCTTATATGTAATTTGCTCATTTCTTTTTCTCTAGACTGAAAGTCCCTCAAATGCAAAGAATAGACTTGCATTTCTTAATAGTTCCACCCAAGAACCAGCAATTTTAGAGCTCATAGCAGGCGCTCAATAAATGCTTGTTGCCCTGGTCAAATCTAGCTGCATCTTAGGTTTAGAACTGTTGGCAGGCTGTGCTAATATATTTCTGGAGTTTCCTGGAGTATTATCATGCTCTTAAGAATCTCTGGATGACCCTGAATCAAACTGTCAGAATTATCAACTTCTTTCTAAGAATCCCAGAGAAGATGCTTTTGAAGGTAGCATCTCAGTTTCCACTCAGTTCCCGGGGTGCTCAGACTGTACTATTTCTTTTTCTTTAACAGTTCAGGGAGACCGATCAGCTCTGTGATACTGCTTTCACAAGACATGATCAGACAATCCAATTTTTTTCCTGTGATGAAATTGATCCATAAAATGGCTCTCACACTCATGATGACAAATACTGAAATTCTGAATTAGATCTTGAGCTCAATTTTCTTTTCCATGAGTATTTTATAGTGAGATCAACTTTCAGAGGAGAAGGTGCACAAAGACTCGTGAGTAATTTTGTCTCATTAATAGCCTGGAGAAATCTCAAGCTTCTCTTCACTGTCCTTCCTGGTTTGTTTAGTGGCCTGGATGGACGGGTGGGAGTGGGGGAGGAAGAAAGAAAAATTGGTATTGAAAATTATACTTGAGAACATAAATCCTTTTTGTGAAGCAAAAGAAGAGCATGTTGATCTGTTCCAAGGATAGGTTTCTAGCCTTCTTGGACTAGGAATCTTTTTAAAAAAAATTAGCCTGATATTTAACATGTAAAGACAATGCCATATACTGCTATAGTTAAGGCCTGAGTCGAATCTCAATGAATCCCCAACAGAAGTGATTTGTTAGCAGGCACTTGAGATCACCAGTGACAATTCATTTCTGTAGACTAATGTAAACTAATTATCTACAATGCAGAAGCAAAGACTGCGCCTGCATGATAAATTGCAGAATATTGCATTATAAAAAGAAATATTAATTCACATAACATAAAATTAAAATTGATGACAAACTTTTTCCTTTTTTAATTGTTTAATTTTTTAATTACTATTGTCTTGCAGCAGCAGACATCACATACCTCAAGAGGCACACAAATGTATTTGCCTGAAAGCACATTCTTTGCAGAAAAAAAAAAGTTTATTCAGAAAATGAGTGTGTATTAGTGCTTTCTTTTATTTCATGAAAATTTATTTTCTGTCCTGGGAAATAAATTCTATTTTTTTTTTTTTTTTTTTTTTGCCAGGGGGAGGATTTTTCCCTAGCATACAAGTACATTTTTTATCAGAAAAATTCTTAAACTTTTAATAAAATAAGGGAAGCAAAACCATCAAGATAAACACAAAATTTTAAGAATTAACATTCTGGCTAGAGGGTTGCACTTTATACTTTCTCTCAACCACAAATCGTTATTTGCCACCATTTTCTCTCCCTGAGCACTTAAGATAAATCCGAAAACCTGATGGAAAGATTCCTACCACTTAGTTCTCCCTATAGATGCAACAGGAAAATACCTGAGTTATTTGTTTCTTTTGCTGTTCCAAATGAAATTTAAAATATAGATCTTGCTAAGAATGTCAATCAAGCAGGTGACCCTTAGGGCATTACATGATATGGTTTGGGTCTGTGTCCCACCCAAATCTCATGTTAAATTGTGATCCCAAGTGCTGGAGGTGGAGGCTGGGGCAAGTTGATTGGATCATGGGGGTGGTTTCTAATGGTTTAGCACCATGGGGGTGTTGTCTTGTGATAGAGTTCTCACGAGATCTGGTTGTCTGAAAGTGTGTAGCGCCTACCTTTCTCTCTTTCTTCCTCCTGCTCCACCACGTAAAGAAGGCGCTTGCTTCCCCTTCACCCATCTACCGTGATTATAAGTTTCCTGAGGCTTCCCCAACCGTGCTTCCTGTACAGCCTGTGGAACTGTGAGCCAATTAAACCTCTTTTCTTCATAAATTACCCAGTCTCAAGCAGTTCTTTATAGAAGTGTAAGAATGAATTAATATATTACACTTAGATTGGATGGTGGGAGAGACCATCCAATCAATGGGGCATTTCTAGGCCACCATCTTATTAATGGTTCTTCATTCAAGCTACCAACCAACTTATCCCCGATTTCTCCACAGCTTTCACTTCAGTGGCACCTGGAAATTTGGGGAATTTGAGTATTTCGACCCACAGTTTTGAATGAGTGGCCAAGGGCCATGTGACTCTGCTCCCTTCCCTCCACAGCCAAGGCTGACTGGCCCAGAGGTCCTGACTCAAAGGTAACAATTCTCTAGATAGCTGAGGACAAGTCTGTTACCAAGAGCTCTGCCTAAATCAAGGTGAGATGGTCAATCAGAGTCCTCTCCTGGGAATATGCGCTGAGAGGCTGGGTTAGTTAGGGTTGTATAGACAGGCTGTGTTGTGTTATAGACTGGTGGCCATGTTGAGTCAGATCGGAATCAAGAGGAGACAGACATAAACAGATAGAACAAGAAAAAGCAGATATAATAAATGGGGGTAGATCTTGAAGGAAAGATGAAGAGTGTTGACTCTTTAGCTCCTGATCATACCTGGCTCTATTGTTTTTGGATTCTAGATCTTAGCATCCTTGCAATAATACACTCTTTTTATTTGCAGTAGCTTGAGTGGTTTTCTGTGCCTTGAAAGCAAAATTGTCATGACCAGCATATCCTTTGAGGAAGCACATGGGCTGCTTCTCGATAGCCACCTCCTCTCACCTCTGAATCCTTTACACATCTTTTACACTGTCTCTGTCTGGAGCATCTTTCTCCTGCTTTCCCTTGCTGAATCAACAATTGTCTTTCACTTATGTCTCATGCAGAGACCCCCTCACCTCCCCAGAAGACTTTGCAACCCTCCACAAGTTGGGCGCTGTTCCGTTCCCACAGTCTCTCTGCTGTGGTCTTCACCACTGTGCAGTAATCAACATCTTATAATATGTCCGACTTTGAGCTCAGCAAAGCAAATGGAAAGACCATAACTTTCCATTTCTCTATTCTAAGAAAGCAGGACACCTTTTTTGTTGTAAGATGGAAAGTTTAAAAATCAACAGATAGTCTTGCAGATACGTTCTTTGACCTCACATTCAAAACTCCTTCTCACCTATTTCTCACTACTGAACCCCATATTCTATTCCATTCAATAAAATAAAGATCTCAAGAGCCTATTTGCAGGTACAAAAAAAAAAAAAGAAAGAAAGAAAGAAAGAATTAAAGATCTAGTATTTGGTAGCAAAACAGAGTGACTATACTCAATAATAATTTAATTGTGCATTTAAAATAACTCGAGGAGTGTAATTGGATTGTTTGTAACACAAAGTATAAATGCTTGGGGTGACGGATACCCCATTTACCCTGATGTGATTATTACGCATTGTATGCCTGTATCAGAGTAACCTATATACCCCATAAATATATACGTCTACTATGTACTCACAAAAATTGAAAGTTAAAAATTTCAGAAAGAGCCTACTTATATGATGTGCAAAACACATGGTTGCCAATCTAGATATCTGCTGTTCTTGAATGTTATACAGTAGTTTCTTCACTTCAAGCCTTTGCTTGCAGAATTATTTCTACGATAAATGTCTCTCTTCATCCATCTCCAATTCTCAAAATCCTGCGTCTCCTCAGAACCCAGCGTAGGAGCAAGCTCCTTCTCAAGGTCATCTCTGGTCTGCTTAATCACCTCCTGTCTCTAGCAGAGAGGGGAATTGCCTTTCCAGGACCCCCTTGGCACTGTATGCCACCAGTCTTAAAACAGTCAGAATGGTCTGACCTGGATCCTGTCCCATGCCCCTCATTAAAATTATAATCTCCTCTAGGCCAGGAGCCCTGCCTTGTCCAGGGCACACCTACCTTCCCCACTCCCCGATTAAATAAAGGATTTTACCACTTAAAGTATCTTTGGGCTAGAAAAACCTTAATCTTCCAGGGTATTTTCATCTTATCAGAGAGAAGCAAATGGTAAAAAATAACATATTGTGGGTTATGAAAAAAAACTCCCAAATTAATGCCTTGGATGTTCTTCCTCATACCTGTTCTTCATCCACACACTAGAAGGATAAAGGCCACAGTTTACAAAGGATGTATCTTAGATCACTCAGTTTTTCAGCCTCCATGAGAAGTTTCAACTGTGGTCATACTAGGTGTGACTAAGTGAACTGATCTGTCCTAGAAAATACTTCAGCAGCTATCAGAGCAAAAAAGGTGTTTTGATTTACTTAACTAATCAGGATCTTGATTACTGAAGTATGGTGCCTGCTGATCTATTGAAGTTTTATGGAAGTGAAGGAAAAACTGGAGAGAAAAGATTTTTCCCCTGCTCAGCTTTTTTATGTCTAAGCATTAGTACTTACTGCTACTTATGCCTCAGAGACAGAATGGGCATCATCTCTGCAAAAGAAAATAAAACAAAACAGGCTGGGTATGGTGGTGCATGCTTATAGTCCCAGCTACTTGGGAGGCTGAGGCAGGAAGATCACTTGAGCCCAGGAGTTCAAGGCCAGTCTGGGGAACATAATGAGACCCCCGTCTCTCAAAATAAAAAAATAAAAAAGCCAGAACTACCATAATATGTTACCATAAAACACTTATTGAACACCTACTATGTACCAGGTGTTATTCAAAGAGCTAGAATCCCTGAGAAGTAGGAACAATCATGTCCCCATTTTGTAGATAAGTAAAATGAGGCACAGAAGGATAAGTGACTTGTCCAATACCAGAGAGTTGGTATATGATGGAGCTGAGGGTTGAACCGCAGCTGGCTGGGCCGCTAAGCTGTTACTGTCAACTGTTGCGCTCTACTCTACAGAGTACATAGCGGATCAGGGTTGCCTGCAGGAGGGATTTTAATTTAAACCTTCATCTGCTAATAACTATTCATTTGGCTTTGTATTCTTGCAATGTAGGAATTTCAAAAGTGAATTTCCTTCATCCTGTCTGTTCACTAGTGAAATAAATCATGAAATAGAGCAGGTGGAGGATATTTGACTCATGGCACACGTGGGGTAGGCTCTCAAAAGTCAATCCCTTTACCTAAATCTCCATTTCACCCTTCTATATATACTTTGGCAGGATCTCTCAAACTTCAGTGACTTCAGCCCCAGTGTTCTGTTATTTTCCATGTACCAGCCCTGACTCCCTATGCACTCCCAACTCTTCTCTGACCTCTGAGGACTGCATCATTCAGCACTCCCTTGACCCTGGCTTCTGGTTGGTTTGGACTGATAGAAGGCACCAGCAGGATGGTGGAAGGTGGAAGGAAAGAGAAGTCATGGTATTATTTCCCTCTCCCTCCCAGCTTCCCAGTAGAGCAGCTATCTCCTGCCTCCAAAGTCCTAGTTCCCACTTGGTTCTGGGAAAACCATCCCTTCCCTCACTACTCGGCCACAGGAGACTAATGACTTCTCACTGTTGCTAGTCCCCGGGTGCTGCCATTCCTGCTGGTTTTCCTAACTCCACCCACATCTGCGTAATTCGTCATCATTTTAACCTCTTTCCAGTTCAAACTCTTCAAGCATGCTGTTTTGCTTTATCCAATGTCTACTTATATTATTATTTACCAAATATTTTTTCCATCAATTATTTTATATTTAATTATTTACAGACATTCAATCCCTGTTATAAATGGAACATCATGTTCATTTACCATAAATTGAATTATAACCATTAAAAAAAAAAAAAACAAAAAGCAGGGCAAACAAGTCAGTATTAGTCAACTCTAGCTAGCTGTTATTGCCTGCCTCCCCAGGCTCTGAGCCTGAGTTCTGCCCTCTCTGGTAAAAATGGAGATGCACAAGAGTAAAAAAGTTGTTAGAGACATCCTACCACCAAACTGAGACTTCCCAGCTGGTACAACCAGAAGGATCCGGAGAGGATTGTAACAGAAATAACTTTCGCCTGGTATGAATCTATATTATTTGATACCCATCTGGAAGGTAATTTGTGTCTCAACTTTTGAGTAACACTGCCCCACAGCAACTACTAGCAAGTAGCTATGGGTTCAATTAATAGCCCCCAATTATGTCTTTGAGGTGAATCTCAAGGATCATAGAAGATATTAGATAATTCTAGAAGAGACTGGAAGACGACTCTAGCGTAAGGAAGCATAATATCCACTCATGTACTCGCATGAAACAATTAGTCCTTTCTTAACAACAACACTAACAACAACAAAGACATATGCTTTTTGCTTCCAAGAGAAGTTGGTCTTTGCTAATACTCTTCACAAGGCAAACTGAACGAACAGGAACAAGTAGTTCAGCCTCAGAGAGTGCAGTGTCAATATGCATGTGTGCAGAGGGGCATGTTCCCATGAGGCTCTAAGTATGGGAGGAAGTTAAACTTTACCAAAGCAAACAGTTTAAGATATGCACATAATGATACTTCTTATTGGCTGGTGAGAATGATACAAACAACATCAACACATTCCTCTTTCGCAGTCTGATAACCAGGAACTAATATTAATTCCACAATGTCAGCAGCAACAGTCTTCATCAGAGATACACGTTGCTAATCCCAGCTTGGTTGAAAATACTTCTTTAAAGCATGTCCAGGGCCTTTCTTTTGTTACGTTCACCCAGCCCTGTTGTTCCTGCTGTGTTTTATTAGGCAAATATAAAATTAACAACACAGCAATAATTATTTCCTAAACTGGTTCCAACACAAATTTCCAATTTGAGGTCAGATGTATCGCCTAATAAAATTTTTACAGCTGCAGTCAAATTGTGGTAGTTAATTCCTGGAAAATACAATTCTTAATTCGCCAGAATTAGTTTTAAGTCTTGATTCATCCCATAAAGACGAGTGTGTATTACTGCAGTTTATACAAAATGTTCAAATAGTAATATCCAATATAATAGCTTGCATAATTTCAGCTAATTCAATGTTAGAGGTATTTGACCTACTTATACTTTCACTGAACCATACATCAGGGCTTTAAGATCATTGGGTCTGATCTTTCTCAATTGCCCTTTCCCGAACTGCGTAAGTATTGCTTAATGCTATGCAGCTAAACACGGAATCATGTCAAAGAGGAAAGAATAATTAGAATATCCATGAAGCGGGGTTCTATTTATACTCCTATTGCTACCAGCCATTTGTTACTTTAAGACCTATGCCTTAATCCCAGTCTCTGAGCCACTGCTCTGAACTGCAAAATTCACACACTTGTACCTGCAGAATTCAAAACTCATTTCATCTGCTCAGGGTTCCCAAAGAGTACTTTTAAAACAACTAAAATGGTAAATGCAGGAATAATACTGATAGCAAATATGTTCAGCACCCATTATGTGCCAGACCCTATTTTAAGTATGTTACCTATGGTAACTTTTTAAACCTTGCAACTATCCCAGGAGGCAGGTTTTATTTTACTCATTTTACAGACAAGGAAACGGGACAGAGTCAGGAAGGAACTTATCACGTACAACAAGGTCACACGGCAAGTGACAGAGCTGGAGTTCCCATCTCAGAAATCTGGCTCTAAAGTCCCTCCTTTTACTAATGCTAGTATTATTATTTTATTTGTGTATTACTTAGAGACTGGGTCTCACTCTGTCACCCAGGCTAGAGTGCAGTGGTACAATCACAGCTTACTGCAGCCTCGAACTCCTGGGCTCAAGCAATCCTCCCACCTCAGCTTCCCAAGTACCGGGGACCACAGATGTATGCTATCATGACCAGCTAATTTTAAAAACATTTTGTGTAGAGATGGAGTCTCACTGTGTTGTTGCCCAGGCCAAGCCCCTGTTTTTGCCCATGCTACAATATTATGTAAAATAAAAAATCTTACCAAAAGCAAATAAATTATCAGTATTCACTATGTATGGTAAGGATTTTTTTCTTCTATGTGCTGAGGGCAACAGAAGAGAAATTAGACTAATGTGAAATATTTAAAAATAAGAAAGACAAATAAGAGAATAGTGCTTGAGGTTCTGCTTCATGAGTTCTCATGCAAATATTTTTTTTTCTAAGTGTCTAAAACATGCTTTGGCATCAGCAAAGATCTAGAAAATTCTCCAAGGATAAAACCTACAGACTTCTGAAAGAGGCCATCTTCTGCCAACCACATGCAGCCTGAGTTCTTAGTGAGAACCATGCAAGTTGGGTCATGCTTTTTCTGGCCTCTAGACATAATTTGTTCCTGGGCCAGAGTCTTGGCACCCGGTTGCAGGGTGGTGGAGAGGGCCAGACTTTTGTATCCTGATAGACTTGAGTTAATTCCTGTTTGGCCACTCCTTAACCATGTGCCCTAAAACAAGTACTTAGTGGGTTTTTGCCTTCATTTTCCACATTGTAAGTAGGGTTGTATCTATTTTTTTTTTCTGTGTAGTCCATTTGCCCTACTTTTAATGCTCTGATTTCTCTGTCAGTTAGAGCTCTTGAACTGTAAGCAACAGAAACCAAGTCTGGCAAACCCAAGGAATATGAATTCATTGGAGAGACATGGAAGTCACATCATGAAATGGAAAACCCCAGAACGAGCTGGAGAAGGGACAAGAATGAGAGCTGCTGGGAGCTGCAGCAAAGACAGAAAGAGACAAAGCATGCCAAGTCCGCGGTGTTGTGAAAGCACTCAATAAAGATTCATTCTTCCCCCTTCGGTCTCAAGCTCCCTTTCACCAAATTCTTCATCCATTCCAACGCATACTGTGTGCCTACTCTGTGCGAAGCACATTGAGCAGCATGAGGAATGTAAAAATGAATAACTCAGTCCCTGCCAAAAAGTCAGCCATGCCCTCACCCAGGGTATTATTTTATGTTGTTGAGAAATACCCAAATGAATCATTCATCTCTGAAATAAATGGCTAATGTCAAAACATTTACTAATGCAGACAAAGCTGACTGAAATAAATGGTTGAATAACCCATTGTTTGAAAATCTACAAGAGTAATATATATTACAATCAGATAAATCAAAATTACAAAGGATTTTCGGCTGCTTTTCAAAATGCTTGCCAGAAGTCTGTCAAATGACAGTTGGAAGGATAATAAGTTTAACAAGTGGTTGCGGGTTACCTCCAGGGAATGAAACCAAGGAGTGGGACTGAGACGGGGGAGGGAGTAGCAGTCGGTGGGCAAGGAGGAAGGCAACTTCCCATTTTATAATTTCTTAAAGTGTGTGGATTTTTAAACTGAATTTATGTATTTATTGTATAATAATTAAATAACTAAAGAAAAATATATTCATTAGAGTGTTTTTAATGAAATAAAAAACCAGCTTGAGCTAGTGTAAGCAAAAGAGGGAATTTAGTGGCTTAGGATGTAGGCAGGGAGGGAGTGGAGGTGAAACCAGAGCCTGGACATTCTCTGTCTCTCCATCTTGGTCACTCACTCTTGTCTCTGCGTTGTTCATCCCTTCGCTGTTGCCATGAACTAGAACCTCCGTTAATGGGTGTTCCTGGCCTCACATCCTCACAGCTTTGTGACTGGAAAACAGTTTTTTCCTCTAGTTCCAGTTGGAAAATCCCCAGGAGAGGTCCCCCACTGACCTGGCTGAAGGCTGTTGCCTACCTATAAACTAGGGTTGAGACAGCGTCATTAGCTCAGCGTGAGTGAGGCGATGACTCCTCACTAATCAACACAGCAGGGAGCAGGAATGATGTGGCTCTCATTTTATCCACACACAGGCAGGAAAAAGAGCTGGGTAGAACCGATCTAGAACGGAGGGAGTTGCTAGGAGCTGGGTGGCTCTCCCAGTGTGTCCCCAGCAGTCTCTTAACCTGACTCATCTGTGGACCCTCGTCCTCATACATCTCACGCCAAGAGTCTTGGCTCAAAGAAGACCTCAGGAACCAGATCCTCAAGCTTGGGCAAGCCTTCTTATGAAAATGAAATAACTTGAGTGTCTGAGTCTTTTCCACTGAAGCATAAGCATTGAGTTATTAATTATTCTTGCTTTCCTTTTGAGCCAAATCCCATCAGATCAAGGACAGGACTATAAGCCCCTTGATTTCTTATCATCTCTGCATTCCCAGCGCTTTGTATTTGTACCATTAGTATTAACTGACCACCTACTATGTGCCAGGTGCTATTCTAGAGTCTGGGCACGCAGCAACAGGCAAAACATGCCTTACAGAGCATGTGTTCTAGTGGATGAGACAGCAATACACACACACACACGCACACACGCACAGAGGCACACAAACATCTTTAATCATTTCAGACTAGGATGTGGGCTATGAAGAGCCTTAAGACAGGGTATGGGGACAAAGAGTATTCGTGTGGAAGGAGGACATTTTAGAGATGTGGTCAAAGATGATTTCTTTGAAGAAGTGACATTTGACAGAGACCTGGGTGCAGTGGAGCGTTTTCCAGGAAGACTCCACAGCGTGGGCAAAGGCCTAAGGTGAAAATGAACTTGACATGTTTGAGGAGCAGCGAGGGGGGCATCTCAGCCACAGCAGAGGAAAAAGGGGGCAGATGGAAGGAATTGAGGAGGGAGAGGCTGCTGGGCCCCATCACACGCCGCCTTCCAGGCCACAGAGAAGACTGTTCATGTTATTCTAGGTGTGACGGGGCGCCTCGGAGTGTTTCAACCCAGAGAGTGACATGATCTGATTTATGTTTGTAAAATGCCTGGCCAGTGCTAGGCTCTCAGTAAATATTTGTTAACAATTTGAAAAAAGAAAAAGAACTCAGATAAAGACAATATTTTAATAGGCTCCTTGGCAGGAGAGAGCCCGTGCTCCCGGTTAATAATGAAAACAGACTGACATTTGTCCGGTGCTCTCTAGTTTACAAAGCTCTTTCACCCTGATGATCTCATCTGACCTCTCATTTGGAGGAAGATATATGACCGTACGACATCAAGGCTCGTATGTGTGTCTACAGCTGCTAGAGAAGAGTCTGAGCTTAGGGCTCTGAAGATGCCACGGGGCTCCTTAGCGTGCTCTCCCAGACGGAGGTGGGGAGATGCTCACACTCGTCTTCTGAGAACCATCCTGCAGGCTTAGTTTTGCCAGTCAGAGGCCCCGAGGAGACCAGATCAAGAGGAGATTATGTATGCTCTGGAAGATTTGCTTTTTTTTTTCTCTCTTTTCTACTCAAACATGAGAGTTTCTTAGGTGGTTAAAAAAGAAAAATTATTTAACGTGCCCCTCAGGCCTGGGATTAAGGCCATTAGAAACCATGGTAGCAGGGAGCTCCTAAAGCAGCCCCTGATTTAAAGAGCTGGTGTCAAGGCCCTCAGTTACATCATGGGACCACCGTCCGGAGCAAGACTGGACAGCCACCACCCCCAGACTCATGGCGCCTCATGCCATGGCCTCAGAAATCACATTGTCCTCCTGGTCTCTCAGCTTTAGTTAAAGTCATCTTTCCTGTGCTATGCCCCCACCCAGATAGGGAAGGTGGACTTTCACCCATGTTTTTCTGGGGCCGGCAAAAGAGAGGGAGAGGGAAGGAAGAGAGGGGCTAGATTCCCCAGGCTCCCTCTCACTATTCTAACCTCTTCTCCAGGTAAGTCAGGGTGTCCTTCCCAGTTGTCTCACTGACAATCCATGACGTTGGGCAGAGTCAGAGACAACTGTCTGGTGGGGCAATAGCAGACTGGAAACTCAAGGGTTCCTGGTTCAAAGGTACTGGCAAAAGACTGAGCCACTTCCAGCTCAACCCCCTTAATACGGTCCAGGGACTGGAGGCCCAGAGTTCAACAGTACTGGTCTCAGCGGCTGGCCTTTACCATTGAAATGCCATCTCTGCCACTTTAGATACGGTGCTTAAAATGTCCTTAGCCTCTGTGTATTTTTAAACATTTCTTTGTGCCACTTTCAAGCTACTTCTTACAAGAATCATAAAACAGGGCTCTTAGAATTTGCGGAATGAATGCAATTGTTAAGGGGTTGCCGTATAATCTTCAGCAAAATACATGTCTGCGTTCTGGATACCAATACACAGTCATAAGAGAAAGAAAGTAAATCTGCATTTTCTGTTGTCAATCATGTTTATTAAATTGAAAAAAAAAAAGTCTCCTCTCCCAGGCAGTCTGAAAAATGGGAGGAAAATGAATTTATTCTATGTTGGAGGACCAGGCTAAAAATGTAATTAACAGATGCAATTATGCATTCTGATGCAAAGTGCTCCAAGCTGACAGGGAACTTATAGTGGAGCTCCCAGGCCACAGGCTGCAAAATCTCTAACAACTTTATTCTCATACGCTGGCCTACGGTTCAATCTTGCTTCCTTTGAGTATCTTCTGCAAATAAAAGGCCCTATTCTTCAGCTTCCCCCAGCTTTATTCAGAATGAAAACACCACTTTGTGCCCACGTTGTGTTAAAATAACAGATTTGTGTTCGTTCCTGTAGGTTTCTGATGGGAGGAGGGAGGCGGTCTATCTTCACTGCGGATGGCGAGGTGCCTTTTGGAGGAGGAGGGTGGAGAGAAAGGGTCTCCAACAGCGAACCTTTGTCCTGCAATGCAAATGAGCCTCTGCAAAACAGGGCGCAGACAATGCCAGCCTAGTCCTCTGCGCGAAGCGATCCATCTGCAGCTATTTTGTTAACCTGATGTTTCTTACATTCTTTCTCTCGCACAAAATACTTGATGTTGACAGCTGTGAATTTTAAACAACCATTCTGTGTATGTTTTTCTAATTTTGTGTATTCAGATTGTTTCTCCATATTGGGGGGTTGGAAGCCAAGTACTTTACGTTCCTTCATTTAGAGATTTCATGCTTTTCGAAAGTCGTGGCGGTTCTGATTGCTAAACAAAGTAGAAATGAAGTGTGCTCACCAGCAGCATTGGAATGACCGGGGAGTGCAGAAGCACTTTTGAAATAAAAAAGGTTGCACAAGATTACACGCCAAAGCGGACTGGAGGCAGGGCTCAGGAGTGACACATCACCCAGTCACACTCTGGTGGCCCCAGGAAGCTGCGTCTGCCCTCACTTACCTGTAAAATGGAGCCACAACAACATTCTCACAGGGCAGAAAATAAAGATCTCATGTATCCAGGTCCATCAACCCAGTTTTATTTCCCCTTTCCAGCTCTAGTTACATTGTTCTGGCAGCCAGTCCTTCTTCTTAGGTAGCATGCAAAGGCATGGATTTGTTTGTAAGCATGAAGGAAAACAAAACGTGCTCTCAGACTGAGGCTTGCGTTGATAAGACACTACAATTGGGTGCATGGTTTTAAAACTGGTTTATTTATTTATTTATACCTTTGCCTCATTGACAGAAGGCAGTTCACCACCCAAGCCACAAATGATAAAAACAAAAACTCTGGACAAGAGAAAAGGAAGTTGCAAATAGGGCAATTATAAGGCTCATTTTGTTTGCTACCATTGAGCTTTGAAATCTGACTCACAGCTTCCTGGCAGCAAGAGTGAAAACGGGATGATGACTAATGACAAAGCCTCACTTCACCAGAGTATACAGTTCTTCAAAGGAGAGAAGAATTTTCCAGATGCTTTATTTTCAAATAAATTCTGCACTCAGGGCTCTTTATAAGGGGACAATGAGAACAGAAGTTCATTGTCAACTGTGAGAGCAAACAGAGTTGCAAAATTGCCAGGGGCAGAGCAAAAAAGTGGAGCAAAAAAGTGAAGCAAAGGGGCACCTGTCCAGTGCCCACTCCAGTTTTCTGGTGGTGGGCTCACCGAGTCTTGTCATGAGAAGGATTCAAGACCGCATCTAAGCTGGGCAAAAAAGAGGCTACACTATTTCAGAGATGCCTGCCATAGGCAGAGGGCAGATGATGGACCACATGTGTGCTGAATAACTCCTAACCTTGGCCTAAATACAGCACAAATGAGCAGGTTTCTGGTCTCCAACTTGATCCAAAGGTAGAGCTCTAGGGGCCTAGTAGAGTGGATGGCAATCAGGATTCTTAGACATCCCTGAATAACACTTTTCTCAGCTGGGATTTTAAGAGGAGCTAGAAGGCTGATTGGAGTTCCTATCAACGCTTTGAAGGCAAAGTAAGCAGATGGTGGACTTGACAGCCAAAACTGTAGAAGCCTGTGCTGCAACCACACCCGATTCAGGGCTGTACCACCTCCACACAGGCATGGACCAGATACTCTTTTTTTGTAATTTGTAAAATATTTTTTCCTATAGGATACACTTTAGGTAATTTCCTCTTTCTATATTTCACGTTTCTTTATTATTTGAACTTATAACACAAATTAGAGAAAAGTATAATACATTATTTTAAATTAGTCTTCCCTTTTCTTTTCTTTCTCTTTTCCTTCCCTCTTTCTTTCTTTCTCTTTCTTTCTTTCTTTCTTTCTTTCTTTTTTCTTTCTTTCTTTCTCTTTCTTTCTTTCTTTTTTCTTTCTTTCTTTCTCTCTCTCTGTCTCTCTCCTTCCTTCCTTCCTTCCTACTTTCCTTCCCTCCCTCCCTCCCCCTCTCTCTCTTTCTCTTTCTTTCTTTCTTCCTTTCTTTCTTTCACTACAAGTATGCCAACAACCTGTAAGGACTACCTGTAGAGAGCAATAAAGCAAAAATTTGATTACTAGGAACTCATCTAATGGTTTCATTCACTCACCTTGGTAAGGAACAGATAATAAGAAAAGAGGCTCAGAGTCTATGGTGGCCACAGATGTTTCACAGACCCTGAAAATTCACGCCATCTTACCCCATCTTCAGGGTCTCTACTTGGAGAGGACAATAGTCAACAGGGTTTCCCGAAGCCCTGTCATCAAGAAAACAAGTTAAGAAACAACAACAACAAAACCATTCACTTCATTAATAATCAAGGCAGGAAATATAAAGTAATACCCTGGAACAAAAATGGTTCAAAAATGAAATGGGTTGTGCAGAAGGCAGAAAGTTCAGGTATCTTGGCTAGATCCACAGACACTGCCCTTTGTGCACCTAGACCTCAAATTCTCTTTTAGTTGCAAGACTCTGCCATCCTGAGAGTGTCTGAACACGTTTTCCAGAAGACTTTGTAACAACAGTGAATTTTTCAAAGCAGTTTTCTGGTAAGCCTTCAATTAACCAGAAAATCAGATTAATTGTGCATGAACTTCTATTTCTGGGGCCAGTTTGACCCATGGAATATGCAAGCAAGACGTGTAAAAGTAAGACGTGTTAAAATGGGGCTCTCTGGTATTTGCTTTAGAGCATGGAAGAATGGGAAAACAAGACAGTGAGGGCCGGGGGCCAAAGAAAATGCTATATTTAGATGTGCAGGGCTTTGTTTGGCCCTGATACCATCGTAGACACAGCTAGTCGGGAACAAGGGGGCCATTCAATCAATCCACCTGACACGCTGTCGCCGGCCCGCGCGTTCCACAGGCACGGAGCTCAAAACCATCCTGAAAGAGGCTGTCGACTGAGAAAAGGTAACAGCTGCTCTGTGGCAATTAACCAGCAGTTTCTGTTGCTGAAGGAGATTATTTTGGATGGCGTAAAGAGATTCAAATAAAAATGTCAACGTGCCCATTATGGATGAAAGTTAGAAAAACTTAAGTGGCCCTGAATTAATCACTATTTGACAGGAAGGCACGTAAACGAGTACTAAAAATCCCCCACAAATCTATTTTCCTGCCTTTTTGGTGATTGTAAAGAAGCTCACTGGCGGTGGGGAGGGCATTTCTTGGCTGCAACCTTAATTCATCTTGGAGTGAAGATTTAATGACAAAGTTACAAGCCCTTAAAGTAGCATTTATTGAGGGGCTAATGAGAGTTCCTAAGAACTCTGGAAAAAAAAAAAGAGAAAAAAAAAATAGCAGTCACTAACACAAGAGGCCTTTGAAAATACCGAAGAGAGGGGAGTTCATTAGTCTTTTTTTTCCCCCTTTTCTCAACAATGAATGTTTCTGCTGCCAAATCTTCAGGAATAGGGTTGGTTTCCTTTCAAGTAATTGATGCAGACTTTGCTTGTGCATCGGAGTCCAGACACTCTTTCCAACAAGAAGCAGGAAATCTCACCGTCAAAGGGAAACTGTGCATTCCTTCCTCTCTGGCTGGGTCGGGGCCTTGCAAACAGTGGATTTATGCTGCCCTTGCCAAAAACACCGCTGATTTCCATGCCTTCCCATGGCTAAGATAACGAATGCCGCTTTCAGCCTCTGAGAGCTGCACTTATTTAAAACTCCAGCTATGCTGTAACAAAACCGGCTGCTGTCACCCCAAATCGAGCAAATGAGCCCCTGTCCTACAGCATAAAGGCTAAGAGAGTTATTGAATGTGCCCTGCGGAGAAGGCCCCATTTGCCCTTGCCCTCCCTTAGCATTCCCCCTCACCCCCCAAACTTCTCAGCCCTCTCGCCTCACTCCTGTCTAGGAGCACAGGAAGGAGTAGCTGTGGCTGGTCTGTTCCAAAAGGATCAAGTTTTCTTAAGTCAGAATTTTTTCTTTTAAAGAAAAAGCAGAAGTGGAAAGGAATGTTGTGAAGAAAATGGAAGCTGGTAAAGTGGTTTAACTTCAAATAATCTTCCGGTCAGCGCTGACACCCAAACGTAATGCGCTTTCGTAAACGTAAATATAACTGAACAGTTATAGGAATGGAGAAGGAAGGAGAGGGACTGTAAACAGCCAAATGTAAAACAGGTATCGTGACTTCTGGTCGCTCAAGACAGAGAGAAGCATTGCTTTTGAACCTATTATCCCCAAGGAGTCTCAAAAATGATCTACAACATGTAATTAAACTGACATGCAGAAAACATGTGTATTTAGAAAATGCTCTCACTGTTGTTTATGCCTAACCAAAACATTCCATTTCTCTCAGGATACAAAAGGAATGTTTTGCAATAAAAGTGCCTCCATTTGGAGAATACATTTATTAAAATGCTATTTTCCACAGCTGCATTCATCTGAGATCCAGGAGATGATTCCTATTTGTACAATACCCTCCTGCTTGGGAAGGTTTATGCCTCGTGGCACAATACCAATGGTTTAGTAGCCAGATTGCCTAATTCTCAAAGAACTGTTTGCTTGACATCACCTAGGGAGGAACTCAGACTAATTCACCCCTCGCTGGGACACGTGCGTATTTCTGAGAACATCTCTTTAAACACAGTCACACCCTGAAGGCTGCACATCATATGTTTTAACTCCTAAGGGTGATAACATCCAGCACAGATTAAATGGATTTTTTTTTTTAGCTGCATATAAATCGTCTTCAGTTCCAAGGGTGAAGATAGGTGCCAACTGTTGGCTAAAATCACAAGGGAGAAAACATACCTTGCTGTCTTCAGGACTCCTGCTGTTGGGACTGAGAATTCTAAGGGTGACTATAATAAGAAGAATATTAATAGTAACCATACATAATGTTATTATCATAGTAGCTTTCACCTATGTACCAAATAGTTGGGGAACACTTTGTGTTCATTTTCTCAGTTAAATCAGGCAACATCATTTCAAGACTGGTAGTATTGGCTTCACTGTAAAGATGAGAATTCAGGAGCTCAGAGAATTTAATTAATGTGCCATGTTCACACAGTGAGTAGATGGAAGAAGCAGAATTCAGACCAGGACTGGCCTAAATACAAAGCTTTCTTTCGAATCACTACACTAGTCTCTTCTTTTCACAGTTACCTGCGTGCACATATGGCTGACTTTGTAGCCACCCTTTCTTCCTTATAAACTCTGGTCTGGCCTCCATATAACCCTGTGCTTCACAAAGGAGGCTGTGTAATCTAGTGATTAAGAGTGCATGGACAGGAGTTAGACTGCCTGGCTCCGAAACCTGACTCTATCACTTACCATTTGGGTGATCTTGTGCAAATTTGCCAGCCTGTGTCTTTACCTCTAAAATGGGAATATTAAACGTTCTTATATAATATGGCTGTTTGTTGTAAAACTAAAATGGGACAATGTACTTAAATGTAGCATAATTTCTGGCACATACTAATTACTCAGTGTTAGGAGAGAAGAAAAGAAAGAAAGAAAAAGGAAGAAAGCAAGGAAGGGGAAAGGAGAAAGGAAAAGAGTAGAAAGAGGAGAAAAAAAGAAGGAAGAGAAAAAGAAAGGAAGTGAGAGGAGAAAAAAAAGAAAGGAAGGAAGAAGGAAGACAAAACAAATGAAGTAAACCAAAGGAAGGGGGCACGTTCTCACAACCACAGAGGGAAGCCATTACCAACAGAGGATGCTGGGATACAGACAGCACCTGGAGGCTTCAGACAAGCCCAGTGGGCAGGACCCGGGGCCAGTCATACCATTTATTGGCTCTACTTCCTTGGTGTTGGCTCTATTCAAAAGCTGACTCACCCCAGCAGGCTCCCAAGATGATGCATACAGTTTTCCAGCTTCCCAGGAAGTGAAACCTGCAGGAGAAGTGAAACCTTCTTGCCCCAGCATTCTCAACTCTGATCAGGTCACATGCTTACTTCTCAGCCAGTCTCCAAGGCTTGTGGAATGCCACATGCTGATTGGCTTTCTCCCATCACATGCTTCTCTTCTCGCTCAGGAAATAGAGTCCAGTGTACCAGAAGCCCAGAGATGGAAAATGGAAGAAGAAATCACTTCCTAGAGGGAAATGGGGGTGCAATTACCAGGAAAAGAATAAATGCAGAAATGACAAGTTGATGTCTACCACAAGCAAAACTTGCCTGCTGAGTGCATAACCTCTTCTTGGCATTGCTTCTGTCAGTTGAGTTGCTGTGGTCAAGATCTAGTGTTCTAAGATCTGATGACTGCGGTTTGAGTCCCGGTTCCATTGTTTACTAGCTGTATGACCGTTGGCTAGTTAACCCACCTCTCTCTGCTTCAGTTTCTTCATGTGTAAATGTGGTTAATAATATTACTCTTCTCATGGTTTGCTACGTATTATATGTATACATATAAAGCACATAACATGCTAACAGTACATGCTAAGCCCCCAAATTGTAAGCATTTAACATTCAACAGATATTTATTGAGCACCTACTACATGCCTATTATGTGTTAAGTACTTGGAATACGTTGGTGAACCAAACAGAACGATAACAATAAAATCTCTTGACTTTGTAGAGTTAACATTCTAGTGCAGAAAGACAAATAATAAAAAATAAACAAAATAAGAAAATATATGGTATGTTAAGTGAAAACAGTGTGGAAAAATAAGTAAGTCAGTGTAGAGGGGATTAAAGTAGAGGCAGTAAGAAAGGACAGGGTAGTCAGGGTAGGACTCATTAAACTGGTGACATTAAAGCAACGATTTGCAGAATTAGACAATAGGATATGTGGGGGAGAGTGTTCCAAGCAGAGGGGCTAGGCAGTGGCAAGTCCGAAGGCACACACGTACAGTGTCCCAGGAGCAGCAAGGGACCAGTGTGGCTGGAAGGCTAGAGGTTACATCAGCAAGATGAGACAAGGCCAGATCAGGAAGAATCTGGGAACTCCATGAAGACTTTGAATTTGACTCTGAGGGACATGGGAGGAGGCTTTATCTGACATGGCTTATTTTACGCAAGGACACTGCTGTGTCAAAAAATAGAATAACTCCTGATAATGATGCTGCTGCTGCTGATGATGATGATGACATATCCATTCACCTGTTAAAAGAGCAAGTGTGTTGTAAAGCTTACTGTGAAATACACCCAGAGCAAACGCTACCGGTGTGCTGTTTGGTTCCTCCCTGAAGAGAAGATGCACCTGAGATGCTCCTGTGGCACATCTTCTTTTCCACCAAAGTGACAAGACCAAGAGATCTGCAGATTCTTGACATTTCATTTGCACTTGCTATTGTAAGTGACTCCTTGGAAGAGGTCTGCTCTGTTCAAGCAAAACATCTGTCAGGAACACCACTGGTCTCAGGGAAACCGTGGTTTTCTGAATCAACAGCCACAATGAGAGCTTGCTGAAGATTTAAATGACTTCTGATTTTGGCCCAGTAATTCCATTTTAACGTAGTGATCTGGCAGTTTTGGCATTCAGCTTGTTTAGCATACCTTATGGCATCAGAAATTCTAAGAACTGGCAGGTGGAGCCTAAAAAATAAGTCCCAACAGGTAGATGATGAGCATCTATGGTGATTCTCAGGGATGGATGGACTGTGTTTCAGAGGGGTGGGGCCAGGTGGAAGGTGAATTATATTACAGGTTGTTTTAGGTAATTTAATGCAATCGTGTAGAAACTTCATGCTGCCTTGGTAAGGTTTGGGCTTTCTTTGCAGCGATGAAGAGAGAAGTTTCCCTCTATTAAACACCTACCTAGAAGCGTAGGACACAGTGACTGTAACACTAGTTAGACCTGGAGGTAGTTCAGTGTGCTGTAGGGATGGGAGATCCCTGGAGACCATTCAAAGGAGAAAGATGCCTATTCAAGTGTTTAGTATCCCCAGTCTCTTAGAAGCCATTAAGAAATCTCATTGGTGAATTGTCTAAGACCTTTTGGGATCCATTGAAGCTTTCAGTTAGTATTCTCTCTGAGACTAATAATTTCCTATGTTTGTTTTTATACCTTTTGATCTTTTTAAAAAGCTTTTTATTAAAGTACACTGTTTATATAGAAGTGTACACAAATAACATTGTACAGGTAGATGAATTTCCACAAAGTGAACATCCTGGTGTAACCAATGCCTGGATCAAAGAGAACATTGCAGGTCTGATGCGCTCCAATGGAAACCACTTTTTGGACTTCTAATACCAAAGAGTAGGTGGGGCTAGGTCTTTAAAATTCTATATAGACCTGGTGCAGTGGCTTACGCCTGCAATCCCAGCACCTTGGGAGGCTGAGGTGGGCAGATCACAAGGTCAAGAGTCTGAGACCAGCCAGACCAACATGGTGAAACCCTGTCTGTATTAAAAATACAAAAATTAGCCAGGCGTGGTGGTGCACGACTGTAATCCCAGCTACTCAGGAGGCTGAGGCAGGAGAATAGCTTGAACCCAGGAGGCAGAGGTTGTAGTGAGCCGAGATCATGCTATTGCACTCTAGCCTAGGCGACAGAGCAAGACTCTGTTAAACACACACACACACATACACATACACACACACACAAAACAGAAAACAAAAAACTCTATATAAATGAAATTCTATTGTGTATCTTTTGTATCTGACTTCTTTCGTTCACTATTATGTTTGCGAAATTCATCTATGTTGTTGTCTGTAGCAATAGTTTATTTTTATTTCTATATTCCACTTTATGAATATACTACAATTTCTATGTCCAATTTACTAATGGATTTTTGAGTTGTTTCTAATTTTTTACCGTTATAAATAAAGCTTCTATTCATATGCTTGGAAAACAAATATTTATTCCTCTTGAGTTTATACTTAGGATGGAAATTGCTGGGTCATAGGAGGTGCATGGGGTGAGAAGCTACTGCTAAACAGTATTTGTAAGTGGTTCTACCAATTTTTCCATGAAAGTTCCACTTACTTCACATCTTCGACAACTTTGGCATTTTCAGTCTTTTTCACATTAGCCATCTGGTGGGTGTGAAATGGTAACTCACTGTGACTTTAACTGCAAGCTATTATCTTGAAAATCAACTCTCAAGCATTTTTGGATTCCTGCTCTGTGCTAGGTACTACATTAGACATCTGAACATACTTTATTTCATTCTTATGAAAACTTTAGCAGGCTCTGAGGCTTTATCTGATTTAGTAAGATCACACATAGGGTGACCAATATCCCAATTTGACCAGGACATAGAACATTCAGTGCCATAATCAGGAGAGCCTCAGAAAACTAGATGGTTAATCAGCTCACAGCTAGGAAATGCTAGAGCAAATAATCAAAGATTTCCTCACTTTAAGAAGTTCTAGTCTCTCATTCTCTGTCTCTCTCTCTCTCTCTCTTTTTTTTTTTTTTTTTTTTGAAACAGCTTCTCACTCTCTCACCTAAGCTGGAGTGCAATGGCTTGATCATGGTTCGTAGCAGCCTCGACTTCCTGGGCTCAAGTGATCCTCCCATCTCAGCCTCCCAAGTAGCTGGGACCACAGGCATGCACCACCTCACCCAGCTAATTTGTAAAATGCTGTTTTGTAGACATGAGGACTTGCCATGTTGCCCAGGCTGGCCTTGAACTGGGCTCAAGAGATCTCCTGCCGCAGCCTCCCAAAGTGCTGGGATTACAGGCGTGATCCCCTGTGCCTGGCTTATTGTCCCTTCTTTATGCTCTCACTACTCAAAGTGAGGGGCCTGGATCAGCAGCAGTAGCCTCACCGGGAGTTTGTTGGAAGTACAGCATCTCCTGAAGAGACTGCAGAGAAAAGGGAAGGCTTACATACTGCAGGTGGAGATGGAAATTAGTTGAGGCATTGTGGAAAGCAATGTGGCAATTTCTCGAAGAACGTAAAACAGAATTATCATTTGAGCCAGCAATCCCATTCCTGGGAATATACCCAAAGGAATATAAATTATTCTACCAAAAAGACACTTGCATGTGTATGTTCATTGCAGCACTATTCACAATATCAAAGACATGGATCAATCTAAATGCTCATCAATAGTAGACTGGATAAAGAAAATATGGTACATATACACCATGGAATACTACGCAGTCATAAAAAAGAACAAGATAATATTCTTTGCAGCAACATGGATGGAGTGGGAGGCTATTATCCTAAGCAAACTAATGCAGAAACAGAAAACCAAATACTGCATGTTCTCACTTATAAGTGTGAGCTAAACATTAAGAACACATGGGCCAGGTGTGGTGGCTCACGCCTGTAATCCCAGGAGGCCAAGGCAGGTGGATCATGAGGTCAAGAGATTGAGACCATCCTGGCCAACATAGTGAAACCCTGTCTCTACTGAAAATATAAAAATTAGCTGGGCATGGTGACACGTGCCTGTAATCCTAGCTACTTGGGAGGCTGAGGCAGGAGAATTGCTTGAACCCAGGAGGCGGAGTTTGCAGCAAGCCAAGGTCGTGCCACTGCACTCCAACCTGGCGACAGAGTGAGACTCTGTCTCAAAAAAAAAAGAACACATAGTCACAAAGAAAAGAACAACAGACACTGGGGCCTGTATGAGGGTGAAGGGTGGGAGGAGGAAGAGGATAAAAAAACTACCTATCATGTATTGTGCTTGTTATGTGGGTGACAAAATAATCTGCACACGAAGTCCCCATGATATGCAATTCACCTGTATAACAAACCTGCACATGTGCCCTTGAACCTAAAAGTTAACAAAAGTAAATTAATATATTTTAAAGAATTAAAAGAAAAAAGCACAGCTTCTCAGGCCTCACACAGACTTACTGATTCAGAATCAGCATATTAGCAAGCCCCCCGGCTGCTGTGTCGTGTGTCTATTAAAGTTTGAAAAATGTTACTCTTTGCCAGCAGTTCTCAAACGGCTGCACTTAGGAATTACCTGGGAACTTTACTGTTCCTGTTGCCTAGACTCTATTTCCAAAGAGTCTGACTTAATTGGTTTAGGATGTGGCCTGGACAATGGCCAGGCAACAATTTTTTAAAGCCCACTGGGTTATTTTAACCTGCAGCCAAGTTTGAGGATCAGCATTCTTGTCAATGTCATGCATCCTCAGATGGTATCTTCTCAGGATTTATTAGCAAGTTTGTGTTCACCTTTATTTGCATAGTTTAAAGCGTTTAAAGATTTAGGTAGATTAAAGATGGCCAAATAGGAACACCTCCGGTCTGCGGCTCCCAGCGAGTTCAACACAGAAGGCAGGCGATTTCTGCCTTTCCAACTCAGGTACCCAGTTCATCTCATTGGGATTGATTCGACAGTGGGTGCAGGCCACAGAGGGCGAGCAGAAGCAGGGTGGGGTGTCGCCTCCCCTAGGAAGAGCAAGGGGTCAGGGAACTCCCTCCCCTAGTCAAGGGAAGCCATGAGGGACCGTGTTCTGAGGGATGGTGCTATCCAGCCCAGATACTATGCTTTTCCCACGGTCTTCACAACCCACAGACCAGGAAATTCCCTTGGGTGCCTATACCACCAGGGCCCTGAGTTTCAAGCACAAAACTGGGCAGCCATTTAGGAAGGGACCAAGGTAGCTGCAGGATATTTTTTCCATACCCTAGTGGCGCCTGGAACACTAGTGAGACAGAACTGTTCACTCCTCTGGAAAGGAGGCTGAAGCCAGGGAGCCTAGTGGTCTTGCTCAGCAGATCCCATCCCCACAGAGCCCAGCAAGCTAAGATCCACTGTCTTGAAATTCTCACTTCCAGTGCAGCAGTCTCAAGTTGACCTGGGATGCTCAAGCTTTGTGGAGGGGTGGGTGTCCACCATTACTGAGGCTTGAATAGGCAGCTTTCCCCTCACAGTTGTAAACAAAGCCTCCGGGAAGTTCGATCTGGGTGGAGTCCTCTGCAGCTCAGCAAAGCTGCTGTAGCCAGACTGCCTCTCTAGATTCCTCCTCTCTGGGCAGGGCATTTCTGAAAGAAAGGCAGCAGCCCCAGTCAGGGGCTTGTAGATAAAACTCCCATCTCCCTGGGATGGAACACCTGGGGGAAGGGAAGGCTGTGGGTACAGCTTCAACAGACTTAAACGTTCCTGCCTGCTGGCTCTGAAGAGAGCAGCAGATCTCCCAGCACAGTGCTTGAGCTCTGCTAAGGGACAGACTGCCTCCTCAAGTGGCTCCCTGATCCCCATGCCTCCTGACTGGGAGACACCTTCCAGCAGGGGTTGACAGACACCTCATACAGGAGAGCTCCAGCTGGCATCTGGTGGGTGCCCCTCTGGGACGAAGCTTCCAGAAGAAGGAGCAGGCAGCAATTTTTGCTGTTCTGCAGCCTCCACTGGTGATACCCAGGCAAACAGGGTCTGGAGTGAACCTCCAGCAATCTCCAGCAGACCTGCAGGAGAGGAGCCTGACAGTTAGAAGGAAAACTAACAAACAGAAGCAATAACATCAACATCAACAAAAAGGATGCACATGCAAAAACCCCATCCGAAGGTCACCAATATCAAAGATCAAAGTTAGATAAATCCACAAAGAGGAGAAAATACCAGTGCAAAAATCCTGAAAATTCCAAAAACCAGAATGTCTCTTCTCCTCAAAAGGATCACAACTCCTCATGAGCAAGGGAACAAAACTGGATGGAGAATGAGTTTGACAAATTGCCAGAAGTAGACTTCAGAAGGGGGGTAATAACAAACTCCTCCGAGCTAAAGGAGCATGTTCTAACCCAATGCAAGGAAGCTAAGAACCTTGGTAAAAGGTTACAGGAACTGTCAACTAGAATAACCAGTTTAGAAAAGAATATAAATGACTTGATGGAGCTGAAAAACATAGCATGAGAATTTAGTAAAGCATACACAAGTATCAATAGCCAAATTGATCAAGCAGAAGAAATCAGAGATTGAAGATCAACTTAATGAAAAAAGTGTGAAGAGAAGATTAGAGAAAAAAGAATGAAAAGGGATGAACAAAACCTCCAAGAAATATGGGACTATGTGAAAAAACCAAACCTACATTTCTTTTTTTGAGACAGAGTCTTTCTCTGTCCCCCAGACTGGAGTGCAGTGACACGATCTTGGCTCACTGCAAGCTCCACCTCCCAGATTCATGCCATTCTCCCACCTCAGCCTCCCGAGTAGCTGGGACTACAGGCACCTGCCACCATGCCTGGCTAGTATTTTTGTATTTTTTAGTAGAGACAGGGTTTCACTGTGTTAGCCAGGATGGTCTCAATCTCCTGACCTTGTGATCCACCTGCCTCGGCCTCCCAAAGTGCTGGGATTACAGGTGTAAGCCACTGTGCCCGGCTCCAAACCTACATTTGACTGGTTTACCTGAAAGTGACTAGGAGAATGGAACCAATTTGGAAAACACACTTCAGGATATTATCCGGGAGAACGTCCCCAACCTAGCAAGACAGGCCAACATTCAAATTCAGGAAATTCGGAGAACACCACACCACAAAGATACTCCTCAAGAAGAGCAACCCCAAGACACATAATCCTCAGGTTGAAATGAAGGAAAAAATGTTAAGGGCAGCTGGAAAGAAAGGTCAGGTTACCCACAAAGGGAAGCCCATCAGACTATCAGCAATTCTCTCTGCAGAGACCCTATAAGCCAGAAGAGAGTAGGGACCAATATTCGACATTCTTAAAGAAAAAATTTTCAACCCAAAATTTCATATCCAGCCAAACTAAGCTTCATAAGAGAAGAAGAAATAAAATCCTTTACAGACAAGCAAATGCTGAGGGATGTTTGTTCCTCAGGTCCACTAGGGCTGCCTTACAAGAGCTCCTGAAGGACGCAATAAATATGGAAAGGAAAAACCTATACCAACCACTGTAAAAAATACCAAAATGTAAAGACCATCGACACTATGAAGAAACCGCATCAACTAATGTGCAAAATAACCAGCTAGCATCATAATGACAGATTCAAATTCACAGATAACAATATTAACCTTAGATGTAAATGGGCTAAATGCCCCCATCAAAAGACACAGACTGGCAAATTGGATAAAGAGTCAAGACCCATCAGTGTGCTACATCCAGGAGACCCATCTTGTGTGCAAAGACATATGTAGGCTCAAAATAAAGGGATGGAGGAATATTTATCAAGCAAATGGAAAGCTAAAAAAAAAAAAAAAAAAAAAAAAAAGGCAGGGGTTGCAATCCCAGTCTCTGATAAAACGGACTTTAAACAAACAAACATAAAAAAAGACAAAGAAGGGCATTACATAATGATAAAGGGATCAATGCACAAGGAGCGCTAACTATCCTAAATATATATGCACCCAATACAGGAGCACCCAGATTCATAAGGCAAGTTCTTAGAGACCTACAAAGAGACTTAGACTCCCACACAATAATAGTGGGAGACTTTCACACTCCACTGTCAATATTAGATCAACGAGACAGAAGATTAACAAGGATATTCAGGACTTGAATTCAGCTCTGAACCAAGTGAACCAATAGACGTCTACAGAACTCTCCACTCCAAATAAACAGAATATACATTCTTCTCAGCACCACATCACGCTTATTCTAAAATTGACCGCATAATTGAAATAAAACACTCCTCAGCAAATGCAAAAGAATGGAAATAATAACAAACAGTCTCTCAGGCCACAGTGCAATCAAATTAGAACTCAGGATTAAGAAACTCACTCAAACCTGCACAACTACATGGAAACTCAACAGTCTGCTCCTGAATGACTACTGGGTAAATAACGAAATTAAGGCAGGAATAAATCAGTTATTTGAAAACAATGAGAACAAAGACACAATGTACCAGAATCTCTGGGACACAGCTAAAGCAGTGTTTAGGGGGAAATTTATAGCACTAAGTGCCCACATGAGAAAGCGGGAATGATCTAAAATCAACACCCTAATATCACAATTAAAAGAACTAGAGAAGCAAAAGCAAACAAATTCAAAAGCTAGCAGAAGACAAGAAACAACTAAGATCAGAGCAGAACTGAAGGAGATAGAGAAACAAAAAAACCCTCAAAAAATCAATGAATCCAGGGGGTGGTTTTTTGAAAAGATTAACAAAATAGATAGAACGCTAGCCAGACTAATAAAGACAAGAGAGAAGAATCAAATAGACACAATAAAAAATAATAAAGGAGATATCACCCCTGATCCCACAGAAATACAAACTACCATCAGATAATACTATACACTCCTCTGTGCAAATAAACTAGAAAATCCAGAAGAAATGGATAAATTCCTGGACACATACACCCTCCCAAGACTAAACCAGGAAGAAGTTGAATCCCTGACTAGACCGATAACAAGTTCTGAAATTGAGGCAATAATGAATAACCTACCAACTGAAAAAAGTCCAGCACCAGATGGATTCACAGCCGTATTCTACCAGAGATACAAAGAGGAGCTGGTACCATTCCTTCTGAAATGATTCCAAACAATAGAAAGAGAGGGACTCCTCCCTAACTCATTCTATGAGCCGGCATCATTCTGATACCAAAACCCGGCAGAGACACAACATAAAAAGAAAATTTCAGGCCAACATCTCTGATGAACATCAATGCAAAAATCCTCAATAAAATACTGGCAAACCAAATCCAGCAGCACATCAAAAAGCTTATTTACCACGATCAAGTTGGCTTCATCCCTGGGATTCAAGGCTGGTTCAATATATGCAAATCAATAAATGTAATCCATCACATAGACAGATCCAATGACAAAAACCATGTGATTATCTCAATAGATGCAGAAAAGGCCTTTGATAAAATTCAACACCCTTCATGCTAAAAATGCTCAGTAAACTAGGTATTGATGGAAAGTATCTCAAAATAATAAGAGCTATTTATGACAAACCCACAGCCAATATCATACTGAATAGGCAAAAAGAACAAAGAAGCATTCCCTTTGAAAACTGGCACAAGACAAGGATGGCCTCTCTCACCACACCTATTCAACGTAGTGTTGGAAGTTTTGGCTAGGGCAATCAGGCAAGAGAAAGAAATGAAGAGTATTCAAATAGGAAGAGAGGAAGTCAAATTGTCCCTGTTTGCAGATTACATGATTGTATGTTTAGGAAATCTCATTATCTGAGCCCAAAAACCCCTTAAGTTGACAGGCAACTTCAGCAAAGTCTCAGGATAAAAAAAAATCAATGTGCAGGCCGGGCGCGGTGGCTCACGCCTGTAATCCCAGCACTTTGGGAGGCTGAGGCAGATGGACCATGAGGTCAGGAAATCAAGACCATCCTGGCTAACATGGTGAAACCCCGTCTCTAATAAAAATACAAAAAATTAGCCAGGTGTGGTGGTGGGCACCTGTAGTCTCAGCTACTCAGGAGGCTGAAGCAGGAGAATGGCATGAACCCAGCAGGCAGAGCTTGCTGTGAGCCAAGATCGCACCAATGCACTCCAGCCTGGGGGACGGAGTGAGACTTTGTCTCAAAAAAAAAAAAAAAAAATCAATTGCAAAAATCACAATCATTCTTATATACCAATAATAGACAAACAGCCAAATCATGAGTGAAATTCCATTCTCAATTGCTACTAAAAGAATAAAATACCTAGGAATACAACTTACAAGGGATGTGAAAGATGTCTTCAAGGAGAACCACAAACCACTGCTCAAGGAAATAACAGAGGACACAATCAAATGGAAAAACCTTTGATGTTCATGGATAAGAAGAATCAACACCATGAAAATCGCCATACTGCCCAAAGTAATTTATGGATTCAATAATGCTTTTCACATCAAGCTACCATTGACTTTCTTCACAGAGTTAGAAAAAATAACTTTAAATTTCATAAGGAACCAAAAAAGAGCCCGTATAGCCAAGACAATCTTAAGCAAAAAGAACAAAGCTGGAGGCATCACATTACCTGACTTCAAATTATACTACAAGCTACAGTAACCAAAACAGCCTGGTACTGGGACCAAAACAGATATGTAGGTCCATGGAATAGAACAGAGGCCTCAGAAATAACATCACACATCTACAACCATATGATGTTTGACAAACCTGACAAAAACAAGAAATAGGCAAAGGATTTCCTGTTTAATAAATAGTGTAGGGAAAACTGGCTAGCCATATGCAGAAAACTGAAACTGGACCCCTTCCTTACACCTTATATGAAAATTAACTCAAGATGGATTAAAGACCTAAATGTAAGGCCTAAAACCATAAAAACCATAGAAAAAAAACCCAGGCAATACCATTCAGGACATAGACATGGACAAAGACTTCATGACTAAAACAACAAAAGCAATCACAACAAAAGCCAAAATTGACAAAAGGCATCTAATTAAACTAATGAACTTCGGCACAGATAAAAGAAACTATAATCAGAGTGAGCCGGCAACCTACAGAATGACAGAAAATTTTTATAATCTATCCATCTGACAAAGGTCTAATATTGAGAATCTACAGGGAACTTAAACAAATTTACAAAAAAAAAGACCCCATCAAAAAGTGGGTGAAGGATATGAACAGACACTTCTCAGAAGAAGACATTTATGTGGCCAACAAACATATGAATATAAGCTCATCATCACTGGTCATTAGAGAAATACAAATCAAAGCCACAATGAGATACCATGTTAAGCCAGTTAGAATGGAGTTCATTAAAAAGTCAGGAAACAACAGATGCTGGAGAGGATGTGAGAAATAGGAACGCTTTTACACTGTTAGTGGGAGTGTAAATTAGTTCAACCATTGTGAAAGACAGTGTAGCAATTCCTCAAGGATCTAGAACCAGAAATACCATTTGACCCAGCAATCCCATTACTGGGTATATACCCAAAGGATTATAAATCATTCTACTATAAAGACACATGCACACATATGTTTATTGTAGCACTATTCACAATAGCAAAGACTTGGAACCAACCCAAATGCCCATCAATGATAAACCGGATAAAGAAAGTGTGGCACATATACATCATGGAATACTATGCAGCCATAAAATGATGAGTTCATGTCCTTTGCAGGGACGTGGATAAAGCTGAAAGGCATTATTCTCAGCAAAGTAGTACAGAAACAAAAACCAAACACTGCATGTTCTCACTCATAAGTGGGAGTCGAACAATGAGAACATGTGGACACAGGGAGGAGAACATCACATACCAGGGCCTATTGGGGGGTGGGGGGCAAGGGGTGGGATAGCATTAGGAGAAATGCCTAATGTAGATGACAGGTTGATGGATGTAGCAAACCACCATGGCACATGTATACCTGTGTAACAAACCTGCATGTTGTGCACATGTATCCCAGAACTTAAAGTATTAAAACATATTTAGATAGATTATGTTCTCTTTAGACAACACTCTCCCAGCCTGAAGCATCCAGCACTGGTCTTTGCTCTCTCCTCACGCTTGTGCCCTTTAAAATCCACCTTCTCTGATGCCATTGTATCTTTCTTGAGATGATACAGAAAGGGTCCTACATAGAAACAATGGCATATTCTAGAACCTTTCACACAAAAATGATCATCTTGTCTGTTGCTAATATATAAGTTCTTCCAAACCAGTTTTATACAGGTTTCACTCATCCTTTAGAAATTGCCAGTAAAGGTCCTGCTGCTTCCTGAGGCTGAAAGTTCTCAATACCACCACCTGGATAAAAGACACAGGGACGCAGGAGTCTCCCCAAGTCTCCCCATGTACACTCTAGTGTACCCTTCTCCAGTCTCTTCTCTGCAGAGTGGACAGAGTGACCTCAGAGTGAACATAAATCAGATGATGTACTTCCCTGCTCAAAGCCTTTCAATGGCTCCCATCTCACTAAGAATAAAACTTTTACCATGAATAAAGCCTTATATAATCCATCTCCTGCCTAGCTCTCCAATCCCATGTATGCCATGCTTCTTGCTCATTTTAATGCAGGATTTTTCTCAGCCCTTTCGCTGGACTCACAGCAGGGACATTCCATCTACTCGGCTCACCACACTCAGTCCCTTGCGGAAGGGAGCACGTGAATGAGCAAGTGCAGAATCTGGCTGGCTGCTCCATGTGCTGACCCAGGAACAAACTCCATGCAGGGTCTGCTGGCAGACCAGGCATGTCGCCTTGAGGGGAATGCACCAGTGCCCAGGTGAGGGTGCTCAGGGCCCTGAAGTCCCAGTGCTCTTGTTAGAGTGCCTTTTTAGTTCCACTGTTCACAGAATGATGGACGGGAGTGTGTTAGCAGTTCAGTTGGCACCTTGTCTGGTCACATCAGGTGGCTGCCTTTGTCCCGAGCTCTTGTCCAACATCCAAGAAGAATGAGGTCATGTGGACGACTGAAGGATGGTGAAGGCAGAGAATGTTACTGAGCGATGGAAACAGCTCTCAGCAGAGATGGGAGCTGGAAAGGGGACAGGAAGGGCAGGTCATCTTACCCAAAGTCAGGCCATCTTCCCTTCTCGTGACTGAGTCTGGGGTCTTTGTAAGCACAAGATGGGGAGTGGGTGCTGATTGGTTTGTGAGTATGCAAAGAAGGTTAAAGCAAAGACACCATTCAAAGGTGGGCACAACAGCATAGAAAACCAATTAGGAAAGGGCAGGTATATGTAAAATAGGTAACTGGTGGGGATCCATCAGAGGAAAGTGTGCCGGACAGGAAGACAAGTTCTCAATTCGGTCTGAGGATTTAACTTGTAGCTTGGCTTTCAGGCTTTAAACTGTCTTCAGCTGGGAGGTGGGGTTTCACTGGGGACTTGCCCCATCTGCCTATGCATTTGGCTGCCTCCTGTCACTATCAATTTCATTGCAGTCCACATGGGCCTCCTTATTATTCCTCAACCATACCAGGCATGCCCCTGCCTCAGGACTTTGCACTGGCTGTTCCATCTTCTTGAAATGCTTTCCCTCCAGATAGACAATAGTTCATGCTTCTCTTCATACTGGCCTTTGCTCAGACAGCAACTTTTCAGAGGGCCCTGCCCAGACCACTCTGTCAAAAATTGAACCATGACTCTCCAGTCCGTTGTTTTATTTTTCTTCATTTTACCTTTGACATCATTTTATATATTTATTTGTTTGGTATCTATCTCCTTTACCAGTCCTGAGGCCAAAGACTTTGCCCCCGACCCACAGGGTACAGCACAACATAGTAGATACTCAATAAATATTTGGTGGATGGCTAGATCACACTGCTCCTTCATAATGAAGAAATAGATCAGTGGTTACTAAAGTTGGGCTGTTCATGTACTGCCTTTGTGATTTCTGCTGTATCCATACACTCACCTGTGCTACAGTTACTTAATTGCTTTCTTTAAATAGGCACATTTTTATTTAAAAACAACAACAGCAATAACAAACTTACACATGGCAATAAACAGAAAAGAAGGTAATGGTTAAAAGTAAACAAAAAGCCAGGCACACCTGTAATCCCAGCACTTTGGGAGGCCAAGGCGAATGGATCACCTGAGGTCAGGAGTTCAAGAGCAGCCTGGCCACCATGGTGAAACCCTGTCTCTACTAAAAATACAAAATTAGCTGAGCATGGTGGTGCACACCTGTAGTGCCAGCCATTCAGGGGCTGAGGCAGGAGAATCGCCTGAACCTGGGAGGTAGAGATTGCAGTGAGCCGAGACTGCGGCATTGCACTCCAGCCTGAGTGACAAGAGTGAAACTCCATCTCAAAAAATTAAATAAATAAAAATTTAAAAATAAATAAATAAAAAATGGTGGCTCATGCCTGTAATCCCAGCAATTTGGGAGGCAAAGGTACAAGGATTGCTTGAGTCCAGGAGTTTCAGACCAGCCTGGACGACAAAGTGAGACCCAATCCTTACAAAATATTTAAAAAAAAATTAACCAGGCTTGGTGGTGCACACCTGTGGTCCCAACTATTTGGGAGGCTGAGGCAGGAGGATCACTTGAGCCTGGGAAGTTGAGGCTGCAGTGAGCCATGGTTGCACCACTTTACTCCAGCCTAAATAGTAGCGTGAGACTCTGTCTCTAAATAAATAAATAAAAAGCAAACAAAACAATATTATTAAATTCAGACTAGATTCTGTTGCCTAAGGAAGACTCCCAATCTTTGGCCACTGATCCTTGCTAATGAGGCAGGTTTGCAAGTGTTGGAGGGATGTTGAGGACATACCAGCACCCAGATGAGACTTTCTCAGGTGTAAGCAGAAGGGTTGATGAGACTAAAAAAGGGAGTCACGTTATTACTACAGCAGTCTCTATTATTTAATGCCCCACTGCAAATCATTTTACCTCCCCCCAGGGGCATGCGTTCTGCACTCAGAAGCAACAACACAGGTAATTCCTACTGACCCCAGGTTATATCCTGGTGTTTGAACCTCTTTTTATTAAAGTTTTATATTTACTTGCTTCATGTTGTTGCTTTGATTCTTTATTCTAAAAAGCAAGATAAAAAATAAAACACTGCAGCTATCTCACAATTCCAAGAGTTTAACACGCCCTGAGTGGATCTTAGAGTTTAAGGAGAAAGAAAAAAGATGTGAGCCTATGTAACAGAAAGTTAGAACTCAGCCATACAGACGTTCCCCAACACCCAGATACTTGACAGCACAGACAAAACACCCAGATTATTGACCATTTCTTCTTTTCATCCTAACGATCTAAGCTCACTTAGCTGAAACCCAATTAAAAGCAAGGTTAGGCTAACAGCAAGTGGGCCGCACTGGCTCAAGGGAACACTCACTCAGAGAGCCAGCAAATCTTTGCTTTGCAGACCACAATGATTCCACCATGGTTTAGCTTTTCAGCACATGCCCTGGTTTCCATGTAAGATGATAAGGCCTGTATGTTCTTTCACATGTGGACTAAAGAAGTCTGAATACTTAGATGAAGAAATCAGGTCCTAGTGATGGCAAAATATTTACACATTGATTTCAGCTTGTCCGTGAAATGGGGGATCAAGAACATTTCCATCAGAGAGGGGAAAAAAATCAAAGAGATCAGAGCTATGGTGACATTTCAGCAGTATTTATTTGGGTAGAAGACGCTTTTCCTGCTTGCTATCCCCTTCTTTTTTTCTTTTGCTTTGGATGATTTTGGGAAATCTCAAGTACCCTGTCCAAAAACAACCAGCATTGTATTGGGAAGTGAGCACGTGTGTATGTGTGTGTGGAGGGGGAGAATCCCACAGTCTGGTAGCCATCTTAAAAGTGGAATCACATCAATCGTCTCAAGACACTTTTCCCCACATCTACGAATCTCAGTCTGTGTCACATTATGATATGTTGTGATTCTACAAAGGGATTTCGAATTTGACTCATTATTTGCCATTGTTTGCAAAGGCGGGTTTGTTCTATTTCAAAATAACATTGTTTTGGAACAAATTCTCTGCTGTTTAAAATTTACAATATACAGTATTTTTTAAAGACTTACAAATGCTAAGAAGAAGATTCACAGAAGCATCTTTTAGGCTCTAGTAGGAGACACTATAGTCAAGCATTACTGTAAGAATTTACTATTTGTTGACATCCACCAAGCGCATACTATGATCCAAGACTGTCCTGAGTACTTTATATATATGAACATATTTATTTCCAAAGCCTAAAAATAAATGTGTTATTATTCACCCTTTACAAATAGAAAACTGAGTCATGCAGTTAGTAAGTGGTGGAACCAGGATTCAAATCTAGACTCTCTGGTGTCCAAGCCTGTGACTTTCTGGGTTTTGGCCCTAGAAGTCCTGTGTCCTGGGCACCCACACAGGCAAACCAGGACAGTTAGTCATCCTACCTGTGATACTAACCACTATACTTGACCTCCTCCTGTAAACAACTTCTTAGACATAGAACATGTTCATGTACTTGCAACCTCAAGTACTAACCTCACTGTCCAATTTGATAAGCATTTTCAACCAGCAGTTATGATCAAAGGCCGATGCCAGGTGCAGTAGAAATACAGCAACAAATAAAAATGTAAACCCTAGGCTTAAGGCCACTCATAAGCAACCTAAAGGGAAGGAAATATATGTTATTTCATCAAGAGATCATGTGATACCTTCTTGGAAGCATTGTAACTGTAAAAACACCAGATTTCTGCGTTAATGTGTGTGTAACACAAATATTGATTTTCAACTGGCAGCACAATTATTTACCATGACATTGTAACATCTTTTGTGAGAACACTGTGGGCCTAGGGTGCTTGGAGCTGTTCATTCATGCAAAAAATTCTTGTCAAATATTTTAATGAGAAGAAAAGCATGGCAGTCAAGATGAAAATCCAAGGTGACCTTTAGCTATGCCACACATTATAGATCACCTTGTAGTTTTTAAAGATTTTTTGTGTGATGATGATGATGACAATGATGATAATTCCTTTACAGAGTTACTCTCCAGGTGAGGGAGAGGAAGAGAAACAGATTCCGAGAGAATCTTATAGAAAGCATCTTTTTCTCAACATTAAACCCTCAGTCTAGTGGACATTGGATACCCAGCATCCAAAGTCTTTTTTTTCTTGGAAGAAATCCCCATTGACTCTGTCATAGTTGGAAACAGAGCTGGCCTCATACCGTCCTCTCCTCAATCCACAGAAGGCAGAGTGGAGGCTGAGCCTTGGACAGCCTAATGTTCCCACCTGGGACTTTGCATCCCAAATGAACGTCACAAAGATGAGGGCACAGTGGGAAATCATTCACAGTAGTGATGTTCGAACTCTGCCACAATATCCTTCACAGAAGGTGTCATGAAAGATGGTGGAGGTGTCATCCCCACTGCCTGGGTGTCTGAATGTTTCTCCAGCCGGGTACTCTGTCCTCTCCCCGAGCCAGTGCTGCTATTCAGCGGGTCTGCCTAGTGAGCCCATGCCAGTGACTAAAATGTTTAAGTACATCTGTTCCCATCAGCAAATAGTCACTGTCCCTGGTTCTCAACTGCATCCACCACTGCCCTAGCTTGAGTCCCTCCCTTAGAACCTGCTCAGCTTTCCCCATCTTCCAGAAACCTAAAACGTAACTCCCAGAATAGCAGGGGCCACCAAGAACCTGCTCCAGCTCCCTTCTAACTGGACATCACCAGGTCCTATGAGTTAGTAACCATGTTGAGTATCAATTCTATCCACTCTCATATACCTTAAATAAATCCCCCTTTCTAGAGTCCACTTCTATGTTTGCAACCGAAAGCTCTGATGGATACATCCGCTTAGACACATATAATTTTATGCAGGCTGCATTTAAGGAAGGAAAATCTTTTTTTCTTTGACAGGTACAGAAAAATGAGTTACAGAAAGGCATCTCTGTGAGGGATGCATTAGGTGAGAGCACCACATGTTGGCATTAAAATGTTAAGAAATGGAATTAACTTGCTAAAGCCTAACATGTATTTAATGCTTTATGGTATGCAAATGTCTTTTACATACTGTATTCTCATTACAAAAAACTTTCTTATACATGCTGTATATGAGTTACAGGTGACTGTATAATATACTTTATATTAGCTCAATTTACAGTGAGAAGACAGATTCAGCAATGCTGAGTGACGCCAATCTCACAGCCATGATGGGACAGAGCAGAGGTTGCCAGCTGGGTCTCCTGATGTCTACTCCTCCCCTGTTTCCTTTCTACTTTGTTGCTTTTACAGGTGAACTGTTTTCTATGGTTGAAAAAATACAGAAGTCCCCTGCCTGCCACGATGAGAAATCCCATCACTTCTCTTCTCTCTTTAGATTAAGGTGTACTCTCCAGAACATGTTTTTCAAGCTATGTTTAAACAACATGAGTCTGAAATATTTCTTCAGGGATTACGTGTAAAAATTAGCTAGCTCTTACCCGAGAAAGCAGAACATTAAGGGCATGGGGGCCACAGGGCTTTTGCACTTCCTATTTCTCTGCATGGAAACCAAAATTGGTTCATAAACTCTGATACAGGTCAGTGAAATTCTATTGTTTTAATTTTCTTTCCCCACCTACCATCGTCAGTAACACTGGCTCCCAAACATGGTGGAAAAAAGTGGTTTAAGTATCAGAGAAAGGGTATAGTTTGAAAAGTCTCCCCTGATGATTTGGATAGAGAATCCTTTCCTTCCTTTCCAATTGAGAAACTGTTAACTGTTCAGTCAGTAGAATATACTTGCAGAAATGGACAGTGTCTAAAAGTTAGTCTCCTTAAGTGAGCCAAAATTAACCACAGTTATAGAAATTAATTTCATTTTGGCTGGGTATGGTGGCTCATGCCTGGAATCCCAGCACTCTGGGAGGCCAAGGCAGATGAATCACTTGAGGTCAGGAGTTTGAGACCAGCCTGACCAACACAGCGAAACCCCATCTCTACTAAAAATACAAAAAATTAGCTGGACGTGGCACACGCCTGTATTCCCAGCTACTCAAGAGGTTGAGGTGAGAGAGTTGCTTGAACCCTGGAGGCAGAGGTTGCAGTGAGCCGAGATCACACCACTGCACTCCAGCCTAGGTGACAGAGTCAGGCCCAGTGTCAAAAAAAGAAGGAAGGAAGGAAGGAAGGAAGGAAGGAAGGAAGGAAGGAAGGAAGGAAGGAAGGAAGGGAGGGAGGGAGGGAGGGAGGGAGGGAGGGAGGGAGGGAGGGAGGGAGGGAGGGAAAGAAAGAAAGAGAGAGAGAAAGAAAGAAAGAAAGAAAGGGAGAGAAAGAAAGAGGAAAAGAAAGAAAGAAAGAAAGAAAGAAAGAAAGAAAGAAAGAAAGAAAGAAAGAAAGAAAGAAAGAAAGAAAAGAAAATTATCATTTGATCAAGGTGGAGAGAGGGAGGAGGAGGGCAAGCAAATCACCTAACTTGAAGTAAACCAGATTAAGACCTACAGAGATCCCAAGCCATGAAAATATTATGATGTTCCTTTGACCTACCATATAGCATTCACAAAATTAAAAACTATAACACACAAAACTTACATGTATGCTGACATAAAAGTAGTTCATTGGAATAATTTCTTAATCCAAAATTCTAGCTCAGCTCATCAAAACTGAAATTTTTATGGCATTTCTGTTTTCCTGGTGCCATAGCCACATGTTGTGTTGGTTTCTTGAGCTCTCTGGCACTCACTGGAAGTCAGTACCCTGTTTCCTGAGTTAGCCTCAACTTTCTTGAACAAAGGTTTCACCATGTCTATGTGCCTCCCACAATAAGATAGGACTGGGCAGTGCTGGCCAAATGGCAAATGGCTTTACAACGTGGGTTGCTACTAAATCTGAGAGGCTGGTGAGAAGTAGATTGCAGGGGTACTCAACGTTCCTGAGAGCTTGAAAAATTAATGACTCCAAAATATGGTAATGTCCATGGAGCAATAAGTGGGGGAAACTACAGGGGATTTTTATGATGTTTTGAAGAGGGGTCAATTGCAGCCTTGACATTTGCGAGTAAGGTTGGAAAAAAGTCATTTTCAGTATCAAAACAGCAGATGTATGAACCTGCAGCCAGAAGTTGGTAGGTGATATCCACCAAAAGTTAGAGAAAGACATAGCTCCAGGAAATAGGAATCCAACCTAATACAGAGTCTAGGTGACTCACAGGAAGGCAATCTAGAAGACAGTCAGTCCGGATTGAGCAGGAGAATGAGGTGGTATTGATGTTCAGAGGATAACGCCTAGAAGAATCCAAAATGGATAAGACGTGCTTAAAAATGCTGACAGGAGAGTCACAGTTTTGATAGGGAGCCTTCAGGTGAATTACTGAGTGATACACAGAAAACAAGGCTATTAGCAACTCCAGGGAAAACAAAAAGTTGTACAAGAAGAAAATGTAATCATGCTGTAATCAATGGCTCAGCTGTGGGTAATATTTACATGATTTAAACACTGAATATTGAACTCAATACCAACTGTGACACAACACTGTTGGGAGGAAGGTGGCAAGAAGTGGGTCCGTGTGTTGCAAGGCATGTGTGTGTTAGAGGCAGTAGTGGGGAAAATGCTTTAAGAGCCAGGGCCTCATATCTACAGTAGAAGTTCACAGACAATAGCTAGATTTAAAAATCTAGAAAATGCTATACAAACATCTTGTCTAGAAACAAAGAAATAAGTGCCCAAAGGGATATCAGAAAGAAATGAGTCACTTCTAGAAAGCAGGGGCTGGACGTGGTGGCTCATGCCTGTAATCCCAGCACTTCGAGAGGCCAAGGCAGGTGGTTCACTTGAGATCAGGAGTTTGACACCAGCGTAGGCAACATAGTGAAACCTTGTCTCTACTGAAAATACAAAAATTAGCCAGGCATGGTATTGTGGTCCTGTAATCCCAGCTACTTGGGAGGCTGAGGTAGGAGAATTGCTTGAACTGGGAAACGGAGGTTGCAGTGAGCTAAGATCATGCCACTGCACTCCAGCCTGGGGGACAGAGTGAGACATTGTCTCAAAAAAAAAAAAAAAAAAGAGAGAGAGAGAGAAAGCGCAAGATTGGGGTGGGTTGATGGGAAGCTGAGAGACAAGTGGAAATGTTATTGAATTCTTTTAGAACTAGGCATATGTATAACTTTGGGGGGAGTTTTAAAATTCAAAACTAAAAGAGGGAGAATCTGGACCAAGATAACAACCAGAGAAGACAGTGGTGAGCAGCCTTCAACCACAAACAAGGAGGAATTAAGGGAGAGAGAGCAGCTGTGGGATTGAGGGCTGCCAGCTCTCTGTCTTGACTCCATCTTTGCCTGGGAATTAATAGGTTACAATGAACATCTCTACCTGGGAAAGGCCTGGCTTGCGTGCAGGTCAGCACTCCACAAACACTGACAGCAGCAATAATGAAGCTGCCAATCCCAGGGGCACACAGGGAACACATCTGCCACAGGCCAGCCTTGTGGACCGTCAACTTTCCCAAATGCAGGTTGCTGGGCCCCAGGAAACAGTCGCTTGCTCTCCTGGCATCTGCTTGCTGCTTACAGTGGCTGCTCATTTTCACGAATTAGATCCCAGATTGGTTTTCTTTTCTTTTTTCTTCTTCTTCTTCTTCTTTTTTTTTTTTTTTTTTTCTTTTATAATGGAGAAGGTGCTACTCTGAGCTATGCCAAAATCCTGGGAGAGCTCACTTCTTAGTCTGGAAATACGTTCTTAATTCAGGATCTAGGGAGGAAGATCTTGGGAGTTCTATGAAGCCCCTGAAAATTGATGCAAAATTGTCTATGTATGCAGACATGCATTTATGTTGCCAGGGCTCAGCACTTGGCTGTGCAAAGGGGTTTGTGACTTGAAGCACTGGACTAAAACTACTGTCTACCAGGGAAGGATAAAGTGATGTCACCTTTTTAGGGCATCCCATGTATAGAGACTATGGGGAAAGGGGAAGCATTTTGGGGATCCCATAGGCTTCTAGATGAATCCTAGCATGGAAGCAAGTAGACATGTGGAGGCAGGAATGTAAACTCAATGTAGCAGGAAAGGTGCAAGGTGTCATGGTCAGCCGGGAAAAAGGCAGAGGCTCAGAGCTCTATTTTAGGGGTTATGGGGAGCCTGGGATTCATCAAACACAGGAGGCCAGTAGGGGCACAATGCAGATATTTGTAGTGAAAGCTTCACAGCTAAGTAGAGTGATGGTTAAGAGCATTGCTATCAGAGCCACTGGACTTAGGTCCCATTCATACCATATTAGCAGATTGACTCAGGCAAGTGACTTAACATATCTAAGCCTCAGTTTCCTCAACTGTTAAATGGGAATCATTTTACCTAATTGATTTTTTTTCTCTGATGACTATATAATGATGTTAAAACATTTGATGCTGAGTAAATAGTTATTCAATAGATGGTAACTAGTATTCTTACTTTTAAAAAATGTGTAAATAAACATCACAAAATCTCACTTTCTAGTTTACGGAGAATGTAATTTAACATCATATTTACGTTTTTCACTCCAACAGTAATCCTACATAACTCATGATGATTACCTTTAAGTTTCTTTAGCCCAGTTGTTTTCAACTCTGGGAGGAGCTGGAATTTTATGCCCCAGGGCACATTTGGCAGTGTCTGGAGGCATTTCTGGTTCTCACAACTGGAAGGGAGCTCTACTATCACATAGCAGGCAGAGGCCAGCGATGCTGCTAAGTCGCCTGCAATGCACAGGACGGTTCCCCACAAGACAGAATTGTTCCACCCCAAATGCCAATAATTCCGAGGTACAGAAAGCCTGCTAAAGCATGCTGCTAAATGTGGAACTTGCATAGGAAAAATACATTCTAAGGATCCTATTTAGGATTATTTTGTTCTTGGAAAAGACAGTGGCTTGATTTTAGGAGCAGCATTTCCCGCTGCCCAGCCTGTCATTTCTATCACGATGACAGTCAGTGAGGGTGAATGGAACATTGCCATGACTGTGAAGAGGAGGTAGTCCCATGTCGCTGAGTTCCCCAACAAAGGTGGAGAGTGAGCCACTACCGTCTAAGATTTTTGAAGAAACAACAGAGTTTTATTAGCTACGATTTTGTCATGAATTTGAACTTTCATTGAGAAATATATATATTTACATATTAGTCCACTTTGTGTTGCTATGGAGAAATATCTGAGACTCAGTAATTTATAAAGAAAAGAGGTTTATTTGAAGACATAGGGTCTCACTATGTTGCCCAGGCTGGTCTTGAACTCCTGGACCCAAGCAATTCTCCTGTCTCAGCCTCCCACAGTGCTAGGATTACAGGTATGAGCCATTGCACTCTGCCCAGAGGTCTCAAATAGATACGACAGTTCTGCAGGCTGTACAAGGACACCGCCAGTATCTGCTCAGCTTCTGGCGAGGCCTCAGGAAGCTTTTACTCGTGGTGGAAGGAAGTGAAGAGCAGGCATGTCACACGGTGAGAGAGGGAGCAAGAGAGATCCCAGGGTCTCTTAAACAACCAGCTTTCCTGTGAACTAGTAGAGCCCAAACTCACTCATTATTTCAGGGAGGGCACCAAGCCATTCACAAAGGATCCAACCCCATGACCCGAATACCTCCCGCTAGGCCCCACCTTCAGCATCAGGGATCACATTTCACCATGAGATTTGGAGAGGACAAACACCCAAACAATATCAATATATGTGTGTATACATATGTTGATATGTATGTATGTACATATATGCGTACATATACACACACATATGTACACACACATAAATGTACATATTTTGGAGGCTCCTGAAGTCATCCTAAATAGGCTCTAGTTTCTACTGAAGGAAATGCCCTCAGAGAAATTGCTTTATTGCACTTTTTGTGTGTGTTTTATTGTATTGAGCAAGTTTGTTTTTTAGGAGGTAAATTAAATGTTCAATTTCCTCTTTATGTACAATACATCAATGCATATATTCAGGACAATACTTCAGTGTTTGAGTTTTTCATAGAAGAAAAAAATGGGGCCTAGAAAAACCCTTAAGACTTGATTCTGACATTAATTAGGTAATGCTTAAGGTTATGTTGAAAGCGCAAGAGGGAAGTTGCCCAAGTGTTACTTTTTAATATTCAAAGAATCTTTCAGGCATCATTCTAAAATTAGGCTTGCTTTGATGGAGCTTGTGGACATCAGTAATAACTATTTTCATGTCATAGTTTATAAACTGTGGACCGTCCTTGCAAATTACCGTTTTGGAAACCATTGTGCACGGACCACCCCCCTCGAAAAAGGGATCAGTTAAAGGGAGCTTAATTGAGTATGCAACAACAGCCTGCTGCTTTCTGATTGGGCTTTAAAAGATGGAAAGGCTAAATTATAGAAATAATAACTTATGGACCACATTTTCTCTTCTCTTTTATTATAAATCCATATTCAGATATGTTAATATAAAGATGTACAATATTACAGAAAGGGCACCCAAAGTGACACGAGGCCTCCAATGGTTGAATGGTGGGTTTTTGTCCCGGTTCCAGGAGCCAGCCATCTTCCACACCCCTTCTCAGTCTTTTGTGTGTAAGTCTTTGCTAAAAGTCAAGTCTCAACTGATAAGGGCTTGGAGACATAATCATTTTCCATTGACAGCACCGTGCAACCAATTCACAAACATTTTCATATTAATATTGAGCAATTTCCCTACATTCTAATCCATCAAAGTAGGCTATTAATCCTTCCTGTACCATTCTCTATTCAAATGCTAACAATTTTCTTCTCACAAGCTAAAACATTTGTCCGACAGCCCTTCACACAAAGACCCTGCATTGTTAGCGATGATGGATCAGAGTGTTAATATGAAGGATGCAATGTAAATTATATCATTGATACTGTACATACGTAGAGGGAAAAAAAATCTTTTTAAAAGATCATTTGTATGCTAAAGATAATGAAAGTGATCCCATGGTACAGCAACCTTAATTTTCTTTTCTAAGAGAAAAAAAAAGATACTTTATGGTAGAGAATATGGAAATCCATCATGATTTATAATAGCATGAATGCCATCGTTTACTTCCTGAAAAAAAGAAAATATACACTGTTTATTTTAAAGAACTTACTGAAATGATTCATAAGAAACCTTGTTAAAATATCTCTTAAGAATTGTGTACCTCCTGGTTACCAGGAGAACAATGTGGATAACAGGGCTCTGTTTGGGATAAAAACAGATAAATATCTCCATTTGGGGATGACAAGGGACTGACAATTTACATCCATTATCGAAAGTCACTGAATGGTCTAGAAACTTGGGGGTTGAATACACTTAGGTCCTCTACACTGAGAGATGTGTTAAGGAATAGGCTATAACTGTTAATATTAACACGAGTGATGCTTGCAATAATACCTGTGTTTCACAGCATTACAAATTCCTAAGGACAAGAGGTGACCATCTACATGAAGTAGTGACTTATGCTTCCAGAATACCTAGCAAGTCAGAGGTCTATTTTTGTGTTTTTTTTTTTTGTTTTTTTGTTTTTTTGTTTTTTTGTTTTTGAGATGGGGTCTCACTCTGTCACCCAGGCTGGAGCACAGTAGTACAATCATGGTTCATTGAAGCCTGGACATCCCAGGCCCAAGTGATCCTCCCACCTCAGCCTCCTTAGTAGCTGGAACTACAAGTGTATGCCATCACACCTGGCTAATTTTTTTAATTGTGTGTAGAGATAGGGTCTTGCTATGTTGCCCAGGGTGGTCTCCAACTCCTGGACTCAAACAGTTCTCCTGCTTTGGCCTCCCACAGTGCTAGGATTATAGGCATGAACCATTGTATGTGGCCCAGAGGTCTTAAATAGATACGAAAATAATTATTTTAATACTTCATTCATTTATATTTACCTTCCACCTACAAGTCTGCTGGTCTTCAGTGTTTTCTTTCTATGTAAATGGCTGCTCAAAGCCAGAAATCAAGAATTTATCTTTGACATCCACCTTCTCTGATCAGTTCCTACCCCTTCTCTGCAAAATATCTTCCTTATTTGTTATTACACTAGGCACCACCAACACGTTGGGCTGAGGCACCACCATCTTTCATGTGGACCCCAGCAAAGCTGGTCTCCCTTCCCACTCTGCTTCTTTCTTCTCAGTGCAGTCCCAGGGATCTTGAAATACAAATTAAAATCAAGTCACTTTCTTGGTTTAAAAAAAGGAAATTTAAAAATTCAGTTTTTCCTTTGTTCTCAGGATAATGCTTCAACGACTCCATGACCTGGCAAAATCTCACTAATTTGACCTCTACCTGTCTCTTTGATCCCATCCCTACCACCTAGGATGAACAAGCTTTCAGTTCCTTCAGCCACCAAATGCCTTCCCTTCCAACAGCCCTTGTATTTGCTCTTGTTTGCCTGGAAACCTTTTCTCTTGCTCTTTGCTTGGTTAAGTTGTATGTCTTCTTCACACATCAGCTGGAACATCACCTCTTAAGAAAAGCTCCTGTGCCCATACCTCCTTGTACCACTCTATTCCACCTCAAATTCAAATCAAATCTCTAGGTACAACCTTCGCTTTCCCTTCATAGCACATACTGTGACTTATAATAATGTATACACATGTGATTATCTGCCTTCCACTAGATTGCGTACTTCCCCAAAGGCACAGATCAGGTGGATTTTCTTTTCTTGTACCCCTCACTACCCAGCGCAGTAGTAGTTGCACATAGTAGTTGCTTAATAAATAGTTGATGAAGCAAGGAAAAAGTAAATTTAATCTTCACTGATCATTTTTCTAGCAGTTTAAAAAATAAATACATGCATAAGACATAGTACCAAGAAATGATCTTTTTAAATTTGAGCACAGTTTCAAAAAAGAATGCAGCAGACAATGTAAATCCCAGAGCCCTGAACTATTTGGAGACTTGCTGCCTGATTGCATTTGATTTCCTTTAGAATTTAAACAGTTTTACATTTGAAACAGCAACTACGATGGTGGCTCTTCTTTCTATTAAACTCTATGATTGTTCTTTAAGGATTAAAACCTGCCCCTGGGTATTAGGGACCCTTGTGCTGGGCTAAGCTGGAGATGAAGTTTCTGAGTCCCTAATCCAGGGAGTAACATCCACGGAGTTGCAAGTTCTTCTGGCCGTGAAGCAATCAGGCGTAAAACCCAGGCAGGAGAGAAAGGAGAGGAGGAAAAGGCAGAGGAGAGTGGTGGGAAGAGAAGGCCAGAGAACAAGTGACACAAAGAAGTTCCAAAATGGGATGCTCTGTAGGCATGCTCAGATAACGGGTTATGCCCCAGGTCATTGCCGCCTCTACTAACTTTCCAAAGTTATAGAGAGAAAGGGACTCCTTCGCAGAACAGAACGAGGCTTGGAAATGTACAGGAGTAGAAAGAAAACCTAGACTGGGGCGATGGCACATTAGATCCTTAGCCTTCAGTGGGAGCTGAGTTCCTGCTTTGGGAGGGCTGCCCCAGGCTTCCATGAACACAACCCACTTGTCATCAAGTATTCCGCAAGCAGCTAAAGATTTGCCCTATATTTCTTCCAGTGCTACATCCTGATACATCCCTGAAGGCAACAGGGATCTACATGGTGGGGCAAAAGTTCCTGTTTGTTTGCACAGGGCACGAAGAGACTGTGATAGGAAGGCTCACCCTTATTTTAATTCTTAAGGAAAAGATCTGTTTGCATATGGTATAAATGTCACCTCTGTTCCCTGCCGAAGATTTGCAGCAAACACCAATCATTGTAAAACAAGGTATGGGAAATCTGGTAGATTAGCTTTTCAGAATATCACTCTCTACTTTTGCTCATTGATTTAATCTTTTTTTCTCAAAGCAGGTGACTCTCGAAGAAAATGTTATATAGTTGCAAGAAAACATGTGGTTTTTATTTTTCTTTTCCCAACAAGTATATGAAAAGCTCCATTTTGGAAGTTAAAATAGTATAGGTTTAGTGGCTCAATGAGTGACTCAGATCGTTTACTCTGCAGCCTGGACTCAGTGAAGAAGTGGAGAGGTTAGTGGGAAGATGTCCAACTCAGCATTGTTTAGAATAACCAAACACTGGAAACAACGTACATGTCCATTGTTAGGGGAAAGCTTACGTGCGTGATGGTAGAGCTCTGTGGTCATATATTATGAAGCCGTTAAACAAAGCTTGGGAAATGCCTTTGAGATAATGGCATGACAATTGATAGATAAAAAATTATTCATCTAGTATTATCTCAGTTGTTGAAAAACATGTGAAAATAAGATCCAAGTTTTCTTTAACTGGGAGGCAGGATCATGAACTTCCCCCAATCCCTGCACCATTGCTGTCTTCTTCTTCTCCTCCTTCTCCTTCTCCTTCTTCCCCTTCCCCTTCCCCTTCCCCCTCCCTCTGCCCCTCCCCTCCCCCTTCTTCTTCTTCTTCTTCCTCTTCTCCTTCTCCCTTTTCCCCTTCCCCCTCCTCCTCCTCCTTCCTCTTCCTCTTGCTCCTCCTTCCTCCTTCCTCCTCCTCCTCCCCTCCCCCTCCTGCTCCTTCTTCCTCTTCTTCTGCCTCTTCTTCTTCTTTCTTCTTCTTCTTTCTTCCTCTTCTCTTTCTCCCTTTTCCTCTTCCTTTTTTCTCCTCCTCCCTCTCCTTCTCCTCCTCTTCTTCCTTCTTTTTCTTCTTTCTCTTCTCCTTCCTTCCTGCCTTCCTGCCTTCCTTCCCTTTTCTTTCTTTCTTTCTTTCTTTTTCTTTCTTTCTTTTTTTTTTTTTTTTTTTTTGAGAAAGGGTCTCACTCTGTTCCCCAGGCTGGAGTGCAGTGGCACAATTACAGCTTACCACAGCTTCGACCTCCTGGTCTCAAGTGATCCTCCCAGTCTCAAGTGATCCTCCCACCTCAGTCTTCTGAGTAGCTGTGACTATAGGCATGAGCCACCACACCTGGCTAATTTTTACATTTTTTCTAAATAGGAGGTTCTGCTGTAGTTGCCCAGGCTGGTTTCAAACTCCTGGGCTCAAGCAATCCTCCCATCTTCGCCTCCCAAAATGATGGGATTACAGCTGTGAGCCACTGCACCCTGCCACCCTGACTTTTTTTTTATTTACAGTTTCATATTCTCTAGATTTTTTACAAGGAGAAATATATTGCTTTGGTAAACAGAAAAGAGGTTCCTATCTATCTGTCTGTCTATCTGTTTATCTATCATTGATCTATCTATTATCCATCTATTGATTATCATTTATCCATCTACCAATCTATCCATCTATCCATCATCCATCTATTATGTATCTATTATCTATCCATCTATCATCTAGTTATTATCTATCCATCATCTTTCTATCATCCATCTATCTACCACCCATCTATTATCTACCTACCTACTTACCTACCTACCTAACCTATTTATGTATCCATGTTCTTTAGGCAAGAAAATTGTTTTACAGATAACACCACACATTGAACTATATTTAAAAGACAACGTCAGCCCCAGGCCTATCTCCCCTGCTACTTCCCCCATCTCATCACAGCCCTGTGCCCCGAAAGACAGGATTTTCAAACATTTTACCCACCATCCTAAATAGTCAGAAGGATACTCCTGAGAAGGCCAGATTTTCTCTGAGTGGCCATAGTGACTAGTGGGATCCAGTCCAGTTTAAACAGGAGATATTTCACCAAGCTTTTCAAAAAAACCGGATAGCCATTTTGAAAATGGGAGTAAAAGGAAAGAATGTCAGCACTTTCCCCTGAAGCCTTCTCCAGGGCCTTGTGCAGCTCCACTTTGCACAATTCACACGAGAGCACTTCCTGCAAACAGCCACTCACTTGCTAAGGGCGTTCACGTTGATGGTACTGTCCACACACCACCAGACAGCCTGCGGGAGCTTTTCTGTTCCTGGTGCTGAAAGCCAGTGGGTAGATAATTATTCAAGGTCAGACTTTTAGCGTTAGTTGCCAGGAAAAAAGAAAAAAAAAAAAAAAAAGCAACCATTAAAGGTTAGCCAGTACTTTGCAAACACTTGTTTAAGGATTTCCTAATTACTCTAAGTGGTTCCTCCAGCCTTTGCACTTAAAAGGCTAGTGTTTTGTATGATGTCATCCTTTGCCCATTATCTCTGCAGTCAATTTGCAGTATTAGGAGAGGCAGCAAGAAAATATTTGCAAACATCAACATTCTCAAGTCTTAAAAGATAATCCCCCTTTCAACTCCCTGTGAGCATATCAGCGGCACAGTTAGGTTTTCAGATTTCTCTAAACGGTAACACCACCAGCTGGATTGTACAGAAAACCTTTCTTCTGGGGAACTCAAAGAAATTTCTAAGTGGTATCACATCAATCACTGAGCAAGTCCTCAGAGGACTGGCTAGGGAAGTAGTTAGAGGGAAATTAGAAATGCAAATTATAAGTCCCTTTAAAACAGCTCCCAGAGGTGGCTCTCACCTGAGTCCACCTGGTGTAAGATTTTAGTTTCAGGATAGCTGGATAGGTTCAATAGGTTCTGACCCACTGGGCACTGCATGGGTTCATGAATTCCTTGCAATAACAGTATCATCATTATCATCTCCATATTGCAGATGGGGAAACCAAGGTAGAAAGAGGTTAAAAAACATATGGGGGTGGTGGGCAGCACTCAACTTGTTAAGTGACAACCCTTGAGTTGGAACTTTTGGCTCTGTGTCCCCACCCAAATCTCATTTTCAATTGTACTCCCACAATTCCCATGTGTTGTGAAAGGGACCTGGTGGGAGATAATTGAATCATGGGGGTGATTTCCCCCATACTGTTCTCATGGTAGTGAATAAGTCTCACAAGATCTGATGGTTTTATAAGGGGTTTCTGCTTTTGCTTCCCTCTCATTCTCTCTTGCCGCCACCATGTAAGAAGTGCCTTTCACCTTCCACCATGATTGTGAGGCCTCCCCACGCCATGTGGAACTGTGAGTCCATCAAACCTCTTCCTTTTGTAAATTGCCCAGTTTCAGGTATGTCTTTATTGGCAGCATGAAAACAGACTAATACAGAACTCAACCACGTCTATTTGTCTTTTAAGGTCCAGACTCTAAAGCACACAATTTTTTCTCCCTCCTGTAGACAGAAGATTGTGGGATTTAAACAAATACTGTGTAAAGAAGCATTCCCTTGTAAGTAGAAATCTTGCTCAGGTGGAATGCTTACAAAGTGAAGAATGCTTTAAGGCCAGACTCTGGTTTCGGGTCTCGGCTCCTCCTTCCACTTATCAGTGGGCTGACCCTGGACAAAGTACTTAACTTCCCAGAACCTCTGCTTCTTTATCTGTACAATGTGAATTACAGTGGTTCTTATCTTGGAAGGTATAGTAGAGATTGACTGAGATAATGCTCACCTAATTAATTATACTGAGAATTACATAAATATATAGATATTATACATATTACATAGAAACATATCTATAGATATATGCAACATGAGGTGATAATTAATGAAATGCTTAGCATAGTGCCTGGACACAGTAAATGCTCAATAAATGTCTGAGTATTATTATTACTATTATTATTTGAGATGGAGTCTCGCTCTGTTGCCCAGGCAGGAGTGCAGTGGTCCAGTCTTGGCTCACTGCAACCTCTGCCTGTTGGGTTCAAGCAATTCTCCTGCCTCAGCCTCCTGAGTAGCTGGGACTACAGGCACCTGCAATGCCTAGCTAATTTTTATATATTTTTAGTACAGACAGGGTTTCACCATGTTGGCCATGGTTGGTCTCAAACTCATGACCTCGGTGATCTGCCTGCCTAGGCCTCCCAAAGTGCTGGGATTACAGGCGTGAGCCACTGTGCCTGCCCTGAGTATTATTATTATTAGGATTTCTAATATATATATTATATATTAGTATAATACACATACTTATTTGTTTTATATTATACATATAAATATAACAAATATTAAAATTATTAAAATATTTAAATTATATTTATATGTATAATAAATTATATACATAATAATAAATAAATAAGAAATATTATTATTACCATTATTATTGTATGGAAAGAAAGCTACCATTACCTCTAATCTCACACCATGTTCTTGGAGGACCCCTGCCCAAATAATCCTCAAACTCGCAGTTCTCGCAGAAGGCCTAAACTCTATCAAGGGGATCTGCTTACCCAGAGTCTTCAGGTCCTCCAAGGTAGGAGAAAAATGTTCCCACATGGGTCTCCCTTCAGCCTGGTTCTCCCATTGCAATCATTGGCCAAGTACTTACTAAGCAAATCCTCAGTTGAGGAAGCAAGGAAGCTGCAGTTAATTTCATATGCAAAGAGAGAGCCTAGGGCTCAACATTAGTATCCTAATTTATGAAGAGAGAAATGAACTGCAGACTTGGCCAGCTGGTTTAGGTAAGAGGATAATAGAATACCAAAAAACACCAAGCAAAGTAGCTCAAATTGTAGAAAACGAAATGCAGCAATATTTAAACGTAATTCAGCTCATTTTGAAGCTCTTAGACTTTCCAAAAACTCTGTAATAACTAAAGCACACAGTGTAATGAATAAAATGAAAATGTTACCCGGGATCTCACCGTTTATTTAGAACTGAAAAACTGAAAATTGCTCTCTCAAACCAATAGGCCTAAAGTTATTGCTTCATTCACTTAAGCATTTTACATAAGGTAATTCTCTGATGATAAATCACATTGAAATTGATTTCGGTTTAAAAATGAAAAAAAGTATATTAAAATGTGAAAGCTAAAAGATTTGCAGATCTGAATTATTGGGGTGCTCATGCTAAGAATGGATGACAAATTGAAAAATAAGCATGCGCTCACTTTGAGAAAATAAATCTGGTCCTCAGAACCACCCATTATGCAAGGGGAAATAAACTGTCTCTCCTTTCATTAGGAAAACTCATTTGCATCAACATTTATACTTACATATGTAATAATGCATGGTGCCAGCCTGAATACAAGGTGGTAATTCAATCAAAAAGCTCGCTTGATATGCTATCATAAACAGCCAAAATGGAAACAGAACCTTGGGAATAAATCACCCTCTTACTATTCAGCTGGGACCATACTGGGCTATTTTACACTACATGCCTTGGTGCAGTATTTCACAAATATAAAAAAACTTTATTTTCCCTTTATTTACTGACATGTGGCGGTTTGAACTGGCAGCTTGTGAAACTCCAGCAGGTGCTGGGATTTATCCCAGTGGTGAAATCAGACAGCACACAGCAAAAACAGTAAGGCAATCAACATTTTTTAAATTAAACTAATTTTAATCAAAATCTTAAAAACACTTGAAATTTTAATCCAAAGCATAAAGTTTGTACACGCACCTCCGTTTTGAGAAGAGAAATCCTACTGAAAATTAGCCTCATTTTCAAAGCAGCAATATTTTCAGTGGCTAATTTCACATCCTCTCTTGGCTAATCATATAATTTAGAAAATGGGATACGTGGCATTTTACAAGGCTTTACAAGGTTATTTCTTAGATACTGTTGAGTAATCTTGGTGACTTTGTACTTGCTGTTCCCTCTGCCCAGACTACTCCCCATGTCCTCACATGGCGGGCTCATCTTTGTCATTCAGATGTCATTCCTCCCTGGGTCTTCCCTGACTCACTATCACTAACCCTGCTCATCTTTCTATTACATCACTGTGGTTTTTAAAGAGTTTTAATTAGAGAAATGTTCAAGCATTTTTAAAAAAATGAACAGAATAACACAATGTTATTCTGAGGTCCTCAGCTTCAACACCTAGGAACATTTGGCCATTGTTCTAATCTTCCCTACCCACCGCTGGTCATCCTGTTATTGCATCTGAAAATATTTCAACGTGTTTCCCTAAAATATAAGGACTTTAAAAAAATCTAACCATAACCATTATCACAATGAAAAAATTAACAATTACTACCAATATCATCTCATACCCAGTAAACTGTTCACATTTACTCAACTTATTTGAGTTGGGATCAAAATGAGGCCCATACTTTGCAATTTTCTGTGTCACATGTCTTTTTCAACATTTGGGTGCATTCTCTCTCACTGGCTCTTTCTTGTAAATAGTAATTTCTTGGGAAAAGGTTGCATTAAGGAAGCCAGGTCATCTGTTTTGTAGCGTCTCCCACAATCTGGATTTACTGACTGCATCCCATGGGTCATTTAACATGCCCCTCTGTCCCTTGTATAGCCTGTAAATTCATAGTTAGGTCTAGAGGCTTGATCAGATTCAAGTTCAATATGTTTTACAAGGTTATTTCATTGATAGCATTCTGTTCTTCCATTGGGAGGTATATGTAATGTCTGTTGTCTCTCTTTTCATGATACTAGTCATTGATGATTATTGCCCACATCCATTGATTCATTTGTGGTTGCAAAATAGCGATGTTCCAATTCCAACATTTCTTTCTAATTTCTTAGCCAGAACACTTCTAGAAAGAAAAAAGAAACTTTCCTTCACCAACTATTAGGGTACTCTGAGGCACAGGTCATACAGGAAGGGTAGCCAGTTTTCAAAATACTAAAGGCGTTCCCTAGAATTCCCCAAAGGGGTCAATAATGTCTATTTTAATTTATTTATTTAGAGACAAGGTCTTGCTCTGTCACCCAAGCTGAAGTGTGGTAGCACAATCATAGCTCACTCCAACCTTGAGCTCTTGGGCTTAAGTGATCCTCCTGTCTCAGTCTCCAGAGTAGGTGAGGCTATAGGCATGTACCACCATGCCTGGCTAATTTTTAAATTTTTTTTTATATAGATGGAGGTCTTGCTACACAGCCCAGTCTGGTCTTGAACTCCTGGGCTCAAGGGATACTCCTACCTCAGCCTCCCAAAGCATTGGGATATTGGGATTACATGTGGGCATGAGCCACTGTGCCTGGCCTAATGATCTCTATCTATCTATCTATCTATCTATCTATCTATCTATCTATCTATCTTTCTATCTTAGACTGGTGTGAACTTGTTTGTAAACACATTTCTTTAGGTAAAAATATGCACTGAGTTAAAAAGAAAATATTAATTAAATAATAGAGAGAGCAGGACTAAGATGTGTCCAAACTTGGGACAGTCTGAGGTAAGTGACAGGTTTGGAAATGCTCCCTTAGACAGCCATTCTCACCAGGGTGGGAGTAGGGGCAGAGAGAACCTTGATGCAGTCAGGTCAACAACACAAACATATCTAGCCGAAAAGCTCATCCACCAAAGGAAGGAGGTAGGCTTGGAACTTGGGAAACACAGAGACAAGGAGGCAGCACATGGCAGGCCCAGGAAAGGAGTCAATGGGCCATATCAGTTCTAGAATTCTGATGCCCTTGCAGATTCAGACAGTGGTGGAGACGGAGTTGCTGGATTTTCACTATCTGATGACATCAGCTTTTGGGACCAGACACACAGCCGCATATCTCAGAGTCCTCCTCTTCCTCATGATCTCCTTTAGGATGAAAATCCATCCAACAGTTGCCCGTTACTTCTGAAAGTCATTCCTGGGCTTTACTTCTTGCTGAGCACTGGGTTAGGTGTCAGAGGCACCGTAGTAAACAAGAATCCCACCATCCACCCAACACGGAAGCCCTGGATTGTCACAGGTTGTGATGGGATGAGCCAAGGTGGGAGCCCAGAGCAAGGGTACCCCCAACACCCAGGGAGGACAATTGGGATAGGCTTCTCCATGGCATCCAAGGTGAGTCTCCAAGGATGAGACTGAACTGGGTGTGATGTGGTCATCAGGGCTGTTCGCCAAGAATCTATTTCTCTCCTCCCAGGTCCAAAAGAAGACTGCACTTCTCCACCCTCTTTGAGGTTAGATATGGCCATGTGACTTCCATTGGCCAATAAAATATGAGCAAAAGTAACACTAGTGAGCACTCTCCCATGCTCTCTCCCTCCACCACGGCAATTTGCAGTGTCCCAAAGGAGCCTAGTCCTCAGGGAGCATGTGGACTAGAGTCCCCCACCCAACCTGCACTGGACACAGAACATTAGAAAGAAATTAATTAACATTTGTGGAGTTAAGCCATTAAGATTTGGGAATGTGTTTTACTGCACGATAAACTAGTTTATCCTGACTGATACAGGTAGACACAGGTGAGTGGATTGGTGATGGGAAGAATTCTCTGGAAAGGGCCACAGAGTTCCTCAACCTTGGCACTATTGATATTTTGGGACCCATAATTCTTTGTCGTGGGGGTCTGTCCTATACATTGTGGGACTTTTGGTAGCATCCCTAGTCTCTAATCATTAGATCCAGTAGCACCCCCTCCCCATGTTATGACAACCAAAAATGTCTCTAGACATTGCCTAGTGTCTTCAGGGGGCAAAATCACCCCCAGTTGTGAAACGCTGCTCTCAACAAAACATGGCAAGCTGAGCAAATGCAACTGAGTCAGGGTAGGGCATGGAGAGCCGGGGATGAAGGCAGATGGGGCAGAAGGAAAGGGAGAGAGTAACTCATGGCCAGCTATTTAGTCTGGGGTCAGATATTGTCAAATGTGTGCTTTGGAAAGATCATCCTGGCTGTTCTAGGATTTTTCTGAAGTTTCCAGGCCTCTTGACAGTGGCCCTGAGCTTCAGGAAGTGACATGTCGGGATTCTGCCTGACACACAGTCCTAGTTAATGTAAGCTAACTTGAGTCTGCTCCAGAGAAGATCTATCACTGCTGGCTTGAAGACAAGGTTTTGGATGCTAATCTGGACTGTGGTGACTGCACCCACTTAACAGATGAAGACATAAAGGCTCAGAGAACAAAAGTAACTTCTCAACACAGCATGGCTGGGAAACAGTCTATGTGGTAATGGGCACAAAACCCAAAACTTTTCAAACCCAGGGCCTTTAGCAGCCTCCAGTGAGGAGAAAAAAATGAATTTTAGATTAAGAGAAGAAAGAACTTTCTAACATTGAGTCATCAGAAATGATGTATTTATCACAGTTTTACATAAGTTTACACACAGTAGACACTTTTCAAGGAGCTTTCTAAATATTCACTCATCTAATCCTCATAAAACCATGTTTGGCAGGGACTATTATGTCCTTTTATTAAAAAAAAATTTTTTGAGACAGGGTCTCATTTTGTGTGCCCAGGCTGGAGGGCAGTGGTGCTATCTTGGCTCACGGTAACCTTGGCCTCCCAGGCCCAAGCAATCCTCCCACCTCAGTCTCCCAAGTAGTTATGACCACAGGCATGCATCACCATGCCCAACTAATTTTTGTATTTTTAATAGAGACAGTGTTGCACCATGTTGACCAGGTTGGTCTTGAACTCCTGGGCTCAAGTGATCCACTTACCTCGATCTCCCAAAGTGCTGAGATTACAAGCGTGAGCCACTGTGCCGGGTAGCTATTATACCCATTTTTTGGATAAATAAAATGAGACAGAAAGAGTTTAAGTAATTCACTCAAGGTCATGCGGTTTGTAAGCTGCAGAGCTGAGATCCAAACATGATTGACTCAGACTCTGAATCACCCTACCATGCTACCTCTTAGTAGATACAGCTTGTCTTGTGATGCATTGGGCTTCCAGCCACCAGAGTCAGGTGAATACTGGCAATTATGCTAGATGAGACAGGACATACGGAAACACAAAGCACAAGCTTGCTATATATAAGACCAAATGCTCAAAACACGGTGACCAACCCTCCAGGGGAGTCCAGCATGGACACATAAGAGGCCCCTGAAATCTCCCAAGATCCCTTCCAACTGGTTTTGCCATCAGCATCCCCAAAAAGGGGCAAGTGCAGGTTTGCATGCTCAAGGTCTCATCTCACCAGGAGAAAGTCAACAGCTTGAACACGCACCACAGCACAGCAAAGAGGACAGCTTACTTCAGGCAGCACCTGGCACGCACCTGTCCTTGTTCTGAGCATGTTGCTCACATTAACCCATCAAATCTTTCAACAGCATATGGCTCAGGTACTATTATCAATTGTGGTTCACAGATGAGAAAACAGAGGCTAAGAAAATTATGCAGTGTGCCCAAGTTTCTTCACTGGAGGATCAGGAATTAGATCCAATTTGTTATAAAATGATGCTGCAGCTACAGACTCGACTCCTACTTCTGAAACCACCCTTGTAGTTTAAAATACAACACAGACCAGAAAGTTATGGGTTCAAAAGAGCGACTTATTCTGGTGGAGAAAGTCAGAGACATTCAAGATAAGTGTGTCCACCTGTCAGTGAGGCAGTGAGAGGCCACCTTGAGCCAGGCTCTGCACCAGGTTCATGGGGGCTGCAGCAATAAGGAGGCTCTGTGCCTGCTTTCAAGGAGTCAAAAATCCAGGAAGGAAGAAAGGAGACATGGCAAAACCTCTCAGGGAGAAGGGAGAATGTAGTTGGCACCATTAAAGAATTCAATGGGGCTTTTCTAGAGTACAACCACTTGGCATTTCAGAGATTCACTGTCAGTCGATTGCACTTTTCTTTTTCTAACTTTGCAAGTAGCAAGGAACAAGGTCAAAAGTCAACTCTACCAGTTGAGCTCTGAGTGGCCACAATAATGCATAGAGGCCTTGAGACCACAGAGAACAAGAAACACTCAACTTATTTACTGTGTCTTCCCCCAAACACACACACGCACACACATATATATGGATGCATGCACACCTCCATCTCAGGACGACGAGTCAGCAGCACTCCCTCTCCTTCAAGAGTTCCACCATCTCCCTGTTTGAGCACCTATGGTGTGCCATGCACAGGGATTACATTTAAAAGTAGAGGTTTAAACTAGAGGCATGTTTGAGGTGCTGCGAGAGCTCAGGGAGAAGTGACTGAGTGTGTCTCTGCGGTGCATGCTCAGTGAAGGCAGAAACCTCTCGGTTGTGTTTACCTTGCACATCTCCCCAGGGCCCAGCTATGTCTGCTGCATAGTCAGTCAACAGCAAGAGTCTTTCAAATGGATAAAAGAAGGGATATGTGACCTTGGCCAAGGTCAGCCTCCTCCTCCTGTCATATGAGGGTTCTACAGCCACTCAGAGCCTTGTGGAAGGACACAGGAGGAAAGGCTCAGGACAGGCCTTGAGGAATGCAAGGCAAGCAGCCCATTGCTAGGAAAAGAATCACTTTCTGAAAACAACATGTTCACCAGAGTCTCCGCGACAATCGAGGAATAAACTCGATTTACATTTTTATTTGGAATTTTATTTGGAATTTTTGTCTTGGTTCCAGTAAGCAAGCCAAAGCTTCTTCCTTCTAGAACACCCACCTTGGGGTCTTGCAAGGCGTGTCAGAGTTGGTCAAGTGCTCTGTCTGCTGTTCTGCGTGGCACGGGCCCCATGGCAGTGCTGCTTCCCTTAATTTGCTCACCTCTTCAGCAGATGCAGTAAAAACCTTTCGCTGGCTGGCAACGAAAAGGCAGTGCTGCTCCAACTGCTGGATAATTCAGGAAGCCTCTTTCTCATTTTAATTGGTTTCCTAATTGGCCTGTTTATGGGTTGTGCAATAGCTCGGGATGAAAAGGCTGGGAGAACAATTAGGTGCCTAGCATTTCTATCTGGCAGGAGTTAATAGTTTAACAACATGAAGGAGAAACCCCTAAAGTTCACTGGAATGCCATGGTTTTCGTGCTCAAATATGTCGCTTGGAAACAATCCCCCAAGTCTGAACTGATGTCAAGCTGTGGTCACCCAGCAGCAAGTTGGCGCTTCCCTGAGAGTCTTTGGGTTCCCTTTTGATTTAAGAGAACGTGAAGTACGGGGGCTCTCTGGGGCCTGCCAGGTTTTTAACTGCTCACTGGTTGGAGATAAGGAGGTAAGGAGGACCCTTGATGGGCTGATTGATTCTCTGGAAAGAAGGTTTGTCTTCCCTGGCGGGATAGATGACTTCATTCTGGTAGATGAGGTCACTTGAGTCAAAGACATAAAACATCTGATATTCACATGAAAGCCAGTTTTCAAAGCAGGCCGTGAAGAAAAGCATCCCTGTGCCATTTGCTTACACTCCATCAGTAAAGTCCAGGCGCACCAGGACCCTTCTTTCCACGGTAAAATTTATCCCAGAATCCAATTCGTGCCCCCAAAGCAGACTCTGAAGCCAAATTGGATGGTTCTAATTTACAAAAATTGGTGGGGGACCCAGCGGGGGTTGCGTTGTGCAGAAAAATTGTCCGGAACGACTTGGACATTTGGCTGAAATAAGCTGAGTGACTTTTCCCCAAAGGAAATAATATCCTAATTGTTGCCACATCATTGCAACTGGGTCCTTGGTTATTTTAAACAAGCTCAGTGGTCTCTTTCAGCTCTGAAAGTCCCTGGTATCAATTTTCTGGTAGAGAAACAGCAGACTTGGGAACTTGGCTTTCATCTAATCCTGTAGATTACAAGTAACTTTTTCATAATGCTACTGCACTGTGACAGCATTATCTAAGGCAGCAACGCTAGGGGAGGCTTGGATTTGGGAACAGATAGAAACGTTGGAGTTTTTATTGTATGTTTTGTTCCAATAAAAGAATAAGATGAGCTGTGCCTATTATTGCAAATTAGAAATCTTTGCCAAATAGCAAAGTCCGTTTATGACTTGGGTCTTGGACTGGTCTTATTTGTCTCCATTTCATGTGCTTTATCTGGTTTAGCACTTGGAGCTTGATGGTGGATTTGAGCAATTAGCGAACTTCCCCAAGCCATGGTTGCCCTTACGTAAAATAGTACTGACTCCAAGAACGAATAAGGTAATCCTGTATTTTGCAGAAGCTGAGATGCCATCCATTGCAGGATGCTATATTATTTTGTCCCTCCAAAAGGAAAAAACACTGACAATTAAACCATATCCCAAAGTTTTCTTATCGTATGCTTTGTTGAAAGTTTTTTAAGAAGATGTATACAAGCATAGATTTTAGTTGTCTATCACCCTTGGCCTGTTGTTCAGAATATTTGTTGAAAACATCTTTTTAAAGATTTCTTTAGACATAGATTTTAATCACACATCACCCTTGGCATTCATCAAAAATGAAGTGAGATGTATTGGTTAAGGCCATGACCACTGCTTAGCTAGAGGCAGTTGTAAGAAGCCCTCGATTGAAAGGCACTAGTATCTCTGATTTCAGAAATGTTCAAAGGGGAAGAGGTGTACATTAGAATTGAGGAAACATGCCAGCTTGGGACATAGTAAATACTCAATAAAAGATAGTCATTATAGTATTAATTATCATTCCTGAAAGGAATTGTAATGTGTGTAATTGTAAATTTTCTCTTGCTCCACTTTATATCAAATGGAGTTTCAATACGTTTTGACATCTGGGTTTCCCTGGTAAAAGGCAGCTCTTGCCAAGGCCTTACACTTCTCTTGGGTCTCATCACCTGGGGCCTCCGATAGTTCCAGCTAGGCATCTGGCTTAGGCCACAGGTTCATTTCTGAAGCAGGATGTTGGATGTGTTGTGGCCAGATCTAGATCATATGCCCTCCTCTGGGTAGAGCTGGTCCACCTAAGCTACATGGCCTGGGAGTGGGGAAGGAGAAGTTTCCCGAAGAAAGATCAAGGTGATGGATTACAAAAAAGGAGAAATGACTGTGGGGCAGTTAAAATCATGTTACTCGACTCAGTTCTCAGACAGCCACAGTTATTTCAGCAGCTGCCTTGGGCCCAGACCAACTCAGGGCTTCAAGAATCCCCTGACAACCTCAAGTCTCTACAAGGAGCCAAGGAAACTCAGAAGCAGCCTGGCAAGCTATAAGCAAATAACAAAGTTTCTGTAAGCAGAAGCCACATCTCTGCACAGAAGTCAGAGGGCTCTTTCTGTAAGGAGCATTGCACCTCTTCCTGAATGCACATTTAACAATGGTAGAAGGTGTCTGCTAAACTCAGCAAGATCACCCAATGTGCTTGTATTTCCTCTTTCATGTTGCTGGCTACTAAAAAAGTGCAGTCAAATACATCTGAAGCACTTTCATCAAGGTTAAGAATTCTCAGAAAGGACAGCAGCCATCAGTTGAAGAGATATCAATGAGAAAAATTGCCAGCTACTCATTCATTGACCATCAATTCTAACTTCATCCCTTCAACAACCCCTCAAGAATTATGCTAGCTTTAGATTTCTCTAGGTTTTTCTAATTTGCAGAGGATGTGTTCCAGTATTATCAAGTCTTCTGCAGCCACATTTCCCAAAATGTGGATGTAAATTATTAAGTGTGATATGAAAAAAAATAATTTCACCATCAAATAAGTTGGAAAAATACTGTGATTATTGTTGCAGGACCTCTCAGAGCCTTTAATGACAGTTTTATTACACAGTAGTTACTGAATTCCTAACACATCTAAGTGCCCTTCATGAGTTATTTTAGTTTTTTCTCTCAACATTAACATCTCTATGAGGGAAGGATTCAGAATGTGATTGCTATCTTATAGTTAAGAAAAATGAGGCACATGTGCTTAGTGACTTGAACAAGGGTGTGGCCAGAATTCAAATCAATAATAACCCCAGAGCTCACATTTTTAAAGCTCTACACCACACTGACTCCATTCAAGTGTTGATATGAGCCTCCGAGACTGAAATGAAAACAAGCAGATTTTTTTCAACTTATTTAACACAAAACCCTTCTTTTGCAGGATCTCATGAATTTCAGCTTGCACACATCCCATGTTGGAAGATGCTAGCCTAAAAAAATTGTCCATTTTTCCAAGTTCCTCTGAACTAATATGTATGGAATATAAACAACTGGCACATTCTAGGTGCTATATTTGAGGGTGAGGATAGGATAAAATTCCTCCCTTAGGGAAACTCATTGTCTAGAAGACAAGATGATAGACTCTTTGGTACTGTGATGGACATACAAATAATGGACTGTGGGCAAACCAGTTCCACTTGGGGGCACCCTGGAATATCTCCAACAGGACATGCAGCCAGGTGCAGCGGCTCCAAAACTGTAATCCCAGCACTCTGGGAAGCCAGTGTAGGGGGATCACTTGAACCCAAGAGTTTGAGATCAGCCGGGGCAACATAGCAAGACCCTATCTCTACCCCAAATTTAAAAACTAGCTAGCTCTTCTGGTGAACACCTGTAGTCCCAGCTACTAGGGAAGCCGAGGTGGGAGGATTGCTTGAGCCCAGGAGGTCGAGGCTGCAGTGAGCCATGATCGTACTATGGCACTTCAGCCTGGGCAACAGAGTGAGATCCTATCTCTCTCTCTCTCTCTAAAAAGGATAGGTTTGAAGTGTGGGCCTCAAAGGATGAATAGAGCCTGCCAATCACACACAAAAAAGGGGCAGAGATATTGCAAGCAGAGGCGGCAGCATGGTTACCTATACCTCCCCCCAGAAGTAATGTTTCTGACATAATTAAATGGCATGAGGTGGCCACAGATTTACTTGTGAACTTTGCTCTCAAAGTCCTTATAACTAAGAAGATAGCATTACAGGAGATGCTATGAACACCTGTCTTTGTGGGAAGGAAGCTTTGCCAAAAACATACTGTCCTTGGATGCTTTCAAAAGATGCTGATGTAGTCTTGCAGGGACTTGGACACCACGTAGAAGCAGATCTCACAACCAACAGGGTAAAGTTACTACCCACAATGACCCTACGTGGCAGTTTTTAAAAAGGTTTGCAAATTATTTGGCCTTCGTCCTTCCAAAAGGTGGAGTCTAATTTCTCTCTCCTTGAATGTAGGTCAGACTTAGTGACTTATATTACTTTTCTTTTTTGAGACAGCATCTTGCTCTGTTGCCTAGGTTGGAATGCAGTGGCACGATTATGGCTCACTGCAGCCTCAACTCCCAGGCTTAAGCAATTCTCCCACCACAGCCTGTCAAGTATCTGGGACTATAGGTGTGCACCAGCATGCCTGGCTAAATTTTTATTTTTATTTTTGCAGAGACAGGGTCTCACTATGTTGCCCAGGCTGATCTCTAACGCTTGGGCTCAAGCAATCCTCCCACCTCAGTCTCCCAAAGTGTTGGGATTACAGCATAAGCCACAGCACTGGGCCATGACTTACTTTTAATGAATGGAATTTGACAAAAGTGATTCTCTGACTTCCGAGGTTGAGTCATAAAAAGAATACAGCTTCTGCCTAGCATTCAGTGCTATCTGTTTCTGTTTCTCCTTCTTCCTCTCCATTATCCTCATCCCCACCTCTCTTTGGACACTAACTTTTGGAACCCAGCCACCATGTTGTGAGGAAGCTCAGGCTCCCTGGAGAAACCACTTGGAAATATTTCAGCAGATGGCCGCAGCTGAGGTCTCAGTCAATGAAGTCACATGTGGAGTTCATTATTTGTACACTTAACTTATCCAGATTTAGCTAGACATCCTTGGTAGGTATGGTGGTCAGAGAGAAGGGAATCATCCCCCTACCTTAAAAAAAATAAAAGCCTATTTGTGTCTTTCTCTTTTTCTGTATACTCCACGGAAAGAGGAACCACAGTAAAAATGCAGAGAAGAACAGCACAATTTATCTGGGGGCTTTAGGGCTTCAGAGGGCTCAGGTCCTGGAGGTTATAAAAACCTTTTTAGATTTAAAAACCTTTTTAGCAGGTACCATGTGAACTCCACTGTCTATAAAGTACCCATGCTCAAAACACAGTAATATTAAGAGTATCAAGAGACTTGAAGATTTCCATGGCTCTACCAGGCACTCACCTGCTCTGTTCAACCTTCAAAATGAGTAAGAAGCTTCTATTTACTCAAGACCAGCCACTTTCCTCAAGGAATAATGAAAAGGTAGCTCTAGTCTGTGCTGGAGAAACTCCAAAGATTTCATCTGACAGCTCAGAGGCTGCTGCACACCATGCCAGGTGCTAGGTGAGATCTGGACTTGGAAGGGGAAGAGGGAAGCCATTCACCCTGCACTTAATGAACTTCCAACCAGGCCATCTTCCCGCCCACTATGGGGTAAATGCTGCCTGAAGGCCTCTGCCTGTGAGGTGCACTGCAAAGCTGTCAGTTTTCAATCACAGGTCGGAAGACTCTTTCCTGATTTTTCTCGTTGGTAAAAGGCAATTGGGTGTACCCATTCTTCAGTGCTTCAACAGCCAGGGTTGAAAATTAAAAGGTTTTCTTTTTGACTATTAGTTAAAGAAAAAATGGAGTTAACTGGAAAAGGGTGGTGGCCTAAAGCATTCTGAGTTGTTTGTTGTTGTTTTAATTGGGGTGGTGGGTGGGTCTCCTGCCTCCAGGCTCTGTGGAGCTACAGCTGTGTCCAGTAGCAGAGATGGGTTGTAAATAAGTAGCCACTGAAATCGTTAATTACTGTAGCAATAAATGTTACAGAGAAGTAAAGGGGATTCTGAGGATGTCTGATGGGAGTGGGGATTCCATGTTCCCTTCCATTGCTATTTCACCCTTGCTTGAGTGGGTGCAAAAGACTCCTTGTGAGACAGCTTGCTTGGAGGGAGGAAGGTTGCAGCCAGCTCCTTTTCTTATAACCAGCATCCACAGCATTACCCACAGGGCACCCTCAGCAGGTGCACGAATGCACTCCCCCACCCCCACCACAGTCCACACAAATGAAATCCTAAGAATGGCCAATATATTCTGCAGAAAGTCACAATAGCCCACGAGAAGTAATGCATAAACTCATAACTTCCAGGCCAGGCTATTTAGCATCCCATTAAAAAATATTCAAAATATAAATCAAAATTCATGGGAATAAGTAATATTCAATTTAGAATTTATGGCATTTTAAAATAGGATGATTTCCTCAAATGTGCAATAAATTTGGTTTTGTGGAATTGCACTCGTCACCTTATCGTGAGGGTTGCTTTATCTACACAGCCCACCAAAGCGGAGTCACTTTATAGAATCTAAATTCACAAATCAACTGTCGTCTTCACTTCACTGATTCACTGCTGATGGGCCTTTCACAAGGTAAAAAAAAAAAAAAAAAAAAAATCCCTTCCAAGTTGACAAGAGTAATAAATGAGGAGGTTAGCGCTGCCCATCCATCCGGCTGGCCCGCTGACCTGCCTGTAGTGATACATGGCAGAATAAACTCATAAACCAGCCGCATCTTTTGACCTCTGCAGAGTAAATGGAAACAGAAGAGCATTTATGATGATCACAGTGTTTAAGGATTATAGTCTGACCAGAGAATTATACAGAGCCAAAGGAACACCTTGAAAAGAAGAACCCAGACCAGGTAACTGGGTCAAAACTCCTGAAATTTTGGAGAGATTTTCTCTTTATCCATTTTTAGTGCCCCTATGATCCTGTTGTTTAATAAGGTGAGTGAGTGCTGGTGTAGGACATATAACTGGGAAGGGGCACCTTTGAGTGTGCAGAGAAAACACCATTGAAGCACTAGGAGGAAGGAGGAAATGAAGTTTACCGAATCAAAGGTCGTGCTTATGCTGCAGATGTTCTCAGAGCCGCCCATGTACAGTTTTTGTGAACGTCAAGTTCTAGCCCCAAATAAGGTAAGGAAAACCCTTCCTTTAGCCAGTGCAAGAAATAACTATAACTAACAAATTCACGGCCATGAAGACTTTTCTTAAAAATGTAAAACTATCTTTTATTTTTAAAATGACTTCATTAACTTAAGTGTGGCCTATGCTTTGCAACAAGTTTTTTGTAATTTTTTTTTGTAAGGTGCAGCCAAGTGCAGTGGATCATGCCTATAATACCAGCACTTTGGGAGGCTGAGGCAGGTGGATCACTTGAGGTCAGGAGTTTGAGACAAGCCTGGCCAACATGGTGAAACCCCGTCTCTACTAAAAATACAAAAATTAGCCTGGCATGGTGATGTGCACCTGTAGTCCTAGCTACTTGGGAGGCTGAGGCAGGAGAATCGCTTGAACCTGGGAGGTCAAGTGTGTAGTGAGCCAGGATCACGCCATTGCACTCCAGCCTGGGTGACAGAGCAAGACTCCATCTCTGAATAAATAAATAAATAAATAAATAAATAAATAAATAACATACAGTTCTTAGAATGGAAAAGCAGTTTGCACTTCCTAATTGACGATATTCAAAGCAAAACACAATGATTAATTATGTTTGAAAAAGAAACAAGAAACAAATTTAGTGGCATCTTAGCCATGACACATGCAAGCATGTAGATTTCAATTTTCTGAACTCAACTCTGGGGCAGAAAGAATACCTAAGGACTCAAAATGCTGACATGATTTCAAATATCAGCCGGTATCCAGAAATGAATTTCTGCTTTCAGAAATCCTCAACAGTAGAGACATATTTAAGCAAAGGCTAATTCTGACTTCATATTCAAAGTTTTTACCCAGATGCTCTTTTGGGAAGATAAATGTGTTTTAAGGAACTATTCTAAATAATAAAAAATAATACCACATCATTATAGAAAAGTTGGAAGAAGAAAAAGATCATCTGCAATAAAGTCACCGTAATGCAACTATTTATGTGTTCACTTTTACTTTTACATAAGAAGAGCACATATATAATTTTATATATTTTTATTTCGTTTTACTGTTTTTTATGCTAATTTTAATTTTAATGACTATATAATTATCTATCACATAGATACACTATAATTTTTGAACATTTAGGCATCTTCCTAATTTTCTTTTCTTTTCTTTTCTTTTTTTCTTTCTTTTTGAGACGGAGTCTCGCTCTATTGCCCAGGCTGGAGGGCAGTGGCATGGTTTCAGTTCACTGCAACCTCCACTTCCTGGGTTCAAGTGATTCTCTTGTCTCAGCTTCCCGAGTAGCTGGGATTACAGGCACCTGCTACCATGCCCGGCTAATATTTATATTTTTAATAGAGAAGGGATTTCACCATGTTGGCCAGGCTGGTCTCGAACTCCTGCCTTCAGAGGATCCGCCTCCCTCTGCCTCCCAAAGTGCTGGGATTATAGGCGTGAGCCACTGTGCTTGGCCTAAATTTTTGAATTATAAATAATGATCTGATTAATGACTTCATATTTTTGAAAAATACACTCATTGACATATAAAATTTAAAAGACAAGTTAAATTACAAATTAAATACCATTGAGGAGAGCACTAGTGAGCCATAAGAGAGATCTGAGAAAGTTACTCAGAATAGAGTGATTCTGACTCTATCCTCCGTGTCTCTGAATCTGTCTTTCATGGGATCCATATGTCTATGCCTCCACACTCCATTCTGAGTAATTTTCTCAGCTCTCTCTTATGGTTCGCTAGTGTTTTTCACAGATAAACATAGAAGAATGGGGGAGAACATCATATGTAAAGTGTAGATGGAGGCTGAGAATTTCCTAGAACTGAAGAGTCATGAGTCCTCAAATAAAAGAAACAGGTTAAATATTGAGAATAAATTGAAGAAATCCATATTCCTACATTTGGTAATGAAAGTACAGAATACCAAAGACAGGAAAAATCCTGAAAGCAAAATCCTAGAAAAAAGAACTGCAATTAAAATGAAAATAGGCTTGCCTGAAGCAATCAAGGCTAGTAAACAATAGAATACTATCTTCAAGTTTTGAAGGAAACTAATATTCAAAATATACACAGTTAATTACTTAAAAGACGATCAAATAAAAGTTGTTCAATAAAGGTAGAGTTTGCTACTCAAAGAACCTTGCTACTAGGGGATAGCTTGAGGAAAGAAAATCCAAAAGTGGATTTCAAGAAGTTTGGGGAGCAAAATAGATAAACTACATAGAGACCACATTCTACGACCATAATATAACTAAGTTATAAAAAGCCAATCTTTGCATGCATTTGGAGATTAAACAACAATAAAAACAACCAAAACCTTCTACACAGCCATGGGTTAGGAAATAAAATATAGTAAAAATAATGAAATATTTAGAACTGAATGACAAAAGATTAGTTTTTGAAACTCGTACTACAAAGGCAAAATGATAGTAAGTGAAATAACTGTAGCACTGAAGTCACATATTATAGAAGAATTATCAAGCTAATTATCCAACTCCAGAATTTAGGAAATGAGCAAGTCTAAAGATGGTAGGAGGAAAGATATAATAGCAGAAATTAATAAAATGGAAAGCAATATAATTTGATCAGCAAAATTAAAAGCTGTCTCTTTGAACAAATGCATAGACAAAACTCTAGCAAGATTCGTTAAGAAAATAAGAGAGAAGATCCAATGAACAATATTATCAGAAAGGGAACATAACCATGAATGCAATAGAACTTTTAAAAATCATAAGAGAAAGGCATGAACAGCTTTATATGAATAAACGTAAAAACTCAGACAGAATGGAAAATTTCTAGAAACATATAACGATCAAAATTGACTCAAGAAGATATAGAAAACATATGTAGTATATTAAATAAATATAATCAGTAGTCACAAACCATTTTGCAGAAACACAAGGCCCAGATGACTTGTTAGGTGAGTGTTATCATCAAAGAACTGATAACCCCAATTATATACAATCTATATTCCAGAACAGAAAAAGACAGTTTTCCAACTGACATCAAAACAAGACAAGGACATTATGCAAAAGTAAAACCACGGAAATATCTTACTCGTGAATTTAGGTTTAATTTTCAGTGGAATTTTATTTCTGCATTTATTATGATTATGCTTGTTTCTTTAATCTGTTAGTGTGGTGAATTGCATTAATGCATTCAGAATAATAAGTGCAGAAAGAAATGCAGAAAGAAATTAATAAATGCAGAAAGAAAATTCCAGTTCAACTAAATTCTTATTCATGACAAAAGCCATTGCATACAGCAAATAGAAGGCATTTTCTCACCTTGATAAACCGTATCTACCAAAAATTCATAGCAAATACCATATGTTATGGTAAAACTTGAGAGATATTACATTCAAAGTCAGTAATAAGACACAAATGATCTCTATTTCCATTTTTATTCATCATTGTTCTGGTGGTTCTAGAAAGTGTAATAAAATAAATAAAATAGGAAAGTGAAAGAATTTTAAAGCAGAAATAACATCACATTACTCATGTGCATTATTAATATAATTGTCTACATAGAAAATCCAAAAGAACTCTTATAACAAACTATAAGAAAGTGCAAAAAGAGCAATATAAAAGCAGTGAGATGTCTATATGACTATCAAAAATGTAATTTTAAAGAAACCTCATTTATAACAGCAACATAAATTTCTAAGTACCCAGAATCAAATACATCCCAACATGTCTAAGTCCTTTACAATGAAAATTATAAAATTTTATAGAAGGTCATAAAATAATGTCTAAATAAATTCAAAATGTTTTTGGAAGGAAGGTTCAATATCGTAAATGTAGCAATCACTCTTAAATAAATCTATAAATTCAATACAATTCCAATAAAAATTCTAACAACTCTTTCTCAGAAGGTGACAAGCTGATCCTAAAGTTTATATGGTATAACAAGGGTTGAAAAACATTCAAGTGGGCACTCAATAAACTTTTAAGTACTGTCATCATTTCTGTCACCACCACTATCATCATCATCATCATCATCATCATCATTTTGACAAAGAACTTCACATCTCTCTAGTGACTAGTGATACTCAATTTCTGTTGTGATTTTTTTTTTTTTTTTTTGAGATGGGTCTGGCTCTGTCACCCAGGCTGGAGTGCAGTGGTATGATCTCAGCTCACTGCAAGCTCCGCCTCCCGGGTTCACGCCATTCTCCTGCCTCAGCCTCCTGAGTAGCTGGAACTACAGGCGCCCGCCACCATGCCAGGCTAATTTTTTGTATTTTTAGTAGAGACGGGGTTTCACCATGTTAGCCAGGATGGTCTCAATCTCCTGACCTCGTGATCCGCCCGCCTCGGCCTCCCAAAGTGCTGTGATTACAGATGTGAGCCACTGCGCCCGGCCTCTGCTGTGATTTTCTTTGTAAAAATGCAACTTGGGAAATGTAATTACCATTTCACCAGCTACTGGAAAGAAGTGTCCCATGATGTTGCTTTGCCAGCACAAAGACATTTATTTACTGGAAACATCTAGCAGTTGTTGACTTCCAAGGCTCTGTGAGTCCCTTACAAATGACAGTTTCTTACTCACAAAGGATGCCTCACCTGACAAGGTAATGTCAGGAGACAAAAAGACACCATTTGAGTTTGAATTGAGAACAGGGGTCTCTTTGGAATGAAGCCACACACATAGAGCAAGCATGACATTTCTATTTTCTTGGGAATTCAGACTGTCCCATGATTTCTGTGTTTGTGACATTTGGTACTCCACATGTTTTTCCACATGGAAATACTTTTCTAAGGATGAAACTGGAGTATTTCACTAAGTTATTAGGACTGTAATTTTATCTACCCACTTCATAAATATTTATTGAGCATTTGCTATGTGCCAGTCAGGGCTCTAAATGTTAGAGATACAGCAGTAAACAAAACTGACAGAAAGGCCTTGACCTCAAGGAGCTTAGATTCTTGTTAGAGGAAGCAGACATAAACAAGACAATTAAGTAAAAATACATAGTGTGTTACACAGAGATAAATGCTTAGGAGAAAAACAAAGCAGGAAAAGGGAAAAGCAGTAAACGTGAGGTGACAGTGGCTTAGGACAGAGGGAGGCAGCTGGCCGAGAGTGGCCATGTTGATAGCTTGGGGAACAGAGTTTTGCAAAGAGGTAACAGCATGTGCACAGTGTCTGAAGTAAGAGTGTGCTTAGCTCATTCAAGAGACATCAAGAGGGCCATTGCAGCTAAAATAAAGTGAGCACAAGGGCAGAGAAAGAGAATCGGTCAGAGAAGTAATGGGGTGGAGCCCCGTTGGTGTTGGGTCTTATGCATCCTTGTAAGGAACTGGCTTTTGCTTAGAGAGCAATAGGGAGCTACAGAAGGGTTTTGAACAAGAGTGACAAGATCTAACACATGTGGTTAAAGGATCCCTCTGGCTGCTGAGTTGTGTGCTAACTGTTCAGAGGCTTTGGTGGAAGCTATTGCACTACATCCGCTAATAGATGCTGGTGCTTGGAGACCAGGGATGTGGCACAGGAGCACAACTGGAAATGTCCAAGGTATACACTTCCCAAGAAGCACAGAAGTTGGAGGAATGCAAGCCTCTCAGATGCCTTCCGTGGTTCCCCTCAGCACACTGTGGGGGGAAATCACATTATTTCAGGGTGAGCTTTATCAGAAGTACATGGGGACAATATTCACATGAGGTGGTCACATCTAGGGGCGTGGAATGAGCTCTATTTTGCCTGACCTTAGCTGAAGACACAGTCCCCTGGTAGACCCCTCTCCAGAGCAAGGACTAGAAGGCCAGGCTACCAATCTTTTGCAGTACCCTTAGAAAGAAGAGTTTTATGATGTGGTTGACAGCTCCTCTAAATGTTTCAGTTCTCACGAATGCTCTGAAACAACTGCAGTTCAGTGATTCTGACATCCTACATTAGATAACAGATATATGGATGTAGACAGATATAGACAAAAAGAGGTGCAATGAAAAATCCTTGTTTATTCATTACCGTTTATTTATTGACCAGCTACTATGTGCCAGACACTCCATTAAGCCTTTAACATAAATTATCTCATTTAATCCCCTAAAACAATGCAGCATGGGAGGTATAAATAGCCCACTTTTACAGATGGAAAATTGGGACTTAGAAACAGAGATAAAACTTACTCACATCTGTACAACCATTAACTGGTGGAGTTAATATTTATACCTGGCCTGGCCTCAAAGCTTTTTCCTCTTTCCACCATCCCACACTGCCTTGAATTGGGTTATGAACATTGTTCTTTTTGTCAGTGGATTCTGGTTGACTTCCATGGAAGGTGTTTTTTGAACACAAACTTTATCTGAGTAGTCCCCAGGTTGGATTTGGCCCTTGAGGCATCGTTTGTGGACCCCTGATGTCAAGGCTGAAAGAATGGCTTTAGGATCTAGGCCAACTGCATTTAAATGTTCTACCACATAGTGCACTTGCAAACTTCAAGTTATTTAACCTCACTATGTAAAATTGGGATAACAGATTATAGGGTTGTTGTGAGAATTAAATAACTGAATATATATATATTTTTTAGAAATTCATAAATAAAAAGTATTGTGTGCCCACTCGTACTTCAAGATTCTTTAATTAAAACCAAGATTGACTTATGGCAGACACCAGTCAAGGCAAGCCAGCTGACTTTAAGATCTCCAAAGAAAGAGCATAATGTTTTGGGTGAGATCAGATAAATTCTCTGAACATACTCTTTATGTGTTCACCCAGCACATATTGACTGAGCACCTACTATGTGCTAGGCACACAGTAAGGCTGGAAGGTGCTAATGCCCTGCTGTGCTCTATGCTCATGTTTGAGCTTAGGGGAACACTTATTTTGGTTACCAATGAAAAAGAAAAGAACTTTCAAACAAAACAATTATTATAATTTAGTGCGGTAGTATTTCAAAACCAATCCACTAAGCAGTGACCCTGAGGTCTGTAAGTACAATTCACATCTGGATTTGACTCCAATCGAGTTTAGTCATTACAGTTTAACCACCAGGGTATTAATTGAAGCACTAGAAAATATCTCTGATCAGTTTCATTATCTAATGGCGTTTGGGTTTTCTAATGCATTTTAATAAGGGTTGTTGCATATGCATAGACTAGCCTGGATTTTATGTCGAACAGTTTACTTTGATTTAAAAAAAAACAAAAACTAGTCACATTCTTCTTAGGTTTACAAGTACGCTTATTTTTCTTATTAACTTTTCAAAAGAATGTCTGGATTTCACTTAAAGCCATTAGTATCTTTTTGTTTATTAAATTCATTGCCATAAAAATTCTCTCCTGTTTTGATTTCCATATCGGAATTGAGTTCCCTAATATTACTGAGTACCAGAGATGCATTCTTTCAAATGTTAAATAATTTCTCAAAAAGGAGTAGCTTTATGCTAGACATAAGATCTCATTTTCTTTAACCTGACTTATTTTGAGAATTAAGTGTACCATTTGCTAATTAAATTACTCAGTACTGATGCTAAAACTTTCTGTTTAAAACCTGACTTGAAAAAAATTTCATTTGAAATGTTAGTGTACATTGTTCTCTCGGAGTGTGGGTGTGCAGCTATGCCATGCTTGATACATGATCTGGATTCTGCAGGGTTTTATTTCTGTTTGAAAGCCTACTGAAAGCATATTTTAAAATAAAAAATATTTAAGCTGCAATTATATCAGTTTATTAACTACTGACTGGGTTTGAGTCAAATTTGGGAGTAGAGGGGGGAATGAAACAAGAAATAACAGAGTCTTAACCCAGTAGAAAGGAATTGTAGAAAGACCACTTTTCTCAAAGTTGGCTCTTGTTCAAGCTACATATGGTCACATAATCTTTTAAAAAGCACAATTCAAGTCTCAATTTAATTATGTAATAGCGTAAATGGAATTACACTGCTGATGAAGTTTAGTGCTTCAGCTCAAGCACACACCCACTGGGCTGACAGAGTGACTGTGACTCAGCTCACTCGGCCATCAAAGCAGCCCAGGATGCCTCCCCTGCTCACCTTCCTTGAACTAAATCACAATGGCTGGGTTGGATGGTCTCCTCCATATTGATGGATCATCAGTGCAAGGTTAGTAACTGTTTTACAGGAATACATCATGTCCTCTGTCTCTCTTCTTCACATTGTTTTGGGTAACAGGGATCAGCTCATGGAAATACTTTGGATCTTGTAGAAGAGATCCAGGGTGGATGGAGACTGGGTAACCTTCCTAACATTCAAGTTTTCCTGAGTGCTGTAATTTTCTCAAATCTATCTTGCAGCTTCCACGTGGCTAATCATCTGCAGGAACCCAAAGGACCTTTAGATCAGGCCTCCTTCCTTTTATAGATGAAGCAACTAAAAATATAGATGAATACCTTTGACCTGGCAAGCTAGGAAAAGGGAGCCGGAGCCGGGCTCTTTTGATTCCAGTCCCCATCATTGGATCAATAGCACCTGCCACTGTGCAGATGGTCAAGCTGGACCCTCTCCTTCTAGGGCACAGTCAGCACATGCTTCCATCATGGCACATGCCACAGTAGACTTGGAATTCTTCAAGGAATTGTATTTTATTCCCTCTATACTCTCAACACCTAGAACGGGGCCTATCACCCATTTGTAAATGAAACTATAACGTGAGAACAGTTTCTATACACGGACATCGAGGATATTGAAGGTTTATGAATATTAGCACGGAGAGACTTGTTTCTCAGATGAGAAAATAGAGATTCAACAGAATTAGGTTATTTGTCCAGGATCTCATCACCAATAAGTGGCAAAAGGGGATGTGGATCCAAGTTTGTTTCCAAAACCCAACCTCTCTGTAGCACATCCAGAAATAATGTAATGTAAGGTGGAGAGAATGGTAAGCTCTTGCAGGAATCATATTTGAGATTTGGAGAAGGGGTCAACACTGGTCAGGAAAATGCCTTGGCACAGCTACCTTTCAAGGATCTTAAATAACAGCTGAGCCCAAGAGCTTTCTCCCCTGCTGATTTTCCCATGGGAGTTGGCCCACGGCCCTACCTTTCTGCTATTAGACCTGAAAGCCACAAGAGATTAGTCTCAGGAATTTCAGCAAAGGAAGAGAACATGGTGGCTTGGATAAGCAGAGAGCTTGCCAAAGTACTTTCAATAAGCCCCAAAGAGCTGTGCTAATGCAGGGCAGGCCACAGCTCATGAGCCACTTAGCAAATTGAGCTTCAGTCTTTTAGTGCTGGGGAAAGCCAGCCATGGGCTTCTGTGGAGAGCTCCCTGCCAGAAAGCCACTTGTTGGTTGCAGTGACGCCCCCTACTTCCCAGCCTATCTTATTCTCTCTTCTCAAAATCACAGACTGCCCCTGAAAGTCGTGAAGCCAATGTTTGATCATTCAGCCCCATTCTTGCTAAGTAGGTACTTATCAATCATTAGCCACAACACCAACATAACATTGCCTATGAAGAAACTAGATTTGTGGTGATATTTCTGGCATTTGAGGCTGACATCCTAAGACAGATATTTTCTCGCACTTGATAATTTGCTCCTATCAGACCTAAAACTTCTGGTCCAAATGAACCAGGGTAACATACAGAGTAACTCTTTTTGTGTTTCATACTCTGCAACCTTGATTTTTTTTTTTAACCCCTAGGATTGTATTCACTTTCTGACTCTTGCAAAAAATAATCCTCCTAGGAATTAAAGATCTCTTTTTTATTTTAAATAAGATAATAAGAGGTAATAACTTACCATGCTTCCCTTTTCGCTTGGATTGCCAGGAAGCTCAGAGCCAAAATTTGTTTTTAATTGCAAACATTTTCCCTTGGATTAGCTCAAACCACCATAATCATTACCCATCACTCTTGTATGTCTCAACTTTGGGGTTTTTTTATGTTCTTTTACTGTTTCTGTCCTTTTGAGCAGGGGCGGGGCAGAGGTGGGGGTAAGTTACCTTCATTCCTTTTTTGAAAGACAGAGGGGTATAAATAATTGAATCATTCTTAACCCCAATACACACTGCAGATAAATGTAGCCTTTCAAAAATGATCCTTCTCTTCACTCTGCCACTCTCAAATTCCCACCGGCGCATCCTTCATCTGCGCAGAGAAGCTCTGGCTGTTTCTGTACCTTCCATTTGGCCTGCAGCCTAGACCGCAGACACAGAAGCTGAGTTAGGGCCCCCTCCCTAAGTGCTCAGGAGGATCAATGTTATTGCCACTGGCAGCTCCCCGGCCCCTCCTGAAGCCTCCTTCCAACAGGTTACAGGATCAAGATATTTTGATGGTTGTTATCACTTATTATGGTTGACATATAACCATCTGAGAATAGCATCTATTTTAATGTCTGAATTATTTTTTCTAAAATTAATGGGCCACATTCTAAAACTCTCCCTGTTACAAAAGACAATTTGATTAATCACAAATAAAGCCCTCTGAGCATAGACGAATAAGGTTTGAGCCACTTCAAGTTATTTTTCCTGTCTGATAAAACTATTATCACGTTTACAGCTTTTACAATGCTGAACCACATTCCTTTGATCATCTTATAAAATTAATTGATCTTGCTTATCTATTGTTCTATTTTAAATCATTTAATTGAGGATATTAAGAGAAGTAATGGTAACAACGAAAGCATTTACTAGGCACTGATGTTTAAACTTGCAATGTGATTTCCATAATCTAAATTTCTCTATCACCAAATTCTGTTCTTGTGGGAATTTACATATAGAGCACCTCCAGCCACAAATAATTTGCTATTGCTTAATGTCCTGAAGGACAGCCATACACTATGGCAAATCACCGCAGCTATACTTAATTTTAATAATTCTTTTAAATCAGATAGATACCCTGCAGTGAAATTCTTATAATTAAATAGAAATTAAAAGTTTCTAAAAGCCTTAACTTCAAATTTAAATGCAAATGAATGCACCAGAATCAAAAAGATCCCCCCACCACCTCCACTCCAAAATTACAAGGGATTGTCTAAAACCTTAGACCAATCATGAAACTTTATTTTGGCGCCAAAGAAATCCTTAGGGCCTAAATTTATTCCATTTTGCAGCATCTGGCCAATGCCACCTGCTAGATAACTCTGGAAGACCCTGTTTTTCCAAGTGACAGGTGTTCAAGAGAATTATTTTGTTTTGGGTTCCCCTAGAAGTAGGCACCAAGATGAGGATTCATGTGCAGATTGTAGGGAAGTGGCCCCAGAAAACAGGATGGTAAATGGAGGAGTAAAACAGGGAAGGAAAGGAGCCAATGAAGAGAGTGTTATCAAGCAAATAAAACTGGGGCTCAGCACTGCTGGGGAACACTGGGAGCAAGTACAGAACACTGCGAGCAAGTTCTTGGAACTGTCCTGTCCAAGAGGGGAGGGAGCTGGGGTATTTGTCCACCAACTTTCATCATTCATGAATGTGGGCTGCTTCCAAAGAGCATCATTTCCCTGCATGTGAGCCCAGTCAGTGCTGCAGCCTGAGAAAAACCCCAGGCAAAGGGAGGCAGGAGCTTAGACTTCCTGAAGGCCCTGAAGTGACAGGGCCTGAGGGGCACCAACATAGTCTGCTACAAAAATCTAGCCTAGATGTTCCAAACTAGCAGCTCACTGCCTGAATGCAGCATGTAGGTGTGTTTTATTTAACCCACGCAAAGTTTACTTTTAAAAAATTGGAAAGTTTTGCCTAAGAATTGGGATTTCTGCATCCTCTTGAGAAACTCGACCTAACCAATCTGAGGTAGGAATGGAGTCTTTAAATCAAACCAACTAGCAAATATTTGGTAAGGTGTATGTGCCAAGTATTTTATTTACCTTGTAGTAGGTACAAAAGACCCTAAGATCAGGTGCTTTTCTTCCAGAAAGTGACAGACCCTCTGTGGCAACAAAACTGTATCAAGGTTTCACCTGCAGCTCAGAGGGAGGACCGGATCCCAGAGTTCTAGATAACTGTATGAAGCTTCGTTCTCCAGCTGCTCCCAGGACAAATCTGCCCTCCACGTCTACCCACAGTCCTGCCCTGGTGATGGCAGCAAGCACTTATAGAGCACTATGGTGTTCCATGAACTCTTTTTTGTGTAGTGCATGCATTTAGATTCATCAAATTTTCACAATAACCTACAGGGTAGGAACAGTCTTTCACATAAGGAAATTGATGCTCAGCAAAGGTAAGTAACCTGTCCAAGGTAACACAGTAAGAGGCAACGTGGGATTTGAATGCAGACAGTCTGATTCCAGGGTTTCAGCCTCTAACGCTTAGAAAGCAGCTTTTCCAAATGCCTGTCAGGTTCAGTGCCAATCCCGAGTTCCTCTCTCTTGTCCCTATTGTCCTCCCCGCTCATGCAATTCTAGCAATTCAGAATCTAGCTTTCTTGCTCCTTGAAGCCTCTTCCTAAAACTCTGACCCACTCCAGTCTCAAAGTTCTGCTGAATTCTGCAATACATTTGAACTCTGCAACCTGACACTGAGTCTCACATGGTGGATCATCTATCACTGACAGTGGTTACAGTGTTGAGAGTGGGGGAAAAAACATGACAGGTACAACCACAGCTGGCAAGGTCAAATTCTCATCCCAAAATAATAAAAATGGCATTAAACATATTTTTAAAAATACATTCAAATCAAAATTTTAGAAGGCATCTGTTTCTGAAACAAATCAGCTTCTTTGCCATTAGAAAAACTCTCTGAAAGTTAACATTGGCTGTGACCTCAAGATGCTCTGAGGAATGTTTGCCCTCTGATTTTGTGTCATAGATCCTTATGAAAGTTTTCAAGCTTGCTCTTACTGATGTGAACATTTAACGTCACACATACCTGAAATCATGCTGGTTTTCTTTATCCTCAAAAAAACGATCAAAGTCCTTAAGGATACATTTTTCTACACTGTTGCAGACCCAAAACTCACATGGACAGAACGTAACAGACCTCTTCTCCTTATATGACACCCTAGATCTCCTAGCAGAAAATTTGAAAGTCTTCAGGGGTGGGTGGGTTGTAAGAGTAAGTAAAATGAGTCAATTAAGGACTGGAGCAAATTGGGGCACACATGCCTCGTCTCATGGGGACATCAGCTTCTCAGCTCCAGTCAACTGTTGCCCTACAGGAAAATGGGTGCCTTTCGATTGTTGAGGGAAAGCCAGAAATTCATATTTTATAAAATCTCCCAGTTTTTAAATGTTGGTAACTAATTTAATTATATTTTAAATGTCCAAATTCACACGTGTGAGCTGCAAAAACCCAGCTGTGGGCCACCAGATTGTGGAGTGTGATCAGAAGGGTCAGGATAATCATTTCGTTGTTGTGTTGCTTAAGAGCATGAGCTTGTCCTGTATAAATGATGGCAGTTTAAAGTTTTGGAAACGACACTTAAAACCAAGGCTGTAATTGCAGGGAGATTATACTTTTTATCGAGGTGTTCATAATTAGTTCTTGGGCATTACATCTTTTCCCTTTCCAATGTTGTAAGCACCCAATGGCATCTTGTGCCTGTCCATTGGGTGACAAAAATCTATAGGCATCTACTCTGTACCAGCCACTGCTCTAGACACTGGAGAAATGACAATTAACAAAAAGGCTGAAATTCTCTGCCTTCATGGAACTCACCTCTTAATTGGGAAGATGACATTCACCACACTTGGGATACAAAGATTCAAAGGTAAGTACTGAATACAGACACATGGAAAGAACTGATGTCCTTTGGTCCTAAGCTCAATGTGGCCCGGCTCTGCCAGCTGCACAGCACGCTGTTCTTTTATGCATTAAAATCGACGCCCTCATAGTCATCTTTAGAACCGCATTTTCGCCTACATGTAGTTATAACCCAAGCTAGATTGAATATAAACTCCAGCACTTTTCTTGCTTCATCCCTGCCAGCTTTGATTGTTTCAGCGAAAACCATTTAGCAGACAAAATATCTCCCTTCCAAGAGTGATCATCTCTTAACCTGTCCTCTCAGGCTGAAGTCACTGGGAGATACTGAAGGGCCGTGCATGTTATTTGACAAGTGTCACATCTGTTACAAAAGCGGAGATGCAACCTTACAGCATTGCATGGTGCCATTTTGAACCCCGCGTGCTGGCAAGGTGCCATTAGAGGGTAACAGGAAACCTGATAGCTCAGAGCTGAAACGCAAGATACAAAGTGGTTATTTGCTGTGATTATGATCATAACCCTAACATCAGACTCAAACACTCATTTTGCTCCAGACATGTGCATAGGCGGCACAGGAGTTTCTGTGCTGCTCTGTGGCTGAGAGAACTAAGACATTTCAACAACATACAGCATTTCAGAGTGAGCCTTCCCCTCACCCCAGGGCCCATCCTTGCAGAAATAACACAAACTCATGGACACATACAATAGATCAGGGACAGGAAGCCAAGGAGCAGTGTCCTTACTAAAAGGAATTCAATAAAGTGTTGGTAAAAGCAAGGCTTCCTTTCTCACATAGGTAAGTGGATATGGTGCTGGAGTAGAATTAAAATTCTGGATTTCAGTTTCAGCTCAAACTAAGCTGCATTAACAGAAGGTAGTTTTATTAGTTGCGCCACGTTGGTTTCTTCCTGAGTTGCCACAGGGCTGCCCATGTGTTATTCTGTCTGCAGAATACTGCGGGAGCCCTTGCCGTGAGAAGAAGCTTAGTAAACATCTCCGCGGAGAGGCTCATTTTACCGATGAGTGGACAGAGGCCCAGGAAAGCTAAGAGCTTTCCTCAAAGCCACACATCAAGCATCTCCTCGGTGCCAGGCAGTGCCCTAAGTAGTGGAACTCACAGATGACTGAGTCCAGGATCTAGGGAGGAAGCATGGCACTTCGCTACTACATGCATCAGAGCAATGGGTAAGATGCTAGGGAAGCCACAGCTGAGTGACACCAACTCTAGGACTCTGATCACAGGTCCAGTCCTCCCTGCCTGCACCAGAATCCCATTCTCCTTTTAAAATAATGACTTATTGTTACTTGAAGAGCCTTTAGATTCACTAATCTCTCTAACATGGACACTGGAGAAAATACAGAGTGTGTATAGGTTCTTGGGATTTAGGGCATAGCAGTCAGGAGTTTATTGATTGTGAGTGACAGAAAACACAACTCTAACTGCTTAGCAAAAATAGTTATTTTAAAATGTATTCTTATAAGCAAAAAAATTAAGATATCTGCCTTCAGGCATGGCTTGATCCAAGGGCTTTAACATCATCATCAGGACTCGGTTTCTCACCACCTCTGGATTCTGCTTCACTATGTTGGCTTTATTCTCAGACAGACTTTTTCTGTAGTCACCCCTGGTAGCTCTAGACTCACTCTGCCTAGCTCCATGTGCCACAGAAATAGAATGCTTCTCTTCCTCATGAGCGTAATCAAAATCCCTATGCTTGACTCTCATTGGCCCAAATTGAGTCACGTGTTTATCTCTGAACCAATCATTGTGGCCAGAGGATATGATTATCTGATTGGCCCAATCAAAATGCAGGTGGGAATGGAGCCAACACCACCCAAACTACTTTGACTTTGATATGAGAGTTAGTTAACCCTGAAGGAAAATTGAGAGGATTGTCAGATGGGCGATTAAATGAAAGAAACAAAAACTAACCACCAAACTACGCTAGACCTTGGAGAGAAAGCTGAGAGTGTGGGGAACCCCAAGATTGGTGGTAGAACTGGAGAAAGGTGGAGAGGAAGTTTCCAAAACCTCTTGTGGTTCATTCAGGGAAACGTGTGCAATTTTAATTCCAAAGAATTAACCAGATTTAGCAATTTCCTGAATGTGTATTCTGAAAAACGATGCCAGCCAAACACCAGGCACTTTCAAATTCGCTTCCTATTGCTAGCACGCTGACAAATTGCCAATATACATGCAGCGGGCGTTGTTAAGCCCCTCACATATTTATGCTGACTTCACGGGAGCAATAGATTCCACGGCGGAGACACTCTTGCATATTTATTGGAAAGGTGCTCCGCATGGCATGCTAGGTGTTGGCTTACTGCCTCTCCGTCTCTATTTCCAGGAGTCCTAAGTATTGATTTGAATAAAATCATAATTGCAACAGAAGCCTTTGTGACTTAACTAGAAGCAATACACTCTACAGTATTCAACGTACCATTTGATGTCATTCTAGACTGTTCTGAAGTAGACTCCAGGTGACTGATAATGTTCTAGATTGCTTTACTTTCTCCCCTTGCTGATGCCAGATGGAATGACACTGATTAAGAGGTCGGGAGTGATCAGTGTTTACAGCTGAACAGAGAGTAGGGTGGGAACACACACTACATCAGGCCCAGGTTTGCTTGTAGAATTATAGCCCTTTTGCAGGCATTTCTTTCATATACGCAGGGAGAAGACTGGGGTGTCCCTTATCCTCAGTTCCTCCTATTGTAGAGAAAAGAGGTGGAGGAGTGGCAGTAGGAGAAAAACCAGAGTCCAACTGTGTGAGAGCATGTTTCAGTTTCACAGTTTCCCACAAGGCTTGAAATCAACAGCATTTGGGCGTGAGTCACCCTGCCATCAGTCCCCAGCGCTGGGTCTTCTGATGGATTTATTCTCCCCCTAACAAAGACACACACTGTTCTCCGGTTCTAAAGACGATGGGCCGTTCGTGGGACACGAGTCTGGGCATGTATCCCCAGGCTTGGAAAATCTGTTTTCCCTGACTGTGGGCCCCTCATGACCAGCCACATGGGTCTGTGAGAAGTCTGGAGCTTGAGTGTGAGAGTGACTGGGTGAGGAAGGGACAGAACCCATGATTCTGGTTCCTCCCCAGGAGTGGCCAAGGAAAGGGAGACGGGGACCCTTCAGTGCTCCCCATGTACAGGCATGGATCGCAGGGAACAGGACACAGACCAGGAGTGACAAACAGAAAAAGAAAAAGGAAAAGAGGTTGTTTACCAATGAGACAGCAGGGGGATGATCATGTACAACATTTTCTAGATCGTCAAATCTACCCCAAAAACAAAAGTTAGTTATCTAGATGGACTTATTCACCACTTACATGTATAAACGTCCCAGGGGTACAATTGAAGAAGAGATGCCTCTTCTAAAGGTGTGAATTTCCCAGGCATTTTTGTCCTTCTCTTTTGCCAGTGAACTGGGGTTTCCTGAATGCAGGTCTGAGTGCCGCTTGGATCTGCACCTCCTCTCCCACCTCTCCCTGACACCGGCTTCACATCCTGAAGTTTAAACAAGGAGACAGCATGACACGCACTCTGGCAGCTTCAGAGAGGGGCTTTTGGACCTGGCCTTCAATAAGAGAAACAAGTAGATATTCCTTCAACCAGTTGTCTGGGAAGACACCCTCTACCCTGGAGGAGCTATTTAGATTCGGATGTCCTCAAAGAGCTCTTGTCTCGTCTAGAGGATGACAGATGTGTAAACTATGAGAACAATTCACTAAGGTACTAATAGTAGTGCTATTGTTCAGAAGAGGACAGTGACAGTGGCGTCCCGAGAGAGAGAGAGATAGGCCCGAGTTGGGAGGAAGGAAGTGGTGGCAGAAAAGGTATGCACTGGTCCTTGGGACACTTGACAAATGAGGATGGCACAGGCTCAGACAGCATTTCCCTCTGCCAGGAGCTGGTCCATGTGCTAGAGGAGGAATCTCGTGGGAGGTAATTGAATCATGGGGGGGGGGGTGGGGGGCGGGTCTTTCCCATGCTATTCTCTTGATAGTGAATAAGTCTCATGAGATCTGATGGTTCTATAAATGGGAGTTTCCCTGCATAAAGTTCTCTTCTCTTGTCTGCTGCCATGTGAGACGTGCCTTTCACCTTTCACCATGATTGTGAGGCCTCCCCAGCCATGTGGAACTGTGAGTCCATTCAACCTCTTTCTTTTGTAAATTGCCCAGTCTTGAGTATGTCTTTATGAGCAATGTGAAATGGACAAATACAACATCCATGACATCCTTTCATCTTTACAAGTCCGTGAGGCATGCACAGCTATTGTCCTAGATGAGGAAACTGAGGCACAGAGACAAGGCCAGGATAAGGGTACAGCCCTAGAGTGAGTGCCTCCTTATATTCTGCACCCGTGTCATATTCCCACACTCGAGTCCTAGCCAGCACTGAGAGGTCAAGTAACTTGCTGAAGGTCACACAGCTAGTAAGTGGCAGAGCTGGGATCTGGAGCAAGGCACTCTGGCTCCAGAGTCAGAACACATAACCAATCCCTCCTGCTCCTTCACAAATGCTTATGTAGCTCCCACTGGGAACTGGGCCCTGCTGGAAGCTCTGGGTAGAATGGTGGGAAACAAATGCTGCCCCTGCCTATAGTAGAGAGGTTTACAAAATAAGCAAATGTAACATTACTGCTGTGATAAACACTGCAAAGGCAAAGTTCATGGTGCTATGAGGATAATAGGCTCTGATCAGTCCAGACGAGGGCAGGGGTCAGAAGAGCAAGGACAGCTTCCCTGATTGATAACTGGGCAGAGATCAGAAGTCTGAGTAGGAGTTCATTAGATGAAGAAAGGAATAGAGTGTTGTAAGTGAAGGGAATAGCATGTGCAAAGTCCCCATGGCAGGAGGGAGCATGGCCCCTCCTGTGGCTACAGAGGAGGAATGAATGAGTGGACACATGAAGACGTGGAGCCAGGCACAATCTTGAAGATTTTAGCAAAGAGTTTGGTGTTTATCCTGAGGGCAGTAGGGATGGGCTGGGAGGAGCTCCAGTAAAACAAACAAATTAACTAACAGATGCAGAATCCGTGTGTTTGGCAGTCTGTAATTTGTCAAGGCTGGGACAGATTGGGTTCCTAAAGTGAGGCCAGAAGGTGGAGATTTTGGAGAGTCAGGGATTCTCTGCTTGGCAGGCTTGGGTAACTCCCAGGTAAGGTGAAACAGGGAAGGATTTGGGCGGCTTTGCAACAGAGTGAAGAAGAACGGAAAGAGAAGAACTGGAATCAGGGAGATGGGTGAGGAAGTTGTTGCAAGGTGAAAGAGTTGTCAAAAAGCTAAGGGTGGGGCACAAAATAAAGAGACATAAAGGGGGCACAACAGCTGAGACACGGCCACTAGCTGGACGTGGAGGATGAGGATGGCAATAACAACAGCTCTCCAACACTTTTTCAGTTTAGCCATTCTGGTGGGTGTTCGTGCAATCTCATTGTGGTTTTAATTTGTATTTCGCTGATGAATAATAGTATCAAGCACCTTTCCATATTCTTACTCGGCATTCATATGCCTTCTATGAAGTTCCAGCTCAAATCTTTTGGCTATGTTTTTGTATTATTTTGCCCATTAAAAAAATAGGGTTGTTTGTATTTTTATTATTGATTTACAGGTGTTCTTTATATATTGTGGATATAAATGTACACTTTGTAAATATTTTCTCCCCATCTCTGTTTAGCTTTTTAATTTTCACAACAGTTTCTTTCAATGAGAAGATTTTTTAATCTTGATGAAGTTCATTTTATCAATATATTCTCTTTTCTTATTAGTTCTTTTTGTCTCCTGTCTCACAAATCTTGACCTCCCCCAAGATAATAAAAATATTATCTTCTTTCTGGCTTCTTGAAGAAGGTGTATGGTTTATTTCTGTATTGTTGATACAGTCCCTGTTGACATTCTGGGGTGCCAGAACGTAAGTGATTGGAAAGATTTGGGCATTTATTTCTCTTTTTGATGCCAGCTCTTGTCCTGCCTCCATCCACCACATAGTCAAGGACCTGATTAACACTTGCTTTCTAATCGCTGACACTAGTGATCTATTCAGTGATCAGGTAAGGATATTGCTCAACCTTCCAGGCTTCCAGAAGGAAGAAGCAGACATCCTGCCTCCCAGAGAGAAAGCGTGTGTGCATTTTTGGTTTGCGTTTAATCACTTATGGCACAGAGTCTGGTGCTGGTAAAATCTTACTTGCATTATCTTTATAAAATATTTAGTCATTTAATTATGTGAACTGCCAAGATTCTGGTGCATGCTTTAGTCATTTCCCAATTGAGCCTTCAGTACAATCTCTCAAACGGTCTCTTCCGAGCATCTATCACAAGATTACAATCTCTCCAAACCCATGAATCATATTTAAATGCTTTCCATATCCCATAATTCTCCTTTTACTGCTCTATTCAGTTAATTACACTTGCTCCCTATTCATCTGAGACATACAGTTTAGGGCTGGGATTTGGAGAGAAGAAAAAAAGTCAGAAACAAACTTCATAATGAAAGTTCCTTCACATTTGTGAGGTTTAATCCAGGTTTGTGTTCCAGCTTGCACTTTGAATTCTTTCCCTAACTACCTCTAAGTAATTCCATCTGACTCTGGGTTGGTTCCTATCTCTAAACCCACTGGTAGGAATCCCTTTGTATAAGGATCACCTTCAGGATTTTGTTGAAGATGTCTTCATATTTAATATGTTTCTAACACATCACCATCATCTCACTCATTCATGTTAATGAAAGCAGGCCATATCACTCAACTTTCTACAAAGAGTGGAGAATGAAAAAACCTGCACAGTACAGCCAGCTGGTGGGTAGTGATGCTATTAAAAAAAAAAATTAAAAATAAGCATTTGTAAATTGTGTGTGTGTGTGTGTGTGTGTGTGTGTGTGTAATTGGGTATAATAGCTAAAGTCATGATAATGCTATTAAGATAAGCCTAACACTGACAATATAGAAGCAAGAAAGATTTATCCAGTGCTGGCCATCAGAAGAGAAACCTGCTATTTCATAACAGTGAAATAAAACTTAATGCAAAAGCTTTATCAAAAGCTTGATACAAAATCCAGCTGGGAAGACAAGCAAAAGAAAGAAAGCAGATATTTCTCCTGTGGTCTCCAAGGCCTGCGTGATCGGTTCTGGCTTTCCCTCCGGCCTCATCTCCCACTGCTCCTTCCTGCCCTCTGCTTTAAGCACACCAGCCTCCCCACTGTTCTTCAGACACACCATGGGTGTTGCTACCACAGGGCCTTTGCACTTGAACTTTCCGCTCCTGGGAATGCTTTTCCTGAACTTAGCTCCCCTAATTCCTTCTGCCTGGATTCCAAAAGTCACCTTCTCAATGAGATCTTCTTTGGCCCTTTATCTAAAATTTCAAAAACCACCTCTCCAAAGCATCACGAACATTCCACTTCTCCACTTTATTTTCTTGGCCTGAGCACTTGTGGCCATCAAGTATGCTATCTAATTTAATTTATTTTCTTCTTATCATTTGCCTTCTACTGAAATGAAGCTCTGTGAGAGAAGGGGTTTTTCTTTTGTTTTGCTGAGTGCCATATTTCCAGTGCTGGCATACAGCTGGTTCTCAAAAGACATGAGTTAAATGAATAAACAAGTAAAATCACAAAAATGGATAATTCTCAAAGCAGGGAAACAGTGTAGCACATACCTGTGGAAGAACTGTTAATGTAAATGTGGAAACTGAGAAACATCAAAGAAAGCAAAGTTGCTAAGACAAACTCTGATAGTTGCCAACTCATTATTCCATCACCTCTTCTTCTTTTCCATAGAACCCTGATTGAGGGGAGAGCCATTATGGCAGCCAATCAAAAACTCCATTTCCCAGCCTCCCTTGCCTATAGGAGTGGTCTCATAACTAAGTTCTAGAAATAAGAGGACATTGTTGACTGAGGTTTCTAAGAAAGTGCCTTAACTGACTCAGCTGATGGGGGCCTTTTTGACCTCTCCCCTTCCTCTTGTTTCTTTCTTTCCTGAAACACAGATGTGATGGTTGGTGCAGCAAGAGTCATCTTGTGATTCTGAGGTAACCTTGAAGATAGACATGGCAGCCAGAGATGGTGAAAGAGAAGGGTGGAGGAGTCTGGGGATGGAGCATGGCCATTGCATCACCAATGGGCTACCTTCCTCAAGATTTCATTTTATGAGAGAAAAATGAACTCTTTGCTGGTCTAAGTTGTTATTTGGAGTTGCAGTACTAATAGTTGAATGCAGTTACTGACAGTTACTAACTCAAATTGTTGGACAGCATTGAGGCAACTGCTTTGCTTTTTTTGAGCACTCAGTGGTCATCCTGGGATGCGCTCAACATGGGCCATGCTTCAAAAAACTATGCTGTTCCCTGATTGTGAAGCATTTTCCACTCAGTGCTCCAGTATTACAATGTCTTTGTTTCATGGCCCTCCTACTACAATGGAGCTACCTCAGACCCACCCAAATGTCAGAAAACACAGTCATTACACAAACCCGGGCTTGTGTTGAAAGCACAGAATCTCATAATCATCAGTGATGACTCTAAAGTAGCTCTCATTTCTCAAGACATGGCCTAATCAAAGGGTGCTTGAAGCAAATCACACTAATAGTAACTTAAGTCATTTGAATATTTGCAAATCAGCTGCTTTACTCTAAATTCAGAAGTTTTGGGCTGGGCACATTGGCTCACACCTGTAATCCCAGCACTTTGGTGAATGAAGGTGGGCACAGTGCCTGAGCTCAGGAGTTTGAGACCAGCGGGGGCAACAGAATGAAACCCTGTCTCTACAAAAAAAAAAAAAAATACAAAAATTAGCCGGGCATGGTGGCATGTGCCTGTAGTCCCAGCTACTCAGGAGGCTGAAGCAGGAGGATTGCCTGAGCCCAGGAGATTGAGGTTGCAGTGAGCAGTGATCATGACAGTGCACTCCAGCTTGGATGACACCATCTCACAAAAAAAAAAAAAAGACGACAGTTTGGACTACATGTTTCAGAGGAAACTAAACATTTGTCTAGCACCCACAATCACGTGTATTTCTGGACCTGCTCCCTGCCTCCCACCACCTCTATCTACATTGTTAGGTGGATATCAAATGTAACAGATTTGTAAATTTATAAATTTACAAATGTACAAAATGTACAATTTACAATTTACAATTGTAAATTGTAAATCAGCAGAGTAAAACGACAACCCATAGAATGGGAGAAAGTATTCACAAACTACGCATTTAACAAAGGACTAATATCCAGAACGTACAAGGAATTCAAACAAATCAGCAAGAAAAATACAGACAATCCCACCAAAAAGTGGGTAAAGGATATGAAAAGACAATTCTCAAAGGAAGATATACAAAAGACCAACAAACATATGAAAAAAATGCTCAACATCACTAATTACCGGAGGAAATGCAAATTACAATTTGTAAATCTACAAATGTAGATTTACAAATGTAACCGATTGGTCCAAGCTGAAGCAGCTGACCCAATGTGGGCCAACCAGAGCCCTGTCCTAGGATTTTAGAAATGGAACTGTGGTCTCTCTCAGGATGGTGGAAACTGAACATATATAAATTTTGGAGCTTTTACTGGTGATACCTTGCCACTGAGACTGAGAAACCAAAATCCAGAACGCAGAGGAAAAAAAGATGTTGCAGCAGAAAGACCTAAAACATGTGTGTGTTGGTGAAAGGAAGAGAGACAGAGGGGAAGAATAATAGATGATAAATAGATAGATAGATAGATAGATAGATAGATAGATAGATAGATAGATAGATATAGAGATAAATAGATATTGAGGGACAGAGAAAAGAAGGCAGTGAGGAGAAGCCAATGAGTCAACAGACCTCCTTGGCTCCCCTAGAGTAGTTCAAGTGCCTGGCTCCAGTCCATTCCCAGCTCTTGTCTTTTACTATATTTCTTTATTTTTCTTTATTTTTTATTTTAAAAAATATTATTTCGATAATTTTGGGGGAACAGGTGGTGTTCAGTTACATTTATAAGTTCTTTAGTGGTGATTTCTGAGATTTTGGTCCACCCGTCACCCGAGCAATATACACTCTACCCAACATGTAGTCTTTTTATCCCTCATCCCCCCAAGTACCCAAAGTTTATTACATTATTCTTATGCCTTTCATCCTCATAGCTTAGCTCCCATTCATAAGTGAGAACATACAATATTTTGTTTTGTATTCCTGAGTTACTTCACTTAGAATAATGGACTCCAACTCTATCCCGGTTGCTGCACAGACCATTATTGAATTCTGTTTTTTGGCTGAGTAGTATTCCATGGTGTATATATACCACATTTTCTTTATCCACTCGTTGGTTGATGGATATTTAGGCTAGTGCCATAGTTTTTCAATTGTAAATTGCACTGCTATAGACATGCGTGTGCAAGTGTCTTTTTCATATAATGACTTATTTTCCCTTGGGTAGATACCCAGTAGTGGGATTGCTGGGTTGAATGGTTAGTTATCTTTTCACCACATCCACACAAACATCTATTTTTTTTTTATTTTTAAATTATGGCCATTTTTGCAGGAGTAAGATAGTATCTCACTATGGTTTTAATTTGCATTTCCTCCGGTAATTAGTGATGTTGAGCATTTTTTCATATGTTTGTTGGTCTTTTGTATATCTTCCTTTGAGAATTGTCTTTTCATATCCTTTACCCACTTTTTGGTGGGATTGTCTGTATTTTTCTTGCTGATTTGTTTGAATTCCTTGTACGTTCTGGATATTAGTCCTTTGTTAAATGCGTAGTTTGTGAATACTTTCTCCCATTCTATGGGTTGTCGTTTTGCTCTGCTGATAACTTCTTTTGCTGTGCAGATGCTTTTTAGCTTAATTAGGTCCCTTTTTGTTTGTTTGTTTTTGTTGCATTTGCTTTTGGGTTCTTGGTCATGAATTCTTTGCTTAAGTCAATGTCTAGAAGAGTTCTTCCGATGTTATCTTCTAGAGTTTTTATGCTTTCAGGTCTTAGATTTAAGTCTTTGATCCATCTTGAGTTGATTTTTATATAAGACAAGAAGTGAGGATCCAGTTTCATCCTTCTGCGTGTGGCTTGCCAGTTTTCCTAGCACCATTTATTGAATAGGGTGTCCTTTCCCCACTTTATGTTTTGTTTGTTTTGTCAAGCAAACAAAAGTATTTGATTTTATTTCTGGGTCCTCTATTCTGTTCCATTAGTTTATGTGCCTATTTTTATACCAGTACCACGTTGTTTTGGTAATTACAGCCTTGTAAAATTTGAAGTCAGGTAATGTGATGCCTCCAGGTTTTTTTTTTTTTTTTTTTTTTTTGCTTAGTCTTGCTTTGGCTATGTGGGCTCTTTTTTGATTCCATAAAAATGTTAGGATTTTTTTTTCTACTTCTGTGAAGAATGATGATGATATTTTGATGGGAATTGCACTGAATTTGTAGATTGCTTTTGGCAATATGGTCATTTTCACAATATTAACTCTACCCATCCATGAGTATGGGATGTGTTTCCGTTTGTTTGTGTCATGGACGATTTCTTTCACTAGTGTTTTATAGTTTTCTTTGTGAAGATCTTTCACCTCCTTGGTTAGGTATATTACTAAGTATTTTATTTTATTTTTTGCAGCTGTTATAAAGGGGATTGAGTTCTTGATTTGATTCTCAGCTTGGGGGTTGTTGGTGTATAGCAGAGCTACTGATTTGTCTACATTGATTTTGTGTCCTGAAACTTTACTGAATTTATTCATCAGATCTAGAAGCTTTTTGGATGAGTCTTTAGGGTTCCTCTAAGTCTCTCTGCTTCACATAATCTAGCTGGAGTCCATTTCTGTAATTTGCAACCAAAACTTAACTACCTTTAAGTAATAAACCATTAAATAATCTTTGGGAATTTGAGGAATAGTCAGTGATTTGTGCATAGTTTCTTAAAATGATACAACCATATATATGTATCACATATTGGTATTTTCCATTGAATCACATTTCTCTGAGCACCTACTATGGTCCCTATGGTGGGAATGAGGAAGACATATTCCCTGACCTCAAGGAGTTCATACTTCTAGCAGCAAAAATGGATATGTACTCACCTAGCAGGTTATGATGACATTTATTTCCCATCCACTCAATGAGATAGAAATGATTTTCATATGTAAGTAAAATAAAACTAAAATCCATCATGGATGGCAATGCTCTCAGGGTCATGCAACCATTAATCAGCAGACTGCTGAAACTCTTACTCAGATTGGCCTTACACCAAGGCCATTATTCTAATCATCACACAGTATTATAAACAACCTATAGCATGCCTCTGATAATGGACCCGGTTTTGAAAAATCACTGCAAAACCTATGAGCAAAATGGTTCATCCAGTCTAGTAGGAGAGTTTCTCCACTCTGCTACATCCATCTCTGTCTCCAAGGCTGTAGATCCCACTCCTGCCCCAACATTGTTCCAGAAAACATCCCCCACAAGCATCCAGCCTTCCCCTCACTTACCCAACTGCCATATCTATCCCTCCTGACTGCTTTGAACAGACTCAAGTCTCGTCCATCTTCACAACCCCTCCTCCTGCCACACTACTTCCCATCTTGCTCTCTTGCTTCCCCTTCATGTCAAACTCAAAAGATTTGTCTGGACTTAATGTCTTCATTTCTTTACCTTCAACTGTCTCATTACACACTGCAAACAGGTTTCTGCATCCATCACTCCACCAAAGTAACTTTGGTCGACATCGCCAATGACCTCTGTGTTATTATATAGTGCAGAGCCTATCCAGTACTCTTCTCTCTTGACCGCTCCAGAGCCATGTTCCTCCAACTTGAGACCCTTCTTTCCTTCCTTCCTTCCTTCCTTCCTTCCTTCCTTCCTTCCTTCCTTCCTTCCTTCCTTCCTTCCTTCCTCCCTTCCTTCCCACCCCCCTCTCTCTTCCTCTTTCTTTCTTAAATAAAATCCATTGAGGTAAAGTTTACATAGCATAAAACTAACCATTTACAGTGATTCAAAGACATTTAGTACAGTCACAGTCTCATGCAACTACCATCTCTATCTTGTTCAAAAACATTTCCATCACTCAGTCCAAAGCAAAATCGTTTATCTGCTAAACAGTTTATCCCCATTTTCCATTCTTCCCAACCCCTGGCAACCACCAGTCCATGCTGTGTCTCTATGGATTTATCTTTTCTGAATATTTAATGTAAGTGGAATCATATAATAGGTAACCTTTATGTCAGGCTTCTTTCACTTAGCAGAAGGTTTAGATGTTCATTTATGTTGTGGTATGCATTCGTACTTCATTCCTTTTTATGGCTAAATAATATATCACTCATGGATAGATTACAATTTGTTTATCCATGTATCTTTTGATAGATATTTGGGCTATTTCCTTTTCTTCTAGTTATTATGAATAGTGTTTCTGTGAACATACATGTACATGTACCTGTTTAGATACCCATTTCCAGTTTTTTTTTTTTTTTTGAGTTACCTAAAAGTAGATTGTGGGGTCATTTAAGAATTTTCTGTTTAACTTTTTGAGAGACTACCTGTTTTTCACAGGGGTTGAAAATCTTTCACATTCTTGCTGACAGTGCATAAGAGTTCCAGTTTCTCCACATTCTCATCAACACTTATTACTTATTTTTAAAAAAGTATCACCATTCTAGTGGGTGTGAAGTTGTACCTCATTGTGGTTCTGATTTGCATTTCTCTAATGACTAATTAGTCACTCCCTAATTTCCCTAATGATTGATGATGTTGAGCATCATTATATGGGCTTATTGGCCATTTGAATATCTTTTTGAGAGATATACCTATCATGTTCTTTGTTCATTTTTAACTGCATCATCTGTCTTTTTGCTGTTATGAGTTATTTATATATTCTGGATACTAGACCCTTATTAGATATAGGATCTGCAAACATTTTCTCCCGTTCTCTTTTCCCTTTCCTGATTATGTTTTTTGATACACTAAAATTTTTAACTTTGTTGAAGTCCAATTATGTTGCTGCCTCTGCTTTTGGTGTCATATCTAAGAATTCAATGTTAAATCCAAGCTCATAAAGTTTTACTCCTATGCTCTCTTCTAAGACTTTTAGGGTTTTAGTTCTTATATTTAGGTTGTTGATCACTTTTGAGTTAATTTGTCTATATCATGTGAAGTGGAGTTTAAAATTAATTGTTTTTTTGGGTAAATATCAAATTGCCCCAGCATCATTTGTTAAAGAGACAATTATTTCCCCATTGAATGGTCTTGGCACCCTTGTCAAAAATCAGTTGGCCATAAATGTCATTGAGATACTTTCTTACATTGGCTTTGGTGACTTACCACTCACTCTGGCCACTCTCTCTATTCCCTTTGTAGGCTCAACACCTTCTACCCAGCCATTAAGGCTCAGTCTTGCATATATTACCTTTGCCATTTCATTCTTGCTCTCTACACAATGTCTACCTTTAATTACCATCTATTTGCAGATGAGTCATAAGTGCAGATTTCTAGGTCAGTCTTCTCCCCAGACCTTCAAATCTGAATATTCAGCTGCCTACCTGCATGTGTCCACTTGGATATCACAAAGGCGTCTCAAAATTCCCATGTCTAAAGCCAAACTATGGATCTTCCCCCAAAACTTGGCCCTCTTCTGATGTGTTTTTATTAATGAATTATAACATCAGTTCTGTTATCCAAGCCAATAACCTGGGATTCAGTCTTTTTTCCTAACCTCTCATGACTAATCTCCCAGAAAGTGCTGTGAATTGTATATATTAGCTATCTCTCAAATCCATCTATGTCTCTCTCTCCACCAGCACCTCTCTCCTCTAAGCTACCTTTATTTCTCCCATGACCTCCTGAAGTAACCTTCTCTTTTGCCTACTCTCATCCCTTCTTGCCTCTTTCAAACTCTTCTCCATAATTGTAACCAGAGTAACCCTTTTGAAAAACAAATATATCAACTGTTCTCCAAAGAGTTCTTAAAACTCTTCCCATTCTTCTTAGACTAAAGATGGAAGTGATTAGCATGGCCTAGTAGACCCTGATGATTTGGCCTTAATCTCCTCACTGGCCTCCTCCCTCCGGTCCTTCTTTTGCTCTCTACACTTTAGCCACATTGTCCTTCTTCCAGTAACTCAAATGCACAGTGCTACCTCCAGTCACGAGGCTTTTAAACATGCTGTTCCTTCTGCCTGAAACACCTTTTTCATCCCATTCCCGCAGTCCCTTAGTTAACACTTATTTCTCCTTCAGTCCACCCTCACTTCCCTAGGGAAGGTTTGTCTGATCTCTCTAGCAAAGTCAATTCTCATAGGCCTTATCACAATAACACTTTTATTTGTGGAAGTCTCTCTACTAGAGGGTAAACTCCATTAGGGAAGAAACCGTGCTTGCTTTTGTTCACCATTGTATCATCAGTCTGGCACATAGTAGTTACTCAACAAATATTTGCTGATTGACATATTGAATGAAATATCTATTAAAGAATAAGTGAACACGGGAACAAAGGAGATATGTTCCATAAAGTTTATTCCAAAGTATACTCCTAGAGGCAATTATGAGAGTCATCATGAAGCACCTTGTACAACTGATCCTTGAGCAAAGTGGGGGTCAGGGTACTGATCCCTCATGCAGTCAAAAATCCGTATAACTTTTTAACTCTTCTAAAACTTGGCTAACAACCTACTGCTGACCCGAACCTTACCTATAACATAGTCAACAATAAGCTGCAGAAAGAACAATATTAAGAAAATCATAATGAAAAGAAAAAATACTTATGCTCATTAAGTGAAAGTGGATCATTACAAGCCTTCATCCTCATCATCTTCATGCCAGGTAGGCTGAGGGGGAGAAAGAAGAGGAGGGGTTGATCTTGTTTTAGGAGTAGTAGAGGCAGAAGAAAATCCATGTATAGGTGGAACTGTAAAATTTAAACCCTGTTGTTTAAGGGTCAACTGTATTTCTATGTACTAATATCAAATGTTTTAAAATAAATTTTCCTAAATATCATTTGATATATGTCCTCTTAAAAGTGAGCTACCATTCAATTTACTATAACAATACAAGTTTGAAATACGTACAGATAAGCTGGGCTTGGTGGCTCACACCTGTAATCCTAGCACTTTGGGATTGCCTGAGGCAGGCAGATTGCCTGAGCTTAGGAGTTTGAGACCAGCCTGGCCAACATGGTGAAACCCCATCTCTACTAAAAATACAAAAACTAGCTGGGCGTGGTGGTGGGCACCTGTAATCCCAGCTACTTGGGAGGCTGAGACAGGACAATCACTTGAACCTGGGAGACAGAGGTTGCAGTGAGCCAAGATCACATCACTGCACTCCAGAGCCTATGTAACAGAATGAGCCTCTGTCTCAAAAAAAAAAAAAAAAAAAGAAAGAAAGAAATAAATACAGTTAAACGTAATAGGAAAATTTAATGACTATATGAAAACAGTCATAAACATTGAGGATCACAATTTTTAAAAATAAATGAGGTGACATACCATGTCCATGGATGAGAAAGTTAATATTGCAAAGATGTTACTGCTTCCCAAATATAAGTTGAATTCAATTCTGATCAAATTAATTTATTAATTTGCATAATCAAAAAATTATTGGTTAAGTACTAAGTGTTTATTGGTAAGTATTAAATGACAGGGAAGGTTTAAAATTCATCTGAAAATCAAATGGGCAAGACTATTGAAAACATTAGGCTGGGCGCGGTGGCTCAAGCCTGTAATCCCAGCACTTTGGGAGGCTGAGACGGGCGGATCACGAGGTCGGGAGATCGAGACCATCCTGGCTAACATGGTGAAACCCCGTCTCTACTAAAAAATACAAAAAACTAGCCGGGCAAGGTGGCGGGCGCCTGTAGTCCCAGCTACTGGGGAGGCTGAGGCAGGAGAATGGCGTAAACCCGGGAGGCGGAGCTTGCAGTGAGCTGAGATCCGGCCACTGCACTCCAGCCTGGGCGGCAGAGCGAGACTCCGTCTCAAAAAAAAAAAAAAAAAAAAGAAAACATTGTGAAAAAGAATAATAAAGAATAATGAGATGACAGATACAAAAACATAAAACTAAAATTATGAAACCACTGTGTTACTGACACAAGAACAGACAGATCAGTGGAACAGAATATAGATTACAGAATTTCAAATCCTTGGGAAAATGAATACAACAAGCAGTTTTAGGACAATCAGTTGGCTATTTGGAAAAATCAAATTTTATTTTTATCTTATAACACATAAAAATAATTCTAAATAAATACAGATTACATAAAAAAATGAAAAAATAAATACTTGAGTAGAATATTAAATAGATACCAGTTTCCACGGTGGAAAAGAATTTCCAAGCCTTAATGAAAATGAAAATACCATGAAGGACTTGAGAGGTAAATGTGTGTGCATAAAAATGAAAGAAACGTTATGATTTTTTTTTTGAGACGGAGTCTCGCTCTGTCGCCCAGGCTGGAGTGCAGTGGCCAGATCTCGGATCACTGCAAGCTCTGCCTCCCGGGTTCACGCCATTCTCCTGCCTCAGCCTCCTGAGTAGCTGGGACTACAGGCGCCCGCCACCATGCCAGGCTAATTTTTTGTATTTTTAGTAGAGACGGGGTTTCACCGTGTCAGCCAGCATGGTCTCTATCTCCTGACCTTGTGATCTGCCCACCTAGGCCTCCCAAAGTGCTGGGATTACAGGTGTGAGCCACTGTGCCCGGCCTATGATATTTTTAAAATAATTAAAATCAAAAGATAGCTGTCAAAGTAGGTAGAATGCAAAATATCTTATATACAAAAGGTTAATAACTTTAAACTATAAACAGTGTTTACAAATCAGTAAGAAAAATGAAACCCTTCTAAACAAACAGTCAAAAAATCCAAACAGCCAATTCACAAGAGAATACCAACAACCAATTAGCTAATGATAAACGTTTAACATCACTAATAATTGAAAAAGACAAATTAAAACAATTAATCACTATTTTCCTCTTATTATATTCAAAGGGTCAGCAAGAAAGAAAAAAAATATAATAGACATATTGAAATACTGCTGGTAGTAAATTAAATGGATGTATTCTTCCTATAGTGTAATTTAAAAAAATATTTCAATCAATAGTCTTGAATATATTCTCTACTTTGAACTAGTCACTTTATTTCTAGGAATTTTCTTCAGCCTAATAAAATGGTCTGAGATGTGCACAAATGTGTATGTGTAAGGATCTTTATTACAATGTTTCCTGTAATAATAGCCACAAATTGAAAACAACAAGTAGGTTTTGACATGTCTAAATGCATTAGGTAAGCATACGTGATGGAATGCTAGCAGCCCTTGAATATGCTTTTAGTTAATAAAATGGAGAAATGCACACAATATAATATAGTGAAAGGAAGAGAGGGACAGATAAATACACAGGGTTACAGTGTGGAAAGAAATACACAATGTCATCACTAATTTTTCCTGAAAGGTTAGCTTATAGATGTGTTTTATTTATTTGATATTTGTCCTAGCATGCTGTCAATTATCTACCAAAAATAGAGTATTTTTGTTTATTTTTTCTTTAAGATTTTCAACATAAATGCATTATCATTGTAAAATAATTCAGTAATGGGTTAATTTATGGAGCCCCTCTTCTCCTATTCACCTCCACAGAAGTAATTACAGCTCAAGGTTAGTATATATCCTTCTAGACATTTTTATATATATTTACATATATGAATGTACATAGTAACTATTTTTATTATCAGAAAAAGAAATCTATTTAATATAAAACAAAAAGAATTAAGGGAATAAAAAGAAAGTTGGCCAGCTATTTTAGCAAATTATCCAATAACTGAAACATATGCAGCGAAGCTGTTGCCTTTATTTCAAAATCATTTACCTCACCTTTTAATGACTTGAAAAAAATCTTAAGGGAAAAATTCTAAATTTGGGGTGGTGGGCAAGATAAATTAATGAAGAGCTGAAATAAATGAAAAGGAAACTCTCTTCTGGCCCTTCCTTTGTATTAGAAAACGTTAACCACACACCAATTGATGATCTTTCATTAAAATTTTTAAGTATGTACGTTTAGAGTGTAAAAGCAATGTTTGCAATACAAATAAACACAAAGGAAAAAATACCCTAGCAAAATAAGAGGGCAGACCAACCCACGTTGAGTATCTCTGCTGCCAAGACAAGCTTCTGTTTGTTCCCTAAGTGCTGATGATAGGCAGGAAGGTGAGGGCCAGGATATTAAACGGCTCTAATCCCATTCTACTTTATGACTAGCTTGAGAAATGACCTCTAGCGAGATCTGGCCCTTGTTCTATCCAGCAACTAGATTTTTCTTACAGAAAATAAATTAAAAAGGTGTGACCTTGCTGAAGGCTTGCCGAGAAAATGAGGTACATCTTGTCACAAGCAGAGGAGCCTATTTGTTCAATTTGAAAGGCTGCCGCTTTGCTCCGATTAGAAGTTAAGATAAAGGCTGGGGATGAAAAGAGGAGAAACATTTCCAAGCGAGGAAATTAAAGAGCTACATTGGAGACCCTTTCAGCACTACAGTGGGCTTTTTGTGTGGGGTTTATCGGGCCCCATCAGCCACACCTTGTCCCTGTGCTTGAGGCTCCTTCTCCTCCGAGCACACAAAAGACTGCCATGTAGGGAGAGGATGAGAAATCCCCTCTCTGATAGCCATCAGCAGCACCCACCCCGCTTCCCTGTAGGTCGCAGCAGCAGAAAGTGACCCACCCAAATCTGATGCACTGTGCGAAAAAGACTCAAAGTCATTTCATCGCATCCACCGAAGGGGCCCAGTCTAGAAGCTTCCTACCTTCCCTGCCAATAAATGTATCACATCTTGGAGAATTTCTCCAAAATTTGCTAGAATAAATGGGCATTGGAATACCTTTGTGTCCATAAAAGTTTCAAGCCAACAGAAACTCCTGCCCAAACCCCTGAAGCAAAGAAACCTTTCAACTCTTGTCATCGTTTTATAGACATCTTTTACACGCCAGCATATCTTTCAACTTTTGAAATAATAGCTTTGTATGGGAAAGAAAGAGCTAAGAAAAAAATGCTGGGCTTTTTTCCACATGCTCTAAATTTACATCCAGCATTCTATGCCCCGGTTCCCTCTATATACTAAGGTTCTAGAGAATGGCTGGGAAGGCCAGACTCCTTAACTAGAACTTGATGACCTTGACTGTATGAAACCAACTCATCTTTCCAGTCTTATTGCTATTCATTCCCTTCCACCTTCCAATCCCAAACATGTTTTTCACTTTTCTACCTCCATGCTTTTACTCGAGCTGATAATGCTACTAGAATTCCCTTCCTCAGCGTATCTTTCTTTCTAACCCCTAGCTGTCTACACTGCCATTTGTCTTGATTTGTTTTAAAGTTATCTTCTCAGTATCCATAGTCTGCCTGTTTGGAAAGAATCCCACACCTTATAAACATTGGTGGAAGAAGGGCATTCAACCCACTGTGAAAGGTAAAAGAGAAAGATAGGCTCTCTTCCAGTTCTTGGCAATGCGACTGCATCTGGATCTGGAGTTTTGCAGGAGCGAATCAAAGATGCACAACAGCTGAGAACCACATTGAGTGTCCAGCAGGAGGGGTGAGATCCAGCAACGCCACTTGGGAGAGTCCGGCAGGTGGGCTGCCCCAACCGAGTTGTTCCCTGGGATGACCTTGGCTGTGTACTTCACTGTTATTTAATAGATTTCCCTTGGTTCGGTCCCAGTTTTCACTCTCCATGGATTCTTGAGTCAATATATTGTTTCTAATACATTTCTTTTCTTCTAAAGTTAGCTACTGCCCATTTCTGTTGCTTGCAACCATGGGTACCAGCTAATACACCCTTTTTTAAGGCACAGTTTTCCTATTGCCATATCCATATGGTTTTATTAGGTGTATCCATTTATAATGCATCTCTCATTGCTCTCTGCTCACCCAAACTTTGTCCTTTCACTTGACAGCTATTTATTGGGCATCTGTCAATACACGTACTTGTATTTAGTGCTAGGAATCAGAAGCGAGCCAAAAAATGTACATGATATTTTTCTGGGATATATGAAAAATTTAAAACCCCAATATTAAGTTACTATAATGACAATTGAAGGAGAGTTAAGTACAATGGGAGCAAAATGAAAAGGAGACAGAGATAGCTGGCTGCAGCAGGTGGAGGGAGAAATGCTCAGGGAAGGGTGCCATGGGGAAAGATTAGTTTCTCTGTGAGCACTGAGCAGGAATAAGCCAGAAGGAGTGGAGGGGAACAGAGGACAGGGTTGGCTGAAGCACGCAGTGTATTGTCCAGACACTGGAACTAGGATTTGAAAAAGGCCTGAGGTCAAAAAGAAGAATGGGAAGACCAAGGACTTGGCAACAGCTGAGTAAAAGGGAGCTTGGTAAGAGATGACACTGGAGGGGCAGGCAGGGCCTTGTTGGAGCTTGGGACAGCCCTGTCCACTGCCCAGATGGTGATGGCCACCCCATCCCTGGGAGGTGCCAGCTTATGCATTTTGTTACCCTGACACCATAACTACCTTTGAGCTCATCAGAATATTCATGCTAATTTTTCTTTGTGATACTGTGGCCCCCATAACTAAACTAATATTACTCCGTGAGAGGGGGGACCATATCTTCCTGGTCCCTGTCAACCCCCTAGAGCCTACAGGCACCCATTGCATGTTTGTGAAGTGGAGTTGCCTGCCTCGCATTGACATTCCCTAGGAACAAAGACAGCAGTGTTCACGCTTCACCCATTTCTGCCTCCCCCGTGAGCCCAGCATGGCTTCTCGTTCTTACTTAGCCAGTCCTCCAAGGTTTATTTTATTGGAGTTTGCAATAATGTCCTTGAAGCAGAGCAAGATTCTCAAGTGCCTTCTGATCTATCAAGAATGCTTTAGCTTACTCCACTCAGGTTTCAGTGTTGAGTGTATAAACACTGAACTACTTGAGAACTGGTGATAGTGCACTAGGTTACATTTATGGAAATATGTGTAGTGATAATGGGGCCCAGTAATAAGGCTGTGTATTGTAGAACAGACTGTATATCGGGTCCTGAATAGAACATTTATCTGCACGAATGAGTTCATGTCTCTAGAACCTGTTTACCTATTTGAAATATACCTAGATGAATGCAGTGCCTCACCCCATCCAAAGACTGAGAGGAGACTGGTGTCTTATCTGAGTTTACATGGCAATGTCAAGGTGGTCTGGTTCTAGTTTCTATTTCTTTACATAAAACTACTAAAAGAATTGGAGGGGGAGTTGACCCCTAGACAACAGTAGAAGGGGTCAGCACGTCTTATGGCCAATGGTGTTGAGCATAGAAATATCTAATGTTCCATTTGAAGGTGGCTGCTCTTTTGTGATGCAAACACTCTCTGTCTCTTTTCTCAAACTTTAGCAAAGTCTTCTATGTCAGTTTATGTGAGTGGATATTAATGTGGAAATCATGAAGTCTAAGTTCTAGGCCAGGCATTGTGGCTCACGCCTGTAATCCTAGTGCTTTGGGAGGCCAAGGTGGGAAGATCACTGAAGCCCAGGAGTTCAAGATTAGCCTGGGCAACATTGTGAGACATTTTCTCTACTAAAAATAAAAAATAAATAAAAATGAAAAAGAAAAAGAAGTCTAAAGCCTATAGCTGAAGTATTTTGGGATACGTTCAGCACAGAAGTATGAGGAGAGAATCCACGGAGTAGAACTAACTAAGTAGAAACCAGACACATGAATGAAAAGCAAACAAGCAAACAAAACAAAACAAACCCTTTAGCCACTCCCTACCTTCCAGAATCCCCTGAAAGATTAGGAGGGCCATGGAGGATCTCCCCATGCTTGGGACCGGGATCATGCCAATTTATGTTGGTACTTAAGAGACAGAAAACGTCAGCCGACATCTGGGTCAAAGTCAAATGCCACAGTAAGAGGAGGCGGTCCTTCTGGTCTTCTCTAACACGAACTTTCCGATCCAGTTTCTTCACAAACATTTAAATAATAATTGGCTAGCACTTTAGTTTTGAGAACATCATTTTAAGAAAATAAGCCTCTCAGTACATTTTCCCCCTAAATACCCTAAATAAATGTACTTCATAGTATGACTTGTACAGCAAAATAATTTGTTTAGTGAATGAAACTCCAGTGTTGAAATATCACCAAGATGATCTCTGGGCTTGGCCTTACTTTGTTTGTATTATTCAGCATTCTGAGAGTGTTGGATGCTTGGTTGCCTGCAAGAACAAGGGGAATGCTACCAATTACCAGGAAACCCAATTGTCAGAAATGCCTTGCTCTTCAGAACTGCTGGTGACAAGGGGGAGAATGACAGCATCCTCAGAATATTACTAAACATTGCTCAGAACAACTTACAGTATCCAACATTAACTGCTGCTGGCTGGGACCACAGACAGAGGTTGCATTGGGAATATTTCCCCAACAGATTTTTAGAGTCCTTCAAGTTCACCTTCTATTAAATAGAGATCCAAAGAGTATTTGTAAGACACTTGGTATACCACACCATTTAATAACAACGTTTATAGTGTCACTGTGTCCCAATTTGTTTACCCTATCTGTTAATATACTTTATTTGTGACTAAAGAACCAGTTCTATTACCTTTTGCTTCTCCCTAGTGACAATAACTAATACCATTTTTAATTAATTATATTAATGCATAATGATCTTATAAGCTTAGTACTGTTATTCCCCTAGTCTTACACATGAAGACAATGAAATTAGTGAGATGAAGTGTCTCCCCAGGGTCCAGGTCCCCTAGCTAAGAAGAGACAGATAGGATCAGATCTAGAGCTTGAGTTTTTCACCATGGTCCATATTTTTAACTATAGTCTGACACATTACTGTGCTGCTAGCATGAGCGAAACACAGTGTGGCTAAACCAGGTCCATGTCCAGTGCCTCTGGACTTCTATTCAAACATGTTTCCACCTGTCATGGTCAACCAAACCAAGAAGCAGACCAGGATCGACTTTAATATCCCTGCCTCACCCTAGTTCACTCACCCCCTGCTCCTCCCCATTCCTCCTTCATGCTTTGGTAAGATCAATGATAAAGCGATACTGGTGAGTTAAAACTATAGGCATTGAGGCCGTGCATAGCGTATAATGTCTGTAATCCCAGCATTTGGGGAGGCCAAGGTGGGAAGATTGCAAGAAACCAGGAATCCAAGACCAGCCTGGGCAACATAGTAAGACCCCATCTCTACCAAAGCAATGCAAAGCTTAGCTGGGGATGGTGGCATGTGTCTGCAATCCCAGCTACTCAGGAGGCTGAGGCAGGAGGATCACTTGAGCCCAGGAGCTCAAGGTGCCAGTGAGCCTGGACAATAATGGGAAACCCTGTTTCTAAAAATTACAGACCTATAGATATTGAGTAAAAGTTCGTTTCAGTATATATTTATAGCATGTACATTACAAAATTGAATAACACACAATGTTATAACTTTGGTTTACCTAATGAATATTTTGTTATTTGAGGAAATAAAGAGTCATTGATTACAGACCCAAGGGAGTCAATTCAAAGGGGCAATTGTGAACGATTCTAACAGTGGGCACCAAGGCCTGATTGGGGCACAAATACTGGACAAAACAAACCCTGGACTGTTACCTCGATCAGTACAAACGCCAGGGATGGTGCTGGAAAAATCCATGAGTATGGGCCAGGAAAGGACCCGAGAATACCAGAGACCAGAGAATAAGAAAGAACATTGAGAAAAATGTGACCCAGGTTGAGAAGCTCTCTAATAAAAGAGTGCGGGAGCAGCTTCCCTGCTTCCACCCTTACAACAACTGTGTGTCAACTGCAGTCAGGTGGGAACCCAGGCCTTTAGGTTCAGCTGATCTTGAACTCCAATCCCACGGCCTGTGGCAAATATGCCATGTAGTCTATGAGTGTCCCCCTTCCCTTAATTTCTCTTCCTTCACATTCCTGTGACCACACAAGCTATCCCCACATCAATAGGAACTGGAGGCTCCACCAGCACCTTCACCAAGCATCATGAGTCCAGGAGTTTTACTGAAAATTTTGGGGGTGGAGGTGTGCAGGACCATTATGTTATCACCCACAGTTTCTCATTAGATCCATGGTTTGACTTCTCCCTGGCTCCCCCCATGATAAACACCTTCTCCGCCTCACTCAGAACCTTCTACCTCTTCCTAGGGCCCTCTGGAGTCTCTGTTTCTAACCCAAGCACACTTCCAGTATTTTCACTCCAAGGAAAGTCTTCTGGCCCAAGACGAGACCTGGTGAATAATGATTTCTCCATTTCATGACCTGGGCACAATCTAAGAATGGCCGGGCTATGGGGAGCAGTACAGGATGTGATGGGGTACTGTTATGAGGCCAAATGAGTCTCTGAATCAGTTCTTCTGTTTTCTGTTTCCTTAGATTTCCACCTCCCCAAAGTGAGATTTTGCTTTTTTTTTTTTTCTTGCAGATAGGGTCTTGCTCTGTTGTCCAGGCTAGAGTATAGTGATAGGATCATGGCTCACTGCAGCCTCAACCTCCTGGGCTCAAGCAATCTTTCCAATTCAGCCTCCCAAGTATCTGGGACTACAGGCACATGCCACTATGCCCAGCTAATTTTTTTTTTTAATTGTGGCAATGGGGTCTCCCTATGTTGCCCAGGCTGTTCTCAAACTCCTGGGCTCAAGGGTTCCTCCTGCCTTGGCCTCCCAAAATGCTGCAATTATAGGCACAAGCCACTGCACCTGGCCAGATTTTGCTTTTTAACTTGAGTTGGGCCTCTTACTGTTCAGGATTTTTAAAAACAACACCCAAAGTGAGAGGTTCAGAAAGTACCCCAACAAGCAATCCGTTGTCCCCCACTTCAAACATCTTACCCGTGACCACTTCTCCCTTCAGAAGCCCATCTTTAAGGTGACCATAGGACTGAGATCTGCCCAGAGTTGACACATTTGATGCATACTGGTCCTTAAATAGAACATATCAGGTACATAAGAGATCTCCTTAGCCCACTCAAGTGTTGACCAAATCCATTTCTCTTGGACAATGGAGTTAGTGCGTTACCCCTTCATCAGCCGCTCTCACATGAAGAACTTCTCTGAGTAAGGAAGGTGTCCTTGCTCTTATCGAAAGATTGACTGAAAAGCAGCTAAGTTGTTTTCTATCCTCAGTAATTCCTGTTGAAATTGAGTTGTAAATAACCAAAAGCTTGGAGAGGGAAAGGCGATGAAGTGAAAGAAGGGAAAAGAGAGGAGAGAAAGGCAGGAAGCTACCCTTTTTTGAGAACCTACTATGTGCCAGACACTAAAAAAAGTAATTCTTAAAATTGATAGAAGCCCTTAGAAAATGGATTGGTGGTCTTTTTCTACTTGAGTTTTAATTAAGTGATTTTTCAGTTTTATAGCATGCTTTGGTATGCTATAAAAGGGCCTTTGCCACATTTTATAATCATCCTCTTCTTTCTTAAGCTTTCCTTTCAGAAACAATTTTGTATATTCTAATTGCAAACTGTAGTTCAAGTTCCTGAAACACTTTCTTGTAATTATCACCAAACAAATGCAGTGATTTCACAAAGCCCAAACATGTGTCACATTAATTCTCGCAAAGAAAATACTTTCATTTTTCTTGGACTCCAAGCAAAATGGACCATAAGCAAAGTGTTTGATAAAATGACAGGTGGAATTCCATCCAATTAAGACATAAATATTTTTCCAGAGGCTAAACTCACTGCAAAATAATAATCTTCACTCAACACACCTTTACATGTCTTTGGCAAAACACCTGTCTAAAACTGTTAACACTAAATATTTTGGGAGCTCTGTACTTCAAAGACATCCCTGAAAACGTCAAGCATTGTTAAAATGTTGAAGTAATTTTGGTTAAATGCTTCTGTGACAACTGTCGGACTTGATTTGTTTTAGCTGAATACATTCTGAATATTGCTTGGAATCTGTGAGTTGGTCATTTGCCAAAAGATGAGAAATGGGCTGAAGTCAAAAGAATTATATGCATCAAAGAAATGAAAAAAATGGTGGGAATCTTTGTTTTTTTAAAAAAATGCAATTTATCCTCTAAGTTGGAAGCTTCAAAAGAACATTCTTACCAGTTGATAGACTTTGTAGTAAAATGATAAAGTATACACTGGAAATTATTCTGATTCTTGGCCAAATTCATACCTGTAGAGTCACACCTATAGTTCCTTATGCAGAAAGAAGAGCATTTTAAAGTAGTTTGATGAAAATAGGGATTAAGTAATACAAAACTGAGTGTTTCCCTAGGAACGTCTAGTTAGTTGGTTACCAAGTCCTTATAGTTCATGGAATCACAGAAGAAATAATAGAAGAAGTAAAAACATTAGAGAGCATCTAGTCCAACAATATCCTTTCTCCCTGCACTGCCTCCATGTTCAGATGGGTAAGTTGAGGCCCAGAGATCCAAAACCAGTGATCGTTGGTTAACAGATGTGCCTACTACAAAGAGCTTAAGTTTGGGCTGAAAGGAGGGTGTGGTGGAGACACAGAACACATCAACAGATGGTAAAAATGCAGCATAAATGTGAAAGACGTAGAGTGAGATTGAAAATAAGAACTAATGTTAATTGGATAATCATGATGGGCCAGGCATTGTGTTGGATTATGTGCATGATCTCATTTAATTCCTGCAGTTACTTATGCACTAGGGTGCCATTATTATTCCCATATATAAACAAAATCTCTAAGCAACTTGTCCCAGTTAGGTAGCTAGCAATTGATAAAGTCAAGACTTGGACTTGGTTCTGTCTGACTTCAAAATCCTCGTTCTTAATCATTAACTCCCCTTCCAACGCTTACGACTCCAACTTATTTCTTTTCCTTAAATCCAAGTAGGCACCACAATAGCTGGAGAAATGTAGGGTGATGATAATGATTTGGAGTTTCCCGATCAGCCGCGGGTCACACCTAAGCTATTAAGTCTGGGGAAAATATGTTATCCAAGCTAAGGGTATAATGACCATGGTCTGAAATTTTCCATGAAATTCTAAATAAAATATTCTGTCGCATTGTCCCCATAAGAACCCTCATGCTTGATAAAGCATGTGCTCAAAACTAATTTACAGAATGTATCAGTCCTTGACTCAATCTAAGACTCTTGGAGCCAACCAAGAATTACCCATACCCCTGGGCTGCCAGACCATTCACCCTATATATTTTTATTGAATACCTTTGAGTCTAAGTCCTACCTCCCTTAGACTTCAGCCAGACCAAAGCTGAACATGGAAGAGGTCAGTTATTTCATTTTTTTCTTCAAAACAGAGCTTTTTTTTTTTTTTTTTTTTTTTTTTTCTGAGATGGAGTTTTGCTCTTGTCACCCAGGCTGGAATACAATGGCATGATCTTGGCTCACTGCAACCTCTGCCTCCCAGATTCAAGCAATTCTCCTGTCTCAGCCTCCCAAGTAGCTGGGATTACAGGCGCCTGCCACCGTGCCCAGCTTATTTTTGTATTTTTAGTAGAGAAGGGGTTTCACCATGTTGGCCCAGGCTGGTCCTGAACTCCTGATCTCAGATAATCCACCCACCTCGGCTTCCCAAAGTGCTGGGATTACAGGTGCGAGCCACCACGCCCAGCCATGACAGGGCTCTTTCTACGGGGAGTGTCAGAAACCCAAGTCAACCTGGCAGAAGCAGAAAAGGGGAAATACCATCTCAGTGAACTGAAACCTCTAGGCAGGTTTGCTTTCAACTACATCTTAATTCAAGGACTAAAATAGGATCATCAACAGGACTTTATCCCAGCCCTTTTCATTTCTCAGTTCTGTTTGTCTCTTTTGTTGGTGGCACTCTTGAGTGGAACCTCTCCACATGGAAGCCAGGTGACCCCGCCTGCTCCCCAGCAGTTCTGGGCTCACATCACTCTTGTTGCCAGCATTTCCATCACAAAGAGATTTTCTCTTTCTCCATCTTTCCAACAAAAGCCCTAGGTTGTGTTTCTTAGGATTATCTTCTTCACGTGCCTACCAATGAACCAATCCTGGGGGTCTGAGATTGGGGGGACATGCTGGTTGGCCAGGCCTGGTCATGTATCCACCTCTAAGGTATGAGGCTGTGAGTCCCTGTGTGATCACATGATTAAGAGTAGGAAAATCTGGGACCTATTGCCAGAAGTGGGAGGAACCAACATCCCTCAAACAGACAAAATCAACGGACGTTCGCAGCACCTCCTGTCTCTGGGACACTGCCGTCTAGGACAGGAATAAGGGACTAGAGTGTATCTAGAATGGGTACAAAGAAGCTGAAAAGGGAAGGGGTTTGGGAAAGTAGAGGCAACGTGGTTCTCAAACTTCAGCTGCAACAGAATCACCTGGGGAGCTTTGATAGAAATGCAGGTTCCTGGTCTCCATTCCCAGATATTTTAATTCAGCAGATCTGGGATATGAGAATTTGCATTTTCAATGAGTTCCTCTAAATGATTGTGATGCCAGTGGATACCTGAGCACTCTATTTCAAGAAACATTGGTTTAGTTCTTAGGAAGATAGGCCAGTTACTGAGTATTAAATGAGTTTCACTAAATTCCAAATAATAACCAGAGGGAGTCTAAATCACACACAGTGAATTTTGGCATTGGCTTTTCTGAATTTCTCTTGCTCAGTAACTGCACCTCTTACTACCTCTTGGGTAGTGCAGGTGCTTAATAAACACTTCTGGGAGAAGAAGATCTTCATCAAGGCACCTTGCTGAGGACTGGTTTGTTGACCAAATAACAGAAAGATATATGGGACTTATAAACAGCCTTGAATGCCAGCTCAGAAACTCTGTATAGCTTGGTAGCAAATGCACAGCCTGATAATGGGAATATCATATTTCAGTGAAAGAAACAGGAATCTAACACCTTAAAAGAAAGGAAAAGAGGCTGGGCTTGTTGGCTCATTCCTGTAATCCCAGCACTTTGGGAGGCTGAAGCAGCTGAATTGCTTGAGCCCAGGAGTTTAAGACCAGCTGGGGCAATATAGTGAGACCTCGTCTCTACAAAAAATACAAAAAGCTAGCCAGGCATGGTGGCACCTGCCTGTGGCCCCAGCTAGTTGAGAGGATGAGGTGGGAGGATCTCTTGAGCCCAGGAGCTTGAGCCTGCAGTGAGCCAAGATGGCACCACTCCACTCTGTCTCAAAGAAAAGTAAGACTCTGTCTCAAAGAAAAGAAGAAAGAAGGAAAGAAAAAGGAAGGAAAACATCTCCAATCTCCATCATTAGGAAAATAATTGTATTTAAAAAGTAGAAAAGTAGAAACATGGTATTGTAATTTGAATCGTCTCTCTTCTCTGCCCCTCCCCTTCTCTTCTTTTTAAATGCACCTTTGGTATATATCCAAGCAGGTAACTCTTATGGAACCCAAAACTCTTTTGAAAGTGCTCCCCACAAGGGTGACAGGGCAGAAATCCCACCCAGGAAAGGTCAATCTAACCAGGTCCCAGGAGAGCCTGCTCCTTGAAACCTGAACCATCCCCAGCGCTATCACTTCAAGACCGGGAGACCTAAGAGGATTAAGGTAAGTGTCCCTCCTAAAAGCCTGAAGAAACAAAGCTTAGTTTTTAGCATCACAAAGGAGCACACAATTATATAGGTTCTGAAGGAGGGGAGATAGGTTAAGACTTTTGGAGTGGGGGTGGGGGTGAGGAGGACGCTGAACAGAAGAGGCAAATCTAAGCCGGGGAGGGAACATTCCTGCAAGATTATCCACTGTTTACAAAGAAGTAGACCGTAACTGAGATTTACGCAAAAGGAACAAAGAAGACATGTACAGGGGAACCTTTTAGGCTTAATTTACTAATTTACTAAGTGTGCAAATGATTGAACCAAATTGTGGACTTTTCCCCCCTCACTATATAATAAGGGTTGTGAGGATTCTTAGGATAGTGAATACTAAAGTCAGTACAGTTGTTCCTTGATATTCGTGGGGAATTGGGTCCAGGACCTTCCTCGGAATACCAAAATCCATGGATGCCCAAGTCCCTGGTATAAAATGGAGTAGCATTTGCATATAAACTATGTGCATCCTTCTGTCTACTTTCATTATCCCTAGATTGCTTGTAACACTTACTACAAAGTAAATGCTGTGTAATTGGCCATTAAGCTGTATTGCTTAGGTAACAATAACAGGAAAAAATGTCTATATGTTCAGTACAGAAGTAACTTTTTTCCCAAATATTTTTGAGTTTCAGTTGGTTGAATCCATGGATGTAGAGCCCATGGATACGGAGGGCTGACTGGACCACAAGGGAAACTTGGTCATTTTCCAGATGACAAAACAAACTTTTAAAAATAACTTCAGGCTGGGCATGGTGGCTTATGCCTGTAATCCCAGCATTTTGGGAGGCTGAGGCAGGCAGATCACCTGACGTTGGGAGATCAAGACCAGCCTGACCAACATGGAAAAACCCTGTCTCTACTGAAAAAAAGAAAAATACAAAATTAGCTGGCATGGTGGCACATGCCTGTAATCCCGGCTACTTGGGAGGCTGAGGCAGGAGAAACGCTTGAACCCAGGAGACGGAGGTTGTGGTGAACTGAGATCACACCATTGCATTCCACCCTGGGCAACAAGAGTGAAACTCCGCCTCAAAAAATAAATAAATAAATAACTTCAAAGATACTTTACTATATGTTCTGCGGTGGGCTAAAATTACTTAACCCCCCTACAAGCCTTGGTTTATAAAGAAATTTGACTGAATTAGTAATTAAAAATTTAAAAACATTTTAAAGAAATTTGACTCAATTACTAATTACAAATTTAAAAACATTTTGAAGGCCGTGAACCCATTTGAAAATCTAAAGGAATCTATGAACTTCAGAAAAATGCAAGTATATGCAAAATTGTGCAAGTAAGTCACTTATTTCATTGGAAAGATATTCCCTTCATATAGTCATAAAAGATCAATTTTCATAAAACATTTTGTGTCCTTCACTCCTTTTTTCCCAGACAGAAGTGAATGACCTTCTCCCTGCCCTCAAAAGGAAACAGACACAGATTGCACAAATAATGCAAAAACTAAACTTTAACTCTGCTCCAAAGTACATTTCCAACAATGACTTCTACCTGCCCCCAACTGACAAGGATTTGCCACTGTCCACTGTACCAGTAAGGTCATTGCACCAGCACTGACCAGGTTCCACCCCATAATTCCTCTGTTCCCAAAGGCACATGTTAGCATTTCTGGGCAAAGAAAGGGTGGCCTCTTAGAGTCCATTTGATGTGGGCAGCATCCCCTCCCTAATTAGAAATGTTATTAAAGTAATCTTACAATGAATTGTATCTTAAAACCAAGGAAATGTGGCTTCACCACTGGGCCCCTCATCCAGAATAAAAATATAAAACCCAAAGGGCTTAAAGTTTTTGTTTTTTGTTTTTGTTTTCTTTTGGCAACAGCTTCCATAATGGGGGTGGCATGGTGTTGAATTAGATTTATTTCATTCATTTGGTAAAAATATAAGAATGCCAAGAGATAAACAAATTTCACCCTCATCATTCTGAGAATAGACACTTATCTTCTGCGCCAAGGTCAATCAAGCAGATTAAGACTTGCCCCTAGAAACGAGGGAACTTAAAAATATTAGGGAAAGTCTTCGCAGTCAGTTTTCGCTTTCTGACAAGACCTCTGGAACAGTGGTGACTCAGGACCCTGGCTCTGACATAGAGACTCTTCCCTGCAGAGGACTAGACACCTGTCAGCACTGTTGGCAGACTGTTTTGACATTAGTGGAACTGCCTGGACAAAGCTGCAAGTTAGGATCATGCACAGAGCTTCTTTATACATCAAGCAGCAAAAGCAGATGAGATGTCAAGCTTTTCAGGTGCACGGTGTGTTAGGTCGGGTTTCTCCTGAAACAGTCCCTGACATGAGGAGTTGAGTGCAAGTAGTTTATTTTGGAGATGATCCCAGGAAGCAACTGTAGAGGAGTGGGGAAGTGAGTCAGGGAACAGAAAGAAGACGGTAAAGAGTGCTTTACCAAGCAGGTGGCTGCTGTGGGCCACGTGGGCTCAGTTCTGCTGGAAAATCTGGAAGAGAGCATAGAGTTGTCCCGAGCAAAGGATGAGAGGAAGCTCTGGTGCTTAAACGTCAACTCCCATCCATCACTGGTTAAGGGCTTCCTCCCTGGAGATATTACCTTTTCCAGCATTTTGGGTCTGCCTGGCGCATGGGCTGAGCCTACTGCAGGAACTGGGAAATATTCTCTGCAAGAAGCCATCAGAATGCAGGGGATAGCGAGAACCAAGGAAATCTGGGCAGGGCAGGGGCAGAGGCTGCTCTACACAGATACTATGAATTTTCTTCCAGGCAGTATTTTTACTGTTTTGAAGAGGCCATAGCAGTTTGCAAAAAGAGGTTCACAAGCAAGTTTTCTTTGTTAATATCATCCTCTATGTAATGGACAAAAACGGGGGCTATACAGAGGACATCTCGAATCTCTTCCAGTTGTTTGCTGAAGGAACACAGAATGACTGGGAATTCCTTCATGATCTGCTTCAAAATAGTAGCAAACAGATTGGTGATTCTGCAATAAGGATTTCTCTTAACCAGGGTAGTTCTACAATTTTATTACTCTTCCCAAACCACACCTTAGGGCAACCAGGCACATAGCTTTTCCCAGGCACATAGCTTCAACAAGCCTGCCTCAACTGTGTGGGTGATTTCATCCATGCTGGGATAAGGAATCCCATAGAATGCTTTGAAACAAAACAGGTTTTGCATGGGTACAATGTAAGTTTAGGTAAAGTTCCAGCATTTTAGAACAAGTCTACTTTTCACATAACTCATTTGTTCTGGAAGATTCTCAAGGTGGACAGATGGAAGATGATCTTTTACCTCTATTGACTTCATATTTCCATTGACCCAAACCTTGCCTCACAATAAGCATGTTTTTTTACCCTGTCCTGCCACATCTAGTACTGCAAGCAAAATGGTTTCATTATATATATTTTTTTCTATAACATTTTCCAATTTAAGTATGACCCAGTGCAATCAAAGACAGATGAAAAAAGTAAAAAGATCCGAGGATCTTCTTAAATCCTATCAATGGGAGAAATAGTCTCAACTTTCATGATCCACACATGTTACTGTGACTATGTGAATGATTGTTTAGCACGTATTTCCTTCTCTCATTCTTGAGTTCTAGGCACTGCATGTTTCTCACCCCATTGATCCTGGGCTAAATCATGTGACCTGCTTTGATGAGTAGAAGATTGGTGGACATGAGACTAGCAGAAACCTTATATGTCTCTTGTGCATCCTGGCTTGGCCTTTGTGCTTCTGCCTTGCGTGATGAGGTTGGGGGTAGCCATTAGTCCAAGAAGGATGTGGGGAGCAGATCTGACTCCAACCTACAAGGCAGGTTGCAACCAACCCACAAACGCATGGGTGACAAACCAATGTGTGTTATTTTAAGACACTGAGTTTTGGAGTGCCTTGTTATGTAGCGCTACCGCAGCAATACTGACTAACATACTACTTTATTGTGTAAAGTAACATCCTTTATCACTCAGGTTTTCTTGGAGTAAAAAATATCTTAATATCGTTGATGTAAAATGTTTTTAACCCCCCAAAAGTAAAACTTTGAAAAATAACAGGAAGGGCATTAAAGAAAAAAATATTTGTTTAAGTGTGTTTTATTCTCATTTCTGCCTCAGACCATATGATCTGTGAGAGCTAGCCTGCCATTCTACTTTTCTTCATTTTTGTGGTTGACTCTAATTAATAGCCCATGACAACGTCATTCCCCCAGCCGACATCTTTTGATGTGAACATTTTCGTCAAGTTCCATCTCATTGTAGTTATAACCTTACAACTTCTCACTCCACCACAGTTTAATTTGTAATCAAAATTATGAATTAATGAAATAGCACAAGGCTTGTTTTAATAGGGTGATTTGCTTGTTTGTTTTAAAAATTATACCAATTTGCCATTTTACCAAATTCACATTTTTTTAATGAAAGCTACATCTTCACTATCACAATTTGAAATGAGACACCTTCTGAACTTGTTGCATACAATTAAACCACAACAAAAGGAAGCCGAGGCCATTTCACTTTTCATAAGGCTGTAATTATTCTTTAACTATTGGAATACAACATCCCTTAGGAGCTAATTATCGAAAAGCTCTCATCACACATAGGAAACACACAAACAAATCCTTCAAGCACAAAATAAATGTTCAGCATTAAAGAGCAGCATCCAGGAAGTCATACCAATCAGTTGGTTCAGCTAATTACGAATCTGATTTTTGGAGTAGCTGCATTAGATTATTATGGCGCCTATTCATAACATGAAAAGCACGGCCTTTGACTGACTTTAATAAAGATCTAGCTGCAAGAAAAAAATGTACTAAGAACCATAATACAAAATTTACATTGCAACAAAACCTGGGAGAAGTGCGGTAGACACTTTTAAATAGGAAATATCTCAATTATCACATAATATATATATTTAATATAGCTTTCTGGGTAGGTCACATTGGAAGGCAAAGTGAGGTATTCTATTCATTTGGTTTCATGTGAGCCATGCAATATTGCTAAAGCCTGGTTCAGATTTTTCAAATGTGAATTACCAAATGCTTTTTTGAATCAAATGAGATTTGCATTAAATAAATATAGCATATTAAAGACTATCATGTGAATTATATTTTACAGGAACAAAAGTCAAGGTTATATACATAGTATAGTGACTGTCCTACTCATTCTTAAATAATATTATTTCTGTATCAGCATATTCAAATCAATCTTACATTTTAAATGGTTATAAAACTAATAAACACTCATATACTGTTGTGGGGAATGTGTATTGGCACAACGTGTTCAGAGAGTAATTGATCAATAGCTAGTAAAAAAAAAAATTAAGTATATACCCTTTGACCTAACCATTTACTTTCTAAGATTTTTTTATCTTGCATGTATACTTATACTGTATTAGTGCTTAAGAACAATGAATAAGAATGTTCATGAAAACACTGGAAGAATAGAAAGAATTGGAAATAATACATAAATAAATAAGCAAATTACCAATTAATGGGGGGTTGTTTTATAATAGATCTATACCACAGGATACTAGGCAGCTACTAAAGACAGACAGAGAGAGAGAGAGAGAGAGAGAGAGAGACCTACATGCACCATTATGCAATATATATTAAATACAAAGAAAAAGTAAGTTATATATGTTATGTATGGTGTGATCCCATTTTTGTAACCTAAAAAGATATGCATATACCCCTCAAATAAATGTATGTAGAAATATTTTCCACTGATATGTATGTGTATACATATAAACGTGTTCAAGCATGGGTGGGTAGTTTAGATAGATAGATAGATAGATAGATAGATAGATAGATAGATAGATAGATAGATAAACTTTCTAGAAGGATACACAAGAAACTATCAGCAGTTTTTTCTTCTTTAGAGGAGTGGTGCTATTGTAACAGGAAAGCAGCCATCTGTGAACTTGTGAGCATCACTGCCTTCCCACACAACTTTAATGGAAAAAGGCCCAGGGTGTGACCCAATTATCTAAGTCCATTCCCATGGCTTTATGTACCATCTACATGCTAATGACTCCCAAGTTTCCATCTCCAACCCCATTCATAACTCTGACTACCATACTTGCATTTTACCTGGCAGTCAATATTTTCACTTGGATGCTGTGAACCAAGCAGCCAAGTGAAAATGTTGACTGCCAGGTAGACTGCAAGTATGGCTTTCTACTCTCAGTGACAGCTTTCTCTTGTATGGTTTCTTCTACCTCCAGTTTTTCAAAGACCTGAAACTGTACAAGAAAAGTATCACAAGAAAGGTAAAAGATAACTTACCATCAGAGGTCCATGTGCTTACTTCCATGGTGTACTTATCTCTAAGAAGTGGCTACCTGGTCAAGGACTAGCTTTCCCACCTTCTGACTCCCTTGCATCTAAGTGAGGTTATGCTATTCTTTTCCTGTGTGCCTTTCCCATTTTCCCTTTACTATTTGTTAGTGCAATATAGCTCTGGAGGAGGACGGCGCTACAAGATGGAAAGTGCATACATCCTTGAGTCACCATATAGAAATCCTCTCATTGCACATGAATACTTGCATTGGTCTCTTGCATGAGTGAGAAAGAAGTTTGTTTTATGCCATGGAAATATGGGGATTTATGTTGCAGTAGCTAGTATCACCCTAATTAATACATGTGTCTAACAGCAGCAAAAATTTAATGCATCCAAAATGGAAACTCTTTATTTTTGCCTTTTATGCTCCTTTCTCAGAAAATGGTACCTTTATTTACCTATTTTTCAAGCTACAAACTTAATGTGGTCTTTGACTTTTCTCTTTCTATCATATGGGAAACATAATCCATCAGCAAATACCTTAAAAATATACCCCAAATTTTATTAGTCTGTTTTCACACTGCTATAAAGATACTACTTGAGACTGGGAAATTTATGAAGAAAAGAGGTTTAATTGACTCACAGATTTGCATGCCAGGGGAAACTTACAATCATGGCGGGAGGTGAAGGGGAAGCAAGGCATGTCTTACGTGGCGGCAGGAAAGAGAGAGAGAGAGAGAAGGGGGAACTGCCAAATACTTTTAAAACCATCAGCTCTCATGAGAATTCATTCACTGTCACGAGAACAGCATAGGGGATACGATTCCCATGATCCAATCACCTCCCACCAGGTCCCTCTGTTGACACCTGGGGATTACAATTTAAGATGAAATTTGGGTGGGGACACAGAGCCAAACCATATCACAAATACATGATCATTTTCTTGGCTCCACAGCTGAAACCCTAATCAATATTACCACCATTGATCCCCCGGGCTATGGTAATAGCTCTTCTAACTGATCTCCCAATTTCTACTAGACCTTTCTCCCTCTGTCTGTTTTTCACATCAACATCGGTGTAAACTTTTTAATACATAAATCAGATTATACCACTTCTTTAGACAAAATTCATACTGAAATGCTAGTTCAAAGCCATATATGAACTGCTCCACAACTCTCTCTCCAAATTTTTATTATATTTTAGAGAATCTGGTATGTTTGTATGGATGGTTAATAATTTTCTGAGATTAAAGTGGGAGCTAATTTGAGTCCCTCTCCCTGACAGTTTGGCCTGAAATGTGATGAATTGTTCAGATCTACAAATGGAAATCTTTTTAAGCTCAGGAAATTTGTCTCCAGTTATTCTTTGATTAAAGCTTTTGTTCTAGGTTTGCTTGTTTCTTCCTCAGAAGTTTGTGTAATCTTTAGACTGGACCTGCATAGCTGTTTTCTACAGTGTCTTATTGTTTCAATCTCATGGTTCTCATAGAGCTGTTTGAGTTTGTTCTTCACTTCATTCATTCAGTCTTCTTTTTCTCATTTTGCCATTTCTGGCCTCCAATGTAGATTTAAATTTTGTCTTGTATTTTAAACTTATTTATAATTCTTGCCTCTCTCCCACTGTGTGAGATTCTGTTGTCAATGTATATCTGCTTTATATACAAAAAAGAAAGACACTGTACAAGAGAAAGGTTCGCTGACATTAGAAAGCCAGCTCCTTCTTCAAAAAGATGATTTTTTTTTTTTTTTTTTTGAGACGGAGTCTCGCTCTGTTGCCCAGGCTGGAGTGGAGTGGCGCAATCTCGGCTCACTGCAAGCTCCGCCTCCCGGATTCACGCCATTCTCCTGCCTCAGCCTCCCGAGTAGCTGGGACTACAGGCGCCTGTCACCATGCCTGGCTAATTTTTTCTATTTTTAGTAGAGATGGGGTTTCACTGCAGTCTCGATCTCCTGACCTCGTGATCCGCCTGCCTCGGCCTCCGAAAGTGCTGGGATTACAGGTGTGAGCCACCGCCCGGCCGATGATGTTCTTTTTTAGCATTCTATCGAGAATGCTCAATAACTTTCTAATTTTCTGTTTCCTGCAGTAAATCATTTTCAGAGCATTTGTTGTTGCACACACTGCCTCAAAGAAAGGTCACTAGCATTAGGGTCTTCAGGATAAATATTTTTTGGTAGATTTTTATTTGTGTTATTCTTTTTTTTTTTTTTTTTTTTTTTTGAGATGGAGTCTCGCTCTGTTGCCCAGGCTGGAGTGCAGTGGCCGGATCTCGGCTCACTGCAAGCTCCGCCTCCCAGGTTTACGCCATTCTCCTGCCTCAGCCTCCTGAGTAGCTGGAACTACAGGCGCCCGCCACCTTGCCTGGCTAGTTTTTTGTATTTTTTAGTAGGGACGGGGTTTCACCGTGTTCACCAGGATGGTCTCAATCTCCTGACCTCGTGATCCGCCCGTATCGGCCTCCCAAAGTGCTGGGTTTGTGTTATTCTTTTCCTCTGTTTATTCTTCCTTGAGTGAGAACTCTATCTGCACCTAGGGTCTGCCATCAGACGCACTGCCTCAAAGAGCAGCACTCATGCCATAGGGAAAGATGCTCAGGTCTCTATGGGATACAGGGCTTGATTCTGGGAACAGAGGAAGAGGGTAAGAATAGGGTAAACCATGTGCCTAATTATATTTTTTTCTGATAGCTTAACACAGATGGGCCACTGACTGTGTTTCTCAATCCAATTCCATCAGTTTTGTAGCCAGTCCTCCTAGATTCCTAATTTTTATTTATAAGGAGTCTAACTTTTGTTTTTCATCATATCCTCCATCAAATATTTCTTCTGCAGTTTCTCATTACCCAAGAAGTATTTCCTAGATGAATCTGGACTTTACTTGAGTGGCTGACTCCTGGTATATATTTATTTTCTATGATAGATGATGGATCTTACCAAAGATTCTACTTATTGTTAATTACCAGGCAGTAAATATTACTGTAAATTAGGAGCTTCATGAAAATGGATATTGATTTAAACTTGCAGCCCCTTCTACCTCCTGTTTTTCAAAGATCTGAAGCTGTACTAGAAAGGTGTCATTGACATCAGAAAGCCAGCAATTTATTCTAAACTATATCTGGTTCTCCAGTAACATCAATGTGAGGTTTACAGCTAGTTACATTTTCACACTTTTAATAACAGTCTCCTGTCTAATATCTCACACACATTTACTATTTGCTATGTGCTAGAATTATGCTAAGAATTACTTGGCATATAGAGATGAAAGACAGATTCCAAGATCTCGCAGTCCAGGGAGCCCAAGATGATAAATAAATAATCATGCATGAAGGGACCAAAGCTGTGACACAGGTGGTCTGAAGGGCACCTTGGCCTCATACCATCCTGCTATGCTTCTGTCTCTCTCCCCTTGCTCCTCAACCAAATTTCTTACAAATGATACTCACTCTCTCAACTACCCCACCTCCATTCATTCCCCAGTCAATTGCAAACTGGCTTCTTTCCCTACCACTCCTCTGTGGGCAACTTCAGCAAGGTCTCCAAGGATCTCGTGGCCAACCACTTCAGCTGATGCTTTTTAACTCTACTCGTTTGATCTTGTAGAGCACAGGCCCCACAATCCTCTTCAATTCAACTTGTAAAACTGAACTAATCTTGTTTCCCTGCCTCACCCATGGCCACTCTATCCCCAGCCCCACCATGTCTACACTTCTTTCTGTGTCCCTAGTTCATGGCTGGAATGACAGCTGCCTCCGTTGCTCAAGCCAGAGACCTTGACTTTATCCTTGACTTCACCCTTTCCCTCACCATACCCTATCCCCATCCAATCCATCACCAAGGCTTGATTTTATGGCCTCAGTGTCTCTTGACTCTGTCTCCTCCTCCCTATTTCCATAGTTATATTCAATTCAGGCCATTTTCACCTGTCCCTGGCTAAGTTCAGCAGCCTCTTTGTTGTCACCTTGCTGCCTGTGCTAGATGTCTCAGGTCCATGATCCATCTAAAATACAAAGGGGCCTACATCACTCTTTTATTTAATACAATCAATGGCTCCCCATCACCTACCAGATGAGCCCAAACTCCAGCAAGGTTCATCAGTCCTCCATGGTTTGGTCCGACCTCTCTCTGAGCCTTATTTCTTGCCACACCCTGTCTCATCTCAATGTTCTAACACAGAGGAATTTGCTGAGCTTTGCATATGGTCAGGTTGTTTTTTGCACATGTTATCCTCTCTGCCTGAAATTTCCCTACCTTCTTTCACTGCTCAACTACTCTTTAAACACACACACACACACACAGACATGCACACACACATTCTCTCTCTCTCTGTGTCTTTGTCTCTCTCCTTGCCTCTCCTCTTTCTCTTTCTTTCTCTTTCACACACACACACACACACACATACACACACACACTCACTCATATAATCAAGCACAGAATGGCTTGGCCAACTGATACTAATCATTGAATATAAACTACTTACATTTCTCTAAAGAATCCTTCTCTCTCTCACTGCCAAGACATTGCTTACTCTGGTTCCAGTTCCTACAACTAATACTGCCAGCCCCTGTCATATTCCCAATTAGCTCAGTTTCTCTGGATGATTCTTAGATATCTTTCAAGGGACAGCTGATAAGACCACCCCACTTTGAGCTCCCAAAGCACAGTTGTCACCCTCCATGGCACTTGCCTTTTGACTAATGTCTCCCTCATTAAGGATGACCAGCTATCCTGGTGTGCCTGGAACTGTCCTGGTTTCAGTACCAAGAGTCCCATGTCCTGAGAAACCCTTTAGTCCCAAGCAAACCAGGATGGTTGGTCCTTTTACTCCTGAGACTCTAAGCTCATCGAGGGCAGGGATTGAGCACAAGACCTAGCACACAACAGATGAGTACTGAATTGAATTAAATTTAAAAAAAAGAAAGGAATGTGACAGGATACTTGGGCATGGAAGTCTCCATTTGGTTCTTGGTCATGTAAACATTTTTAACATTATCAAAACATTATGTATTAAGATTGGAAAATTTCCCAAATACAGTTAGTCAAACACATACTGTGAATTCATAAAAACACGGGAAAGACACATTTATATCATAAGCATTTATTAACAATTGTGTGCTGGGTACAGTGTGAGTGTTTGAGAATGGGGGTACAGGATGAGTCAGGCATCGACTCCTCCCAAGGGAACCTACAGTTTAAGAGGAACAAGAGAGCACATACCTAAGCAATCTTACAGTACTAGGCCCAAACAAAGAAAATTATGGCAATAAAACCCAGGTAACATGTCTAGGGCTACCAAGAAAAGGCTTTAGGGAGGAGGTGACATTTGGGTTATGGTTTAGGCACAGAGATGAGAAAGAGCTCAGAGTGAAACAATGTGCATTTCCAGCTAGTTACATTTTCACACTTTTAATGACAGTCTCCTGTCTACTATTCCACACACATTTGCTGTCTGCTATGATCAAAGTTTTCGAGGTAGGAGAGATTGCCTGGGTATGGATAATAACGAGTATTTGGATGTGGCTTGAGAACAGAGATGTAATAGATGAACACAAGCTCAGTGAGTTAAAGTACCACTCATTGACCAGGAGCGGTGGCTCATGCCTGTAATCTCAGCACATTGGGAGGCTGAGGTGGGAAGATCACTTGAACGCAGGAGTTTGAAACCAGTCTGGCCAACATAGTAAGACTCCAACTCTACAAAAAGTGAAAAATTAGCCGAGTGTGGTGGAATGCACCTGTAGTCCCAGCTACTTGGAAGGTTTAGTTGGGCGGGTTGCTGAAGCCCAAGAGATCAATGCTGCAGTGAGCCATGATTGTGCGCCTGCACTCCAGCCTGGGTGACAGAGCCAGACCCTGTCTCAAAAAAGAAAAAAACATACCACTTATTGATTATCTCACAGTTTCTGTGGGTCAGATGTCTGCATTTACCCTAGCTGGAGTCTCTGCTCAGGGTCTCATGAAGCTGAAATCAAAGTGTTGGCCCGACTGTGCTTCTTTGTGGAGCTTCTCTTCCAAGCTCCTTTGTTTGTGGGCAGATTTCATTTCCTTGCTGTTGTACAGTTGAGTTTCCTGATTTCTCATTAGCTGTTGGCCAGGGACCACACTCAACTCTTAGAGACCACCCCCAGGTCTTTGCCTTATAGCCCCCTCCATAAGCCCTCTCACAACAGGGCAGCTTAGGTCTTCAAGCCAGCAGGATAATCTCTCTATCTTCAAGAAGGACCCAATCCCTCTTTTTAAAGTCTCACCTAATTGGGTCAGGCCCACCTAGGAAAACTCCCTTTTGATTGATTCCAAGTCAACTCATTAGTAACCTAATAATATTCATAGTTTCCTCCTACGCTCAAGCTTTGGGGACTACCCAGGATTTATATAGTAGGGGTCAGGAATCTTGGGAACCAAACTAAAACTTTGCCTATTGCAAAGAGTGATAAAAGCATTAGAAGGATGTTAGTTCTGGGGTGTGAAAGTGTCAGGTGGTGGAGAATCTTGATTCCTCCACCAAGGAGCTAAGGAGTTTAAAGAGTGGGGATTCTGGAGTCAAGTAGTGGTATAAAGAGAAGGAGAACCAAAGAAAATGGTGGTAACTTCATCTGAACTCTATAAATACTTGGGTAAAGTTATTTCCCTGGCATATTAAAAATTGAAAAGTTTTAGAGCAAGGGTGGCAACTAGGTTGCATCAAATAATAGTGGTTGCCTGATGGCTGTGTCAAGAGGGCTTTGAGGCCATGCCTGGGTGTAGAGGGTAGCAGTGCTAGGATCTATTTGCAGTGTCTGCTAGGGTGAGGATGGTGATGAGTGGTAGCACCAGAGTCAAGGACTGGCCATCCTGGAAGCTGAGAGAATCATTTCAGACTTTGTCCCTCTGCAGAGGAAAATAACAAATCTATTTCAAGGATCCTGTGATTTAATCTATCATCTTACATAGCAGATCAAAATAGCAAACATTAAGATCTTCAAGTCTTTTTCAAATGTCAGGAGCAAGAACAAAATACAAATAAATTAATCCACTGGGAGCTTTTTCTATTTGTTCCTCTCTCACAGTAAAAACACAGCTCCAAAATTTAGGAATTTCTCATAATTCCTTGCAGCCACAAAACAACAGATCTGCTAAGCAAAGAATTCAAATGGACTTGCTTTGGACTTTGATGATGCATTCCAAGGCTGCATGGCTACACATGTAAGGAGGTGGAAAGAAAGCTAATCCTCTAATAATAGGTCTGGATCCCAGAGAGAAGTACAAATGTGAGGCCATGTGTGTGTATAGAGAGGGGAAGGACATGCACACACCTGTACCACCCCACTGCTTGGGCTATTCCACAATCTCCTATGGGTTTTAGGAGCAGCTCTATGTCTTCTGACTCAAATTCAAGGGCAAAATCCCAATAAACTGCACAGGCATTGCCTTCTCTATGACCCAAAGGTCTGCCTTGGATACTTGTTGAAACTCAAAAGAGAGCACTTGAGACAGTAGGCTTTAGATCTTGGGAGCCCTAAGTGATTTTTGGCTTAACCTAAAAGTGAGGTGGTAGAGTGTATTACTGGTTGACAGAAATTCCTTCTCCCTCTCATTTCCCTTACATCCTGGGAAGGAGTGCACTTCCCCCCTCCATTGATGCTCGGCTTGGCTATACTGCCCATGGCCTCATGGCGGGTCAGATGTACCTCCTAGTTTATTGACATTGGGCTTAGCCACATGACTTCCATTGGCCAAAGGATGTTAGTGGGTATGATAGGATCAGAGGTTTAAAAGGATGATTGGGTTTTGCCTCTTGTGCTTCTGCTATCATCATGACAAAAAAATGACCGGATTAGCCACAGAGGATGAGGGGCATGCTGAAAAGATCTGAACCCAACCTCCAGCTAAAAGTCAGGCCTGTTGGAACCCAGATGACACTGACAAAGCATCCCCAGCCAACAGTTGTGTGAGCAGGAATAAATGGTCTTTTTCTCAAGCTGCTGGGCTTGGAGTTGTTTGCTGCCAGTGATTGTGGCAGTTGACTAGTGGAGTGGACGCGAGCTCTTGGGACTTTCTCAGTCCCTTGGTTTCTTCATAGAGTACAAGGATGTAGTACCAGTACCTTCTCCATGGGGTTTTTGAAAATATCAACAGAGGCAAGGCATGTAAAGTGCTTATCATAGTGACTAACACAGAATAAGCAGTTGCCATCATAGTTAAGAGCATGAGCTCTGGAGCCAATTTTTTTTTTTTAATTCAAATCCTAGCTCCAACACTATGCAAGTATTTGCTGCAGATTGCTACAGAGCCAAGTGTGACAGCAATTTCAAAATCAAGGCCATGTATGCTCTAGCAAAGGAGCCTAGTCATGGAGCTCCTCATTCAGTTCTTGATGACTGCCGCCACACATCACTAAGGTCCTATGCACAAGGTCCTGGAATCGTGCTCAGTACACAGACCTACATGGTCTCCCACCTTAGACCGGCAGGCAAGGCAGGAGGGCTGCAAACCATTCAAGGGACAGGGGTGGGGTTTTGCGGGGAGCTGACAGGAGATTTCCAAGGAGTGGCTAAAGACCTAGAGCTCACTCTGCAGTCAATTTTAGGGCTGGGCTCCAAGAGGCAAGCTGCGCTCTCTGAGGCTGTGCAGTTAGAGGGGGTGAGGACCACCAAAGCTGGCAAGAAGTTGCTGGAAGTTGTATCCTGGAGAGATGAAGTCCCAGCACCAACTCAACAGGCCAGAGCAGGATCAGGGCTTGGCATTCTGAGCTGAGAATCTATAGTCAGAGGAGGAGAGTTTCCAAGAGACCAACCAGGGGCAAACCAAGTGAAAATTTGAACTGAGTACTGTGAACAGCCTCAAGACTAGACACTTATACTTAGAAGAAGCACAGTGGAGCAGGAAGAGCTTGAACTCTGCCAGACTGCCTTGAGTTCAAACCCCAGCTCTAGCACTTACTATGTAATCTTCGGCACGTTACAGAACATCCCTGAACCTTCTTTCCTAAGGGATATTAGGAAAATACAAATATTAATAGAACTTAGTATGTTCTTGTGAGCTTTAATAGTACAAAACATATAAAGCCCTTAGAACAGTATGGACTATAGGAGTATCTATTATTATTATTATTATTATTAATTATTGACTCATAACCCCGTAATTGAATCTCTTGGGCCAAAAATGTGTTTTATCATCCAGAGTTGTTCAGCCTGTAGAAAAGAAAAATAGCACACATATCACATATCATAAAAAGTCTCAGCAGGATCTGGGGCTGCATTATGTCACTAAATATATGAATATTTATACAGTGAAATAGATGAATATTTAGATCAAACAAAAAGTATAAATAGCTTTGTTTTAGTTTAGGTCAGTTTTTGTTACCACGTACATTTTTTCAAAAAAGCACAAAACACAACACAAAACAAACGAAAACAAACACAAACCCCTCAGAGTTTCTGCTAAGGGATTTGGAAATGCATCTAAGGGATGTGGTTTCTATTGCTAAAGTGACTGCAGGCTGCATACGTGTGTGGGGCGGGAGCACAGGGTCAAGCAGCAAACAACGATCTCCTCCAGCGGAACTGGCCAGGAAAGGTAGAGTGTAGGAGATGGGCTTGAACCTGAGACCCTCGAGCATTGACCGGTCTTCAAACACAGGACTCCAGGCAACAGTACACATTGGTGACAGTGAGCAGGAAGCGGAACCCAAGATGGGTTGCTAAGAACCTCTCAATATGTAAGCTAGGGCTGGAGTGTAAAAAGCTTTGAATGCCAGGACAAGAATGTGGGCTTTATTATATATGCAAGAAACTGATTTCTTTCCTTTTTTTTTTTTTTTTTTTTTTTTGAGATAGAGTCTTGCTTTGTCACCCAGGCTGGAGTGTAGTGGCACGATCTCGGCTCACTGAAACCTCTGCCTCCCGGCTGCAAGTGATTCTCGTGCCTCCTTTGTGGTTGAGACTACAGGCACACGCCACCACACCTGGCTTTGTGTGTGTGTGTGTGTGTGTGTGTGTGTGTGTGTGTGTGTGTGTGTGTTTAGTAGAGACGGAATTTCACCATGTTGGCCAGGCTGGTCTCAAACTTCTGACCTCTAGTGATCCACCCACCTCGGCCACCCAAAGCGCTGGGATTATAGGCATGAGCCACCGCACCTGGCCTGATTTCTTGAGGATTGAATTTAGCATCTTGGGCAGTTTCCGTCTCTGGTACAGAGCCTGGCAGGTCCTTTAGAAAACGACGGTCTGGAGTTATGCTCCCATGTGTGTAGGCGCCTTGCTCTAGAATGCCCTTTCCCTGGCCTTTGAAGTCCTGCTCCACAACGCTGCCCCTCTGTGACATACTTTGCCCGTCACCAGTGGGGCAGATGCTGTCAGCACCTGACCCACATCTCCTCAGTGCTCACCTGTAGGCAGGAAAGCATGCTACCAGAGAACAACTGTAAATCTCTGTCCCAAGGCTTTTTCCTGGCTGCTGGTGTACCCTGGGCCCATGCACAGAATAAACTGGAGATGATACAGAGTAAACGCCCTCAGGAGCAGCTCTGGACCAGTGACTTTCTGATCATTTTTGTCTCACGCTTTACCCTTTGTCTGTGTTTTCTGGGATTACCTTCCAAATCAACAAGTTACACCAGAGTTTTTGACTCAGTGTTGTGCTTCTGGGGAAACCCAAACAGAGTCATCACAGGCAGAAGTGTGTCCTCTTCCTTAGACTGATGGCTCTGTGCTTGGTTTTGTGGTTTCCACCAGGAGATGCCAAGCATCTTGAGGACAGGAACTTTCCATTCATCTTGGAATCCCCATGGTGCACTGCAGAGGGTCAACATCAGAAAAATGTTCTGTGGAGTGACTTGGGATATTAGATAAGTCCCAAATATTTACAAGAGCTAAAGATCACCAGTGTCTTCAGGGGTCAAAGCTTAGCTTCTGGGTTTTGGTCAGTGGCTCTGCCACTTACTAGCTTGATGCTCTTGAGCAAATTGGTTAACAGTTCATCTCTGTCTATGAAATGGGAATAATAACCTTTTTCCTATGGAGCTGTTGTGAGAGAGAAATGAGATCATGTGAGGCAGTAAGCTTATTTCCTGGTCCTCAGTGTTAGTTATATATCATACCCGTTCTTTTCCCAAATATCCCTGTTTCTCCCCTTGCCTGTCTGTAATTAATTCCTTGGAGTCATGGTCGTAAGTGTCTCTTAACTGCTTGTTGAAATAAGTTCAAGTCCATGTGCATGTGATCTGCCACTTTCCATCTACTAGACAGAAAATCTCCATCTTTAAATGAGGACTTGGCATCGATTATTCCATCTTCTGTCTCCAGTCCCCAACACAGACACATGTACACAGACACATGCAAACAAGTGGACCTATAATTTCTTTTTCTTTTTCTTTCTTTCTTTCTTTCTTTATTTTTGAGATGAAGTTTCACTCTTGTGGCCCAGGTTGAAGTGCAGTGGCGCAATCTCTGTTCACTGCAACCTCTGCCTAACTGGTTCAAGGGATTCTCCTGCCTCAGTCTCCCAAGTAGCTGGGATTACAGGTGCACGCCCCCATGCTGGGCTAATTTTTTGTATTTTTAGTAGAGACAGGGTTTCATCATGCTGGCCAGGCTGGTCTCGAACTCCTGACCTAAGGTGATCCACCTACCTTGGCCTCCCAAAGTGCCAGGATTACAGGCGTGAGCCACCAAGCCCGGCCTGGACATATTCTTCAAATACACATTCTCAGCTATATTTCTTTCTCCTTCTGCAATTGCCACATGGACATCAACCAATACTCTGCCTGTTTAACCAAAATAACTTTTTTCTTTTTTATTTGAGATGGAGCCTCACTCTGTTGTTTAGGCTGGATTGCAGTGGCATAATCTGGGCTCACTGCAACCTCCACCTCCCGGATTCAAGGGATTCTCCTGCCTCAGTCTTTCAAATAGCTGGGACTACAGGCGCTCACCACCACGCCCAGCTAATTTTTGTATTTTTAGTACAGATGGGGTTTCACCATGTTGGTCAGGCTGGTCTCGAACTCCTGACCTCAGGTGATCTGCCTGCCTCTGCCTCCCAAAATGCTGGGATTACAGGCCTGAGCCACCGTGCCTGGCCCAAAATAACATTTATGTCACCTAGAATAAAAACATCCCTAAGCTTGGACTGTAAGAATGAGGTCTTCTCCCTCTTTATCATCATCAAGCACTTCTCGAGGCTTCATGGCAAACATTGCCCCAGGCTAGGCCCTTGGATACCTGGACTAATCCAAGAAAAGTCACATCCATGGAGTTTCCGACTTCGTTAGTTCCCTTCTTGCAACAAAATGCGGAGACAAAGAAATGAAAATGGAAAGAGTCAGGGTCCTGGTTTCCAGTCATATAGAACAGACAAGAGCTGGATGACTCTGAATATCTCAGTCTTCTCTCTGTGCCTCAATTTCCCTACCTCTAGGAGGAAATAAGAGTAGATATTTCCTAAGGGTTCATTTATAAAGGTCTTGGGTTTAGAAAGTTAAATTAGAGAAAAATCTGAATGCAGAAAACATGCACCCTATGGTTTTATGTTTCTTTTTCTTTTTAAAACATCCAACCAAAAACTCATTTGTTGAAAGATGTCTGTGCTATTACCCCTACTGTGGTTTCTGTATGAACTTAGATAAAGAGGAGGAATTTATTTGAAAGTCAATAGACTACAGTATTTATTTACAGGTCTACTGTATGTGCTAGTTTAAATTCAACACTTTGAACGGGGTAGAAACAAATGCATCGGAATTTGACCAAGGATACATTCATATGTCAGTTTAATGCTCCAGCTGTTTAATCAAAATATGAATAAAAGGTCTAAAGCCCAACAAGCAGAAATATCATAGTTGTGGGATTCGCCGTTTGCTTCCCCATTGTCAGCCAATTACTGTGCAATTTTTCCCTGTGACTGAATAACTAACTGTTAGCAAATAATGAAAAGGCAATTACAGCGACGCTTTGTTCCTATTACTTCCTTCATTTTATCCCAGCTGTAATTATTGTCAGAGCTGGAGGTTTACTGTACCATGGAAGCAGCACCAGGAAAGAAAATGGAATGGGCTGGTGCATGGAAAATTGCAAATGTCACAGCTACCTTCGTCGGCACTGTTGGACTTCTGAGAATAAAAAATCAGAGGAAAAAGCTCTCCATGTGGGTTTTACAAATTCCCTACCTCAAGCTGTTGTGGCGACTGGGGAAGAGGGGACGGCGGTAGGGGTGGGGGACAGGCAGGAATCAGGCATGATGTTTGTTCTTTTTGTGTGTGTGCGATTCCCAAAGGGCTGTGCATTTTCACTGCAGTCGGCCTGAAACCGATTCATGGAACTCTTCTCTAGCCTTTGCTTCTCATTAATGGTCTCCATGCTGTTTCATAATGGGGAGTGGCATATAAATGATGCATTTTATGGGGTTTGATCTTTCTTCAGAGAGAAAATATGCCACATATGGACAGATGTCTGAAAAAGAAAATGACGATCATGCCCTCTTTGTGCAGTTGCCGGGACCTGTTCTTAGAAGCTGACTTTCACTGACCATATGTAACATGCCTTCCTTTTTGACATTATTTTTATTAACTAGAAACTGTAAGATAAGACAAAAGAGATAGAGGTACATTCTTAATATTTTAATTCTCTTGTTTTTTCAATAAATATTTCCTAAGTGCCATGTGCAAGATACTAGACTAGGCTCTGAGGAATCAAAGGTGAGTGAGACATGGTTCCTGCCCGTAAAAGGCTCAGTCTTGAGGTATTTTCGCACCCAAATAAATGTCTTTCTGTATGAAAAGCAACTTAGCATAGCTGAAAGTGTATAAAATTGTATGTTTGAAGATCTGAATTCTAATTCCAGCTCTGCCACTTACTAGCTGGTTTTCCTTGATGTATCAGTAAGCTACTGCTGTGTAACAAACTATCTTCCAAACTGTGTGGCTTAAACCCACAATGATATATAATGAAAGGTCATGAATCTGGAGGTCAGATGGGAGGCTCTGCTCCAGGTTGGACTTGGTTGGAGTATCCTAGCTGAAGCAGCTTTGCCCCAAATGTCTCTCATCTTTCTCTTTGAAATAGCTGGGCAGCCTGCATTATCCTTCTCATGGCAATGTCTGAAGAGCACGAGAACGTGTGGAAACATGCAGGCACCCACAGCAAGTAATTTCAAGACCCAGCTTTAATCACATCTTCTAAAACCCTATTGGCCAAAGCAAATTACATGGTCAAACACTGAACAAAGGGTCAGGCAAGTATACCTTACCTCTCAATGGGAGAAACGGCAGAGATACATGACAAAGAGAATGCATACAGTTATAGGTAGAATTTGGGGAAATTAATCCAAACAATTTCTCTTGAATAAAACTCTGTGCCTCAATTTCTTTGTTTGTAAAATGGAAGCTCACCTTATCTGCTTTAGGAGATTGTTGGGAGGATCAGAGGAGATAAAGAATATGACTATGCTTTGGCAACTATAAAGAACTATAGTTATGCATATGTTATTGGTCTTATTACTTTCTACTTATTTTTCTTTTTTGAAAAATTTTACTTTAAGTTCTGGGATACATGTGCAAAACGTACAGGTTTTTTACATAGGTATACATGTGCTATGGTGGTTTGCTTCACCTATCAACCCATCATCTAGGATTTAAACCCTGCAGGCATTAGGTATTTGTCCTAATGCTATCCCTCCCCTTAGCCCCACCCCCGACAGACCCCAGTGTGTGATGTTCCCCTCTTTGTGTCCGTGTGTTCTTATTGTTCAAGTCCCACTTATGAGTGAGAACATGTGGTGTTTTGTTTTCTGTTCCTGAGAATGCTGAGAATGATGGCTTCCAGCTTCATCCATGTCCCTGTAAAGAACATGAATGCATTCTTTTTTATGGCTGCATAGTATTCCATAATGTGTATGTGCCACATTTTCTTTATCCAGTCTATTACTGATGGGCATTTGGGTTGGTTCCACGTCTTTGCTATTGTAAATAGTGCTGCAATAAACATACATGTGCATGTGTCTTTATAGTAGAATGATTTATAATCCTTTGGGAATATATCCAGTAATGGGATTGCTGGGTCAAATGGTATTTCTGGTTGAAGATCCTTGAGGAATTGCCACACAGTCTTCCACAATGGTTGAACTAATTTACACTCCCACCAACTGTGTAAAAGTGTTCCTATTTCTCCACAGCATCACCAGCATCTGTTGTTTCCTGACTTTTTAATAATCACCAATGTAACTGGTGTGAGATGGTATCTCATTGTGGTTTTGATTTGTATTTATCTAATAACCAGTGATGATGAGCTTTTGTCCATATATTTGTTGGCCACATAAATGTCTTCTTTTGAGAAATGTCTCTTCTTATCCTTTGCCCACTTTTTGATGGCATTGTTCGTTTTTTTCTTGTAAATTTGTTTAATTCCTTATTGATTCTGGATATTAGAACTTGTCAGATGGGTAGATTGCAAAACTTTCTCCCATTCGCTAGGTTGCTACTTATTTTTCTACAATAAAAATTTAATAATTTTTTTCCCAGGCTCAAACAGAAATGTTCTATAAACTTCATATTTCTGTAAGTTTATCTATCAGATACTTTTTCATTCATCAGATAAATTAAAAAATGGAAAATGGAAATTACTGAGTTATAGAGTCTATTCTTTCTTGTTTTATTTGTGAAATAGGTCACTTCTCCAAGACCCTGATCTGATTTAAGGGGAGACAGAATCTCAAAGCTATTGTTCCTTATTCCTGTGGCAGCTGGCCATGCGACTCCCCAGAGTTTAAGATAGAAGAAGAAACATTTATAGGCTAACTCAGGCTTCTTTGGCAGCTACTATCCTTGGGTTATTTCCATAGCAAAGGGAAAGCAGGTTAGGAGGGGTTGGTTAGTCATAAATAAATAAGCAAGAATACACATTCACAAGGACAGTAAAAAGGCAGATTACTAATACCAAAGACAAAGGTGTTATTAAAAAACTCAGTCACCCAGACATAGGTTTGCTTAAATTCTTGTTCTACCAATCATTAACTGGTTTATTTAGCTTCCTGGAGCTGTTCCGTATTTTGTAAATTAGGGATATAATATCTAACTGATTGTATTCTTATCAGCACTAAATGAGATATAATACATACAGTCCCTAGCATAGTACCTGGTACATAATATGTACAAAAGAAATTAGTTCCCTTTTTCCATCCTGATTTTTTAAGGTTTATTTTTTCTAAAATACGTCAAGTCACAATTATTTATTTCTAATCACTAAGAGTATGAAATATCTTATTTTCCTCATTTGCCATTGCTCAGGCTTAGATGGATAGCAATAATAATAGTCTCCAAAAATAACTGTGACACACAAGCTAAAATGTATTTTGTCTGAGAAAACCTCAGTGTCTGTAGATACCAAAACCCAAAGAACTTATCCTTCTTCTGTTCCTTGACCGCAGGCCTAATATCATTTTCATCTGGGAAAATAGTATTTGTAAATATATTACACATATTCTTCCTCCAAACCAGGACAACCATTCTCTCTCGTTCTCTCTCTCTCTCTCTCTCGTATGTGTGCATACGCACACACACACACAGACACATACACAACTTGTCTTGAATATGGTTGGTGTCTCTTGGAGTCCAGTATTGCAGTGATTTTGAAACAAATTGGAAAGAAAAGCTCTCTCATTAGGGAAAGAGACAACTATGTAACAACAGTATAAAAAAGAAAAAAGCCAAGTTTACTTGAGAATATAGATGTAATTATCATGAGAAAAATAGCTAGACAAATTTAACAGTACATTTTGAAAAATAACACATATGAACAAACCCTAGGATATAAGATATATATTCTTATATCCCAAGAATATAATATAATATATATCCCAAGAATATAAGAATATTTAATATTAGAAAAAAAATCAATACAATCAAGCAAATTATGGGATTTGAGGAAAATAATCACATGACTATCTCAATAGAAATGTAGATTTTTAAATGACATTAATATTAAGATTTCTTTTAAAATATTTTTTGAAAGGGTAGAAGAGAACAGCCATAATCTGACAAAAGAAACCTAGAGCAAAAAGCATATTTAATTGAGGAACTTTGAATGTGCTTTTTTTTTTTTTTTTTCCGAGGCATAGTCTTACTCTGTCACCCAGGCTGGAGTACAGTGGCATAATCTTAGCTCATTGCAAACTCTGCCTCCCAGGTTTAAGCAATTCTCATGCCTCAGCCTCCCAGGTAGTTGGGATTACAGGCATGTGGAATGTGTTTCTTTTTAAGAAACAGGTCAACAAGGCCTTTATACAAGCAATAAGGAACTAGAAGATGGTAATAAAAGATAAAATATTATTTATAACAGCAAGTAAAATTTTAACACAGCAAGGATGCAAAAGGCCTATAAGGAGAAAAAAATAATAAAAGTATTTTCCAAGGGCATAAAAGAAAACCTGAGTTCATAGAGAGACATACCATATTCATGGATAGAATGGCTTAGCAATGTAAAGATGTCAAATCTTTCCACATAAATCCATATATTCAATGAAATTTCTATCAACGTCCTAGCAAATTTTTTATTTCAGTGCTAATAGAGGTAGCATTACCAATGAGTCAGAAAAGTACAGAGTATTTAGTAAATGCAGAAATTACTTATAACATGGAGAAAAATTTGGATTACAACCTCATACCATATACAAAAATATAAACACAAGATGAATTAGGTGAATTAAAGACAGATATATATATATATAGTAAAACTTAAGAAATATAGTCAATAACTAAGATAAATAAATGTATTTATGACCTTGGAGTAGGTAACAATTACTTAGTCAAAACACAAAAGAATAACACATATGAACAAACTAAGATGTATCCCAAAACAAACTAAGATGGCTAAGAAAAGGAGAGAGAGATGGGAAACTAAAAGGATATTAATAGATGTATCCCTGTAGGGGAAAAAAGAATATCTACCATATATAGTGGTCACTAGTAATAGGACAAATGCAAATTTAAAAGATTGCGGTGGTACTTTATATTAATACTAATCAAATTGGGGAAATAATTAGATAGCCATGTAAATATTAAGTGATAGAGTAGGTCATCATCCTTGGAAATAAGAACCTTCTTTCAAAAGCTGCTGATGGGAGTTTAACTACTGAAGTTATCCTGGAGATAAATCTGGTAGTAGTTAGTGAAATTAAACATGTGCAAATCATAAGACCCTAAGGCTTCCCCACTTCTGGGCCTCCACCATAGAGACATCCTCCCAAATATTCAAAGGGAGACACGAACATGCCCTCTCTTGAAGCACTGTTTGAATTGACAGAGTTGGAAGTGCAGAGGAGCCCATCAGAGGCAGAACAAAAGGTACTTTAGGTTCATAGTCCCTTATCTGCAATTCTGAAATACAAAAGTCTCTGAAAATATAAATTTTAAAATAAATTTGGCACAAATTTTTTTGGAGGCAAAACTTGACCTGAAGCTAGTTAGTCTCTTCATATCCCAGATAGTATGAATATTCATACATTTTGATGCAGAAATAATAATTTTTTGGTTATAGAATGCTGCCCAGAGCATGCGGAATTAGATCTGTAGTCCAATGCCACCTAATTATAGCTTGCAAACCTATTCAAAATCTGTTCAAAGAAACACACGTATCAACATTGATGCATGGAGATGTGGATTAAAAGAACCTCAGTTAAATACACCAGCAAGGATACATCTGTGGGAAGTCAGGGATTCAAAATGAAGATGGGGAATAGAAAGATAATAAAATAAAATGAGGGAGACCTAGAATGTAGAGGAAGAAAATAAAACAAAGTCAGTAGAGCATGATTAACCAGCATTCAGCTGAGAAAGAGTATTTCTACAGCAGTTTCTATATGTGTCATGTGTTTTGTTTTTGCAAAAGTCTCATTTTCCAAAACAATTATAACCTGAATTTTTTAAACCTCTGTTCCCCACAGGTTGGGCACTCAATATTTGGGACTTGAAAAATATGTATTGACTGGAAGTCTGCTATGGACAAATAGGATTACTTGAGGGAAGCCCTGACAATAGGACCTCCAATCAGCTCCACTTTCACTGTTACCCAAGCAAGAAAAGCACTGGGTTTACAAGTAGGCCCTGCTTCAACTCTCAGCTCTGTCTATTGTGAGACCTTGGGCAGTCACTTTGCCTTTCTGAGCTTCATTTCTCTTTATCCGCTCCTTGCCCATTCTCTCTCCCAATTTAGCCCTGTGATAAAACCATTCTGGATTTCTTACAGTTGACCAAAAGAACACCTTCTGACACCTCCATGTTTTTGCATATTTAGTTTTCTCTGCCTGAAATGTCCGTCAAACCTCATCTGCCAGCAAAACTCAAAATTATCTGTCAAACCAGTTCAAACCTTACTTCTGCTGTGAAGCTTTCCTCCTCTCTGTTCCTATTGCATCTGGGATAGACCTCACTTACAACCTTTTTCAAATATCATTTTGATTGTTTGAATGCATAGTTGTTTCCCACATAAGAATATAAACATGGAGAGGCCAGGCACTATATCTTATGCATCTGTATCATCCTGAGGTCCAAAACAATACTTAGTACATAGAAGATATTCAATAAATGTTGATCATCATAAGTAGCTTTTTCTAACTGGGCAACTATCTACAGTAATTTGACTTTCCAGAGCTTACTTTCTCCTATGCAAAATGGGGCAAATAATATTTCATGGTGCAGTTGTGAGAATTAAATAAAAACAGATAGACACATACTCTCAGAGTGGGAAGTAATATCAGAGGTCATTTGTCAAATCACGCAATAGAACCAGACACTTCATAGTAGTGCATGCCCAGCATCTCCTAAGGTAGCTCAGTTCCATTTCTGGGCAGCTCTGGCTTTTAGAAAGGAGTAGAAAAGTATCTGGATGAATGACACATTTCATTCAGTGATATCTAACAGAGGAAGCATTACCAATGAATGAGGAAAGTACAGTGCTACCTCTGTTAGATATCATACTGCTGGATGAATGAAGCAGGAACAGGGACACACTGGGAATGGGCTAGCTGTAATTCTCATCCTCCATCACACTATGTGTAGCCTATGCATTTACAACAATGTTCCATTCACCTAGCATTTGGGGAAATAAGCTGATCTATAAAATATTCAGGTGTTTTTCCACTTAAATTGCACTATTTTATTTAATTTGTATGATTCTCATGAGAAACATTTCAAAGAATTTAATATATTTCCCTGCCTATTGCCACAGAGGGTATAGATTACCCTTTAACCAGGCTATAGAAATGGATGACTACATTGATTTTTAAAATAATGATGTTCTCAGGGATTTTGAAGTGTGTGGAAGAAGTTGTCCTTGTAATAAGTGACCCTAGTCTGCTCTATCTGTTGTACTTGTGTCAGCTTCAAATAAGTCCTTCCTGTCCCTTTCTGAATGCCTTGCTTCTACTTTGCATAGGAAGCACCACCCCAAAGATTGTTAGTAACGTTGTAAAGTAAGAATGAATAGAACCACTCTCTGTGAGGCTCCTCTATGAGCAGAAGGGTTTTGTGCTATTTGGTGGCTAGATTCTCATTTTTTTTCCAGTTGGCTGCTATGCTGGGCAGAAATTTACATAATACTTCATTGTGATGGTATGCCCCAACCCAGGTCTGTCTTTGCCCTTCTTTGCCTTGTTTTTATCTTGGAATTCCTAAGATCATATAGGTTCTCCTGCAAGCTGGATTTCATTTGAGTTTGGTCAATGGGAGGCACCAGGAGGATATGGGAGAATAGGAGGAGAGGGATGTTGACATGATAATATCCACTTCTTCCCTTTTCTGGGCCATGTTCCCTGGCAAGGGCTCTATCCTTCATGACCACAGTTCCTGCCAGGTGGCCCCTCTTCCAAGGCTTCAGGTCTCATTGGCTCTGTTCCTAGCATTCCTTCTCTTAATTCTTTTAAGCTCTGGCATGGTAATGGTTTCCCAGTGTTGCTAGTATCTGGGTGCCTCATCATCTTTTCTTTGTTCCTTTAGTGCTACCCACATCTCTGAAGTCAGCTCTCCATTAAAGACTCTTGAACTATCTGAGTGGATTCTGTTTCCTGCTAGCCTCTGGCTGAATCACTCAACCATTGAAGTGATACTTTTTGGGCACATTCTACCGGCTCAATATTGGTGACATTGTAGTGAACAAGGCAGATATGAGTCTTGCCTTTATGCAGCCTAGGTCTAGCGAAGGAAGAGAGACACTGAGCCAATAGTTGTGAGTGTGATGAGCATTTTAAGAGGGATTGTAGAGAGCTTTGGGGGTTTATAGTTGAGCAAATAGGGTTCAGGTGGGAAAATGTAGTCATCTATTTATACAACCTAAATAAAGTCATCCTTCCCCAGTTTTCTCTTGCCATGGCTCTCCGCAGACAATAGAGTTTCCATCTTCCAGGTCAAATATTAACAGGGGAAAATATTTTCCAGAACACTGTCACCTCAAGTTCCAGAGAGGCGTAACCTAGGTCTTACAGGTGACAGCAAGGGAGGAGGGCAGGACACATGTGTCCTGAAGGGAGGAGGGGAGACCAAGATGAATTAAAACTGGAAATGGCCTGAAGTTTCTCCATCCCAAATTAGATGTCATTAGGTTCTTCCAAACACTTCCTATCATTTCTCTCCTGCTCCCAAGAGAACACTCCATGTAACATAAAATAATAATACTAAATCTAAAGGTAAAAGGAAAGACGTCATTACCAGATTAATACATCGTGAAAAAAAATTCACATTTCTGATAGATACTTAACAATGCATTGGTGATTAAATTAATTGTACGTGGCGAGCAGAAAGATAGCTCTTTAATGCATATTAAATATTAACAATTTGAGATAATAGGAGTCTACATGTCTCCCCTTCACAGCTTCCTTTGTCAATGAAATGTACTTTTGTGTGGAAGAAAGAGATAGTTTGGAATGTGATAGTCTTACCCAATGAGGACCAGTGCAGCTTGCCTCAATACCAGAGCCACCGGCAATCAGCCTAATCATAAATGACCGGAACCAAATGGATTCAGGCAGCCATGCTGACTACTGAGTTAAAAAGTTTTCTATGTCAAGAGTCTGAATGCCAACTAAATCAAAACCTTTCATGGCAAATCAAAGGGCCAGCAGCTCTCTCCCTGCTTCTGCCAAAGGCTTTGTTTCGCCATTTCCTCCCGGTGTTGTCAGGAGGTGGCGGCTGCTGTAGTTAAGTTGGGCCCCATCTGGGGACATCCATCCATGTTCCATTATCCCCGGAAAGTCAGTCCATCACCTTTACATTAAGAGGATTGGGGTAGTGGGGTGGAGTGGGGGCAAAAAGAAGCAAAACAAACTGATTGCCAAGCCAGCTATGATGTCAGCATGAATTAATGTTTCCCACAGGCATGCTAATCAGCTCCATGACATAATAACGGCTTCTATTACACCGGTGGGACTTCAAAGTTATTCCAAAGATAACATAACACAACACTTGAAGCCCCAGGAAACTTCCACCATGCTTTCAGATGTTTTATAAAGTTACCGATCTTTTCATTGCTAGGGAAACAAAAAAGCTGAAAGGAAACAGAATATTGAATTTGGGATGAATCAGGGTTGGAAAGTGATTTCATTACAAATTCCAAATGTTCAAAGAGATAGTAGCAATTAAAAAGCTGCCAGGGGTCGCCATTTAAAAGCAGCTTTGTGGCAAGCTTTTCTCAAACAGGCAGATGGGCATAATTTCCAGTGTGGAAAAAAATTAACATATAAGTTAGTGTGGAAGGTATTGTGCTGATTAGTGAACAAATGAACTCATAAAAAGTGTGTAGGCAGGAAGGCGTGGCAATCAAGATTTGCTTCTCTCTTCTGACCTCTACTAGATATTTGTCTTTGGGCCAATTATTTTACTGAGACTTAATCCCTTGTCTACAAAATGGGAATACTGATACTCTCCTCAATAGTAGAGTTGAGGGAACTACATCAGGGAATGTATTCAAAGCACAGTGTTCAACTGGGCAGCCAGTAAACACACCTATTACTGTTACGATCATTCAATATTTGTTATTATTGGGCAAAAATATGCTATTGCTACAAATAGTAATGCTCTTCACTGCATTGGTCCATGTTGTCCCAAGGGATTCATACATATTATCCTTTTAAATGCACCCAATCCTGTTGCTAGGTACTATTAAGCCCAATTTACAGATTACGAAATTGAGGTCCAGAGATGCTTAAGCTACTGCTGAAGATGACACAGACAAAAATAACAGAGCTGGAACTGGAACTGTGCCATGAGACTCTGGTTCCTTTTTTTTTTTTTTTTTTCTTTAAGACAGAGTCTTGCTCTGTCGCCCCAGCTAGAGTGCAGTGGCGTGATCTCAGCTCACTGAAACCTCTGCCTCACGGGTTCAAGGGATTCTCCTGCCTCAGCCTCCCGAGTAGCTGGGATTACAGGCACCCACCACCACGCCCAGCTAATTGTTGCATTTTTAGTAGTGACGGGGTCTCACCATGTTGGCCAGGCTGGTCTCGAACTCCCGACCTCAGGTGATCCACCCACTTTGGCCACTCAAAGTGCTGGGATTACAGGCGTAAGCCACTGCACCCGGCCTGGTCTGCGAACTCTTAACTCTTAACCACTACTTTCTATATACATATACACAGAGAGAACGCACACACATACCTTCACACATGGGCACACAACACACACAGATATGCACTTGCACACGGGCACACGCATAGACACAAGTACTCACGCACAGCCTGGAACAAATCCTATAGTTCTCTGACCCTCTGCTGTGATGATGTTGCAGTTGGACCTACCTGGGTGTGAGGCGCAACAACTCCACTTACTCAGGATGATCTTGGGTAAGTCATGTAACCTGTGTGGGACTCAGTCTGGAACAAATCCTATAGTTCTCTAACCCTCTGCTGTGATGATGTTGCAGTTGGACCTACCTGGGTGTGAGGCGCAACAACTCCACTTACTCAGGATGATCTTGGGTAAGTCATGTAACCTGTGTGGGACTCAGTCTGGAACAAATCCTATAGTTCTCTAACCCTCTGCTGTGATGATGTTGCAGTTGGACCTACCTGGGTGTGAGGCGCAACAACTCCACTTACTCAGGATGATCTTGGGTAAGTCATGTAACCTGTGTGGGACATGTATCACAGGCATATTCATAGAACTAACTGCTCAAAGTGTTGTTGCAAGGGTTAAATGAGGTGATACAATACCTATAAAGCACTTAACACAGTGCTTGAAATACTTGATAAACACCTGATAAATTTACCTTTGATTATTATTACAAACACATTAGGCATTGAAAGAGCATCTCTCTGCCTCTGTCTCCCTCTCTCTCTCATGCACACACACACACATCTTAAGCATGTCCGGGATGGTTATTTCTAGAAGAAGACTTACCAGGCACAGCATCTGTGCCAACGAGGATTCTCTCATAGCATTTGACAGTTACTGAGAAAGGAGTGAAGATAGACTGCCAACCTTTGTGGTCCCAAATGTCCCTCTGGCTCTCAGAGCCTCTCTGTGTCCCTGTCTCGGCAGCCTCCAGCCCCTATGGTGTGGGAACGGTTCTCAGGGATGCCTCACAGGCAGGTTCCAGTAGCGAGGTACAGCCCTCGACTTGGATCTAGCCTGGAGGGTGAGACGTCCATGACACCTAGAACTCCACAGAGACACTCAAGAATGGGGATGACAAATGGGTCGTCATGTCCCCCTCTGCAGCCAACTGATGCCATTTTCTGAGGGTTTCCTATCAGAGAAGGAAGCTTCAAGGTTTGTCTGCTTAAACACTGCTTCTCTCGGCCCACGCTGTCAGGCCTCCATATTTGTTTGGGGAGAAACACTGGATACCTGGCCCCTTTACTTCCCTTTACTCCTTTACTTGATAAAAAAGTGCAGCCCAAAGTGAAAGCAGCCCCATCTCCCACGGGCGTTTCCGTTAATGCTGGGATAAGATGGTGTCTGGGCTGATTCCAGTACTTACGAAACCAGGCACTCATAGCTTCACTCTGGGCTTCCAAGGGACCTGTTCCATGGACCTACTTGTGAAGCCAAAAATCCAGAAGTGGAGAAAGGACAGAAGGGGTAAGGAATGAAGGAGAGAAGCAGGAAGTCAGACAAGAGAGCAGGAATGATGATGGAAGAGAAAAGAAGTTAGGAGGAAACAAATCAGGCATCTTTCTTTCCTTTTCCTTTCCTTCCTTCCTTCCTTCCTTCCTTCCTTCCTTCCTTCCTTCCTTCCTTCCTTCCTTCCTTCCTTCCTTCCCTCCCTCCCTCCCTTCCTCTCTCTCTCCCTCTCTCCCTCTCTCTCTCTCTCTTTCTCTCTTTCTCTCTTTCTTTCTTTCCTCTCTCTCTCTCTCTCTCTTTTTTGAGATGGAGTCTCTATCACCCAGGCTGGAGTGCAGTGGCGTGATCTCAGCTTACTGCAACCTCCACCTCCAAGGTTCAAGCAATTCTCCTGCCTCAGCCTCCTGAGTAGCTGGAACTACAGGAACCCACCACCACGCCTGGCTAATTTTTGTATTTTTGGTAGAGAGGGGGTTTCACCATGTTGGCCAGGCTGGTCTCAAACTCCAAATCAGGCATACTTCTGATAGAAAATGCTACAGTTTCTCTAACCATGGCCTTGGCTGTTACCCAGTTAGCTTAGTTTATTTGCGGCTCTTCCACCAAATGAAACCAATCACCAGCTACAATTTTGCCTCAGAATTTGCTGGTATCTTCAAGTGAAGAATCTTGACTAACCTGGTTCACCTTTTGCTTTTGGGAATTCAATGTGTGTGTTAGGTGGTTTCCTTGACTCATTTACTTTCTTCCGGTTGTTTAGAATAGACAGAATTGAAGGGGGGTGGGGGGGAAGCTAAATTAAAGAAACCAACTTTACGCCTTTACCTTTAGTGGTAACCAGCTTCTCTGAAACTGAACTGGATTTGATACATAATACTAAATTCTATAGATAGTTAAAGAACACTGCGCCTAACTGAAAACCCCACGATCGCAGCCCAGTCCTCAAGTTGCTTGCAATCTAGAGGAGAAAAGAAATTCAATATAGGTTGGTAAGTGTAGTACTATACACATCTGGTAACCAACTCACATCGCTTTGCCTTACTTCTGACTGCAGCCAGGACTGGGTGGACAGGCAGGTTTCAACCCATTTCAGACTAACAACCTCAGTGTCACACAGCTTCACTTTCTGCCCCTGGGTGCCCTCGACATTGCAGAAACCCTGGAGAGCTGGCTCAGGTCATGAGCCTGCACAGCTAGAAAGTACAGGGAGATTAACAACTCCTGGGGCAAGGCTCAGCCCATGGAGAGTGAACCAGTGGATAAATATCTCATCTCCCAGGTTCAGATGGCCATGTGGGAGGCATTCCATATACTTTGCAGGAGGACCCAGAAGAATCAGGCTCCAGAGTGGTCACCTCGATCATGCATCTTATTATTGCTTTTCTTCTTCTCCCGGTTTGCTTTCCTGGCTCCCTCGCTCCTACACCTTGAACCCACTTCCCTAATAAACTATCTACACTCGAGTTCTTATCTCAGGGTTTTGCTTGTAAGGGAACCCAAATCAAACAGGATGATATAGGAGTTCACTCTAGGGGCATCAAACCTAGTGGTAGGGGCCTGGAAGAAGGTGTCCTTGGTAATGTGTAACCCAAACAATGAATACTGAGTGAGCATCAGCTAAGTGGAAACACAGGGAGAGGAGAGAGGTAGAAAAGTAACCGATGCAGAAAGCAAAGCTGGGAGCTAGAAAAAGCATGCCACATTTGGGATGTTGCAGTTAGTTTAGACAGAAAGTCAGCTTGCTCAAATTAAATAAATATATTTACAGAATAAGATAAAAGAATTTTTCCCTGTCCTTGATGACAAACCCAAGAGCTACCTCTTTGGCATTACAAATAATCACATGGGCTGTGGCCAATGACGGTCTTTTTCAAAAGCACATAGCAGGTTGTGGAAAATGTGCAAGATAGTCTTTTGTATGGCAGGCGCTGGCCTTTGGGTTGCTGGGGCAGAGAAAGCAAGTGAAGGCTGTGGTACACAGGGCTGAATCTCTGTGAGGCTGAGTTTATTCACCTGTAAAATAAGCCCTTATGTCTTGAGCAGAACTGAGTGACTGGCACCCATTTGGTCACAAGGCAGAGAGTCAGTATAACCAATCCAGTCGGGAAAAATCAATGTTTGGCCAAATCTTTTTTGACCAAGATGACAGACTTTATCTATCCAGCCGTATCTTGGAAACCTTTCTATAAACAGCTTCCAACAAGTAAGATATTCCATTTTAACACAGCAGGGCCAGGGAAGGGCATGGGAGCAAAAGGCAGAGGGGCTGGAAACGTAACTGTACATTTTGACATTAAATGAATTACATGGAAATTATATGCAAATCATTATGTAAATGTGGCATATGTTGTTTTTGAGTTAACAGCTTGGACACTTTCAATAATTACAGCATTTTTCAGGGTGAATTAAGAGCCCCAATAAACTATATTTAGGAGCCACTACAGATGAACAGGATTTAATGATCTTTGTTTTTCATTTTAAGTGGCTCGGATTAAGAGAGAAACTTGAAATTTTCTCTCTCAGTCCTATAAAGACCACTATATATTATACAATATTCTTTGGATGACAACGACAATCTATGACAATTAATAAGCACATTAATGCCAAAAGCCTTTGAAAATATGGACTTCTCAAGAGAGCACTGCTTTATCTTATTTTATCCTTTTGTACCTGTGAACAGATGTAAAAGATTAAAATGAAATATCCTTCTCTCTGTTGCATTATTCTTCCATAATTTAAGAAAAAAAGCCATACATCACACACTAAGATGTCCTGCCGTGATACCATTGTTCCTTCATACAGTGCTATCGCCTGAAACACCCTAATTTATTTCTTCATCGAAAAAGGAGATATCGGATTTCCTATCCTTTTTTCCTCTCTCCTGCAAAATCTCCTCACAATGTTTATTTTCTTCTTTTTAAATTTTAATTTATAATTTTTATGGATATATAATAGTTGTACATATTTATAGGGTACATACAATGTTTTGATATAAACATATAATAAAAATGTTTATTTTTTGAGAAAATTCTGCCACAGCCTAGGCTAGGTAGGTAGAGCTTGTGAAAAAGAGGGCTTTCAATTTCCTTTGCAGACCTTCATTTCTGGGAATATTTTGGACTAGATAACCTGAAGAATCTCTGGTTACAAAACCTCGAGGAATGCTGGATGATATATAATGAACATCCTTTTAAGTGCAAAGCTGAGCTTGAAAAAAAAAATCAGGGAAATCCCCAAAGGCTTAAAACAAAGAAGCATTTGAAGTCTTGAGGGTTATATGAGAACTGATGCTGCAGCTGTCCCAGGATGGGGTTCATGGTTGCCAAGCAGGGAAAAATAGGGGCTTAGGCTTTAACAACCACACAGGGATAGGAGTTCATGCTTTCTGTATCTATAAAGCCAGGACACTCAAAGAGCTACACCCACAGTGACAGGATGGACTAGGAAACATTCTCTCTAGCACAGAAGAATAAAGAAGCTTGACTGTCTAGACCTAGGCCTAAGTGGAAAAATTGTAAATATCTCCCATGAGAATTCAGAACTACAGGATTGCTTTTACTCTCTTTGGGGTTCATCCTGGAAACCACAAGTTGAGTGGTCTCAACTGAGAATATCCCCAGGGACACCTGGCAGATAGAAACAAGCATACTAGAAGGATATACCCCCACACCGGCCCCAACAAGATTACCACACATAAAGCCCCACTAAAGATGAGGTCACAACACAAAATTATAAAACACAGGAAGGAAAAATTAGCCTCTGATGCACACAAAAAGTTGTGCTCCAAGGTTTCTCCTCCAGCAGCCAGAGATAAATAGGCTGATGACTTAAAAAGAGATTAATCTTATCACCACCTGGATATGCAAACCCTGCCAACTGTTTTCTCCCCTCATAAATATGGTTTCTGAAGGAGGACTCTTTATAATCTCTATGTGAAGAGTCAGGCAAAGACAGAGAAGAGGGGCAACTCTCCTGTTTCTCATTGTGGATGGAAAGGTAGCCATGAGCCCTAAATCCCCAAATCCATCAATGTTGGGTCACTGCCAGCTTGGAAGTCCAACTCTCTAGACTCAGTGCAGTATTTAAGAATATACTGCCCCTCCAAGAGTATTACAACTGAAACATAAAAGAATGAATTTATACTGATGGAAGTTTAAGCAGGACAAAAAGGCATTTTGGACAGGACTTCTAGTCATGGAAATAAGGCCACAGAGCAGCTGACTTAATAAATAAGGAAAAGACAAATTTGGGGAAACAGAAGTTCCTGGGCCAACTGAGTGAAGGATCCTATGTGTGTGATCCTAATAATTCACACTCCCTATTGAGGAGCCTTCAGTGGATACCCACTCAATTTCAAAATAAACCCTGCTTCCTAGCCTATTTTTAAGGATCTTGATGATTTTGCTTCAATCTACCATGTCTTTTAAGGCTCTAGGCAAACTGGATACTTACTGTTTTCCAAACTCAGGTTGTACTCCTCCACTCTCTTTTGGGAATACCTCTCTCTTTGCCTCTCCCTTCTCACTCCCACATCCACATAGTCAAGAGCGACTATTCCTCAAAGTTAGCTCAAATGCCTCTTCCTCCAGGAAATCTTCCTGATCCCCACTCCAGAAGTGACCTTATTTCCAGAACTTTTCATGTTCCATCTTCTATTATAGCTGCAACCTGCGGTTTATGAAAGTTGAGGCCTTAGGAAAATACATGTTGAATAATTCCAAGATGTCTGTGAACAAATTCTGAGAAAATACTAAAGTATCACAAGGCAGAACCTGTACAACAAGAATGTAAACACCAACCTATCCTATGTCCTTCTGCACAGAACTTTCTGCAAGCCACAAATAAGTGAAGTTTTGAGAAAGGCAATGTTTTCAACACTTCAGTCATTTGAGTATTAGCTTCACATAGTTTCTCTATCTGCATGTGATCCTATTATTTATTTAGCATTTTTCTTTACATCGATTCACTTTTAAGAATCTAGATAGATGTATTTTAAAAGGAAACTTCTTTATCCCTACCATAAATGGGAAATTAATATCACTTGGAATAAAGAGAAAGTCACCACAGAAAATAAATATAGGTATAAAAACAACAATATGATTAAATTCTAGTTGTTCCTAGTTGCTTGCCGAAAGCTATGTGCTAGAGGCTGCTGTATCCTTTTTAAAGAAGACTAACAAGTGCTATACAGTTGTGAGAGGCTCAACACCAGCAAGCCAAGAGTTCCTGCTTCATGTAAACAATGGTATTAAAGGAATATACAAAAGGAAATCTCTCTTTTTTAAATTTTACTTTAAGTTCTGGGATACATGTGCAGAATGTGGAGGTTTGTTACACAGGTATACATGTGCCATGGTGGTTTGCTGCATCTATCAACCCATTATCTAGGCTTTAAGCCCCACACACATTAGGTATTTGTCCTAATGCTCTCCCTCTCCTTGCCCTCCACCCTCCGACAGGCTCCCGTGCGTGATGTTCCCCTCCCTGTGTCCATGTGTTCTCATTGTATCCAGAATCCACAAGGAACGTAAACAAATTTACACAAAGAAAACAAACAATCCCATCAAAAAGTGGGCAAAGGATATGAATGGAAACTTCTCAAAAGAAGACATTTATTCAGCCAACAAACATGAAAAAAAGTTTATTATCACTGGTCATTAGAGAATGAAAATCAAAACCACAGTGAGATACCATCTCACACCAGTTACAATGGTGATTATTAAAAAGTCAGGAAACAACAGATGCTGGTGAGGCTGTGGAGAAGTAGGAATGCTTTTACACTGTTGGTGGGAGTATAAATTGTAAATTAGTTCAACCATTGTCAAAGGCAGTGTGGCAATTCCTCAAGGATCTAGAACTAGAAATACCATTTGACCCAGCAATTCCATTACTGGTTATATACCCAAAGGATTATAAGTCATTCTACTCTTCACTGGTTAAATACTACTGGTTAAAGAAAATATGGCACATGTATACCATGGAATACTATGCATCCATAAAAAAGAACGAGTTCATGTCCTTTGCAGGGACAGGGATGAAACTGGAAGCCATCATTCTCAGCAAACTAACACAGGAACAGAAAACCAAACACCGCATGTTCTTACACATAAGTGAGAGTACAACAAAAAGGAAATCTCTTAGTCAACTGATTCAGAGTTACTTTGTGCATTGCCTTGGGAGGCCCTAAAACTTTCTTGCATTCTTCCAGTAGAGCATGTTCAACACTTTTGTTGGGGGATGGGCATGTATATGGGAGAGAACACTGGCTACAGAATAAGTGAGATGCAAACTTGAACCCTGACTCTGTCACTGAATGGAGGAGTGATCTTGGGAAAGTATGATGTCTCTAAGCCTCAGTGTTTCATCAGTAAGATAAAGATAATACAACCTGCTTTTGGAGGGTTGCCAGGAACTTGGACATAAAGTTCTCCAGTGGAGAATATGCACCATGGTAGGGTGTTAATAAGCTTGTTATTGGTTTTCCCTGTGGTATTTGGGCTCAGTGAAAACAACTTATTATCCAAAAGATCCAAGGTTAGAAATCAACCTCTTGATTATTTCATAAGAAAATTCCATTGCTTTAGAATATAGATACACAGTACCAAATATTAGAGGCAAAAACCTTAAAGTGCGTCATAACTTGATATCAAATACTTCTTTGAGTAAAACAAAATTACTCCATGATTTCCATTCCTCATGGAGTTTTGCTGATCTTCATTCTTTTCTTTTGCCATTAATAGTACAGAAGGTCTCAGACTAGCATAATGTAATAGTGGAAAATCATATTTTAAGGGCAGTAAAAATGAAGATGGAGGAGTCAAAGGAATTTAGTGCTTCTGATCATTCTAATTCGTTGTACCAAAAGACAAACTGGAAAAAGAATTTTAAGGAAAAGGAAAATAACTGTGCCACAATAACTAAGAAAAGAAAAGTACGATTATACAAGAGGTATACAAAAACATAATTTACATTGGATAATACTGCCATCCTCTGTGATATTGAGATGATCCACTTAAACATAAGTCTATTTGACTTTTATAGTCAGCATCAGTCAATTCTCTTTGAAAAGAAAAATCAAATTCTTATAGACCTACAAAAATCTCAAGGGCCTAAGGACCTAGTTTACGAAATGCTGTTTGGGGAGCATGAGAAGCTATTAAATTAAAATAGGTTTGCTGCTAGTGGTGAAATGGATGGTCAAGGGCCTTTTCTTAATGTGTCTCTTAAAGGACAGGATTCTACATCCTGCAAATGGAAAAATCACAGTACTGGAAAATCCAGACCCCAGAGCCTGACCTTGGCCAATTTCTTACTGCCCGTGTGACCTTGGGCAAATCCTTTAACATATCTCAGCTTGCATTTCTTCACCTGTAAGAAAAGACTGGACTTTTTTTAGTAGGTAAATCTCTAAGGTCCCTTTTAACTAGAAAATTATGTGAAACTTACTTTAATTGTGTTTTTGTTGAGGAGCTCATGACATGTGAAGATTTTCAGACCTATCCATGTTTGTTATAAAACCAGAGGTGTGGAACACTGATGTGTATAAGTGTTCCTGGCCCTAGAGTGAGCACAGCTTAAGAATCGCTGCTCTTAGGGAACCCAAGCAGAAGATGAGGGTGTGATGGAGGATGAGCCAGATTCTCTCGTTAGACTTGACTCTGGATTCTTTTCTTTCAGTTAAACACCTGATAATGTTTCATTTAAACATCGCTTCCTGGTCCCACCTACTGGAATGAAGAGAGAGTAGTGTTCACACACAGTCCAGGCCTCAGAGAGGTGCAGACCTAAGATGTCAATGTGGTGGTGGCCACGTGATTAGCTGCATGGCACCAAGGACAGGTGAATCTAAAGGTCAGGATGGATGTCCCAAACAGACCATATTCTCATGGCTTTGGCAGCCAGTTCTATCAGAGCAAGATTTGCTATTTTATTTTATTTTTTTGAGACAGAGTCTGACTCCGTCACCCAGACTGGAGTGCAGTGGCACAATCACGGCTCACTGCAACCTCTGTCTCCTGGGCTCAAGCCATTCTTCTGCCTCGGCCTCCCAAGTAGCTGGGATTACAGGCATGTGCCATCACGCCTGGCTAATTTTTGTATTTTTGGTAGAGATGGGAGTTTCTCCATGTTGGCCAGGCTGGTCTCAAACCCCTGACCTCAAATGATCCGCTCATCTCTGCCTCCCAAAGTTCTGGGATCACAGGCATGAGCCATGGTGCCCAGCCAGTGGCATCATTTTTAATCTCCCCAATTCCCAATATAAAATAGAACAACTAGATGGAAAGAGTAGAAGTCTATAGACACATTTATAATTAAACTGTTTCAAATATTCCTATGAACCCCAAAATATAAGCAGGTGAGGACAAATGAACAATAAGCACTAGACCTACATGGTGTCAGTGCCTGTGCAGGAAGAAGCAGAGAGAAGAAACAGGGTATTAGGTGAGCCTGGAAACAGAAGAATCTTAAAATGGCCAAGTATTTGCTAGACCAATAGGAGCATAGCAGAGCAGCTAAGACGAAGGGATTTTGCTCAGTCCCAAAGTGGGTAAGTGTGAGGGGTCCACAGTAAGAACTGAAGGGGCTGGAAGAGTCCAGCTCCACTGAATACTAGCATGTCAGGACTCCCTTCTAGGAGAGGACACCACGCTGAGAAAACACCAGTAGAAATACAAACAGAATCAAAATTAAATAGGCGAGAGTTCATAGAGACAAGTAAGCATGAAGGAAGCATGAAGGAAGCAGAGTCAGGAAATGTCAGACAGTAAGTGACATGGTTTGGCTCTGTGTCCCCACCCAAATCTCATGCTGGATGGTAATCCCCACATATCAGAGGAGAGACCTTGTGGGAGGTGAATGGATCACGGGGGCAGATTTCCCCCATGCTGTTCTTGTGATAATGAGGGAGTTCTCATGAGATCTGGTGGTTTAAAAGTGGTGGTTTCCCCTGCGCTCTCTCTCTCCTGCCACCTTGTGAAGAAGGTGCCTGCTTCTCCTTCCAACATGATTACAAGTTTCCTGAGGCCTCCCCAGCCATGCAAAACTGTGAGTCAATTAGACCTCTTTTCTTTATAAATTGCCTAGTCTCAGGTAGTTCTTTGTAGCAGTGTGAAAACAGACTAATATAGTAAGTCATCATAGTTCTCAATACTATACAAAACATTAGAAGGGGAAATCTCTAAAGCAGGGGTGTCCAATCTTTTGGCTTCTCTGGGCCACATTGAAAAAAGAACAATTGTCTTGGGCCACACATAAAATACAGTAACTAAAAATAGCTGATGAGAAAAAAAAAAAAAGAAAACCAAATAAACAACACACACACACACACACACACACACACACACACACACACACACACCCCACCTCACAAGGTTTTAAGAAAGTTTACAAATATGTGTTGGGTTACATTCAAAGCTGTCCTGGGCTACATAGAGCTCATGGGCTGCAGGTTAGACAAGTCTGCTCTAAAGTTATAAAAGATACCCTGAATTATACTCCCTTTTAAAAGTTCAGGAAAGCTAATTTTATGTAAAGATGAGCAGCAGTATTATTGCCAAAAATATCACAAGCAAAAACATATCAAGGTAAATTCCATGTGAAGTTACTATAAGGAAAAAAAGGTGCAGTACAACATTCTTTACAGACAATGAAAGCTTGCCAGAAAAAATATGCTCACAAAATGGATTAACTTCTATTTTACAATGAGCTACGATACAGTAAGAAAATATGCAAGATGCAAAGGATAGAAATCAGAACGAGAGAAGCTCAGAAATGATGCAGAAGAAATAAGTGGAGTCAAAACTTTTAAAAAATAATTTTCAGAACTGAAAATGAACTGAGAAGGAACACAAGTACAATAAATATGACAGATTACAGTTTAAGGTAAATGAATCAAAAGAAAAAGAAATGAAGAAAGAACTTCATTTCTTTCTTTCAAAAGCATTTGAAATAAAGTGACAAATATTTAAGCTGAGCAAAGAATATCCAACATATGGGTAAAAGAAATGTAAAAATGAAAATCAAAGCATGGGAAGAAAACAAATACTAAACATTATAACTCAAGAAAACTTTCCTGAAGAAAAAAAATATTTGAAACTATACATTGAAAGAGTATACCACACACTTGATAATGGTGACCCAAAGCTACCAATATCAAGCCACACTCAAGTAAAATGATTGAACTCAGAAGGGAAAAGAAAAAAAAAACAAGGAAGGATGAAGGAAAGAAGAAAGAAAGGAGAAAATCCTTTCGCTATCTAGAAAAGAAAGGAGAAAGAGACTGTAAGAGAAAGAAAATTAGATATCAGATATCTCAATGATGACACTTAATGTTGGATGAGCCTTGGAGTATCCTATTGAAGCAGATATTAAGAAAACTTTCAAAGACTGGGGTCACATGAAAAGGACTCAAGAGCCAACTTTGAAGAGGCCAACCATGGGACAATATAAGCTTCAAAAGGATAAAAGATGCAACTGAATGAATTCCATCAACTGTGTTTAATTCATGAACTCATAATGACATTTTGTAAATAAAAGTTTTATTTTAGCGTTATTTCACTCTACAGAAAAATTGTGTAGATAGTCCAGAGAGTTTCTGTATTCTCCACATCCAGTTTCCCCTATTAACAGCTTATATTAGTATAATACATTTGTTATAATCCCATTTGTTACCATTAATGAATCAATATTGACACATTATTTTTAACTAAAGGCCACTACATGGAATATCTCTTCATTTATTTAGATCTTCTCTGATTTAATTAGTGTGTTATAGTTTTTCACACACAAATCCTTTATCTGTCTCTCCCTGCCTCCCTCCCTCCCTTCCTTCCTTCCTTCCTTCCTTCCTTCCTTCCTTCCTTCCTTCCTTCCTTCCTTCCTTCCCTTCCTTCCTCTCTCCCTTTCCTCCCTCCCTCCCTCCCTTCTTTCTCTCTTTTCTTTTTGGTACTTTTTTGATGACAATTTATACTGATGCTTTAAAACAGCACTAACTGGTCACCTTTGGGATGATAGAGATCCAATTTGTCATCTCGAAAATTAATAAATAAAGGGGAAGAATTAAGCCTTTATCCCACATTAAGCCTTTATCCCATCTTTCATATATAAACTGTGCCACAGGGCAATCAAGTATAGATGAGGGGAAGAATTTTTTAAGATTTGTATTTCAGTTAAATAAAAAAATGATAGAATTAAAATAGGACCATTTTGTGAACCCAAATAAATGGAAGGATCTCACCACTGAGTGTCTGTGCCTGCTAATATCACAAAAGGGAAAGATGCACATTCCCATGCTTCCTGATTAAAGGACACACCACAAGCCACATGCTTCCGAAACAGATCAGACCTGTGTCCAGTGAAATCCAGAGTATGCACTAATGGGAGGTAGAGGAACATGCTAAACTGAGCTCTATTTGCAGTCAGCCAAATCTACAGGGGACACTGAGGTCAAACGTCTTAGGTTCTTCAACAGAAATAGTTAATAAAAAGAGAAAAGGATAGAAAAAGAACCTGTAGATTAAAAGAGACTTTAAACATGTAAAATTTCTATTTAAATGGGCAAGACTAAAGTTCAGTGTCGGCTGGGTGCCATGGCTCATGCCTGTAATCCCAGCATTTTGAGAAGCTGAGGCGGGGTATCACCTGAGGTCAGGAGTTCAAGACCAGCTTGACCAATGTGGTAAAACTCCATCTCTACTAAAAATACAAAAATTAGCCAGGCATGGTGATGCATGCCTGTAGTACCAGCTACTCAGGAGGCTGAGGCAGAAGAATCGTTTGAATCCAGGAGGTGGAAGTTGCAGTGAGATGAGATCCCACTACTTCACTCCAGCCTGGGCAACCGAGTGAAACTCTGTCTCAAAAAAAAAAAAAAAAATAAGTGTCTACAGATACCCAGTTGATTAATACAACTATTTTTATTTCTTTATTTTATTATTATTATTATTTTTTGAGACAGAGTCTCCCTCTGTCTCCCAGGCTGGAATGCAGTGACATGATCTCTGCTCACTGCAACCTCTGCCTCCCGGGTTGTGGCGATTCTTCTGCCTCAGCCTCCTGAGTAGCTGGGATTACAGGTGTGCTCCACCACACCCAACTAATTTTTGGCATTTTCAGTAGAGATGGGGTTTCACCATGTTGGCCAGGCTGGTGTCGAACTCGTGACCTCAATTGATCTGCCCACCTCAGCCTTCCAAAGTGCTGGGATTACAGGCGTGAGCCACCATGCCCAGCCATACAACCATTTCTAAAATGCAAGAAAATAAAACTTGTAAGTCAGGATTGTTGGGAGGAAGAATGCTACAATCAGAAGGGGGCACATAGAGAATTATCTGGGGATACTAGCAAAGTTATATTTCTTGATCTGAATAGCAATTGCAAGGATGCTTGTCTTTTTTATTTTTTTATTATACTTTAAGTTCTAGGGTACATGTGCACAACGTGCAGGTTACATAAGTATACATGTGCCATATTGGTTTGCTGCACCCATCAACTCATCATCTACATTAGGTATTTCTCCTAATGCTGTCCCTCCCTCAGCCCCCCCACCCTCCGACAGGCCCCGGTGTGTGATGTTCCCCTCCCTGTGTCCATGTGTTCTTATTGTTCAGCTCCCACCTATGAGTGAGAACATGCGGTGTTCGGTTTTCTGTCCTTCTGACAGTTTGCTCAGAATGATGGTTTCCAGCTTGTCTTACATTAACTCTTTAAATTGTATATTTTTGGTTTTTCTGTGTCTTATTTTACCTTGAAACAGTTAATCAAAAATAGAGAGAGAAGAATGTAAATGGAGTATTCTAGTCTTCTAGAAATCTAGAGTCAGTGATAAGCAAGTTACATACACTTACGAGTCTTGAGTACTAAGTTAAACATTTTCACTTCACACAGGAGCCAAAAATATTGGATTAGGCTTATATAATGCTCTACAAGATACACATATGCCATCGCTATTCTGAAATCCTGAAGGATCCTTTGTTACACTTCATTTTAATGATTATTCAAAGAAATTAGCAAATGGAGGGGAGAAAAACTGAAATAAATTAATGTAGAAAAAGACCTCATATTCAGCAGCCTATCCTCCTGTTTGTGCAAAGATCACACTAAGAGATTTTTCAAAAATCCAACAAAGTCGAAAACGTCTCAAGTGCAGTTGATCAAAGCCCTTCCTATGGGATACTACTTCATAATTGAATCATGCAAACTGCTGGGAAGTTTATACCCAGCCTACATTTTCTGTGATGTTAACCTATTATTCCTGGCCCCCTTGTGTACTTATATTATTCTCAAAGATATCTGTAAATAGTCCCTTACCTTCTATTTTACCAGTCAAACAAACATGTACAGGAGAAGTTGAATGCATAAATAGTCTCTGCTCATATATTTGCAGTTCAAAAGATTGGTCCACAAAGGGAAAAATCTAGAGTAGAAATTTTCCCTTTAGAAGTCTTTAGACATTCACAGAAGCAGAGACAAAAACATTCATTACAGAGGAAAGAAACAGCAGCTTTATGTGTGCTACGGGCAAGGACTACCCTGCTATTTTTTTTAAGACTAGTTATTGTTTTGCCAGATCTTACAAATGCATAATCATTTGGATCTTTTCAGAGGTGGCCAAAGCCAGATTCTAGGTTTGGGTGGATGATCATTGTCTCTTGAAATGGGTTCATCTATTGGGTTTGAATTTAACACAGACCTTCGCCAATGCCTTCCATTTTATTGATGAGGAAAAATGAGGCCCAGAGAAATAAATGTGCTCTCCCAAGATCAAACAGCAAGAGAGTCAAAACCAGGATTGGAGAACACAGTTCTAAATTCGACTTTCCCTACAGTTTCTGAGCAACAGCAAGATAGTCAAAACCAGGATTTGAGAACTGAGTTCTAAATTTGACCTTCGCTACAGTTTCTGAGCAAAGGCGAGTTAAAAGATATCTGCCAGATTATCCTGGGATAGGGGTGGCAATAAGGACAAGGAAGTAGTGGAGAATTCCAACAGTAAGGCCTGGACATGGGACATGTCATCCCCTGGGTATCAGGGAATGCAAACTGGGAGCTCCTTAGACTTTCAGAAATGAGAAGGCCTAGGAAACACATTTTCAAAAAGGATCCAAGGTTCTATCTTTGAGTCATGAGGTCCCTTAGAAGTCCATGACAGTGGCACTGCAGGAACACATGCTCAGTGTAACCTCAGGAAGAAGCAGGTACTAGCCTGAAGTCAAAGGAAGGGAAACATCTTCCCCTGTGTGAAGGTACGGTGCTGATAAAAGGAGGGCACCATTCACAGGCAATTCCCATCCCAGGACCAACCTGAATCCCATGAGATCCCGGATGGATGTAGTCAAAGCCTGGGGTCAGCCTGCTGCCAACGGAATTTTCTGAATGACTGGAAGACAGTAGTTCACCAATCTCTTCCGGTTGCTGAAGAAGTTTTTAGAAGTATGAACTGCACAATCATGATAGATCTCTGAAAGCACAAACTAAAAAAAAATTTCATCTCGACTGGGCACAGTAGCTCATGCCTGTAATCCCAGCACCTTGGGAAGCCGAAGTGGGTGGACCATGGGGTCAGGAGTTCGAGACCAGCTTAGCCAATATGGTGAAACCCCGTCTCTACTAAAAATACAAAAATTAGCTGGGCATGGTGGCAGGCACCTGTAGTCCCAGCTACTCGGGAGGCAGAGGCAGGAGAGTAGCTTGACCCCAGGAGGCGGAGGTTGCAGTGAGCTGAGACGGCACCATTGCACTCCAGCCTGGGCAACAGAGTGAGACTCTGTCTAAATAATAATAATGAATAATAATAATAATAATAATAATTTCACCTCTGTCAATAGAGCATAATCTTCCTTCCACTTCAGGGTTTCCAGAAAGTAAAATGTTATCAGTGGGAAAATTGTACATATTAAAATCTTTCCAACTTTAATGCTGTTCCAAAAAAAATGACATCATTTATTTGCCTGTATTTTGGAAGCTGCCAAAATCCCTCCGGGTCAGAACCAAACAGCTGCAATTAGCCAGCTAATTTGGACAAATGAGAGAGGGTCTGTTTGCCCAAATTTTTCAAATAATTGGAACTTTTTAGACCTGGCCCTCAAAACAACATCAATGTGAAGTCTAAATCTTGGTGGTTATTCCACTAAAGGAAACAATATATTACACTATGTATATAATTTGGGAAGATGGTCTTTTTTCTTATTTTTTGACATGAGATCGATTAGAAACCCGCAGCAGGAGAATTCCACATGGGTAAGGGAGGAAGAGATCCAATTAAGTAGGAAATGCTAACAAGCTGCTTGAGTGAGCTCTGAGGCATGCCGGGATAGTCCATGTCCACAAAGAAAATATTAATTTTAAGCTCAAAGAAAAAAATAAAAACCGGGAATTTAAGGGAGGGCGGGAGAATCAGAAAAAAAGTGTCAGGATATTTATATAAACTGTCATTCCTGTGTTTTCATGAAGGCTCATGCCCTCTAAGCAGTCAATCAACACTCTCTCTGATCACAGCCTTCGCTCTGATTGAGTGGGGAGATGTCAGCCAAGGAGAAAAACATGTGGAAAATCTGTTAACCATGTGTGTCATTCCTGATGTCAACATGTAAGGAAATACAGGAAAGACCTAGAAATGTGTGCATTTCCATGCTAGCCCCAAGAATGGGAAAGAGCACTGTTGGCCTTAAAGTATATATATTTTGTATGATCATTGTTGTGATGATGATAATGATGAATATACACAGGGTTCAGTGTTAGCCCAACATAAATCAGACAAGACCAGCTGGTGCCTGGGGACTCCTGTAACACCAGCAATGCGTGTGTAAATAAGAGTTTAGGAATTTAACTGCATTTCTTGCAATGAAGAGCTGCAAACAGGATCTTTTGGAAATACTGGGAGTTCGTTTTTATTTACTGGTCTCGCTGTAAACCTCTTTCCCGACAGGACGTAGAATTCAAGATCGTTTCAGTCTAAGAAGTCAATCAGAGCACCTGTAGCAGTTTTGTTTACGGGCTATGTTTTGGCCAGCTCTTTGGGATAGGAGAAAGAACTGTGGCCAGGAGCTCACCAGTGAGCTCTGGTTGGAGCTGTATCTGCACTTAGCCTGGGTGATCTTGGATAAGTCATTGGACCTCCTGAACCTTGGTTTCCTGCAGAGTGAAAAGTTTTGCTAGAACTGCGCTTCCTGTACTATAATATACATACAAATCACCTGGGGATCGTGTCAAATGCAGATTCTGGGTCACTAGGTCTGGGAAGGGGCCTGTGATTCTGTATTTCTCATGAGCTCCCAGACAGTGCCAAAGCTACTGGTGCACGGACCACTCTTGCAGCCGCGAGGGCTTAGATGATATTTACAGCAGACATCTGTGGCTCGGAGCGGCCCAGCCACCAATGCTGCATTCTCTAATGAGGCACCTGATTTTCTTCTGGAGAACCACTTTCCTTCTGTCTCAGTTAGGGCATTCAGCGAGGACTGAGGCTGATCCTAATGCACAGCTCCACAGCTGGGCCCATGTGTTAGGCCTTGCCAGTCAAGGCACTTTTATCTCTGTGACTGGTTCCTCTGTGGGCACATGACCCATCACAGGTTAACATAGCACAGGGCTTTTGCTGCTACAACCACTGTGAAAGTGATGTTCTCTTAGCTGGAGTTCCGAAACTACAGCGAGGATATTAGTCAGAGACTTTGGGAAGCCATTTTGTGACATCATGGAAAACCCGGCCTGAAAACAAAGTTAATACAGAAGAAAGCAAAGCTGAGAGATCCAGCTGTTACCAGATCAGGGTCCAGATGCAGACTCCAAGAGAGGGTTCTTGGGTCTTGTGCAAGAAAAAATTCGGGTGAGTTCATATAGTAAAGTGAAAGCGAGTTTATTAGGAAAGTAAAGGAATAAAGAATGGCTACTCCATAAACAGAGCAGTCCCGAGGGCTGCTGGTTGCCCATTTTTACGGTTATTTCTTGATTATATGCTAAACAAGGGGTGGATTATTCATGCTTCTCCTTTTTAGACCATATAGGGGAACTTCCTGATAGTGCCATGGCATTTGTAAACTGTCATAGCGCTGGTGTGAGTGTAGCAGTGAGGACGATCAGAGGTCACTCTCATTGTCATCTTGGTTTTGGTTAGTTTTTGCTGGCTTCTTTACTGCAATCTGTTTTATCAGCAAGGTATTTATGACCTGTATTTTGTGCCAACCTTCTAACTCATCCTGTGACTTAGAATCTCTAACCATCTGAGAATGTAGTCCAGTAGGTCTCAGCCTTATTTTACCCAGCCTCTATTCAAGATAGAGTTGCTCTGGTTCAAATGTCTCTAACACAGTGACATCATTTGAACTCCTAGATACAGCCACGCCTGGAGACCGATATCCTGGCTTCTTGTAATTAAAGGCAGGGCACGAAGGTCATACATTTCTTCTGCATTTTCAATATTTTCTGTCACTTTCTAAATCTAGACCAGAGGTCAGCAACTTTTTTGTAAAGAGCTAGATAGTAAATATTTTAGGCTTGCAGAACATACAGCCTCAGTAGGAACTGCTCAGTTTTGCTATTGTAGCACTAAAGCAGCCATAGGCAATATGTAAATAAATGTCCCAATTAACTTTATTATAACAGACATCCAGCCGGTAGGCCAAAGCTTGCCAACCTCTGGTCTAGACAATCAATAAAGCTCTGGTTTGTAGTATTTGCCAGTTTCCATGGTGTGAATATCCCACCACGGCTGCATTCATGCTACCAACACAACATCACTGAGTGCAAAGCTGGGAAGAGATAAGCACTAGATCACCATTATATAGCATTTCCACCATACAGATACAATAGCTACAACCTCAAAAACATAGAGAATAGGAAAATGTAGTAAAGCAATCAGGAAGTGATATGTTTTAAGTATTTACTACCTTTGTCTTGATATAATTTTTCTAACTGTAAATTTCCTTTTTTTTTTTTTTTTTTGAGGCAGGGTTTCACTCTGTCACCCAGGCTAGAGTGCAGTGGCGCCATCTTGACTCACTGCAATCTCTGCCTCCTGGGTTCAAGCTATTCTCATGCCTCAGCCTCCCGAGTAGCTGGGATTACAGGTGCACACCACCCGAGTAGCTGGGATTACAGGTGCACACCACCAAGCCCAGCTCATTTTTTTGTCTTTTCAGTAGAGATAGGGTTTCACCATGTTTGCTAGGCTGGTCTTGAACTCCTGACCTCAATGATCTGCCCAACTCGGCCTCCCAAAGTGCTGGGATTATAGGTGTGAGCCATTGTGCCTGGCCTTACAAAGTTTGCTTTCTAATAATAGCTGTGTCTAACCCAGTTAACAAAATTTCTGAAAATTTAGCACTCAGCTCTTGGGACACAGTACAAGCTGGCTCTAGTGTACCACTGCACCCTCTGTAACCATTTTTAAATACAGTCAGGCACCACATAAGGATGTTTGGGTCACTGAAAGACCTTATATACAATTGTAGTCAGTGCAATAGGGTGTACCATATAGCCTAGGTGTGTAGTAGGCTATACCATCTAGGTTTGTGTAAATGCACTCTACAATATTTGCACAGTGATGAAATCGCCTAACTATGCATTTCTCAGAACATATCCCCGTCTCTAAGCAATGCATGACTGTAGTTCAAAAGTGAAAACAGACGAGCCAGGGTCCAAAGATATCACAATAGTAGATCAAAGTTTGGAAAGGGATTAACAGCATCTTCAGGAATTGCAGTTTAAAATTCCAGTGTATTAGACAAGTCCTTTTTGAAATGGTAATGCCTCGTACCTGAGTAGAAAAGACAATTAAGATAATGTGTTAATTTTCCCCTTGAATCTGGCAGTAATATTTTGATCCTGTTAATTATCCAGAGAACAGAAAATATATATAATGTGATAGCTCTGTGCAGAGTTGACATGCTTGCTGCCTGGCTAAGTAGCCACGCTTATCCTATAATTAGCTGCTTGGAATGCAATTTCCATTCCTTCCTAAATACACCCACTAAAAAATAAACCAATGTAGCGTTTCACAGCTATTCCAATCTGGCTTTCCCCCGGGAAAGCAAGCCAATGATTATTTACTAAAACTTATCCTCCTTTCAAAACTATCAGAAAACAGCCATCCGTTTGTTAACGATTTCTGGCAGGTGAGGGTTAATCAATGCCTTAAGAACACAGAAAGCACATGTCATTATAGCCCCAGCATGCTCTCTTTCTGCAAAGGATAAACTTATCGATGTCACTAAGTGGGCATTTTAATGAGAGTTCATTACAAAAGGGCAACCTTCTCAGTGGGCAACTAATCCAAAAGGGGGAAAATTGTGGACCCAGATTTATTTTTATAAGTAGGGAAACAGGGCTCTCTATATAATATGAGGTTCAGGACTTTATTTTCTTCTGAATGGAAATCACGAACGGTTTAGTTGTACATTTCACAGATGCTTTGTTTTTACTCTTTGCTCTGTTATCCAGGCTGGAGTGTAGTGGTGCAATCTTGGCTCACCACAGCCACAACCTCCTGGGCTCAAGTGATCCTCCCGCTTCAGCCTCCCAAGTAGCTAGGACTACAGGTATGTGCCACCACATCTGGCTAATTAAAATTTTTATTTTTTATTTTTTTTGGAGAGATGGGTCTCTCTATGCTCCCCAGTCTGGTCTCAAACTCCTGGCCTCCAGCAATCCTCCCACCTCAGCCTCCCAAAGTGCTGGGATATAAGTGCGAGCCACTGTACCTGGCCTATTCACTCTCTTGAAAAAACAAACTCCCTGTATTAGCCAGAGTTTTCCAGAGATACAGAATTGGTAGGATATATTTAGGTATATAGAAAGAGATTCATTGTGAGAACTGGCTCACATGATTATAGAGGCTAAGAAATCCCATAATCTACCCTCTGCAAGGTGGAGTCTCCAGAAAGCCAGTGATGTAGTTTTAGTCTAAACCCAAAGGCCTGGGAACCAGGGTAGCCAGGGTTTTAAGTCCCAATCTGAGGCTGAAGGCTGGAGAACCAGAGTGCCAATGTTCAGGAGCAGAAGAAGATGGATGTCTCAACTCAAGGAAAGAGGGCAAATCCACCTTCTTGTATTCCACCTTGGAATTCTAATCAAACCTTCAACGGATTAGGTGATGCCCACACACATTGCTGAGGGTGATTTCTTTATTCAGTTTACTGAGTAGAATGTGAATCTCTTCCAAAACACCCCCCAAGACAGACAAATCCAGACATAATGTTTTACCAGCTCTCTGGGTATCCCATAGCTCAGTCAAGTTGATACATAAAATTAACCATGACACTGCACCTCCTCTCAAGGAAAGCTTATAATAGAGACAAGAACTTTTATTAAAATGGTGGCATTTAGTTTGCTACATAATCATCATCTGTATCTACCCATGGTATTTTATACATTTTACAAAATCACAGAGCATTGCTGTATTGTTATATTCCTATCACATGTCTAGGTGTCTGATCTCCTTTGTTATTTTAAGCAAGTGCATTAGGATGGAAATAAGACTAGGCCTGGGGTCAGAACATCCAGGTTCAGATTTAAACTCATTCTTTTTCTAATTGTGGGAGCTTGAAGAAAGCATGTAAGTTATCTGTGCTTCAGGTGTTCACCCCAGTGAATATGGTCATTAAAGCATCAAGGAATCCATTTCTAAACTATGCTGCAAGGAAAAAAGATTAGTTTTGCATTTGGATCCCTGCACAGAGGGCCTCATTTATAAAAGATGCTTCCAGATCTGTAGGATGAATGCATGCAAACATAAATGCATGCATCCCTTCATTTGATAATCTTCAGACTGCAGAAGAGGCTATGTTAGTGTAGAGTTTGAGATCAATCACTCTGGGGAAATTGACTGCATGGTTTTGAATTATACTTCTACCACTTACTCAATAGCTTTGTGACCTTGGGTGACATAATCTCTTAGTGCCTCATCTATAAAATGAGAGGGTGTCTTAGTCCATTTTGTGTTGCTAAAACAGAATGTCTGAGACAGGGTAATTTAGAAAAGAGGTTTATTTGGCTCATGATTCTGGTGGCTGGAAAGTCCAAGATCAAGCAGCATATCTGGCAAGGGTCTCCTGTTGCTTTGACTCATGGTAGAAGGCAGGAAGAGAAGTGCATGCAAAGAGAAAGCAGGAGAGACTGGGCTCGCTTATAACAACCCTCTCTCTCTCAGAACTAATCTATTCCTGCAAAAGGGCATTAACATATTCATGAGGGATCCACCTCCATGACAAAACACCTCACATGAGGCCCCACCTCCCAACACCAGCTCATTGGACATCAAATTTCAACATAAGCTTCAGAGGGGAGAAATCATATTGAAACCATAGCAGAAAGTGATAATAGCTCTTCACTGGATTGTTATGAAGGTAAAGTGGGTTAATAGAAGTAAATTTCTGGTCGGGCGCGGTGGCTCAAGCCTGTAATCCCAGCACTTTGGGAGGCCGAGACGGGCGGATCACGAGGTCAGCAGATCGAGACCATCCTGGCTAACCCGGTGAAACCCCGTCTCTACTAAAAAATACAAAAAACTAGCCGGGCAAGGTGGCAGGCGCTTGTAGTCCCAGCTACTCGGGAGGCTGAGGCAGGAGAATGGCGTAGACCCGGGAGGCAGAGCTTGCAGTGAGCTGAGATCCGGCCACTGCATTCCAGCCTGGGCGACAGAGCGAGACTCCGTCTCAAAAAAAAAAAAAAAAAAAAAAGAAGTAAATTTCTTAGAACAGCACCTAACACAGAGTTGGCACTTCAAAAGTGTTAACTATTATTACTTTTATCATGATAGAGAATTTATCAAACAATATACTATAGTCTATGTTCTACATTCAGCATTTGATGTTTCATAGGCCTATTTCTCCTGGAAATTATAGTGAAGGAAAATGTAGTTTCTCTTTTAAGTTTTGCTGGAGTATCCAGGCCTTGATTCAGATGCATCACCAAGCTCCTGGTGGTCATTCATTCTTTTTCTTTCCCGTAGCTGTGATCTGCTCATGGAATCTGTTGCAAGGGGCATAGGTGGGCCTGAGGCTTGGTGAGGACCAAGAGATTGGGGTTGTCCTGGTCTTGTCTTGTTTAATAATGGCAACAGTTGAGGATCAAACAAGCTGTGTTGTATTGAGGAACTACACCTTTCCTGCAATTCCTTTTTCTGCCTTTATTCACTCATTGAACAAACATTTTGAGTGCCTACACTGTGCCAGGTATTATGAAATCTGCTACAAACATAATGGTGAAGAAAATAGACAAAACCCCTGCTTGGATCCCCACAGACCATGGGGAGGCCTGATCTGGCCTGACCTAGGTACCAGGAACACTGTTTAATAGACCAAACAGTTTTTTTAAAAAATCCCTAAGCTTGGACTTCCCATGTATCACTGACTAGGTGAAGACAAGAAAGAGAGAAGTCCAGTTTCAAATGCTCTTTCTTGTATCAAAGTCAAAGCTCTGCCTCTCAGGCCAGGTGGGTAATTGCTCACCTTCTCTTCTGGGGAATTGTTAGGGGTGTCTTCAGCTCTTCCTCTGGGGCTTTGCACCCCTAAGGAAGCAATTCATCACGTATACACTCACGAAGCCATGTTCACATGTTCGTTCATTCATTGTTCCATCATTTCAAATATTTCCTCATCCCTTCACTCTAGCATTTCTTCCTTTAATCACTCATTTATTCAAACACTTATGGAATATCTGCAGTGTGCCAGACATCATTCTAGGCACTGGGAATGTGACAGTTAACTAGAAAAAGTGCCTGTCCACATAAAGTTTACATTCTAACAAGCTCCCAGGTACCACCAATGCTGCTGGACTACAGACCTGCCTTGGGGTAGCAAGAGGTAAACAGTAGAATACCTTCCACATTCTGCACTCGCAAAACTAAAACGCATCTTCACATATATGTCACATCTCTCTATGTGGTACTTGATGCTATGGTAGATCAGAAAATGCTTAGTCACATGGCACAGTCCTGGTCACCCAAGCACTCACTCTGCCTACTCTTAATCGCCACTCTCGGAAAGAAGATATAGAAGGATGCTTTTTCTCTCCCAGAAAAATTAGCATTTTCAATGTATTTCTTACTGTAAATTTAAAGATCTCATCTTCTGATAGTGGAGTTAGATGTTGAGGACAGAGGGGCCTTGCACATACTTCTAAAATGACACCCTTCCTGCAATTCCTTTTTCTGCCTTTATTCATTCATTGAACACATGTTTATTGAGATCCTACTGTGCCAGGTGTTATAAAATCTGCTACAAATATAATGGTGAACAAAACAGACAAAACTCCTGCTTGGAGTCCCACAGACCATGGAGAAGCCTGACCTGCCCTGGGGGCTTGGGAAAGCCTTTCTCCTAGAAGCAAGGCTTATGTTGAGATCTGAAAGATGAGAAGGATTTTAAGAGTGGAGTCTAAATGGAAGAAAGAGTATGAGCAAAATCCCTGTGATGGGAGATAACAGAGTGTATTTGAGAAATTGAAAGGAAAAACAAAGAAGGCAATGGGGAAATGGGAGATGTGATTGGAAAAGGTGGGAGACCAAACCATGCAGGCCTTCATGGGCTCCCTTAACGATTGGGAGCTTATTCTAAGAGCAGTTAGAAGCCCCTACAAGATTTAGAGTAGGCCATCGTAATATAAGCAGGTCACTCTGGCTACAGTGATCTCAAAGGCCTGGTGGGGACAAGAGTAGCTCTGGGGGTGGAGGTAGAGGCGATCAGCCTGGGGGCTTCTGCAGTGATCTAGGCAAGGAACAATAAAGCAGAATTCTGGGAGATGAGGAAGAGATAGAGATAACAACTGGATAGCTGGAAGAGAACTCGAGGAGCAAAATGCTCTGTGCTGTCAGCCCTACATCCCCCTGGACCCTCTGGCAAAGTCAGTTACGTACCGTCCCTTCTCCTCTCTTTGTAAGCAGGGACCGTGACCTTTCCATCTGGCATTTGTCCCCAGAGCCTAGTCCAGTGTCTGGGTTGTCCCTAAGGAGCTCGCAACCCAGATAATGAGATAAACCCAGAGATGAATCTGTTGGAGAAACTGCAAAGCAATAAATGAAATGATTGCCAGGTTAGTATAAATCCACTGTGTAAGTGCTGAAAATCCATGGAGCAAAGACATGATTAAGAGGGGCTGAATTATTAACTGGAAATATGGAGAGGCTCTTACAAGGGGCCATGCAATTCCAAGGAAGCAAACTGGTGTCTCACGAGCCAAATATGGCCCATTGGCCTCTTTTGTCAGGACTATGCTTGTGCTCACCAATATAGTGATGTTTGTTAGATCAGCAGTTTGACATTGCTGATGAGAATGTAAACTGGTGTCATCACCTTGGAGAGTAGTTTAGTAGTAGCAGATACAATTGACAATGTTTAGCAGTTTTACAACTAATTAGATGCCAAATTTTTTAAATAAAACAAAATATTCAGAGATTTTGTGTTAAAAGTCCAAATTTCCAAATTCTGCTGGGGCCCAGGGGAGCAAAAATGTGTCAACCCTGGGCAGCACTATAGTAAGTAGCTTCCTTTAGCCTGGGAGTGTGTGCTGCTTTCCAATTTAACCACAGTCCCCACTGCTCCCTATTGCCTCCCAGCATGGCAGCTGGTGTTATTTGCTATGTATCATCACACCCGTGCTATTGTTCTGATAGTCAAGAGGAATGCGACCTACTTTTCATCCCCCTGTCTCTATCCTTAGTGGGAAAATGAAAGCTAGACAAGGAGGGCAATGTGTTTCAACTCAAATTAAAAGCAAACAGGTATCTATGGGAAAGTGAATAATATTTTAGTTAGTATTTAATTTGTAAACAAAGTGTATCAGTCTTATTTTTATGTTTCTGAGCCCTGCATTCAGGTATGGGACTGCCGATCGAATCCCATTCCTTCACTGTATAGATGCACTCATGGGACACAGAGTGATGAAGCAATTCACCAAGGATCACACAGCATTAGAAGCCAGGTTAGAACTAGAACCAGAGATGGAGGGTGTGGATGGCAGACGGGAAGAGGATGGAGAAAAGAAAAAGAAAGATGGCTGAGAGATGGAAACAACAGTACAGGCACCGGGGCAGAGGAGGGTATAGTGCCTGGATCAGTGAGGGGAAGGGCCAGTAAAAGGGAAAGAAGAGATGGGAGAGAGAAGCAGATTTATCAAAGGTCTGACTCCAAGGTTCTGTCTGGGAAAGTAAGTCAATGGCAGTGGAGTATGGCAAACACGACTTTGGCATCAATAAGCAATACAGAGTTCCCCAGAGGGTACCCCTAAGAGACAAGGAGAACGGAGAACACCCCCAAATGATATTTCTGAAAGTAGACCAGGATACGCAGACTGGGGTGATAAGAAACCACAGATGGCCCGAGTCTAACAGAATCCCAGGGGAAAGCCCAGACCCTCTGTCTTTTGCCCCTTTGGGGGTCATATGGTCCCCTGGGGACTTGAGCTAAGAAGGTCAGAAACTTGCCAGAATGCTTGGTCCTAAATGAAGATTTCTGTCTCTTGTGTCTTGGTTGAGCAGATTTCCAAAGAGGTACTTAAGAAATCTAAACAATAATATTCCTTTTTAAGCAGCTAAATGGTGAACAGCCTCCAATGTCATGCAAAAATGTAACTTCTTTCTCTACCTGATTGATTTTTAAGTCAGGACATTGTAAGTCCTTAGTAAGCCATTGCCCAGTGGAAATAGATGACTCTCACTCATAAGTTTCCCGGTTGAATTATTACCGTAAAAACATCAGTTTGGCAGGTGAAAACACACAAGCTAAGGGCAACAAAGAAAAGTACTAAGACCAAGTGTTGATGAGGAGAGTGAAAAATGGAGACCCTTTTTATACATTGCTGATGAGCATGTAAACTGGTGTCATGACCTTGGAGAGTAATTCAGCAGTAGCAGATACCATCGACAATGTCTAGCAGTGTTACATCTAAGGGCCTGTCCCAGAGAAGCCCTTGCCTGTGATGTACAAAAAAACCACATGTGCCCTGTTTGTAATAGTGAAAAAGTGGAAAGCATTAATGTCTCTGAGTAAGAAGGTGGCGGTGTCCTGGCTGCCAAGAAGTCCCGGAGGATCCAGGTAAGCTTCATATGGTCAGAGTGGGAACTATTCCCACTGTGGGAACAGTCACACTGTGGTTGCAACAGACGTAACACCAGTGGTTCATGCCAACTAATGCATCCTATCCCTTTAGGAAATGTGAACAGGATATAGTCTTGCCTCTCACAGAGAACACAGGCTAGGTCATCTATAAACAGTTCACCAACTGTCTCCACTCTATTCCTAACAGCCAATCATGCTCACAAAATGCAAGCATGGTGTCTGTATTCAAACTACTGCATTATCATCAAATTATATCTGTCCTGCTTCTATCTTAAAATCTAAGGGTGTCAGCCAGGTGTCGTGGCTCATGCCTGTAACCTTAGCACTTTGGGAGGCCGAGGTGGGTGGATGACTTTGAGGCCAGGAGTTCGAGACCAGCCTGGCCAATATGGCCAATATGGCAACTACTAAAAATATAAAAATTAGCTGGGCATGGTGGCACACGCCTGTAGCCCCAGCTACTCAGGAGGCTGAGGCAGGAGGATCACTTGAACCTGGGAGGTAAAGTTTGTAGTGAACTAAGATTGCACCACTGCACGCCCTGGGCAAAAGAGTGAGACTCCGTCTCAAAAAATAAAAATAAAATTAAAAAATCTAAGGGTGTAGAGTAATTTAGGGGACATTAACATTACAAAGTGGCATTTGTTTGGAGGTCCTAGATCCCAAAGGAGTGTTTTCCCAGAGGACTCTCCCTACTGCACATGGAATATTATTAATGATTATAATTATGGTTCTGGGTTATCAAGAAATGATTAAAACAGATCAAAAAAGGTATCCACAACTACCAAAAACATTAAGAGAAAAATTTCCAGCTCTTAAAATATCTAAGGTTTAGTTATGTTGAAATTTTCCTGATGTGAAATGTCTTATTTTCATTGATACCAGATTAATGAGGTCTTCTGTACATTTTCTCAAATGACTGAAGCATTGTTGCATTATTTCTCAAAACATTTGTAAGAGTGTGGTGACAGAGGAAATGTCTGAATCTGAAAGGAAGTCTTAAGGGGTTCTGAAGTCTCAGGAAGGTTCTTAAATGACCTAACCAGATGTTTTGAAGTCTGATATACCCTTAACCCAAACTGAAATTCATAACAAAGTCAAAAGCAATATAGTCAAATTGATTCCAAAATGCCTTTTTCTAGCAAATCCATTGACACCAACTGACTTTAACAGGGCCTACTTCCTACTTGGGAGAAATGATATGGCCATGGAAAAAATGGGATGCATAATAAAGTTTGGGGATGAAATAAAACAAAATTCAGGTAAGTTCTTAGAAGTGGCTAAAGTAAGAATCCACATTTCTCAGGCTATGGAGAATGAAGGTGAAGAGCCCGGGCCCTGGGGCCAGACTGCTGGGTTAAATCCCAGCTCTGCCGCTTGTTGGAGGTTGCCCTTAGGAAGGTACTTGATCCCTCTGCCCCTCAGTTTCCTCATCTGTAAAAAGGGGGAGAAAAATGGTACCCGCTCATAGGGATGGTATATGGATTAAGTGAGAGAATAAAGGGCCCAGAACAGTGACTAGAACACAGTGAGTGATCAATACTTTTTATCTATTGTAATTATTTTATTTTACTTTTTGAATGTCAGTATTTATCAAGACAGTGAAATTATGAACAAATGTAGGTTTTTTCTTTTTATATTTAAGTATACACACACAGATGTTCCCTGACGTTTGATGGAGTTATGTTTTGGTAAACCCATCGTAGGTTGAAAATATCATCATTTGAAAATGCGTTTAATATACCTAACTTCATAGCTTAGCCTGGCCTATCTTCAATGTCCTCAGAACTCCTACATTAGCCTACAGCTGCACAAAATTGTCTGGAAACATGGTACACTGTCGAGTATCAGTTGTTTTCCCTCCTGATCATATGGCTGATGGGAGCTGAGGCTCACTGTCTCTGCCTAACATTGACAGTATCTTACTGCATATTGCAAGCTCAGGAAAGGGTCATAATTCAAAATTCAAAGTACAAGTTCTGCTGAATGCGTATTGCCTTTTCACCATCCACAGAAAGCCAATCCACAGTAAGTTGAGGACGTTCTGTATTTACATTTTTTAAAAATGGTATTTAAATAAAGGAGGAGAAGGGAGAAAAATGAGGTTCTTTATATCTCTCCACCCCAAAAAATAAGAATCCTGGGTTGGGGTGGGGTAGAATATGGTTGCTTTTGTTGGTTAATTGGTATATTAGTCTGTTTTTGCATTGCTGTAAAGAACTAAGTGAGACTGGGTAATTTATAGTGAAAAGAGATTTAATTAACTTACAGTTCCACCGGCTGTACAGGAATCATGGCTGGGGAGGCCTCAGGAAACTTACAATCATGGCAGAAGGTGAAGGGGAAGCAGGCATGTCGCACATGGCCTGAGGAGGAAGAGAGCAAAGGGGGGTGCCACACACTTTTAAACAACAAGGTCTCTCACGAAAACTCACTCTCAAGTTCAAAGTTCCACAGATCTCTAGGGCAGGGGCACAATGCCTTCAATCTCTGCTAACACATAACAAAAGTGTTATGTGTTCCTAGGAAGTTCCTTATCTCCCAGTCCACCAACTCAAAATTTCCTCTGGCAACACCCTCACAGACATACCCAGAAACAATACTTTACCAGTTATCTAGACATCCTTCAAGCCAATCAAATTGACACCTAATATTAACTATCAGAGATGGTTTAGTGGATGGGGAGGTGTTTTAATTTAAATGGGTTTTGTTTGATATAAATCATTTGATACATTAACCACAAATTTATCGATAGAGTCAAACAAAATGGTTCTCAGTTGTATCCACTCCAGGTCCAGACAAAGTCAAAAGAACACCAAGCTGGGGACTGGCATCCTGATTTGCTTGCATGGTGGCTTTACCTCTAATTTGGTGGGTGACCCTGGGTGAGTTGCTTCCGCTTTCTGGTCCTTACCTTCCTCACCCACAAAATGAGTGGGTTGGGCTAAATGACCTATAAGGTTTCTTTAAGCTCTAATTGCTTCTAGGAGGCTGCCATATCTGACTGCTCCAGGGACAGACTTGACCCTGGACTTGGCCTGCTAGCAGCACCGTGGTTCTGGCCCAAAGCCAACTGCATACCCTGTCCACACCAGCTGCCTTCTCACCTCCTGCTTGTGATCTCAAGAGACCCAGGCATGTCGGTGGAAAATGATCAGTCCAAACCCATCACCACTCCAGGAGAAACAGCTCAAAGCACAGGCCCTGCCAACTCCAGTTCCAGTCATGTCCCCGTCATATACAAAGCCCCGTTTATCCTACTAGAGAGAAGGATGGAAACCACTTTGCTTAAAGTAGAGCTGAAGAAATAAATATTCGAGCAGCAATAGCTCATTATTTTTGAGGACTCTGGAATGAAAGTCCAAGGTAGAAAAGCAAAACAACAACCGTTAGCATTTCCATTCTGAATAGACAATATATGCCAGGAGCTCTGAAATAAAGATAGTGCGATTCATTTATTATTCCTTCTCTTTAAAACCTGCATTAATTCTGATTTCTATTTAAATAAGAATGATTAAATTTTATCAGCTGAGATGGAAATATTGTGATAAACACTGGCTCGTGGCCAAACTAATCTCCCAAGCCCACAGCTTACGGCCATTGTCTTGTATAGATATTTGAATGGCAATGGGCTTTTATCAGTATTTCTAAAGGCACTCATTTAATTATGTGGTTGTAAGGATTTTCAAAACCCAAAAGAATACCATCAATACATATTCATTTCTTGGATTAATTTGACATTAACATCAGAAAATATTGTTATTTAAAGGATGCTCTTACTTGTTTTTGCTTTTGCAAGAAAATAAGGCAACCTGATTGCAATAAGATACCATTGCAACCTGATTCTGGTTGCAATGGTATCTTTTAAACTTTCTTTTTAACTGAAATGAAAATAAAATGCATAGTGAAGTGAGGCTATAATTTTGAATTATAAGGGGTAGAGGGAGGACTCAGAAACTCCACAAGTCTCAGAGTCTTTAATAAGCTAATACATATTGTTAATTAACAGTATGAGCCGGGTGCGGTGGCCCACATCTTTAGTCCCAGCAACTTGGAAGGCCAAGGCGGGTTGATCACTTGAGGCCAGGAGTTCGAGATCAGCCTGGCCATGGTGAAACCCTGTCTCTATCAAAAATACAAACATTAGCCAGGTGTGGTGGTTCATGCCTGTAATCCCAGCTACTTGGGAGGCTGAGGCAGGAGAGTTGCTTGAACCTGGGAGGCAGAGGTTGCAGTGAGCCGAGATCATGCCACTGCACTCCAGCCTGGGTCACAGAGTGAGACTGCGTCTCAAAAAGAAGCAAACAAACGAAAAACCCACCAGTATGCACGATTAAAAATGTTTGACTACAGAATCCTTTTTTCCAAGGAACATATTATGATACTTGTGCTTGGGAAATCCTACTTTAGGAAATACAGTTGGGAGCAAAACTCCTCCTTTTAAAGATAGGGAATAATACTCCCATGTGGCTGGTTCCAGGCAAGGATGGCACCACAGCAGAGTTTCTTAGACTTTAATGTGCATAAGAATGACCTGGGCATCTTGTTAACTGATTTTGTAAGTCTGGGATGAGGCCTGAGACAGCATTTCTTACAAGTTCCCAGATGCTGCTGCTGCTGCTGCTGCTGCTGGTGGTCTCTACACCACCCTTTGACTAAAGAAGCAAGAAATCCAGATGCACATCTCCTAACTTTGTACTTACCCCACTGCCTTGTAGCCTCTCGTAAACGGCACTAACTGGCATTTCTGTCAAAGCGCATCCTTGCCTTATTCTAATTTTATTTGCTGAGCTGATGTCTCCAGTTCTTTAAAGCGAGTCCCTATGATGACAGAAGGATGCATCAAGATTAAGGAAGTATTTTCTGGCCCCTAACATAAATGTTCTTTTTGTTATATGATAAATTAGAAACAGAAGAAAGCTTCTGACCAAAGTGGTCTATCCCAAAGCTCTGTGTAGAAATTTCCATCGGAAATCATTCAAACCCATTGTTTGACTGAATCAAATCAAGGAAGGACACTTTCCATGGTCATTTTCATGTATTTTTCAATTACTCTGGAAAACGTGGCATACATCTTGACCAAAATTTGCTCAATAATTGTGCAACTATCTGGCCATTGCCAAAATATGAATAGGCAGCAATTACCAGATGTTTGCTCAGCATGAAGATTCTATACTACAATGAAAACATGCTCATCTTGATGCTTCCACAACTATTGTATCTGCACGTGTATAATCCCCACAGTCTTTTACCTGTTGATGCTAGTGGGAAGAAGTCAGTTAATTGAAATTGTTTCTATATAACAACCTTCCACCTTGTCAATTCAGGGTGTGGGAGGGATGGTTAAAGAGGAATTACCCAAAATGAGGAAAAATGACCTGCTTATTGACTAGATTTTTCACTTTTCAACAAACGATTGTGGTGTAATTCAAAAAATAGACTATGTCTATGTCTCCATGACATGGAAACCAACCAAAAATAAGCAAATTTGCAACTGAACAAGCTGGGTGGTAAACGGGTAGAATATTATTCTTGCTTACAGGCCAGCTTCTCCCTCCAAAAAGGCTGAACTCAGACATTTCAGCCAATGTCAGCCGCACCAGGTATTTGGCAGCCACTCCACAGTACTCAGCAAAAGAGACTGGATTTCCCAGCCATTTCCAAATGGCCAAAGAGAGAAGGAAGACAGATTCTGTGGCCTACAGACTCAGCCCCTGACTGGGAGAAGCAGAATCTAACTCCAGACTGAAGACTCAGGCACCCCTCCCCTAACTTCTAGTTCTTGTAGGGACCTCAGAATCCCAACAGCCTGGATTTAAAGTCTAGCTCTGTGGCTCACTCATTATCACACCAGGCAAAAATGGCCAAGACTCAATCAACAGCTGAGGACTTCACAGTGAGAGTATGGTCTTAGCTGAAAGCTGAGGGGAATTCTGAAGGTCAATGACTAGAGGCTGTTGGGAAACTGCCTTCCTTGAAGCTAAATGGCAGATTCCTTCTCTAAGGGAGATGTGAGCAGCAAACCTTCATGGCCACCACCTTACAGGGTATAGATCAATATTGTACAATCTGGCACTCATAAAGTGTTTCCACTAAATACTTGTCAAATGTATACATTGTTAACAATGCTTATAAAAATATCAATTATTTATTATTTGTGTGAGATGAATTTCATGATCACAATAAGACAGTAGCCAACTGATGAGCCAGACATGCAGTCAACCAACAAGTTTGATCTACTTGGTACATCCTCAAAGGTTGACCTCTTTCCCACCTCCTCCAAATGAAGTTGACTTTGTGCACGCAGCCTTAAAAAGCTGTGTGGACCGAAGCAGAGTGAGATCTGATGAGTCTCTACAGCTATTGGTCTTACAAGCTTGTCATTGAGAATAGCAATTCCCAAAGTGCTGGAGGTTGGAGTGGTGCATCCTACTTGTGGGAAGCACATCACACGTTATTAAACCCCAGGAGAACATGTTCCAACTCATATATTATTAAATCTATCGTCCCTCAAAATCATGCTAAAGTTTTGCTGAATAAGGCACCATTTAGCCAAACCAATCTTCACATGCCATATGCTGTGGCACATTCTTCTGTGAGGTGCAATTGTGTTGTAATCATTTGTGATTGTCTGTTAAATGTTGGGTGCTCTCTAGACTGTAAATTCCATGAGGGCAGGAACGATGCTTTCTATCTCCAACATTTAGTACTGAACCAGCAAACATTTAGAGACTCAGTGAATGGGTAGAACCAGCAAACATTTAGAGACTCAGTGAATGAGTAAGCAGTGAAATGCACCCCTGTTTGATCTATTTTGGGAATCTAGATTTGCATGCATAAGGCTTGGTTCAGGAAGGAGGTGCTGTTATATTCCCAGATCACTTATAAGGATAAATGAAAAACGCTTGTCTCATTCCGGGGCTCTTCAATAATGTGCCCAGGTTACTCAGGTAAATGGTCAGGTTATGTTCTGCTACAACTTTGCATGTTGAAAAGCTTTCTAAAATGCATTAATCCAGCCATCCCGTTAACCCATATTCATTAAGCACCTACTGTGTGCCAAACAAAAACAGGATCAATGGTTGATTGAGGGACTGTTTCTGTTTTACCCTACCTATTTATTCTACTCACTTCTATTTACTTCTTTATCCACCCATATGTCCATTTGTTTATGTATTTGTTCATGCATCCTGTACCTTATTCCAATATAGATTGAAGGTTGTTTATAGAGATTCATAACATACACCACTGTAATATAAATTATGAGTATGTTAAAAATGTAAAGGAAAAAGCATAAACTCAGTATATATAGGCTGAATCACTAATAATTCAGACTCTTACCTGGCAAAAGAATGATGGGCTGGATTCCTTCAATCATGGCAGATGCTCAATGTGAGAAACTGGGGTAGAGCTACCATAAAAAAAACTCCCTGTGGAGCATTTTTTCATTTAACCATCGGAATAAATCTCCTTCTTTCTCACACTTGTGTGTGTTTTAGGGGGCTTTTCAAGAGGCCAAGAGCTCATTTATTCATTTATTTATTCATCTATTCTTCTTCATTGCTTTTGTTGTTCTTATGTTTGCTGAGTACTTAGTACATGCTAGGCACTGTGCTAAGTAAAAAGATGCTGAATGCATCGTTTTTGCTATTACAAAAGCTCCAACTCTAAGAGGTTTAATAAGCCCTGAGTTCTGCTCATGGCCCTGTCATTGCCTCACCGTGTGACCTTGGCCAAGTCCATCCAGTCTCTGGCCCTCAATGTCTTCATCTGAAAATGTTGGGCTAGATGGTCTTGAATATCCTTTACTAGATCTAAAGTTATGTTACACAGGGAAAGCTAAGTTAAAGCCAACAACTTGTCAGCTTCGTTGGTTTCATCCCATTGTCTGAGATCAGGACAATACAGTCTGAGAAAAACGATCAATGCCTCCTAGAAGGTATAATTTTAGCATTTTACCCCCTCCGTGAACATGCATGTCACAGGGAAGTCTTCTCCCAACAAAACCCCAAAGCACCGTTACCTAATAAACACCTTGAAAATGTTCTGGCCTAAAGAACAGGCGCTTCTATAATGAATGTTGATTTTCAAATTCATAAAGATGTAAATGCAAATATCCTATTTGAAAAACAATAATAATAGCTAGTACTCACTAAGCTTTGCAAAGTCTGGGCAATCTTCAAAACATTTTATATGCATCATCTCATTTAATTCTGGCCAACAACCCCATAGAGCAATTCTCATTATTGCCCTTAATTCATCAATAAGGAAACCATGGCACAGGGGCAATCAAGCAAGTATCCTATGAGGCAGATTGGAGATTTGAGCCCAGGAATTTGATCCCCAGAGCTGGGCTCTTCCCCTCTTATTTACTGTATCTCTCCTCAAAATGTTATGCTTGTGGTTCCCTAGGTGCTTTTTTAAGTTGTGGCTTAAATTCTTAAAAAACAGTATGTCTTTTAATCTATAGTCTATTTCTGATGATTTCAGCTAAGAAAATAGAGTCTAAGTTCAAATGGCTACATAAAGAACCTCTTAGAACTGATTTCCAACTCCAACAATCTAATTAGGAATCTCAAAAATCAAGCACATGAAGATATTAATACTTCTACTCTAAACCTGAGTTTGGCAAACTTTTTCTGTAGAAGGTAAATATGTCAGCCTTTTAGGTCATAAGGTCACTGTCGCTACTACTCAACTCTGCCATTACAGTGCAAAGGAAGCCACTAGCTGAACAAATGAGTGTGGCTGTATTCCAACAAAACTTTATTTATGGGCACTCAAATTTGAATTTTATGAAACTTTTAAGGTGTCGTGAAATGTTATTCTTCTTTTGATTCTTTCTCAACCATTTAAAAATGTGAAAAACATTCTGACCTTGGGAGATGAACAAAAACAAGCATTTGGCCAGATTTGGCCCTGGGCTCTAGGTTGCCATCTCCTGTTCTACGCTGACCACTTCCATTTCAGCTAACATGAGTACAAACCCGTTTTAAGGGGGGAAAACACTATAATCAGTTTTCTCATTTCTTTGCAATATGAATCTATATTTCCTTGATCACACTTTGTCATATTCTCTCAGAGACTTAAAACTTTATGTAAGTAAATATTTAACCATCAAGAAGGTTACATTTCATTTCTACCTGGGCTACCATTAAGAATCAGGGTTGTTGTCTGTCCTTGTTTCAAAATTCAAGCAGAAGACAAAGCAAAATATATTTCTAAATATCTACAAATGCACACATGAAATATAGGTGTATTTTAAAGAATAACCTAACAGAAAGTACTTTAAATTTCACAGCCACTGCTAATGCAGGCAGCTAATCCTATTTACATTCATATTAGCCTTGGTATCTTTTTCCCTAAGATTTACCTATTTGTATGCTTGCATGAGTTAAACTGCCTTTTGCATGATATCAGTACTTTTGTAATTTAAATCTATAAAAGGCAATTTCTTTTAAATATACTTCCTAACAGTGGGTGAAAGAAGCACCAAAGTTATTTGAGAGCTGTACACCTCAGTAAACATGTGCACTGAACTCCTGGCAATGTGCAGAATGTGGGAATTAATCTTATACTCTAAGAGTGGAACGGAAAATAAAATCGAGGCTGAGAAAGAAACAGTCTTTGAAAGGGGCCAGTTTGCAGTGTTATGGAAGGAAATGGCGTGTTTTAGAATTGATATTTAGGCGAGTAAAACTTTCTCCCCGTTTGAAAGAGTGTTGAGGACTGAATTCTTTCATCATTGTGGGTTTTCGCATCCAAAATAACTTTAGCCACAGGATAAGCCAGTTTTACAATTTAATGTTGGTGTTGGCTGATAAACAGAACGTAGTCAGCCATTGGTGGCCAGGGTAAATTTTAAGATGTCAATAGTGACTCCAGTAGGACACAGTAGTATTTGGAGGGGGAGGGTTAAGTTTCCAAAGACAGAGAGAATTTCATGCAATTGGAGTTAGATTTTTTTCTTCACATAATTCCTACAAAATGTTCACCCTCACCATCTTCAGTTGACATAAATGAGATGCAAATAGGTTAATGTATAATCTTGCCCCAAAGTAGTGTCTTCCCGATATGTAGGACACATACATCAATTCTAGGCAGAGCTGGGATTTTCCTGGCAAAAGTCAACGGGGCATAAAATCAGAAGGGAGGGACTTCAGATGCATGCCCTCACTTCTGGCTACATTGAGCATTTTCTCCCAAGAGAACTAGCCCTGGGGTTCACTTCGTTGCACTCAGGCCAGGACACACTTCTAGGAGTTTCCCAGGTCTCTGGCTTGAAGGAACCCCATAAGGAAGCCAGGAAAATAGTGTTTCAAACTAGGCATTGGGGCAGTGGGATGTGCGAACTCGAGGCCTGAAACCCACAGAGAACCAACCAGTTAGTCCCCAGTTCAGACGTGCCTTGGGAAAGGCGCTATCCTCCCTTTAATCTCTGAACTTTGCCCTGTTGTTGTTGCTCTGGCTGCGATGTCTACACAGCACCAAATATCCAGATGAAAGTGGTGCGTGGGGTATTCAGCTCACTTCCCAGGTATTTAGACAAAGCTTCAGCCACTGGTTCATGACTACTGAAGGCTTGCCCGTCGCATACCCCAAAACCTGCCACCCTGAAAGGAGCCATTATAAATGTTTCATGTGGAACACTCACAACCCATCAGGCTCACCAGAGTTTTCAAATTAACTCCCTTTCTGCCCAAGGGGATTCCTCTGTAAAAGATTTCTCCAGCCTCGAACCTCCAAAAAAAAAAAAAAAAAAAAAAAAGTTCTGAATTTGAAACAGAATGCAAATAATGCATTTTGACTCCCTAATCAACAAATGGGATCAACTTGAATTGATTAAGAACCTTTGAAATTAGCTATCTTTAATTCTCTCCATGGCCTGCTGCTGGTACTCTGAAGACAGGAGGGGTGTGGGGGGGTGCGGGGGAGTGTGTGTGCATGCACCCAAGCATGTGTTTGTGGGTTCAGGGGTGGAGAGTTTGTTTTTTTTTTTTTTTTTTTTCCAGAGCTCATATAATGGTCTTTACTTTTTTTTTTTTAATTTAATGGTGACACAACTCTAAGAAAGAGAGCATTCACCTGGTGCAATTATATGGATTTTTTGTAGACTACATTTCTGATAGTTACTTGGCTGCATGAAACCTGCACAACTTTAGCGGGGGAAAAAACCACATAAAATCTAAAATGAATGTATAAATAATATGCAACTGTCTAGACAGTATAGGTCACTTGCAAAGATAGCAGGTCGGGAAAAAATTGTCCATCAGTCAGACAACCATAACTGATTCTGATGCTAAATAATGGTAGAGATATTCAATATTCTCTGGCTGCGAAAGGCTTCGCTGAGCATTTGCTCTTCCCAAGCCAGTGGTCTTCTACTTATCTGGTATTTTATGCAGCCTTTGGAAAATGCACTTGCTATTTAAACATTAAAATTAATGCCCAAAGAACAGCAGTTGAGCAAAGGAGTGCTACTGACCTATGTGATTGGCCTTTGGTAAAGCAAAAATAACCCTTCTCAATCAACAATATGAGCTTTCCATACCCACAGAATCTTAAGCAGATGTAATTATGGAGCCTTTAGGATAGCAAAAGACCTGAGCACACAACCCCACCCCACACATACAGGTTTCAAGAAACATTTTTGCTCTCTTGTAATGACCTGCAATGGCAGGTTCAAGTATATAAGTCTTGTACTTTTAAAAAAATATTTATAATAATAATTTCTGTACATAGAAAAACGCTTGAAAAAGAAAGTAAAGGTATTAAATAATTCTCAGAGGGCCATGGTTGCTGCTGTCACTGCCCTCCAACACTATGAGGACAAACAAGGCTCCTTAACTGGTGCCCAGAGCTGGAGACAGCCACCAGCTGGCTCTCCATGCACATGAGACAGTTCCATGTGCTTTTTCAAGAGAGTCCTAAAGCCAAACGACTGTGAATTAGGCTGGATGCCTGCAGCAGAAAAGATCCCTGCTGCCCTGGCCAGGGAGGAGAAAGACAGGCATACAGGTGCTCTGTCTTCCCACTCTGAGCTGAGCAACCACTTTCCAAGCCAGTCCGATTCTTAGGAGAGATACTGATAATAATACAAGAAGGGCGGGGCATGGTGGCTCACACCTGTAATCCCAGCGCTTTGGCAGGCCGAGGGAGGCAGATCACCTAAGGTCAGAAGTTTGAGACCAGCCTGGCCAACATGGTGAAACCCCATCTCTACTAAAAATACTAAAATTAGCTGGCGTGGTGGTACACGCCTATAATCCCAGCTGCTCGGGAGGCTGAGGCAGGAGACTCGCTTGAACCTGGGAGGTGGAGGTTGTAGTGAGCTGAGGTCGCGCCATTGCACTCCAATCTGGGCGACACAGCAAGACTCCATCAAGGAAGGGAGGAAGGGAGGAAGGGAGCAAGGGAGGGAGGGAAGAAAAATACAAGAGGAACAGCCACCATTTCTCAAGCACTTACTAATTGTCAAATACTGAGTTTGATACAGAGACACTGTCTTATTTAACACACACACATACACACACACGCACACACTCACACACGCACACACAACCCACGAAATTGGTATGATCTATTGCCCTCATTTTACATTTGAGAAAGTTGAGGCTCAGAAAGTTTAAATAAATTGCTTGAGGCCAAGCAGCTAGTAAGCGACTGAGGGCAGGTTTGAAGCCAGGTTTATTTAAAGCTCAGCTCACACTCTTAACCTCCGTGAGAGTTTGCCTCTCCTGACTGCACAGACTTTCCCACCACCGACTCAGGACCAGCCTCTCCATAAGGCTCAGTGCTGAGGGCCCATAGCAATTTTAGGGGCCTAGGAGAATGTTTTGCTTCTGGAAATAAGCAAGATACGCATGTCGACTATGCTGATATGAAGGTAAAGCAGTGGTAAAATGTAAATTTAATGTTTTTCCGATGGAGGAAACGGCTCATGAAGACAAAAGTGCTTAACACCCACAAAAGTCATCGTGCAGCCCAGTGCCCACTAGGTCCTACAGATTTCTTGGATTTTATTTTCTCACTTTCCCTATAGAGAAAGTGAGGTCCAGCAAGATTAAAGGATGCGTCCTAGGTCATGCGGCAAATGAGTGATTGAGTCAGCACCCGTGAACCTCCCATCTCACTTCTGAGCCTTTTGCATATCCAGTCCAAAGAGTCAGAAACCAAGCTTCCTCTTTCGTGCCTTCTGGTACTTTTGTACTGTACTTCCATAGGGGAATCAATCCTAGATGGCGTTTGATTGGCTTTGATTTTTGTTATGCAGCATCTCAAGAGTTAACGTGTTCATAATTTTTATTTTATTTTCATATTTATTTTTTTATTTACTTACTTGACACAGGTTCTCAACTTGTTACCCAGGCTAGAGTGCGGTGGTACAATCATGGCTCACTGCAGCCTCAAACTCTAGGCCCAAGTGATGCTCCCACCTCAGCCTCCTCACAAGTCAATGTCTTCATTATGTTATATATTTATTTTATTTTTATATTATTTACTTGTTTGAGACAGGGTCTCACGTGTCGCCCAGGTTGGAGTGCAGTGGCGCAGTCATGGCTCACTGCAGCCTCAAACTTCCAGGCTCAAGTGATCCTCCCACCTCAGCTTCCCAAGTAGCAAGACGACAGGCGCAGGCTACCATGCCTGGCTTTCATTATTTTTTAAAGAATGTAAATAAAGCACATTTGAGAAATAGATGACTCTAGGTGTTTTTCTCCTTGTGTTGCCACCATTTATATTAAATACAACTCTGTAAGTACAAAGGCTCAGAGAAGGTTAAAAAGTGCTTATAGAGTGGTAAGAGATTATTATGAGAAAGCATTTATTAGGCTGGATGTTTAGAGCTGAAAAATGAAAACAATTTCCTTAAAAAACAAAACAAAACAAAACAAAACTGTCAGCAGACATTCTGGAACAGCTATCTCAGTAATCTATTTGTCGCTTTTAAATTTGTTAGAAGTGCCCTTACTCTAGCCCCTTCCCCAGGAATGCTGGCCGCTGTTCCCGGTTATCCGAGGCCTCCCCCTGCCGTCTCTGCTTTCCGACAGGCCTCCACCGGGTCTGCCCCATGACCCGGGCCATTTCATCCTCCCATCCCTTCCTTCTGGGTTGCTGGTGTTATTTATTTTTAATGCCTTTGATTCATTCCCCTCTTGTTTGGACCAGGCAAACAGCACACATCTGCTGCCACCAGGAGGTGTCAATAGTTCATACTGCTCAATTTGTATGCCCTAAACCCACTGTAGGGCTGATTTTGCAATGCCTGTATCTCAAGTTTCAATTTCAAAGCATTATGCTGCGTTCTGGGCATTAAAGATTCATAGGTTGAATTAAAGATTTATTTTAGGGGGTGCATTATTATAAGGCAAATCACGTTCTTTTCATTTTAGACATATGGGCTATTACGATTTCATCTTTTTTTCCTAAAAAGCTCAATTACATCAGTATCACTCGAGACCCTCCAAACACTCAGCTAAAAGCTGGGCTTCTCTGTGGCCAGTTGCCTACTGCCCTTTAAGGATTAACTTTCTGAGGATGAATGCCGTCCCTCCTGAGCGGAGTTATCTCCCTAATAGAAGCTGATCAGTTACACCTCTGCCTAAAACCTCGGCCAGCTTCCTGTTGCTTACAGAAGGAAGTTTAAACTCCTTACTTCGTCCTATAAAGCATTTCATAGCCTAGGCCCAGCCTGTCTTTCACAATTCCCAAGGCACCCCCTCTGCTCTTCTTCATACTGAAGAGGACCAGGCCCTGCCAAAATTGTCCATCTTTTACATAGGACGTTCCTTACCCCTGCAACCTTCGTTTAAGACAGAGGTAAAACAATCCCCAAGTATTCCTCACCCTAGGCCAAAGTGCTCTTGAAAAGTCTGCGCGCTTCAGGAATGCGGCTTAGCTGGCCACACTGTTAAATAGCTATATATTCCTCCCTTCCTCCACACTGAGTCCCCAAAGACAGGAGTTGAGAATTATTCCTATTTGTAACACTAGGGTTCAACACAGTGACAATCACATTCAATAAAGATTAAGAAGTGGGCCAGGTATGGTGGCTCATGCCTGCAATCCCAGCACTTTGGGAGGCTGAGGTGGGTGGATCGCTTGAGCTCAGAAGTTTGAGACCAGCCTGGGCAACATGGAGAAACCGTCTCCACAAAAAATACAAAGATTACCTGGGTGTGTGGCCACGCTGGGGCTTGAGGCAGCAGAATCACTACTTGGGGGTCTCAGGTGGGAGGATCGCTTGAGCCTGGGAAGTCCAGGCTTCAGTGAGCTGTGTTTGCACCACTGCATTCCAGCCTGGGTGACAAAGTGAGACCCTGTCTCAAAAAAAAAAAAAAAAAAAAAATTAGGAAGTGAATGAGTGAATGCACTCGCACAAGAAGTCACACCCAACACAGCCAACAGAACACAACAGCAAAATCACCAACAGCAATCACTGTTGTTAGCTACTGGTGGCTCCATTTTGATTCTTATATTCGGTAAGTATAGAAAAGCCAGGCTGGGCGCAGTGGCTCATGCCTGTAGTCCCAGCACTTTGGGAGGCTGGGGCGGGTGGATTACTTGAGGCCAGGAGTTTGCCATCGGCCTTGCCAACATGGTGAAACCTTGTCTCTACTAAAAATACAAAGATTAGGGCGGGGCGCGGTGGCTCACGCCTGTAATCCCAGCACTTTGGGAGGCCGAGGCAGGCGGATCATGAGGTCAGGAGATCCAGACCATCCTGGCTAACACGGTGAAACCCCGTCTCTACTAAACATACACAAAATTAGCAGAGCGAGGTGGTGGGCGCCTGTAGTCCCAGCTACTCGGGAGGCTGAGGCAGGAGAATGGCGTGAACCCGGGAGGCGGAGCTTACAGTGAGCCGAGATCGGGTCACTGCACTCCAGCCTGGGCGACAGAGGGAGACTCCGTCTCAAAAAAAAAATTACAAAAATTAGCCTGACACGGTGGCGCGTGCCTGTAATCTCAGCTACTCAGGAGACTGAGGCAGGAGAATTGCTTGAACCCGGGAGGCAGAGGTTGCAGTGAGCCAAGACTGCGCAACTGCACTCCAGCTTGGGTGAGGGAGCAAGACTCCATCTCAAAAGAAAAAAAAAAAGCAAAAAGAAAAGAAAAACCTGAGTGTATACAGAGAATACTAAAATTCCTAAAGAAAGCTCCTTATATTAGACTGGGACTGCAGTGAGTGCTTAAGAAATCATCTGAATGGCCCCAGTCTTTGGTTTCAATCAGAACTTCTGAGGTATGTGTACTGGGTAGAGGGGAACGGTTTAGGGGAGGGAGAATAATGTCTCTAAATGGGTGGCAGCCACCTGGGCTTGCAAGACAGTATTAAGGAGGCCATTCTAAAAGAAAAAGGTGGGGTGCACAGACTTTCAGTTTTTAGGGATGAGAAAAGTGACAATGACAAGGACCTTTTAGGGAAGGGATAAGCATGATGGAAAGGGGAAGGAATCTCTATAAAAGTTAAACTTGGCCGGGCGTGGTGGCTCACTCCGGTAATCCCAGCACTTTGGGAGGCTGAGGCAGGTGGATCATGAGGTCAGGAGTTCAAGACCAGCCTAGCCAAGATGGTGAAACCCCATCTGCACTAAAAATACAAAAATTAGCCGGGGTGGTGACAGGCGCCTGTAATTCCAGCTACACAGGAGGCTGAAGCAGAAAATTGCTTGAACCCGGGAGGTGGAGGTTACAGTGAGCCGACATTGTGGCACTGTACTCCAGCCTGGGTTACAGAGCGAGACTCTATCAAAAAGTTAAACCTCATGATGTTTTGAAAGTCAGTGGGAAGCAGCAGAGAAGCAATGGAGTGGCTCCTTTGCCAGGAGGAAAACATTCCTCCTTGAGTCTCAGCTGCTCAATTTCTGAACAAGGTTCTCAAAGTGGTGTTCTGAGCTTCAAGACAGAAAGGGCATGTTCAAACACCTTACAAATGGATAGTTATTCCCTTGTCTTTGCGTTTCTAAGACAGAACTTCCACGCCATATCCATGCTAGCTTCTTTCTCCCCTCCACTCACTGACCCTGAAGGAGGAGGGGCCTATCCACTGGTGACATTTGGTAGAGCCTGCACGTGGCGTGGCCGTTGTTGGCTCTCTCTCAGGTCTACCTGCAGAGGGCTTCTCTTTGTGCTCCTGAGTCCACGGAGTAAGCATTTCTGCCTGGGTCCCAGCATCTACTTTCTGGAGACAGTGTAGAAGGTCATTTTGTGTCTGGAGTTGGTTCCTTCTGGTGGTGTTTGTGGTCTCGCTGACTTCAAGAAGGGAGCTGTGGACCTTCGTGGTGAGTGTTACAGCTCTTTACATGGCACGGCCCAAAAAATGAGCAGCAACAAGATTTATTGTGAAGAGCAAGAGAACAAAGCTTCCACAGCCTAGAACACCCAGATTGCTGCTGCTGGCTGGAGAGGCAGGGGATGGCCAGCTTTTATTGCCTTATTTGTCCCCGCCCATGTCCTGCTGATTGGTCCATTTTACAGTGTGCTGATTGGTGCATTTTACAAACCTCTAGCTAGCTACAGAGCACTGATTGGTGTGTTTTTACAGAGCACTGGTTGGTGCATTTTACAAACCTCTAGCTAGCTACAGAGTGCTGATTGGTGCGTTTTCACAGAGCACTGATTGGTGTATTTTACAAACCTCTTGTAAGACAGAAAAGTTCTCCAAGTCCCCACTCAACCCAGGAAGTCCAGCTGGCTTCACCTCTCAATTTCTATAGGTCCTAACTAATGAGATTTTTCAGGTGGGAGAGAGTGATCCCATTTGCAATTGACCAAGGAAGAGTCTGCTTTACAAAGGGGCATCCTAATCCCTTGTCTTGGAGGAGGGTGTGAGAGGCAAGGTGTGAATTCTCATTTCCTGGCCACAGATTCCTGCCACATTTTTAAAATTATTACTTTTGTTTTTATAGAGACAGGGTCTAGCTCTGTTGCCCAGGCTGGAGAGCAGAGGCACAATCATAGCTCACTGCAGCCTCAAACTCCCGGGTTAAAGTGATACTCCTACCTCAACCTCCTCACTAGGACTATAGGCACATATCACCACATCCAGCTGTTTTTCCTTTTTTTTCTTTCTTTTTTTTTTTTGCTTGTTTTGTAGAGACAGGGTCTTGTTATGTTGTCCAGGCTGGTCTTGAACTCCTGGGCTCAAGTGATCCTCCTGCATTGGCCTCCCAAAATGTTGGGATTACAGATGTGATCCACGGTGTCCAGCCTCAGCCACATTTTCTTTTTCTTTTTTCTTTTTTTTTTTTTTTTTGAGACAGAGTCTCCCTCTGTCGCCCAGGCTGGAGTGCAATGGCCGGATCTCAGCTCACTGCAAGCTCCGCCTCCCGGGTTTACACCATTCTCCTGCCTTAGCCTCCCGAGTAGCTGGGACTACAGGCGCCCGCCACCTCGCCCGGCTAGTTTTTTGTATTTTTTAGTAGAGACGGGGTTTCACCGTGTTAGCCAGGATGGTCTGGATCTCCTGACCTCGTGATCCGCCTATCTCGGCCTCCCAAAGTGCTGGGAATACAGGCTTGAGCCACCGCGCCCGGCCCACATTTTCTAATTGAGCTATGCTAGCTGTAAAGATGATATTTTGATCTTCATCTCTTGGATTCTTGTAGCTATTTCTTGATTAATTCTGAGCTTAGAGGGAAAAGTGTTTCAATTAAAGTGTTGCCCACATTCCTTTAGTTCTAAGTCAAATCATGGATCCCTGGATCATAACAGGAACCCATGAAAGATCTCTTTCTTCAATCCACATTTCTGATGTAAAAGATCTGACTCGTTTGATTGCATTTGGATCTCCATTTGCTATTCTAGAAGAGAACCTTGAGTCACTGGGGATAAATACTGGGGATATGAACTAAACCAGAGTGTGAACAATAGCACCTTCAACAACACCACCAGAAAGAACCGTATTACCTTGGTGAACTATGAGGCAAATGGAATTCAACTGTGCATTGTACTCAAATTGAAATAAGCAAAGTTTTACTAAAGAGAAGTAGATACTAAAGAATTATTCAAACAGAATCTAAACTAGATATTTTTCTTTAAAAAAAAAAAAAAGACTTCACCTAAAATCAAAACTTCAAAATATTTTTTGAATTGAATTATTTAATTGTCTTCAAGTATTCAATACACTTTAGGTGATTTTTTTTCCAGGTGTAGAAAAATTTTCAGTAAATTCAGCCATAGGTATTGCTTCTCTCCTATCCTTTTAATTCCCCTAAAGTAAGTCAGATTCGCTTTTGGTCACCATCTTTCAATTCTGTTTCATCTTTAATAATAAATATACATAAAGGACCAACAAAAGTAGCCCAAAGATTTTTATCTAAGCTGGTATAATATTTCATGTTTTTTCAAAGAAAGTTTGAAATTCATGGTTGAAGCATGTATGATGATGGAATTTCCTCTTTTCAAGAAGCTTTAAAGAATTGTTGAAGGATGATCTTTTAATAGATTTCAAGTAGATGAACCTGTCCCACTGCCATCGGAGTAGTTAGCCTGTGGGGCTTCTAGTTCTGACTCGCACACTGCTCAAACCAGATAGTAGAGTACTATTTAAATGAGAGGGCTGAGAGTTGGATACCTGTTTGATTATCTGTTCATCCGTCGGTTCATTCATTTGTTCATTCAACGAATACTCAGCAAGCCTCTCTCTGTAAGGCACCCCTGGTGAATCAGGAAGAATTCGTAGCGAATAAGTCACAAACTTCCTTGAAGCTCACAAATTAGAGGAGGAAACAGAAACACTGATGGTTAATCATGACAAAATAAGGGGTACGGATGTGACGGGGAATTCTGAGAACTCTTAGTGTTTCTGATTAATGGCAGTGACCATTTATTAGCCATTGGTGAAACAGCTATTTCCAGGAAATTCTAGTTCAAGGAAATAAGCTTCTCCGACTTTATTGAGCTGCATTCTGTCATACAGGAAGTGCTTCTAAGCCTCATAAGGGCCTGTGAGTAGCACCAAGTATCCAGCAGACAATAAACTGAGCTGTGGTTAGAAATTACCTAAAATAATAGTTGTAGCTAACTGACTGTGCACTGACTTTGGGCCAGACACTGTTTGATACACCTTAACCCTCAAAACCATCCTGTAAGGTAGATGCTATTATAATTTCCCTTTGTAAATGATGAATTTGAGCTACAGAGAAGATGAATAACTTCAAACACACAGTTTGTAAATGGTAGAGCATATATTTTTATTGATTCAATGCAATACAACCTAGATGGGGTTTCTTGAGCTAACATCTTTATGCTTTTGTTTCTTTCTCTCTGTCTCGTAAAAATAATACAAAAGATTTACAAGATGACACAAACAAAAACACTTCCATAATGGTGCTTTGTTGGTTTGCGGATTCTATGTTAATAGGAATATTTTGTTTTCTCAAAAATAGTGTTTCATCTTCTATGAATACTTTTATGCAGGACTAAAACACACAGCTAATGTTTTTAGAAAGCATCAACTTAAAATCTAACAGGTAAAAATGTACATTCACAAAAATGTATGTAAAATATATAAAAGCAATAATCTAATTTTTCTCCCAGGGAGACAATTTGAAACAAATTCAGTAAAGTTCAAGTCTCTAAATTCATTTAAGAAATATGCACATAAAATCACTGCAAAATTATAGGTTCTTTAAGGAAGATTATACGAACAAGGTCCCCTTTTACTTTTCGGAGATGAAAGAAGAAAGGTTTATTGAACTCAAGTGAAATGAAGATTTCAGCATTCATTCTGCCTGAGGGACTGTATCTTAGAAATCATGCCTAAAATTAACAACTGGGGACTCTCCTTTGAATTAAAACATTGTCACCAGAAGGCCTCTATACTCTACACATCACCTAAGAGAAGAAGAAGCTCCTTATGATATATTAACATCTTGTAATAAATTATTACACTTAACTTGTCAAATGAGCTAATTGCAACCTTGGAAAGCATTTCAGCAGAGGTATGAAAAATGGGACTCAGAAAAAGTACATTGAAGATTCACTTCATGGCTTTTCATGACTTTTTGAAAACACCATTTCTTATTGATTTCTGAGTGCTCTTTATATACATTAGTGAAGATGTGCTGTTTTTGCCCCTTAGCATTTGCATTCCTTCTCCCTTCTCTGTCAACAGAATCACTGTGTATTGTGAAAAATGCATTTCAGGAAGTTTGGATGGCACTGACATATGCTTTTCTCTGCCACAAGGGTAACACATGGTCCAGGCCTGCCCAGTCAGAGTATCCCATTCCAGCAACAATGATTACTCAGTGATATGGTTTGGATCTGTGTCCCTCCCCAAATCTCATGTTCAGTTGTAATCCCCAGTGTTGGAGGTGGGGCCTGGTGGGAGGTGATTGGATCATTGGGGTAGTTTCTAATGGTTTAGCACCATCCCCCTAGTGCTGCTCTTATGATAGAGTTCTCACAAGATCTGGCAGTTTAAAAATCTGTAGCACCTTCCCGCTCTGTCTCTCTTCTTCCTCCTACAGCCATGTGAAGTGCTGGCTCGCCCTTTGCCTTCCACCATGATTGTAAGTTTCCTGAGGCCTCCCCAGAAGCTGAGAAGATGCCAGAACCATGCTTCCTGCACAGCCTGCATAACTATGAGCCAATTAAACACCCTTTCTTTATAAATTACCTAGACTCAGGTATTTCCTTATGGCAATGTAAGATCAGACTAATACATTCACTGATGGATCTGTGACCCAAGCTGGGCTAAAATCCTTTTAAAAGTTTTTCTGCTGGAGCTATCAGAGAAGGAGGTCTCTTTCCTGGGGGTCTATTCAACTGGTAGGATGGAAGGCTTGGCCTACGGGTGAACAACCTGGCTTCCTTATGAAGAGAGCTTCAGCCAACTTCATTCCTGGGCTTTCCAGTTACAGAGCCAGCAAATCCCCAGGTACACATCAGCAAATTGGAGTTGGATTACTTTCACATCAGTTAAAAGTAGCCTGATGAAATTATATATTGAAGATACCAGCATTTTGCTGTCACCTATGTGGCAAGTGTTTCCTCCAATTGTTTGTTTTTTAATTTTGTTTAAGGAGGTCTCTGTCATATGGAAATTTTTCATGTTTAAGGAGTCAATCCTTTTTCTCTTTAGTATCTAGCTTTGTTGATACACTTTGAAAATCTGGCCGGGTGTGGTGGTTCATGCCTGTAATCCCAGCACTTTGGGAGGCCAAGGCAGGTGGATGGCTTAAGCCCAGGAGTTCGAGACCAGCCTGGCCTACATGGCGAAACCTTGACTCTACGAACAATACAAAAATTAGCCAGTGTGGTGGTGCACGCCTGTAATCTCAGCTACTCGGGAGGCTGAGACATGAGAATCACTTGAGTCCAGAAGGTGGAGGTTGCAGTGATCTTCCTCAAAATCCATCTCTAATCTATTAACAGTTATCTCTTTTTTCTAGTACTTTTGTGGTTTTGTTTTCACATTTAATTTTTGATTCTTCATGAGTTTTTTGTATTACAAGGTGTGTAACAGGCAGCCCATTTTATTTACAAATAGTTTCTTGTCCCAATCTTTTTCCTATTATTTTAATACTACATTTTATTTGTCCCAATTCATATTCATGCTTTGATTTTTGTCTTGCTTCAGGTGTCCCAATTCTTGCACCAATTTTAATTAATGGAGACTTGTACCTTGTAGAGGAAAATTCGCCTTCATTATTCTTCTTCTGGCAATTCTTGCACATTTATACTTCTAAATTAGTTCTAGAATCATTTTTGTCAAGTTTCAGAAACACCTTGCTGGAATTTGCTTGGGACTATAAACATGCATGAATTTGGAGATAATTATAATATTGAGTCCGTGCATGCGAAGATGCAATTCACTCTGAAACTATTAAAGTTATTTTTATGTTCCTCACTAGAGTTTAGTGACTTTCTTTACATTGGTTCTAAACACTCGTTAAATTTATGCCTGGGCATTTGTGTTGTGGGTTTTTAAAAATTTTTTTAGTGGGATTGTTTTAACCATTGTATTTCCTAACTAGTGTTTACTATATATGAAAGCTATCGGTTTTGCAATGAGTTAGGATAGTAAACTCTCTTGGTTCTAACTATTTCTCAGTATCTCTCGAGTATTTCAGGTAGACAATTTCAATAACTGTAAATGACAATATTTTTGTCACTTTCCTTCACATATGGAAACCTTATTTCTTATTTTCACTAATGACATTGGCGAGCACTTTCAGAAACTTGTTAAGACATATTCATAACAGGACATGTTTTGTCTCCAACTGTAGTGACATGATTCTAGTGGGTTTCAGTAACAAGCAAGACAGAGACTATTGGTTTGAGATTATGTATATGATAAAGTTGTCATACTAGATTAAGGAAGCCTTCTATTCCAATATTACTAAGTTTTCATCTTTTCGTTTTTTATTGAGGAAAAAATTTACCTGTGAAATGTATCGATCTTACTTGTTATAGCTTGATGAATTTTGAAAAATACATACACTCATATAATTCACATTCCTAACAACATCTAGAACATTTCCATCACCCCAGAAAATTCTATTTGCAGTGAATCCCCATCCACAACCTCCCTCTGAGGTAACTACTTTTCAAATTTATGTCATTATAAACTAAGTTTTGTACTGACATATAACTCACATATCAAGTCCAACTTTTAAAATGTATGATTCAATAGTACTTATTATATTCAAAGTCATGTCATCACCACTGCCTAATTCCAGAACATGCTCATCCCCATATGTGGAAAGAAACCACATACCCATTGGCAGTCACTCTTCCCAGCCCCTGGTGACCACTAATCTACTTTCTGTCTCTATAGATTTGCCTGTTCTTGACATTTCATATAAATGGAAGCAAGCAATATGTAGCATTTTGTGTCTGGCTTTCAGTTAACATATTGTTTGTAAAGTTTACTCCTGTTGTAATGTGTATCAGTACCTCATTTCTTTTAATGGCTAAAAATATTTCATGGTATGGAAATACCACATTTGTTGATCCATTCATCAATGGATATATATTTGGGTTGTTTTCATTTATTGATCATTATGAATAATTCTCCTACAAACTTAGTGTACCACTTTTTGTGTAAATATGTTTTCAGTCCTCTTGATTATATATGTAGGACTGTAACCGAAACACCAGGGGCTCGGTCTAAGTCCTGCTGCTCGCTGAACAGAAAGCCAGTCACTGAGACAATGATTATCCCCAAGGAAGAAAGCTTTAATTGGATGCTGCAGCCAAGGAGATGGGAGATCAGTCTCAAATCCATCTCCCTGACTGACTAAAATTAGGGGTTTATGTAGCAGGGAAGATACATAACAATGTGTAAGAAAAGAAGAACTGGAGAGAGGCAAGGAAGCAATCATGATGAATGAGGGATCCAGCATCTCATTGTCTGGATGTGGTGATCTGGTGGGTTTCAGTTCTTTGATACTTTTTTTTTCTTTTTTTGGAAGGTCTGAAAGTCATCTTCTGAGGAAGGAGCTCAGATAAAACAAATGTTAAGTTTCAAGCTTTAAGACCAAAAGGGTCCATTTCTATGTTTATCAAAAACAAAAGCAACAACAAAACAAACAAACAGCAACAACAACAAACTATGGAACTATTGGGTCAGTTTCAGGGCCATAGGTTAGTTTTGCCAGTCGTAAAGGTTGATATAAATGGAATCATACCTCTTATTTCCAACTTTTATCTCTCAGCAAAGCGTTTTTGATATTTATTCAGGTTGTTGCATGTATCAGTAGGTTGTTCCTTTCTATTGCTGAGTAGTATTTCATTATATGAATATATCACAGATTTGTTTATCTGGGCTCCCAAGGATGACATTTCAGCTGTTTTCAATTTGGGGCTACTATGAATAAAGCTGCCATGAATGTTCTTGCACATATCTTTCAGTGCACCAATGTTTTCATTTCCTTTAGGTATTTAGCTAGTAGTTAAACTACTGGATCACAAAATAAGTATATGGTTAGCTTTACAAACAAATTTCAGTGTTTTCCAAGTGATTGTACCATTTTGAATTCCCACCAGTGATGTATTCAAATTCTGATCATGCCACATACTCATTAACATTTTGTAGTGTCGGTATTTTAAAATGTGAGCTATTCTAGGGTATGTAGTGGTATCTCATTGTAGTTTTAATTATCAATATTATTTTTCTAATGACTGGTGATGGTGAGTATTTTTTCATGTGTTTATGGACCATGCATAGCTCTTCTGTTGTGAATTGTCTGTTCAAGTCTTTTGCACATTTTGGAAATTGTATAGTCCTTTTAGTAGTGAGTTATAGAAGTTCTTTATGTATTCTAGATGCAGTTTTTTTTTTTGCCACAGATCACACGTCTTCTCCCAGTCTGTGGCTTGTCTGTTCACCTTCTTAACGGTGTCATTTGATGAGCAGAAATTTTGTAGATAGCATATAGTAGAATTTTGACATTTTTTTCTCTAGTCTGTCTTTGTGCATTATGAATTATGTAATCTATTTATATTTACTATTGCTGTTTAGACACTGAGATTTAAATTTTCCATCTTTTCATTTGTTTTCTATTTATCCCATCTGTGTTTTGCTCTTATTTTTCTCTCCTATTTTCTACTTTCTTTCAGAACAGTAGAAAATCTTATAGTATATGTATTTTATAGAGATGGGGTTTTGCCATGTTGCCCAGGCTGGTCTTGAATGCTTGAGCTCAAGCAATCTGCCTGCCTCAGCCTCCCAAAGTGCCGGGATTACAGGTGTGAGCCATCACGCCAGGCTGAATTTTATAATATTTCATTTTATCTCTTCTACTGGATGTTTAGTTATTCTTTTTTTGTTGCATTTGTGTATGTGTGTGAGAGAGAGAGAGAGAGAGAGATCTAGAGATTACAATATGCATACTTATACTTTTCCAGGAATTAACATTTTACCACTCAGTATCTAATTTTAACACTTCACAGCAGTATCATTCATTTACCCTGACCTTTTCCATTGAATAATTATTTATACATTTTTTCTTGTACATATTACAAAAACCTAATACATTGCTATCGCTTTGCTAAATTATATTTTTTCTAAAAAAAAAAAAACAAAAAAAAAAAACACACACACACACACAAGAAAACAATGTCCTATACATTTCTCTACCTAGTTCACATTTTGGGAACTTTCCATTCCTTTGCAGAGGTCATATTTAGTTCTTTTGTAGTGATCCCAAATTTTATTTCTTTCTTGAAGACCTTCCTTGATCATTGCTTTATCAATTCTGTTAAGAAATTCACTCAACTTTGATTGTTCTGAAAATGTCTTTATTTTCTCTTCATTCTAAAAAAATTATAATTCTTGCCTAATGTAGAATTCTAGGTTGTCAGGGTTTTCTTCTCTCTGCACTTTAAAGATGTTATTCTTTTGCCTTTCGACTTTCATTGTTAATGAGTCAGCAGTCATTCCTTTCTTTCCCTCAATGACAAGGTGCATTTTTTTTTGTTTGTTTTGTTTTTGAGATGGAGTTTCACTCTTATTGCCCAGGCTGGAGTGCAATGGTGCAATCTCGGCTCACCGCAACCTTTGCCTCCCAGGTTCAAGAGATTCTCCTGCCTCAGACTCCTGAGTAGCTGGGATTACAGGCATGCACCACCATGCCTAGCTAATTTTTTTTAATTTTTAGTAGAGATGGGGTTTCACCATGTTGGTCAGGCTGTTCTCGAACTCCTGACTTCAGGTGATCCACCTGCCTCAGCCTCCTAAAGTGCTGGGATTACAGGCATGAGCCACCACACCCGACTGACATGCTGCTTTTTCTCTGGCTGCTTTTAAGGTTTTATCTTGCAATCGGTTTTTAGAAATTTCCCTATGACATAGGCATAGTTTGAATTTATCTTGCTCGGAGTTTGCTGAACTTCTTGTATTTGGGGAATAATATTTTTCACCAAGTCAGACATGGTGATGCACACCTATAATCCTAGCTACTTAGGAGGCTGAAGCAGAAGGATCTCTTGAGCCCGATAGCTCAAGGCCAGCGTAGGCAACATAGATAGACCCCATCTCTAAAGATAATATGTATATTTTTTCACCAAAAGTTGAAAAATTTCAGCCCCAAACTCTCCATCTCTTCGGACTCCAATTACATGTATGTAAATCAGTTGATATTCTGATGACTCACAGATGACAGAGGCTCGTTTTAACCTTTTTTCTGTCTGTATTTTGGTTTGTACATTTTATTTATTTTTCCCTGTCTTCAAGCCCACTGATCTTTACTTTTGTAGTGTCCAATCTGCTGTTAATCCAATGACATAATTTTTAAATGTTTCCAGATATGGCATTTTTAAATTTTAGAGTTACTGTTAGGTTTTTCAACAATATTTATTTCCCTGCTGAGGATTTCCAGCTGGTCACTTATTAGGTCCATATTTTTCTTTTTTGTTGATTTTTGTTTGTTTGTTTTCTGTTTGTTTGTTTTTGTTTTTGTTTTTTGAGATGAGGTCTTGCTCTGTCACCTAGGCTAGAGTGCAGTGGCACAATCATGGCTCATTGCAGCCTTGACCTCTGAGGTCTAGAGATCTTTCTGCTCACCCTCCTGAGTAGCTGGAACTACAGGTACATACCACCACGCCCATCTAATTTTTTATTTTTATTTTTGTAGAGATGAGGTCTCACTGTATCGCCCAGGCTGGTCTTAAACTCTTGGTCTTAATTGATCCTCCTGCCTCAGTCTCATCTTTTTCTTTATATGCTTAACCATAATTTTTAATTTCCATAGGTTTTTGGAAACAGGTGGTATTTGGTTACATGAGTAAGTTCTTTAGTGCTGATTTGTGAGATTTTGGTGCACCTGTCACCTGAGCAGTATACACGGAACCCAATTTGTAGTATTTTATCCCTCATCTTCTTCCCACCCTTACCCCTGAGTCCCCAAAGTCCATTGTATCATTCTTATGCCTTTGCATCCTCATAGCTTAGCTCCCACTTATGAATGAGAACAAATGATGTTTGGTTTTCCATTCCTCAGTTACTTCACTTAGAATAATAGCCTCCAATTCCATCCAGGTTGCTGCAAATGCCATTAATTTATTCCTTTCTACGGCTGGGTAGTATTCCATCATATATATATATTTATACCACAGTTTCTTTATCCACATGTTGATTGATGGGGATTTGGGCTGGTTCCAGATTTTTGCAATTTCAAATTGTGCTGCTATAAACATGCATATGTATGTATCTTTTCGGTATGCCCGGTCCTTAACCATAATTTTGATAGCTGCTTCAAAGTCCTTGTCTGCTAATCACAACATCTCATCCTTTCTATTACTTTTCTCCAGGTTATTGATAATATTTCCCTGCTCCTTTGCATTTCTAGTAATTTTTTATTCTATGCTAAACATTATGGAAACTACATTGTGAAGAATCTGGATTTTTCTGTATTTCTTTAAATAGTTTTGAGTTTGGTTCCTACAGTCAATTAATCTGTAAGTAACCTGATCCTTTAGATCAAGTGGATGGGGAGGGGTGGGGTTCAAACTATCACTTACGGTCAAATTTGGCTCACTACCTATTTTTGTAAAAGAAATATTAATTGGGATGTAGCCACATTCATTTGTTTATGTGTGGTCTGTGACTGCTTTCACACAACAGTGAAGTTGAATAGTTGTGACAGATGCCATATAGCCTGCAAAGCCTAAAATATTTACTATCTTGCTCTTCACTTTGGTTAGGTCTCTAATTGCCCTACTCCTAAGGCATGACCTCTCTGGGATCTTAATTACTTAGGACACACACACACACACACACTTTGATATGCTATGGATCTGTGTCAGCACCCAAATCTTATGTAGAATTGTTGGATGTGGGGCCTGGTGGGAGGTGATTGGGGCAGTTTCACATGAATAATTCAGCACCATCCCCTTGGTGCTGTTCTCATGATAGTGAGTTCTCGCAAGATCTGGTTGTTTAAAAGTGTGTAGCTCCTCCCCACTCTCTCTCTTGATGCTGCTCCTGCCATACGAGAGGGACCTGCCTTCCTTTCACCTTTTGCCGTGAGTGTAAGTTTCCTGAGTCCTCCCCAGAAGCTGAGCAGAAGCTATTATGCTTCCTGTACAGCCTGCAGAACCATGAGCCAATTAAACCTCTTTTCTTTATAAATCACCCAGTCTCAGGTATTTCTCAATAGCAATGAAAGAACATACGAACTCGCCGTTGTTCTTCTCTGCCTCTTTGGTCCCCCAAATACATAGGGGCCATCTGCTCAGATTTCTGGAGCTCTTTCTATGTACATATTCCTGTTCTCTAGTAACCTGCTCCCAAAATTTCAGCTGCCACACCAGCCCTGAACCCTAATTTTTGCCCCCTCAGATCATAAGACTTTTGTGCTCTGTTGAGCTTTATCTCTAGGCACCCTGAGCCAGAAAGCTCGTCCAGGCAGAAAGCCAGTGTGCATGTGGGACCCATCTCATGCGCTTCTCTTCTCTGGGTCACAGTCCTGTCCTCTCTGTGATCTAACATCTGCGAACAGTCACCTCGTCAATGCTGTCCAGTCTTATAGCTGTTTGCAGCACCATAACTAGTCCGATGCCTGTTAGTTTGACATGGATGGACATAGGAATCTTTTGCCTGTTCGTTTGTTTGTTTGTTTTTTGGACCAGTGCGGTGGCTCACGCCTGTAATCCCAGCACTTTGGGAGGCCAAGGCGGGCGGATCACGAGGTCAGGAGATAGAGACCATCCTGGCTAACACGGTGAAACCCCGTCTCCACTAAAAATACAAAAATTAGCTGGGTGTGGTGGTGCGTGCCTGTGGTCCCAACTACTCCGTGGGAGGCTGAGGCAGGAGAATCACTTGAACCCGGGAGGCAGAGGTTGCAGTGAGCCGAGATTGCACCACTGCACTCCAGCCTGGGTGACAGAGCAAGACTCTTGTCTCAAAAAAACAAAACAAAACAAAACAAAAAACAGTAGATGTTGGCAAGGATGTGATGATCAGGGAACACTTCTACACTGCTGGTGGGAATGTAAACTAGTACAGCCACTGTGGAAAACGTGTGGAAATTCCTTAAAGAACTAAAAGTAGAACTACCATTTGATCCAGGAATCCCAACAGCCCTCCTATGATCTTATTATCCTACAGCCTTCCCTATTCAGTGTAAAGCTCCCTGGAAGTTACTTTTACGTTGTCTCATTTCACTGATTTCTTTTCCCCTCCCAGAAATATTAGATTTCTGGCTAATGACATCCTCTTAGCTTTGTGATGAATATTGTCAACTCATACGGCACTTACCTATGTTGTTACAAATTTCATAATCTCCAGGCAATTTTCGACTCTACATGTAATGGAGTTCATAGTAGACCTAATTTTTGAATTTTCAAAATTGGAAACCCATCATTTTGGAATCATAAACATGACTGAATTCTAGGGTAGGATTTAGAATTGGTGTTTGGGAAAAAAACTTTCCTCTTTTCCAGGGAGGTTCAGTTTGAAGGTTGTTTTAGTTGACAGTGTATAGAAGACACAGACCTACCCGGCCAGGCGTGGTGACTCATGTCTGTAATCCTAACACTTTGGGAGGCTGAGGCGGGTGGATCAGCTGAGGTTGGGGGTTCGAGACTAGCCTGACCAACATGGAGAAACCCCATCTCTACTAAAATTACAAAATTAGCCAGGCATGGTGGCACATGCCTGTAATCCCAGCTACTCGGGAAGCTGAGGCAGGAGAATTGCTCGAACCCGAGAGGCGGAGGTTGCAGTGAGCCGAGATCACGTCATTGCACTCCAGCCTGGGCAACAAGAGTGAAACTCCATCTCCAAAAAAGAAGAAGACATAGGCGCCTACCCATGGTTCTTGGTAGAATTCCTGAATCAGCAAAGTAATCAAAATGCAGATACTTCATACTGAGATACTTAGCACTCTACTTGATAAAGCATGTGGCATATTTGAACAGAACTGTGCCCCTGAAAAAGCTATAAACCTCTTTTCCCATGAAATCTGAATTTACACTCACTGGTCTGAAAAATACTTATCGCTCCTGGGAGATGTCTGTGTGTTCCAACCTAAACATTGCTCACAAGAGATTGGAAATTATGAAGTTGACAACCCACTCACCCTTTTTTCTAGCAGCCCAAAGGACTGTGATAAGAAATTGCACTGGGTTTAGTATAATACTACCTATATTGAACTCTTAGAGTCCCATACACGGTATCATTGAAGACCAGATAACTTTGAGTTTGGACAAAGTCCTGTGGACCTCTGGGTTCATCTTGTCTAGGCCACGAGGACTTAGTTATATATGTATATAATATATTTTGAGACAGAGTCTCACTCTGTGGCCCAGGCTGGAGTGCAGTGGCCCGATCTCGGCTCACTGCAAGCTCCGCCTCCCGGGTTGACGCCATTCTTCTGCCTCAGCCTCCCCAGTAGCTGGGACTACAGGCGCCCGCCACCACGCCCGGCTAATTTTTTGTATTTTTTAGTAGAGACGGGGTTTCACCGGGTTAGCCAGGATGGTCTCGATCTCTTAACCTTGTGATCCGCCCGTCTCGGCCTCCCAAAGTGCTGGGATTACAGACTTGAGCCACCACGCCCGACCCCGCTTAGAGACATGTTAACGGTGGAGCACAGGTTTTCCCAGCAAGGGAATAGACATTTCTTTGTCGATTCCGCTGAGACAGGAAAGGAGTTTAGCCTTACACTGGAGGAGAAATGTCTTCTCCCTCAGGCCAATTTGGGCCTGGAATCAGAGGAAAGAAGTTGCTTGGAGATAATAGGAATCAGGGCAAGTTCAAGTAGGCTGATGGCAAAAGATGAAGCCCTAAGTGAGGTCAAGTCAGGGCTGTGAGTTCAAGCAGAGACACCTGTAGTATTAGTGGGGCAAACAACTTGTCCCAGTTTATCTGGGACTGTTCTGGTTTTAAAATGGAAAACTCCTGGGAACTCCCTTAGTCTGGGGCAGATTGGGACACTTTGTCACCCTAGGTATTAGGAATAGTTATTTGGTGCCCTTTGTGTTGTACAACTGATCCCCCAAGACTTCAGTCTGGTTAGAAGTCTCAGCTCCAAGCCAGGCGCAGTGGCTCACACCTGCAATCCCAGCACTTTGGGAGGCCAAGGCGGGTGGATCCCCTGAGGTCAGGAGTTCTGGACCAGCCTGGCCAACATGGTGAAACCCCGTCTCTACCAAAAATACAAAAATTAGCTAGGCATGGTGACGCACGTCTGTAATCCCAGCTACTCGGGAGGCTGAGTCAGGAGAATCAGCTGAACCCAGGAGGCAGGGGTTGCAGTGAGCCGAGATCGCGCAGCTGCATTCCAGCCTGAGTGAGACTCCATCTCAAAAAAAAAAAAAAAAAAAAAGAAGTCTCAGATCCATTTTAGCTGTGCTTTGGGAATAGAGGGAGGGGACTGCATCCATTTGTAAGGATATGTAGTCTAGGGAAAGCTGTGGCAAGCCTGAGGGGGCCCAACAAGGTACTCTCAGCATCTGGTGCAAGGCAGCTGCCTGGGACTGAGTATTAACGGGTTTAGGGGAACATGTAACGATCTTCAGAGGCCCCAGGAGAAAAACGAAGAGGGGTCTATGGGATAGGATGAAACCGGGACTTCCTGTGGTACAGAAGGGTGGGGGCTTATTCTTTGAGTATTAAACGGAAGTCCTGACCTTGAAGCTGGTGAACTTGGTAACATCTGGGTTACATATACTTCTAGATGTCTTCCTATATCATATGGAGAAACACATGCCAACCTCAGAATTGATTTTCCATTTATTTCTCTGTTACCAAATATATAAGTGATATTTTTCATTCCTAATATCGCGGTTCCAGTGTAGCCTATACATCAAGCTCTTGTTCAGTGGAAGAAGTTGGACAATAGTCTTGAGAATGGACTCGACCACTTCCTAGTTATAGGAACCTAGAAAAATTTCCTAAGTCTTCAAAACATCATTTTCACAACGTCTTCCAGTCCTTAGAATTCTCTGAAGAATTACGTGAGATACTTTATATCTATCAGGCTGACTTATGACTTCTATGGGTTCCTGGCACTTTGCCTTTGTGGATCCCTTCCTCCATAAGAAAGTATTAAGGCACAAATACCATCCAAGCAGGATTCATTATTATATTCATTATTGTTATATTCATTATCATTTAGTATATTAATTTTAAATTTTATTTCATGTTATGTTATTTTTTATTATTCTTGTTATTATTTTGACACAGAGTCTTGCTCTGTTGCCCAGGCTGAAGAGCAGTGGCTCAATCTTGGTTCACTGCAGCCTCAACTTTCCAGGGCTCAAGCAGTCCTCCCACCTCAGCCTCCCAAGTAGCTGGGATTACAGGCACATGCCACCACACCTGGCTAATTTTTTTTATTTTTTGTCAAAATGCGGTTTAATCACATTGTCCAGGATGGTCAGGGCACAAGGGGTCCTCCCACGTCAACCTCCTAAAATGCTGGGATAACCGGCATGAACCACCATGCCTGGACTAATTTTTAATTTTACATATTGTGATATGTTAGTGCATTTTATTATTGTTTTCCATTTTTTTCTGATTTGAGAAACATTAAAATTGAAATGTTTTTGTGAGCTCACTCACTGTGCCTCCTGTGTCTCTTAAGTCCGCCGTGATATCCAGCACCTGGGACAGGGTGAGCACATAGTAGGTGCTACACAGTTTTTGTTCTCTTTCTCTTTCATCCACATCTAAAGCAACATTTTCAAAAACTCCAAGTGGCAAATTAAAATTTAAAAAATAAAGTCAAAAGAAAATGTTCTCCAAGCCAGTGGATATCTGTAACAGCAGGTTTCACTTACAGTGAATATCACTTTACTGCTTTTAACAAACTTCAAAGAAAATGTTGTAAGGCCATTCATTCTACATGTCTGTTTCACATCAGTCACAATTATATTCCAGCTTCACTTCTCTCCCCTTGTTATACCTCATAAATCGTGTAACCAGAATGTATGTGTAGTATATGGATTACATTAGGAATTGTCAGAAGTAGCCTGATAGTCAGGATCGGCAGTGGCCCCCCCCAACTCCGGCAAATCCGAACCCTGGGAAGGTATGTTAATACCCGCACCCGCAGTCATTAGAAGAACCGCAGCTCAGGGAAACGGACCCATTTCCTTAACAGTCTCTCTAGAGAACTGAAATTGCCATTGCCACATTTAAACCATCGTGCCCCAGCTCTCCAACAGATATGTTCGTTGACCTGTTGAGCGGTCATACAAAAATAAAAACAAAAATCAGATTTGCAGTGGAAATGAAACCTCGTGTGTGGCACGCAGGGAACATGCAGGTTTCCAGAACTGGTTAGTTGAGCCCCCGAGATGCCGTTTTGGCATGCAGAATAAAATGCTGTTATCCTAGAAATGCTCTCTACCAGCGCCTCTCAAAGAAGGAAATGTCTCTGGATTTCCAAACTTCACTGTTGTCTGCTTTTTCATTCATGGCAAAGACTCCTGGATGACAGCAGCCACCCTTCTCATAAGGAAATGACTGAGAGATGAGATGGCAACCGGGGGCCCCTCTGGCAGTCATCTGGCCAGGGCAGAGCGCTTTACCTCCTCTCAAACCCTCCCCCTCCCGGCTTTGATACTTTCTCCCCACACAGTAAAGATCCAAGGAAGTTGCCCATCAATGGCAAGCACATTTTTCCGTTTGAAAGATGCAGTAAAAAGAAGTTATATGGTCAAAGAATACAGATTCCTTGTTCTAAGTGAAAGAGCTTAATAGATTTATATTTATCACTCCCGTTACATCTATAAGATCATTGAAATTCAAGACCATCTCATTTATCTGGCAGTGGTTGAGAGCGAGCTGCTTCCCACATGTGGCTTTTTCTGATAACCCACACTTTATACCCTTTGAAGCACCAGCACTTGTTAAAATGGAATCTCTTTTTTTTTTTTTTTTTTTTTGATAGAAAGATTTCCGAAATGTCACACATGTTTCCCAGCCTTTTAAAACAGATTTTCCAATGCATGGGGAGGCGTGATGGTGAAAGAATTCTAGAATCAGACAGATGGGTTCATATGAAACTCTGGCACTGCCATGTTGGTCATGAGACCTTGAGCAGTTTCAAATCTCTGGGTGTTGCCATGTTCCCATTCATAGAGATGGATGAAACTCTGAGACATGCCGGGAGGCTAAGTGACCTGCTACATATTGAAAGTGTTTAATGTGCTACTGGGGAAATATTAACCATTTTTTAAAAAAAGAGGGTAAGGCCAGGCCAGGCTTGGTGGTTCATGCCTATAATCTCAGTATTTTGGGAGACTGAGGTGGGAGAATCATTTGAGCCCAGGAGTTTGAGACCAGCCTAGGCAACATAGTGAGACCTCATTTGTACAAAAAAATTTAAAAGTTAGCCAGGCCTAGTGGTGCGTGCCCATACTCCCAGCTACTCAGAAGACTGAAGTGGGAGGATCATTTGAGCCCAGGAAGTTGAGGCTGCAGTGAGCTGTGGTTTCACCACTGCACTTCAGCCTGGGTGATAGAGTGAGACTCTGTCCCTAAAAGAAAGAAAGAGTGTAGTAGAAAATAAATGTGTAATGAAATAAACAAAATTAATAAGCAAAACCAACGTGTTATAAAATGGTAATAACCTGATAAGCACTGCTATGACCTAAATATGCCTTCAGACTTTTTAATAAGCACAGTTAACTTCACCTATTCTAAATGGTCTCAGCTCAAAATGCCTTTAGAGTTTCTTACCTTTTTTCAAGTTTTTTAAAAGTTTTTTGTTTGTTTGTTTGTTTTTTCAGATGGAGTTTCGCTCTTGTTGCCCAGGCTGGAGTGCAATGATGTGATTTCGGCTCACTGCAACCTCCGCCCCCTAGGTTCAAGCAATTCTCCTGACTCAGCCTCCCAAGTAGCTGGGATTACAGGTATCCGCCACCACACCCAGCTAATTTTTGTAATTTTTAGTACAGACGGGGTTTCACCATGTTAGCCAGGCTGGTCTCAAACTCCTGACCTCAGGTAATCCACCTGCCTCAGCCTCTCAAAGTGCTGGAATTACAGGCATGAGCCACCACTCCTGGCCTAACTTTTGTTTTTACAATCAATGGATCTCCCTTCTCACTGGGTTCAGTGTCTGCCTGTGGCCATAGCTCCTCTAGGATCTTCTTTCTAATATCCTGTGAGATGAGAAACCACATAAGCCAGGTGGCTAGAAGCATTTTTCAGTAAGAGTAAGTGTGTTCTAAAGCATGGCTTTGGGTATTTTTTTTTCCCTGAGGGGCGGGGAAGTATGACTTTTAGTGCATCGTATTTGTCAAGATGGGCCAGGTTTTGCTGCAAGAAAAAAAAAAAAAAACTCCAAAATCTCAGGTGGCTTCACAGAGGAAAAGTTTATTTCTCATTTATTTTGTGTGTCCACTTGGGTTGCAGAAGGGCTCTATTTAGCATGGTCGCTCAGGTACACAGGCTGACAGAGCCTCCATCTCAATCCACGCTTCCGCGGTCCCCACAGCAGGGGAAGTGAACATGGTAAATTGCCTAGGAGGTCTTACAACTTCTGCAGGAAATCACATATGTCTTCATGCTGACATTTCACTGGCTACCACAAATGACATGACCACACTTCTAGAGGGCAGACAGATACAATTCTATCATGTGCTGGCAATGGGAGTTGGGGAGAGCTGGGTAATCTCACATATAGCTCTGGTTTACATATTTTAGCTAATAATAATCCCAGTTTATATTTACTGAGTGCTTTTATTCCATGCCATCTACTGCACTAGCTGCTTTACAGTCACAGGTACTTTCCTTTTTTTTATACATGAGAAAATTAACATGCAAACAAGTTAAGGCACTTGTCTATAGCCATACACAGAGTAATAACATGGGTAAACTGATATTCAAACTGGGTCTGTCTGACACCAAACTGCATGTTTTTAACCAACATTTTCTGAATCTCAAATATGTTCTAGATCACTGAGGTTGATAAATAACCTTGAAATAAGTGACTCATGTTATTGTTATGTTTGACTCATGCTATTGTTGTGTTTGTGAAATTTATCCATGGAAGAATGGTCAAAATTTCCTTTGTTCATATTCTTTTCTCCATTGCCTTTCCCTAGTAGGATGGCTTTCAATTTAACAAATATACTTGGAGCACTGACTATGTACTTATCTGTGAAACACTCCAGGAGGGATTCTAGGGCAGGGTATAATCAACACCACAGTTCTTGATTTCTGAAAGTCTATAATCTTTCAAAGAAATGATACTGAATAAAAGTAAATACTTTAAGATGAAATGTAAAATATAAGATAGTTTGTAAGATAGTTAAACAGAATAGTATGATGCATTGTGTGCTACACATAGCTCTATTTGCTGTTGTCAATGTCAGGAAATAGAAAGAAGGGCCTTGATAAATGAAGATAACTTGGACAACAAAGGTGTGCATCCTAAAATAAGCAGAGGATGTATGAAAAATAGGAGACTGGCTTGCTGAGGGTGAAAACTGTGTGTTGGGAGGAAGGGAGGGAACTAAGCTGGCTGGGAAACATAGAGCCAGGTTACAAAGAGCCTTGAATACTGGTAGAAGGCCTGGCCATGTCCCCTAGGCAAAGAGAAAGAGGATGCAAGGCATATGATATTTCTCTTTTCCTATAATGTTTTAAAAAATATAAAATATTTCAAATAAAGTTGAAGTTTACTTTGCCTACTCATCCCTTCCTGGTCACAGTCACCTCTCCTCTCTCCTAAGAGGAAACTACCATCATGATTTGGTGTAATATTCCAGTTCACATTTTAATATTTTCCCCCACAGGTATGCAAGTTATAAATTCTATTTCCATCCTTTTACCCATAAATCCATAACTACCCATAAATTAATATTCCCACATATAAATTAAAGTCTAGAATTAATATTGCTTACTTCCTTCTAAATAATATATATTTTAACTCTCATCTGCCCTTCAATCTTCCATGGTTTTGTTGTTTAGAAATTTACTTCTATCTTAGTTTTAAACACTCACAAAAAGTCATTTTAATTATACTATTGAGAGCTTATTTAGATTTACCAACACATTTACCCACTTTTAAAGGTTTCTTGCATCTCTCTTCTTTTCATGGTAATCTTTCTTCTTGCCAAAGTATATCTTAATATAGATATATATGTATATGCCAAGTACTACTTGAAGACCAGGCACAGTGTCTCATGCCTTTCGGAGGCCAAAGTGAGTGGATCACTTGAGGTCAGGAGATTGAGACTAGCCTGGCCAACATGACGAAACTCCATCTCTACTAAAAATACAAAAATTACCCAGGGGTGGTATTGCATGCCTGTAATCCCAGCTACTTGGGAGGCTGAGGCAGGAAAATCACTTGAACCCGGGAGGTGGAGTTTGCAGTGAACCAAGATTACGCCACTATATTCCAGCCTGGGCAGTAGAGTGAGACTCTGTTTCAAAAATAAATAAATAAAGTACTATTTGAAAAAGTAGCCTTTTGATGTCTGAAATTGACTTTATTTTATTTTCACCCTGGAATATAGTTGAATATAGATATGCGAGAACGCATGTCTTGGATAGTGAAAATTATTGATTATTATCTCTTTGCTTTTTAACCTTTCATTTTTTTCTGTTTTGCAACTCTTAACATATGGAAGACTATCTCATTTGATTAACTTTTGAATTTTCCATCTCTTTCTTTCTCTCTTTTGTTGTATTTTGGATAATTTCCTCAGATCTGTCTTTCCGTTTACTTATTTGCTCATCAACCACATCTATTTTACAGTCCAACTGTTCTATTGAGGTTTTTATTCCAATTACTCATTTTTTCATTTTTAGAAATGTTTTCCTCCAATCTGCCTGTTGTTTTTAAATTGATTTTATTCTTAGTTTATGATTGGTGTTCCTTTTTTATGTTTTGAAATGCTTTAGGTCTATTTATTTTAAAGTCCTTTTTAGATTGTTATTCTATTACTCCCAGCCCTTGAGATGCAAATTCTCCCATTTGTTTCATCTGTTGGCTCTGCTTCACTGTGGTTTGCTTACTTATGTGACTTCTTTCCTTATTTCCTTTCTGTAAACTCATCCTTATGAAGATGTAAGTGAAAGAGGACCCCATGACAGTTTCATGCGCTCTACAACATTTTTGTGAGGTGCCTTTGAATATACCAATTCTGACAAGATTTTAAGTTAATTTCTTAGTTTTGGGTCCCTGTACATAAGTAAGGAGAATTCAGATCGTACTCATGACACAAATTCATTTCTTTTGAGTGATGCCTGTTACTCTCATGGCCTTGAAAAACTATAAGCTTTCCTGCTATTCCCCTAGGCTAGTGGGTGGTTTCTTTAGTTCCCAATTCAGAGGACATTAGTCAGCTCTTCAGAAATCCTGGCTTTATGCAGGTAGCCTGGCCCCTCCTCCTGACTCTCTGGGGCTCAGGCCTACAGGATCCTGTTCACAGGGCCTCTAAAGTTTCAGCTGTTAAGGTCTCACTCCTATCCTGGTTCACATGTAAGTATTTGTATTTTACCTCCCTCTGATCACTCTAACTTTGGGCATCCTCTTTGCATCTGGCACTTGAGGCTTTCCCTTTCTTGGTTTTCAGTTTGAGACTGCATTAACAATGGTGGAGAGGGTATTTTTATCAAAATTTATATATGTGTGAAGTGGGAGGGTTTGTTTGTTTGTTTTAATCAGCTCAGATTAGCACTGTTGAACTTCAGCTATGGAAAAATATTTTAAATGAAAAACTACACAGGACTTGGCAACTGATCACATATAACTTACTTAGTTTGCATTTCCTCTCCCCATCCTCTTGCTGTCTACTTCCCGAAAGGAGATTTTGAGACGAGGACTTGAGAGTAAGTTGTTAATATTGAAGATGGGGCAGGGCGTGATGTCTCACACCTGTAATCCTAGCACTTTGGGAGGCCAAGGTGGGTGGATCACCAGGTCAGGAGATCGAGACCACCCTGGCTAACACAGTGAAACCTCGTCTCTACTAAAAATACAAAAAAAATTAGCCAGGCATGGTGGCAGGTGCCTGTAGACCCAGCTACTCGGGAGGCTGAGGCAGGAGAATGGTGTGAACCCAGGAGGCAGAGCTTGCAGTGAGCTGAGATCATGCCACTGCACTCCTGCCTGGGTGACAGAGTGAGACTCCATCTCAAAAAAAAAAAAAAAAAAAATTGAAAATGGAAGAAACATCAGTAGAGAAGTAAAAAAAAAAATTAGACGGGGAAGGGAAAATGGCCAATAAAGGGTGTTATCAATCCAGTTACCGTTCTAGAAACTGGAACATAATTACCCTGGGGAAACCCTACATGTTCGGTTATCCTACTCAAGAGGTGAGGAAGCTATTATATTGATACTAACTATTGTATGTCACTGGTGGAAGGTGCTTCCAGTAGGTAACCCACCAACATTCCAGCCTGTCATGTAGATGGTTTTAGTTATATACCAATGTGTAACATACTATCCCAAAATTTAGTGGCTTAATATGACAATAAATATTTATTATTTCATACTGATTGCGAGGGTCAAGAAATTTGGAATAGCTTAGCTGGTGAGTTCTGGCTTGAAGTTCCTTATGTGGTTGCGTTTAAGAAATGGGCAGGGATTTAGTAATCTGAAGGTTAGATTGAGGCTGGAGGATCTGCTTCTAGGATGGTTCACTTGCACGACTGGCTGGTCTGTGCTGGCTGTTAGTTGGAGGCCTCAGTTCCTCATCATATCGACTTCTCCATTTGACTGCTTGAGTGTCCCCACAACAAGGCATATGCTGACCCCAAAATGAGTGATCCAAGAGAGACCATGAGACCACAGGGACTTTTATGGCCTAGTCTTGAAAGTCACACTGGCATTTCCACCACATTCTATTTGATAGAAGTGAGTCAAGTCATAAAGTTTGGCCCACGTTCAAGAAGAGGGGAGGGAAGTATATAAAAAAAGTGTGAACCTATTTTTAAACCATCAGAGCGGACAAATCAGGCTTTGGCAATCAGAGCGAGTTCTCAGGCAAAGAAACACAGGTGCATTTGGAATTCATGTAGGCTAAAGTGGCAAGGAGGACGGAGGATGGGTGGGACACCAAGAGTGTCCTCTCCAGGAATAAATAAAGATAAGTCCAACCCACTTTTAAGGTGTAGGGAAATAGACTTGATCGTTTCATGGGAGGAGCTGCAAAGAGACACGCTAAAGGCCATTGGGATATGAGTGAAGATCCAGGCCATCTTTAGAATCAATGTACTGCAATCACTAAGAAAGAAAAAGCACTTCCAGTTAGATTATGATACTCCATGGATTATAAGATGTATCTCAGTTTCAGGCCAGGTAGAGTAGCTTATGCATGTAATCCCAGGACTTTGGAAGTCTGAGGCGGGCAGATCACTTGAGGTCAGAAGTTCAAGACCAGCCAGGCCAACATGGTGAAACCCCGTCTCTACTAAAAATACAAAAAGTAGCTGGGTGTGGTTGTGGGCACCTGTAATTTCAGCTACTTGGGAGGCTGAGTCAGGAGAATGACTTGAACCCAGGAGGCAGAGGTTGCAGTGAGTTGAGAGCATGCCATTGCACTCCAGCCTGGGTGACAAGAGTGAAACTCCATCTCAAAAAAAAAAAAAAAGTATCTCTGTTTCAGACATACTAATATGAAAAGAGTACATCTTAGAATCAACAAATATAGTAGTTGTACAACGAATTTCAGAGTTGTACATATACACTAGCTGCAGAAACCAAACATCTCTAACTTTTGTTTTCCATCTTACATAGATGTCATTAAGAATTAAGCATAGACAGTAGGATGATGATGGTATGGAGATTTAGATTTTAGCCCTTACCAGGCCATATCCTAGAAGTTGAATAAGTCATTTAATCGCTCTGGGTCTCAATTTTCATATCTGCAAAATGGAGATAAGGTACTGCCTTGACTTTCCCACAGATCAATAAAAAACAAACCCAAAATAGCTTTAAAATTAAGATGTCATTGAGATATAGGGTGCCATGAGTGTGCAGAAGCAGCTATAAAATTCACAGATAGCATGAAAGAAAATGAACATTTTTGTTCCCTTGGAAGCTCAAGAGAGACAAAATTCCTGATTCCTTATGGTGCTAATCATACTGGACTGATTCCTACATTTTATTTTATTTATCTATTTAATTAATTAATTTATTTTTTTGAGATGGAGTCTCACTTACTCTGTCACCTAGACTACAGTGCAGTGGCACAATCACTGCTCACTGCAACCTCTGCCTCCTGGGTTCAAGTGATTGCCCTAACTCAGCCTCCCAAGTAGCTGGGATTACAGGTGTATACCACCACACACAGTTAATTTTTGTATTTTTAGTAGAGACAGGGTTTCACCATGTTGGCCAGGCTGGAACTCCTGACTTCAGGTGATCTGCCCACCTCAGCCTCCCAAAGTGATGGGATTACAGGCGTGAGCCACCACGCCCAAGCTGACCCCCACATTTTAAAGAAATATCTTTGTTTAAAGACCAAATTTTTAGAAACGGAAGAAGGCAGTGGGGACTTGAGTGTGATCCTACACAAATAGATCTTGCACATAAATGAAGATAAAAAGCAATTGGACAATTGGTCATTTTCTAGCTGGTGCAATAAACCCGGGCATAGGAGAACCATATACCTCTTTGGCTGAGCTGGCAAATCTAGGTATTGGTCACACATGGCCATTTCCTAGCAGTGTCTGCTCAAGCCCAAAAAGAGACAGCACTTGGGGCTTTCAGTCAGAAAAACCCCGCTGCCACTTGGGCTGCTGAAAGCTCCCAATATAAAGAAATGACACACACCTGAGCAGGTCTGATATATATTCCTTTCTGCAGAGGGCAGTCGAATACATTCCTGGGCCATTCATCATGTTGCTAAAATTAGATCCTGCTTAGAAGGAATGATATATTACTGATTACATAATAAAGATAGCTATATTTCTCATGAGAAACAGAAGGGAGAGATACATTTAGGCATAGGGCAACTATATCCTTGATATGAAAAATGGATTCATTAAGTATTTAATCTTTATACCATTCCTGTGAAATAAATGCACACATACATCACACGTGTTTTAAAGTGACTTGATAATTAATATTGTTACACTTGAGAAAAATTCTGGCTCTCCACGGAGAAGTCATGTCATGAGTCAGAGAGTGCAGGCTGAGGCATGCCCTCCACCGAACGGCTTGTCTGCACTCTAAAAGCCAAGTGAACCATTCCATCTGTATGAAGAGAGTGAGCCCTGGATTTGCGTCGTGATGTCATCTCAGGTGGGTGAGGCCCAGGGGGAGTCGCTGGGGCTTTTCTGAAGTAGTACATTTCAAAGAGTCCGTAGTGATGACGGCTGAAAATATCCTCTCTACAAGAGACAGCTTTCATTCTCCTTTGTTTGCAAAAAAAACAAAACAAAACAAACCATCAGTTGCCTCACATCTCATTCTAGTTCTCTGCAACATCCTTACCATACAGGAAAAAATCTCACATTTTAAAAAACTTGTACCCTTAGTGGAGGCATTTCCAGATATCCTGTGATGATATTCTGACTTAAAACAAACATGAGGGTGTTTGGTTGAAGTTGAAACAAACACACAGATTTGTAGCACCTCATGTGTCAAAGGTCAGCAAAAACAAATCTGGGTGAAATGAAAGAGCAAAATAATTCTAAGAACAATAGCTATGAAGAGTAGATTGATCTAACTCAAATTTATCCTAAAGGGATTACGGTTAGGAGGAAAATGCTAACAAGTTATAAAAGATTAAAAGCTCATTACTTGTATGTTTATGTTACAGAAAAATAGCATAGGCTTTGAAGTTAGATGGGCTTGAGTTCTTGTCGTGGATCTGACATGTACTAAATTTGTGAGTTTCAGGCAAGTAATTTAACCTCTTGTGAGTTCTTTGTCCTCAACTGTAATATAAAAATCAAATTGCTCTGACGATACTGTCCTAAATATTGATGGTGTGTACAGTATCTAGCACAGTGCCTGATACAGAGCAGGAAGTCAACAAACATCTGTTGCCTTCCATTCTCCATCCCCTGGAGTCCGCCCACTTAGATGAGTCTAGGAAGGTAGTGGCAGAAACCTTTCCCAGCTCTCAGTGACATCCTCATCATCATCCTCATCACAATGCTTCTCTCTACTTTACCAGGCTGTCAATTAAAATTCTAGAGGTAACAGGAACACATTCATGGACAAAGGTTTACGTCTCTTTCATGCTACATGTCCATTGCGAGTTAGCAGGTAGCTGTGCTCACTTTAGACACTCAGGGACCCAAGGTTCTGCCCTCTTTTGATGCCACCATCCCAACATGAGGTTTACAATTGACTGTGGGAAGAAAAGAGCATCAAAATAGAGCAGTGGCTTTTCATTGCTTCCATGAAGAAGTGCTATATGACACTTCTGCTTACATTTCAAAGGATCAGGGTTGTCAATCCACCCAGGTCCCTAAAGAAGAGGCAATTCAGAGAGTTGAGGCTCCTGTGGAGTAGCAAAATGATGACTAGAATGTACCCAGTACACCCAAGTCCAGGGAGGCGTCCAGTAACACCAACTACAGGTGCCATAACCCTGACTCCCCGGCTTCCCTTCCTGGGAGGATGCAGCTTTGCATGTGGCCCGCCAATCTCAGCCAGGATCTAATCCAGGCCCATTCTTTCCCCTGGTTCAGGCTTGTGAGTGGCTTTCTGAAGTTTTGATTATTAACCTTTCTAAATAATTCCTATGCTCTTCTCAAGTCACATCTAAGTTGTCAAACTTGCAGATGCTTCATGGCAACATGATTGTTATTTTGTCACCAGATGCACCTTTACTGTCACCTCACATCAAATTAGATGCCCTGTGTAGCTTATATTCCTACAATTTTTGCTTCTTTCCCAGAAATACTTAATCAATATCTCCCTTATTTGCCAGTGGTTGACTGATTGCATTCTTGGCCCTTATTTTTCACTCCTCCCTTCTATTCAGGACCCTTGACATGTGATTTTGCATGACCTCTTGCTAAAGAGGTGGAATTTATTTCTCTATGAATAAGAAAAGTGGCTAAAAGCTTCATGGAAGGGCCTATGTTCAAGGAGATTGACCTGTCAGGGGGTTTGAGAGCAGTAAGAGTTTAGAGGCTGGGAAGATTCCGGAAGGAGACTCCACTGTGATCCTGTGTGGTTTAATCTGATGGAAGCGGGATCCCAGCTGGTGGTTCTGGACACGAGGAACAATGTCTTGATTCTGTGAAGAAGAGGTTACAGGAGTTAAGCCAGAGTGACCAGACACTGGACAAGCAGGCTGAGATTTGGTCCGAGGGTCCAGGAGGGCATCCAAAAAACAAACAGAAAATCTAGACAGGAGACCAGCAACCCTGTGGGGCCTGAGAAGAGGGTGCCCTGCTGGCACTGCCAGGCTCATCAGACACCATATTGAGATAGGAAGTCTTGTTCCAGAAACCACCGACAGTGGGAAGGGGGATCCTGAACTTTCCCTAAGTTCAGAGCTGGATGAGAGTCAGGTCCTCTAACTTAGAAGGCCATGGAAAGCAGGGGCTACAACTGCCACCCTGGTCACTCACTTTTCTCAGGAGTGGACACTAGGAGCCTTCGGATCCAGCGGCTCTCATCCTGGGTGCACACCTGATCACCTGGCACATTTTTTAAAATGCTGTTGCCTGGGCTGCACCCCACCCCCAACAAGATTCTGACTCGATTGGCCCTAGTAAGTGGAATGTATTAGGTTGCCACAAAGGTAACTGTGGTTTTGCCATTACTTTTAATGGCAAAAACTGCAATTACATTGCTCCACCCTATGTTATTATTATTAACAATATGCCGCCTGTGTTGAAAACACATATCCAGTTGGCTGGACCCCAAGCCTTCCTCCTGGTACAGGCCTTTACACTGATCTTTCTAAACCACAGTTTAATTAGGCACCTTAATTACCATTTCTAAAGAAAAAAAATTAATGATGAAAATAACTGTTTTAATCTGTGGATTACACACACAGTCATTTAAAATACATAAATTGACCAACAGAAGCCCTTGTCTCTAGCCATGACTTTTGTTGTATTTTTTTTTTAATACTGTGTTGTGTATTACTTGCTGTGTTGCCCAGGCTGGGGCACAGTGGTACCATCACAACTCACTGCAGCCTCGACCTCCCAGGCTAAAGCAATCCTCCCACCTGAGCCTCCAGAATCTTGAAACTACAGGCATGTGACACCACACTGGGCTATTTTTTGTTTATTATTTGTAGGGTCTCCTTGTATTCCCTAGGCTGGTCTTGAACTCCTGGGCTCAAGCTATCCTCCCTCCCACAGCCTCTCAAAATGCTAGGCTTGCAGGCCTGTGCCACTGCGCCCAGCCCTCTAGCCATGTTTTACATGTGCCCTGCAGTCAAGAGCTGATGCCTTGCCAAGACAGGGAGTGCATCGTAAAACCTCAGAGTAATTGACCTTAAAGAGATTCTTTTTTTTTTTTTTTTCAGTTTGAGAGCAGGTACTAAAAATATGGAATGCTTCACGAATTTGCATGTCATCCTTGTGCAGGGGCCATGCTAATCTCTGTATCGTTCCAATTTTAGTATATGTGCTGCCGAAGTGAGCACAAGAGATTCTTTAAAATATTCATTTTATTTTTTTAAATTTATTTTTGAGACAGAGTCTTGCTCTGTCATCCAGGCTGGAGTGCAGTGGTGTGATCTCGACTCACTGCAACCTCTGCCTCTGAGGTTCAAGGGATTCTTGTGCCTCAGACTCCTGAGTAGCTAGGATTACAGGCATACACCACCAACCTAGGCTAATTTTTGTATTTTTAGTAGAGATGGGGTTTCGCCATGTTGGCCAGGCTGGTCTCAAACTCCTGACCTCAAGTGATCCACCCGACTCGGCCTCCCAAAGAGCTAGGATTACAGGCATGAGCCACCACACCCAGCCTAAAATATTCATTTTAAAGAAGAACATAGCAACTTAAAAATGACAAAATATTAGCTTGTCTATCTGTATTTATTCATTCACACCAAACCCAAGGACTCTATCATTCTTTTTTTTATTCTTTTTTTTTTTTTTTTTTGGAGACAGAATCTTACTCTTTCACCTAGGCTGGAGTGCAGTGGCATGATCTCGGCTCACTGCAACCTCCGTCTCCCAGGTTCAAGTGATTCTCCTGCCTCTGCCTCCGAAGTAGCTGGGTCTACATGCACGCGCCACCAAGCCTGGCTAATTTTTGTATTTTTAGTAGAGACAGGGTTTCACCATGTTGGCCAGGCTGGTCTCAAACCCCTGACCTCAGGTGATTCGCCCGCCTTGGCCTCCCAAAGTGCTGGTATTACAGACATGAGCCACTGCACCCGGCCTGGACTCTAGCATTCTTAACACAGAATATTGCATGCTAAGAAAAAAAACAAGAAAATGCTAGGATACATTGCAATGCAGTGTTCTTTTGGATCTGGGGTCGGGGCAGGCTTTGCAGAGACAGTGCCTGTTGATTTCAGGCCTAGATGAAAAACAGGAACCAACGTGGTGACCAACTGGGGAAAAGCTTCGCCGGCAAAGGGACCCCGCGTTCTGCAGAGAACTCATGCTCAATGATCAGTGGAGAAAGCAGTTTGGCGACTTCAGGTGATGCTCACAGCAGTTCATTATCCCAAATGTGAAGCACCCCAGCGGCCTGAAGAGAAGGAAGTAAACAACACACACACATCCAAAATGAGGAACAGGAGTTAAATTTATTTTTAAAGCACTATGAATAAGCATAGCCGGCATTACAGACAGTATTCAGGGGATGGTATTATGTTCTCTCACATAACGTTTCTAAAGAACAGAGACGCGCATGGCCCTAGTCAGTTTTCCCTGTGAGTGATAAAAAATAATCTTTTATTAATATTATTTTGGATTTGTTACCATTGTACATAATCTCAGAAGACCAAGCAGAGAAGACATTATATAAATCAAAGGAATAAATGAATATGAAAGAAAAGACAATTATAAGCCCGAGTAAAAATTTCTGCCCATTCTGTTACACTATAAAGCATTTTGTAAATCTAAATATCATACATGAATGTTGAATAAATATATAAATATGATCTTCCTCTGGGTTTTTAAAAATAAGGATCTCGGTAGGCAAAGAGCTATCATTTCATATTTAAAAGTTCTCTCAGGCCTGTGTTTTCCAGCCTCAACAGCCACCGCAGGGAAGCCAGTATCTCAGTAGAGATAATGAGGGTGGCAGTTGACAGCCCTGGGTTTTGGACTGGAGGCAGATGGAACTAGGTTGAGTCCCTACCTTGCCATTTGGTTGTGTGACCTTGGACAAGGTACACAATCTATCCAAGCCCTCATTTTGAAATGTCTAAAATGGGGTGGTTCTTCCCATTTCAAATTGTTGTTGTTGGAACAAAATGAGAATTATTTAGAGTGTGGAACAGCGGCTGTGACATCCCCATGGTTATCATGACCAACATTATCTCATCGGAGGGTATGGATGTGTTTGAGGGCCTCATACTGGCACACTTGGAGATGCACAAGATAGCCATGGGATAGAATAAGGCTGTGGCATGGTTGTTGCTTCAATGGGAAGACTTGGAATGGACAACAACTCTTCCATAGCCTTACCAATCAATCCTGGTGGCAATTAAGTGCGGTGGCTCACACCTGTAACCCCAGTACTTTGGGAGGCCGAGGCAGGCAAATACCTTCAGCTCAGGAGTTCAAGACCAGCCTGGGCAACACGGCGAAACCCTCTCTCTACAAAAAATGCAAAAAATTAGCCAGGTGTGGTGGTGCATGCCTGAGTCCCTGCTACTCGGGATTGCTTGGGCCTGGGAGGTTCAGGCTGCAGTGAGCCAAGATTGAGCCACTGCACTCCAGCCTTGTCGACAGAGTGAAACCCTGTCTCAAAAAAAAAAAAAAAAAAAAAAAGAATTGAGGAAGTTGGAGATCAGTCTGTTGTCCATTGGTTTTTGTTGCATTTAACCTAGTGTGAGTTTGGCTTTCAACTCTTTATTAAGGAATTCAACGATAATCTTAAAAAATTGTTTCTGGAGAGAATTCTTCCTGAAACAAATTGTCACCTGGAAACTCATAAAGGATAAATACCAAGCCATACAACTAGGAAGCAAACTATATAATAATTATTCACTTATGAGAACTACAGAGATTAATGTTATTCATGATGGAGAAAGATATTCTGCTTTAGGCATATTTCCTATCCCTCTAGCAGGGGTAATCAACATATTTTCCCCCCTTCCATTCAAAACAAAGTTTGATTAGTGCATTAATTAGATATGGTAGGATTTATTCTAGGTTAACAGCTTGGAATATAAATTAAGAGAGATGAAGAGGAATCCATAATCAGGAATCATCCATCAACATCTCGTCTGCTGTTGAGGTTATACCCTCTAGGTGCCACTGCTATCTGTTCTGAGGTTCACTCTGATCAGCAGCCTTGGACTCTTCTGGAGTGACAGATTGGTGTAACTACAGCCTTAAGCCTCACTTGAACCACCACAGCCTCTTCTGGACAGTCAGCAGTCCTTGAAGTCTCAGAGTCTTTTAACCAAAGGCTGTGGATGTTTCCTTATTGATATCATCGAAGATCTAGTGTATCACGATGACAAACTTTGCTCCCTGTTGGGCCAAAAAGAGACATAAAATTTAAAACAACAACAAAACAAAACAAAACAAAACAAACAAACAAAACAGGACTCTTCTTTTAGCTACTGCAGTTGAGTACAAAATTACCTTATAAATCACAAATTTTTGAGGGTCTAGCATGTACACGTGCACACTCACTAATGAAAATAGACAGATTCCATAGAACAAACAGGCTGCTTTGGAAAAAAAATAATGAATCCAGAGTGACAACCCAGGTTTGAGCCCCAGGTCAATTACTGAGTAGCTAAGTGACCTTGGGCATGGTCATTTCACTTCTCAGAATGTGTTTATTCATCTATAAAATGGGAATGATAATATTCACTTCAGGCTTCTAACAACATTGTGGTGAAAATTAAAACAGATAGTCCATGTGGAAGTATTATGAAAACTGTAAGAGGCACTGCTGTGTAAGTGGTATTGTTATTACCAATTTCTAAGAATTGTTGAACACCTTATCCTTAGACCATATCAGCGAGCTGACACCTGACAAATGAGAACTCATTACTGTGTCATATCCCATTGTCTCTGGCTGTTTTCATCCTCAGCAGATAGGGTGGGCCTATGTTGCTCTGGAGCATACATCCTTGGTAGAGGGCATTTCTCTAAAAGTGGAAAGGATTTCTAACCTTCTTCTCATCTCACCGTTTCCACATACCCATGTGCCAAACAAATGTCATTCAAAATTCCTAAAGCAAGAAAAGAGAAATATAGGAAGCAGATAGGCACATCTGTTTTAGGTTTCCTCACTTTTGTTAAGATTCTCTATTGATCTCAAAGGCCTCTGCCTCAACTCCTGAAATCTCTGCATAACAATAATATTTACCATTTGTTAAGTACTTCTGTAGTTAGTCACAAGATAAACTCTTGATGTTGAATATTTTCTTTAATCCTCACAACAAGCATATGAAATAATATTACTGCTCCAGATTTAATGACTGGGAAATTGAGACTTAGAGAGATTAAAAAACTTTTCTGAGGTTGCAAAGCTAGCTAGTAAGTGGCACGGATGGGACTAGGTCCTAGGTCTGGCTAGCTCCACAAAACATGGTCTGACCACTACACTATCAAGCTTTTCCTGAAAAATGTCTCTATTGCTACTATTAGTTTTGTCTGGAATCTGCCCTTGAGACAAGTTGCTATATAGCATTAAGAATTATTTTTGCCTCAATCTGTCAGATGGTTCATTTTTCCATCCAGCAAATATTTATTGAATCTACTCTCTACCATGTACTGCACTGGGGAAGAGATGGACATCAACTATGAAGGAATCCAGACCTTTAATCCTGTAGAGCTTCCAAGTAAGGATAATGGATCAAATACAACCTTCTCCCTAGGATATGTCGATGTGCACGGCATTAGGAAAATCTGCTTTTTAAATTAAAATACAAACTTATGAAGATTTTCTTTATTGTTTACCAAAAATACATGCCTTAGAGATTCTTTAATTTCATTCATTCAGTCAGTGAAATGATAAACGTTTGTTAGGTGCCTATTAAGAGTCAGACGCCATGCTAGCCAATCTAAAAGATAAAACTTCATTTATAAAATCTTTGATAATCATGGTTATTCTAGATGTGCTAGGGAACACCTAATGTTAATATCTGTTAATTCTCAATACATTTTCATGGTGAAAGAAAATAATTGGGAGATATATGTGTATATGCATACACACACACACACACACACACACACACATCACCATAACCAAGATTTTGAGATTCTTTCCACTTTAAACTTTTATACACACATTTTGAGCTTAAAAATTTTCTTATTTTGTTCTGTGGAAAAAGTATTTATAAACAGTATAATAGCTAAAAATTAGAGCATAAAAAAGAGGTAAGGGAGAAGTGAAAATACAGCATGGGCAATCCAGAGTTAAGCAAACTGTTGAATAAGCATCATTATTTTTAATATGTTTTCCATGGTTTCTAAGCATCCAGATAAAGTTGAGCTTTCCTTTTTCTGAATAGTGATACTGGCTGGGTGTGGTAGCTCAGACCTGTAATCCCAACAGTTTGGGAGGCCGAGGCAGGAGGATCACTTAAGTCAAGAAATTTGAGACCAGCCTGGGCAACATAGTGAGACCCTGTCTGTACAAAAAAATTAAGAAATAATTGTATCTGTGCCTGTAGACCCAACTATGTGGGAGGCTAAGGCAGAAGGATCACTTCAGCCTGGGAGAGCAAGGCTGCATGAGCCATGATGGCACCACTGCACTCCAGCCTGGGTGACAGAGCAAGATCTTGTCTCAAAACTCATTATGATAATAATAATGATACTCCTCTGTACCATAATGTTTATTTTTAGATTTGTGGGGCCTTTCCTTTGGAGAATGTGAACTCCTTGAAGGAAATAGCCCTGCCATATTTGTTTATACCTCCATAGCAAACAAAACAATTCTGGGCACATAATGGGTGCTAAATATGTACTTGCTGATTAATAGATTAAAATTCTTGGAGAGGTAACAGTAATAACTGAAGGATTATAGAGACCAAAAACAAAGATATTACCTAAAAATTATCTTCCCATTTGTTGAAGTAGTTAAAATATAATGGTTTAAGAAGCCAAATTCTGTCATTTTCTATTTCTGCATCTTTGGACAAATTACTTAATCTTTCTGTGTCTCAGTTTATCCTTATCATAAAAATGGGGATAATAAATGTGTCTCTCTAGTAGAATTGTTGTGAGAATTAAGTAATTATAGAACAACATTTACACCACCAGCACATGATGAGTGTGTAATACATGTTTGTCATTATTTGTGATTCTCTTATGGAAACCGAGCTTGACAGTTGTGGCATTGATTGCCAGAAAAGTGGAAGAATGGAATGTGGATGGAAAAACACAACAGAGCATCCAAGAGATATGAGACAATAACAAAAGATCTAACCTACATGTAATTGGCATTCCAGAAAGCAAAGACATTAAGAAATAATATGTAAGGATTTTCCAAAATGAATTACAGATACTGAATCACAGTTCCAAGATGTCCAAAGAACACCAAGGAGAATAAATTCTCCCTCCCAAAAGAGCTCCCACATCATAGGCATATCATATTCAAACTGCTGAAAATCAGAGACAATGAGAACATTCTGAAGGCAGCCAATGAAAGCAGACACACTGTACATAGAGAAGTTAAAAACCAAAGGTAAGAAGGACAGAATATTTCTCATCAGAAACTATGCAAGCCAGAAGATAGTGGAATAATGTCTTTGTTGCTGATTGACATAAAAAAAAACAGTAAATTCAGAATTCTGTACCCAGCAAAAATATCTTTCAAAAAGAAGGGAGAAATAAAGACTTCTCAGACTCAAAACAAACAACAACAAAACCTGAGAGAATTAATTGCCAGTGTACCTATGCCATAAGAAATGTTATAGAAAGTTCTTCAGGCATAAGGAATGTAACAGAAGATAGAAACTTGAATCCAGAGAAAGAAATTAAGAGCATTGGAAATGGAATGACTAAACGTAAACATAAAATCATGTTTTATTACTTTTAATTGCTCTAAAGAATAACTAAAGCAAAAGTAGAAGTATTGTGCATTTATAGCATTTGTAAGAGTAAACATAGGGCAACAATAGAACAAGGGTGAGGAGCTGGCAGTGGGAATATATTACCTTTATAGTAGACATGAAACAGAAGATAATTATTTGAAAGTAGACTTTGATCAAACAAGATGTGTATGGTAAAGTCTAAGGCAACTACTAAAATTTTAAAAAAGAGTTACACATGTTAATTCAATAGTGAAGATAACATTAGATAGTAAAAATGCTTAATTAATCAAAAAGGGGGCCAAAAGAAAGCTCAAATGGAACAAATCAAAAACAGCTGTTTAGATTATTGACTTTAACTCAATCATACCAATAATCATATTAAATGCAAACCACACTGATAAAGAGATAGAAATTGCTAGACAATATAAAAAGCAAGACTCAACTATATACTGTCTACAAAAATACCATTTTAAATATAAAAACATAGATAGGTTAAAAGTAAAAGGATGGAAAAAGATGTACCATACAGACACTAATCAAAAGAAAGCTGAGTAGCTTCATTAATGTCAAAGTAGGCTTCAGACAAGAAATATTACCAGCGATAAAGAGGGTTATTACATAATGATAAAGGATTCAATTCTCCAAGAAGACAAAGCAATGAATGATTTTATGCCTATAAATTCAACAGCTTAGAGCGAATGGACAAATTCCTTGAAAAGCATATCTTACCAAAATTAGCAAGAAGAAAAAGAAAAATTCACACAGCCCCGTATCTTTTTTCAAAATTGAATTTATAATGAAAAATCTTTCAACAAAGAAAACCCCAAGCCCAGATGGCTTTACTCATAAATTCTATCAAAGCCTTAAAGAAAAAACCGACACCAGTCTTACACAAACTCTTCAAGAAAACAGAAGAAAACACTTTCCAAGTTGTTTTATGAGGCCAGCATAAACACTGATGCCAAAACTTGGCAAGGACATTACAAGAAAAGAAAATTACAGACCAATATCCTGCATGAGTAAAGATGCAAAGTCCTCAATAAAATATTAGAAAATCAAATTCAGCATTGTGTGAATAGGATAACTGTTATTAACAAGTAGAACTTACGCCAGGATTGCAACTTTGGTTTCCCATTAGAAAATCGATGGTCATAATTCATCACAGTAACAGACTCAACAGAAAAAAGAATTGCATCTCAATTGATGCAAAAATAGTTTTGAAAACATTTTATACATTTTCATGATTTTTTTTTTTTTTTTTTTTTGAGACAGAGTCTGGCTCTTGTGGCCCAGGCTGGAGTGCAGTGGCCCAATCTTGGTTCACTGCAACCTCCACCTCCCGGGTTCAAGCGATGCTCCTTCCTCAGCCTCCAAAGTAGCTGGCATTACAGGAGTGCACCACCACGCCCGGCTAATTTTTGTATTTTTGGTAGAGACGAGGTTTCACCATGTTGGCCAGGCTGGTCTCAAACTCCTGACCTCAGGTGATCCACCTGGCTCAATTTCCCAAAGTGCTGGGATTACAGGTGTGAGCCACTGCACCCAGCCACATTCATGATTTTTAAAAACCTCTCAAAAAACTAGGAAAAGAAAGAACTTTCATCAATGTAATAAAGGGCATATACAAAAACCCAACAGCAAATGTTATACTAAATAGAGAAATATTTAATGCTTTCTTTCAGAGTTCAGAAACAAGACGTCCACTCTCCCTACTTCTATGCGACATTATCCTGAAAGTTCTAATTAATACAACAATGTAAGAAAAAAATAAAGGCATACAAATTAAAAAGAAAGAAGCAAAACTATCTCTTATGCACATAACACGATTTCATATATAAAACATCCTAAGGAATCATTATTTGGTCTATTAGAACCAAAAATAAATTTAGCAAAGTCACTGGAATCAAGGTAAATATATAAAACTGAATTATACTTTAATTTTGGTCCGGGCATGGTGGCTCACGCCTGTAATCCCAACACTTTGGAAGGTCGAGGCGGGCAGATCACTTGAGGTCAGGAGTTTGAAACCAGCTTGACCAACATGGCAAAATCCCGTCTCTACTAAAAATACAAAAAAAATTAGTCAGGCGTGGTGGCAGGAGCCTGTAATCTCAGCTACTCAGGAGGCTGAGACATGAGAATTGCTTGAACGGGGGAGGGGAGTGAGGGGGGAAGGGAAGAGGGTGGCAGGTGCATTGCAGTGAGCCAAGATTGCACCACTGCACTCCTGCCTGGGCAATAAAGAGAGACTCCTTCTCAACGTAAATAAATTAATTAAATAAACAATTCATTATATTTCAATTTTGACAAACAAAACATTGGAAAATGAAATTAAACAGCAATTCCATTTATAATGGAAGCAAAACATAAACTATTGAAAATTTAACAAAAATAAGTAAGACATTCTGAAAATGATTTCATATTGCCAAAAATTTTAAATAAAAAATTAAACCATGTAACATGCTTATGGATTGGGAGAATTAATATTGTAAACTCGATTCTCCCCAAATTGATCTATAGCTTCAGTGCAATCCCAATCCAAATTCCAGGAGGCTTTTTAGTGGAAATTAATGAGCTGATGTTAAAATGTATTATGAAAATGCAAAAGATTAAGATTAGTCAACAGAGCCTTAAAAAGAGAAAATATAGAAGATATATCCTTCCTGCTTTCAAGACTTACTATAAAGCAACAATTATTTAGACGCTGTTATTTACATCAGATAGACAAGTCAATGAAACAGAACTGAGGATCCTGAAATAGGTCCATGTGTGTATAGTCAATTGATTTTCAACAAAGGTGTTTGTGCATGCTCGCACAGGCACACACATCCAATGTCGAAAGAAAAGTCTTTGCAACAAATGATTCTAGAATAATTGGATATCCATATTAAAAACAAAAACAAAACAGAAGAACTTTGACCGCTACCTCATACCATACACAAAAATTAGCTTAAGACAAGAGGTCTTAATGTAAAATCTGAAACTATTAAGCTTCAATGTTTTCTAAAAGGAGATAAGTGAAATATCTGCATGCTCTTACGCTCAGCTAAAATTTATTCAGAACATAAAAAATACTAGTCAGAGAAGACAAAAATCACAAATTGGACATAATCAAAATGTAACACTTCTGCTCATTAAACAATATCATTAAGAAAATAAAAAGACGAGACATAGACTGGGAGAAATATATGCAAAATCAATTTTATTTTATTTTATTTTTTGTAGAGGCAGGGTCTTACTATGTTGCCCAGGCTGGTGTCCAACTCAGGACTCAAGAAGTCCTCCCACCTCAGTCTCCCAAAGTGCTGAGATTACAGGCATGAGCCATAGCACCTAGCCTGCAAAATCTATTTCTTTCTTTTCTTTTCTTTTTCTATTTTTTTCTTTTTTTTTTTCTGGGAGACAGAGTTTTGCTCTCGTCACCCAGGCTGGAGTGCAATGGTGCGATCTACAACATCCACCTCCTGGGTTCAAGCAATTCTCCTGCCTCAGTCTCCCAACTAGCTGGGATTATAGGTGCATGCCACCATGCCCAGCTAATTTTTGTATTTTTAGTAGAGACAGGGTTTCAGCATGTTGGCCAGTCTGGTCTTGAACTCCTGACCTCAGGTGATCCACCTACTTTGGCATCTCAAAGTGCTGCGCAAAATCTGTTTCTGACAACAGATTTGATACCTGCAATATGCAAGAATGCCTACAAATCAATAACAAAAAGAAAACCCAATTGCCAAAAACTGTAAACAATCGAAGTGACCATCAACGAGTAAATTTATACACAAACAGTAGTATACTCATGCAATGGAATTATGCTTGGCAGTTTAAAGGAACACGTTTCCTCAGGTATCTCAAAGGCATCATTTTGAGCAAAAGAAGACAGACAGAAAAGAGTACTTATTGTATGATTCCATTTATAGAAAGTTCTAGGGTAGGTAAATCTAACCTGTGATGATAGAAATGAGAAAAGTTGGCCCCAAATGGTGGCTCACACCTGTAATCCTAGTACTTCGGGATTGGGAGGTTGAGGCAGACGGATCACTTGAGGTCAGGAGTTTGAGACCATCCTGGCCAACATGGTGAAACCCTGTCTCTACTAAAAATACAAAACTTAGCCGGGTGTGGTGGTGGGTGCCTGTAATCCCAGCTACTTAGGAGGCTGAGGCAGGAGAATCACTTGAACCCAGGAAGCGGAGGTTACAGTGAGCCGAGATTGCACCACTGCATTCCAGTCTGGGTGAAAAGAGCTAAAACTCTATCGAGAAAAAAAAAAAAAGAGAGAGAGAGAGAAAAGTGATTGCCTCCTGGAGGCTGAAAAGGTGTTAAGATAGAACTTTTTGGGGTGATGGGAAAGTTCTGTATCTTGATTGGTTTGCAGTTATATGGCTGTATTCATGTATTCATACTCATTAAACTGCACATTTAAAATTGATGCATTTCATTGTATGTAAATTATACCTTGATTTTTTTAAAAAAAGAGTAAACAAAAATCACTTTAACCGAAGTGAAAGAAGCAGGTTGCAGCAATAGGATTTCATTTACACAGCATTCAAAAACAGGCAAAGTGAATCAATATATTTCTCACTGTGAAATTATTTTCTAAATAATCCACCACAAGAGCTGAAAGTGGTTGCCTTTAGGGAGGAGAAACGGGAGACAGCTAGTTTCCTTCACAAAACAAGCATTATTTGACACTTAAAAATCTGTTGCATATATAACTTTGGCAAAAGTTATATATGCAAGCTAAAAAAGAAACCCATACCATTTGCAGGTTGGTGCTATAAGGTTCAAAAGAAGATTGTTGACATTCATTTCAAATAGAAAATTATTTATGATGGACGAATCTGGCAGAAAGTCCAGGACACCGGGTCCATTTGCTGTTGGTTGTGTAATAGAGGCCACCTAGTCACCAGTCATGCATAAAAGACAATGGGAAAAACACTGGAAAAGTGTGCATTAAATTAGAGTGAGGGAGGAAAATTGTGACAGAAACCCGATCTGTACTCCCTAATTACAAAGTCTCGTCTTCACCAACTGACACAAATGTGAAGTCAAATTAAGTATCGTCTAATTAACTAGCATCCACACAACTTCAAGACCCGCGACTAGGTATTATTCGGCTGAATAAATGAAATGCAAGGACTTGCAGATTCTCCGTCAACCCAGATCTGCCATCTCAGCCGACTGCTACAAGGTTAGGCCATTTTGTTTTCACACATTTCTCCTTTCAGGGCTCTCCTTGTAGTATTTACAGAAAAAGGCAATGCTGGTAAACAGTTTCACACAATGAGGTGTGAGAGTTGATAGGGTCTATTTAAGCTCTGAACTCCCCTGATGAGCTGCCAAAAGTTGTTATGAACGGCCCAGCTGACAGCGTGATGACTGATAAAAGAAAAACAAACAGCTCGGGTAATTCATGAAAACACACTGCACCAAGACAACTCGGAGTGGCGAGTGACAGTTAAGATAATGGAATTTTGGAAGCTTTTCTTAAGCGGTCCTCTCTATACAATTATTCTGTTAATAGACTCTGCCTTAATGTAGCTGGATCTTCAAAACTTCTTTCCATAGAAAAATATTTATTATGATCTCTGGCAGAGAGCTGCTGGCCTCAGACTTTTATACAATGGCCAGTTTCACACACAATTTCCTCTTCCCAGAGCAGGCTGGAATTTAGTGTAGGGCTGTGTCTGCCATTTAAAGAAATAAAATATCCGATTTCCACTTCTATTACTAGGAACATTTTGAAGCGTTCTTCCTTCATTTCTTTCATTTACGAATCATTTGCTGCAAACCTTTGATTAAAAAATAAATATTGGTTTACACACTCAACTGCTAATAGTTTAAAGGAGAACAATTTAAATGTGGTGGAAGTCAATTTCCAATTCACATAGCCTATTTTGAGTTCATTTCCTTAAATCAGGCGTGACGAAGCAAGAAAATATCAATTTGTCAATGTTTTGCCTTTGTACCCAATGATTTTTCATGAAGTATATTGTGGTTTCTGTAGCAATCGCATATTTCTTAATTAATGTTTTAGAAAGCAGAAATATAGACATATCTAAAGCATGTGTATATTCACACATAAATAGTATGCGATCCTGTGCCCAGAGTCAGAGAAGGAAGAAAAGAGAGAAGAAAGAAGGAAGAGGGGAGTGGGGTGGCTGTGTAGTTTAGGACCTGGCTACCGAGGGGTCAAGCAGCATGTTAGAAATGCAGAATTTCCGCCCTACCCTAGCCCCCAACCAAATCAAAATTTGCATTTTAACAAAGATGCCCACGTAATTCATATGCACCTCAAGGTTTTGAGAAGCTCTGTAATTTTGATGACTGATGTCTTTAATAGTTTAAGTTTTATAGCTGTAAAGGCTTACAAATATGATGATCTACGTTTTACAAAAAGTTTAAAGCTCTATCATAAGTTATTTCAAGCTTCTCAAAGTAATTTCATAAGTATTCTTTCAAATTTATTTTACTTCTCCTCCTTCCTGGGAAGAAATCTTGAGTGTCCTTGAGCTCTCCAAGCCTTCTAGAGACTTTGTCCCTTCCACAATCGTTTTCCTTTTACTTCAAATATTCATGGGCCCGTCTGGCACATTTTTAGGTAACAGGCATGGTGCTAGAGCCTGGATTTTGTGAACCATAGGACTTTTATAAGAATAATAAAAACATTTTATAAGAATAATAAAAACATTTAAAAAATTATAACTTGATTGTAGTATCAACTATTTAACTGCTACAATACAGAGTAGAGTATCTCACAGGAGACACGAGAGAATCATTGGAAAGGCCCAAACAACAGAGGTGGCCTCCACCTACCCATCAAGGACAGCAAAAATCCACCATTGGACACTCATTCCTTTAAGTTTTGTGGTGGTTAATATTTATACAGTTATCTTTAAAACTCAATGGGATCTTGAGATCAGGTCTAACTCTCAACAAATTTGCTCAGTGTTGATAAATTTAAATACATACCAATTAAAGAACTTAACATGGCCCAAAATACTATAAACAAAGACAAAAGACACAGGTTAAATCAGGGAAAATACATGCAACACATATTTACTATTAATATAAGGACTCATTCCTTTTTCATTTATTTTTTTGAGACAGAGTCTCACTCTGTTGCCCAGGCTGGAGTGCAGTAGTGTGATCTCGACTCACTGCAATCTCCACCTCTTGGGTTCAAGCAATTCTCTGCCTCAGCCTCCCAAGTAGCTGAGATTACAGGCACACAACACCACACCCAGCTAAGTTTTTGTATTTTTGGTAGAGATGGGGTTTCACCATGTTGGCCAGGCTGGTCTCAAACTCCTAACCTCAAGCAATCTGCCTGCCTAGGTCTGCCAAAGTGCTGGGATTACAGGCATAAGCCACACGCCCAGCCAGGACTCATTCCCTTAATTGACAAAGAGTTTATATAATTCAGTTGGAAAAAGACACATCCAGTGGAAAAATGAGCAGTGGACATAAATAGGCAATTCATCCACAAAAGTGAGTAAATACATGAAGTGGTGCTCAACTTCATTTATAATCAAAGACATACAAATTGAAGCAACGATGAGAGAATAATTCTTACCTATTATGTTGGCAGAAATTAGAATATTTGATAATACAAATTGTGTGCAGAAATAGGCACTCTCATCCACTGTGGGTAAGAATATATATTAGTTCAACTGTGTTAAGGGGCAACTTGGTAATATTGACCAACATTGTGAATGCACATACGCTTTAACCCAGCAATTCCATGCTAGGAATTTAGTCTAGGAAAACACTTGCAAAAGCACCTTAAACAAGACGGATAAGCAACCTCAAGGAGCATCATGCCAGGAGCTGAGCACCGCCCCCCGCCCCACGGCAGTACCACCCAACAAGGAAAGACTCCCTGAGCCACACAGAGAATCAAATAGACTGGCATGAGCTTACTACAAAATTATCTCTGAGATGTACCAATTATTCATAGATACAGAGAAAACAAGCAAGGCTCAGAGTGGTATGTACAACTTGATCCCTTCAGATTACATAAAAATACATGTATATATATATAGGTAATGATTCATATTTTTCCCCCTGGAAATACAAGGACCAACTAATAGTGGTTGCCTTTGGGGAGACAGAGCAGTTAGTGGGAAAGGTGATCAGTGGAAGAAAGCCATCTAATGTTAATTATACATTTGTCTCTATCGTTTGAATTTTCTAGAAAAGTTCTGAGTGTATGTGTATATAATGTAGGCAAGCAGTGTCTTGGCATTGAGTTTATAAACCATTTTGCCTTATTAAGTTCCAGGCACAAAATTATTGGGGAAAAGTCCTCGGAGTGAAATTATTCTCCATGAGTTCATTTTCACAATTACATCTCTGCAGACAAGCAGATTTCTCAACCACACAGTAGCTAGGCTTCCCAAAGAACTGCTGTGTCTTCTGGAGCTGTGATGATAACATTTTTGGAGGTCAAAGAAACCTCTGAGAATCTGTTTAAAGGATAACCAGAAAAACTTTCCGCACACAAAATTTCAGGTTCAATATTGGGAGTTTCGCAGAACCCCTGAGACATCCATGGATTGTGTGAGGTCAAGGGCTCAAGCTAGTAAGGATTACCTGCCCTAGAGAATCTTGAAGTTAGAATGACACCAATTTTACGATTTCATATGCAGCTCTATTGCTGGGACTACTTGGGTTTCCACAGTGTGCCCAGGGGCTACTCCTGTGAAAGTCCTTCCTGACTCGCCCATATTGTACCCAGCTGAGTCTGGAGGCCTGCTTCCACAATCCCATAGCCTGCCATGCTTGTGTCTATAAAGTGTAGTATCTTTTGTGGTGAGTATAATTGTTCACTTGTTTGGTTTGCCATCAAGATGGCTAGCTCCTTCAGGGCAAGGCATTTATTTTCTAGATCCTTATTTTTTCAACATTGGAAACATTAAAAATGACCAATGAATGAATTCTCAATGTCAATCATCAAATCTTTGTGAATAACCACATACAAACTTGGTATAACCCATTTTGTATTTTTAGTAGAGACAGCATTTCACCATGTTATGTTGGCCAGGCTGGTCTTGAACTCCTGACCTCAAGTTATCCACCCATGTTGGCCTTCCAAAGTGCTGAGATTACAGACGTGAGCCACCATGTACCTGGCCTCCAACCCCGGCCTACTTTTTTACCCAAAGTAGTTATGTGTAACTAGAGTGGTACCCTTCTTGGCCCTCTCTCTGGTCCTACCATATCACCAGTATGACACCCTTCTTTTGGAGTCATGCAGAAGCTCTAGGGCCCACGTGGACATTACATGTGATTTCTCTAATCCAGGGTTCTCTTTTCTTTATTCCACTCAGCCATCTAGTGGCTTGCAGACTGGTAAGGAATAAGAAGGCAAAGAAAATTGCAGTGTAATATCCCATACTCAAGGAATATTGAATGTTGCATTGTGAACTTTAGCACTCCTCTATGTCCTAACCAAAGAAATAACAGCAGAAAGGATAAAAGGGGCTTTGTAGTCATAGATCTGAGTGGGAGTTCTAGACCAGCATGTATGGAATCATGACGAGTTCACTTGTTCCCTCTGGGGCTCAATGTGTTAGTCAGGAAAGGGTGGGCTATGCTTCAGTAACAGATAAGCCTCAAAATATTAGTAGTTATATAAAATGCAGGTTTATTTTACTCACATGAAGTCTTCTGTGAAGTGGGTGATTCACAAGGGTGGCTGTCCCCAATGTGATGACTCAGCAATGCAGCCTGCCTCTCTTTAGTGACAATACCAGCTCAACATGCGATAGAAAAGAGAGAATGTGGAATACTCATAACCACACTTTCATGCTCCATCTGGAAATGATGTGTGGCCATTTCATTTACCACTGGCTAGAGCTAGTCACATGGTCCCAAGCTAACCACAAGGGTGTTGGGGAGCGCAGTCTTCTTATGCACCAAAGAAGAGCACAATAGGACTTGCACAACACGTAGAACTGTCTGTGCCACATTCAATGTCCTCATCTGTAAAGTGAGAATAACACCTACCTTACAGTTTTGCTGCAAGTATGAAACAAGAATGCACATAAAGAGTGCAATGCATATAGCAGACAGTCAAGAAATGGTGTTTAGTTATTTTCACTCAAGCTAGTAACTCCCCATTTGTCAGGCTATTAGAGAGGCCTGTAAAATTGTAGGGACACCAGGCCTTCTGTGAGTGAAGCACCACAGTGGTGTGAGCTAGTGTGTCTACCAGCATGTCTATTTATCTATTTATCATAGAAGAAATTCTTGGCCCTGGGATATGACACTCAAGACAGCCTCAGGGTGTCACTGGGAAGTGGGAACCAACTCAGAAGGGCCTGGCCTCACTCTCAAGAAGTCATATCCCAATGAGATACTTGTTCAGAGGTATATTATAACACTTCCCTTACACCAGCAGCCAAGAAAAACCAGCAACTTCCAACAGCATTCCACATGAACAATAAACTCAACTTGACTTTGTTGATGATAATGGTAATGGAAGTGTCTATCGTCCTTTTTAAACAGCGTATCCCTCAAATTTGTTTTTCTATCATTTGTATAACCACCATATGATAAAGTTGCCCTTAGTTTAGTTAATTATGTTTAATCCATGTATAATGTGAGAGTCAGATGATATATTTTTAATGTGATGCAATTAATCTTTAATTCTTGGGGTAAGGAGAAGGAAGACAAAGAATTAAGCATATTCCAGGCTGGGTGCAGTGGCTCATGCCTGTAATCCCAGCACTTTGGGAGGCTGAGGTGGGCAGATCATTTGAGGTCAGGAGTTTGAGATCAGCCTGGCCAACGTGGTGAAACTCCTTCTCTACTAAAAAATACAAAAATTAGCCGGGCATGGTGGCATGTGCCTGTAATCCCAGCTACTCAGGAGGCTGAGGCAGGATAATCTCTTGAACCTGGAAGATGGAAGTGGCAGTGGGCTGAGATCGTGCCACTAGACTGCAGCCTGGGCAACAGAGTGAGATTCTGTCTCAAAGAAAGAAAAAAAAAGAATTAGGTATATTACATGGCAACCCTGGGAGTAAATAATATAATCATATTCCATTCACATTTCCTGGTTTCCTGGCTGCATTCTCCGTCATTTTATGCACTACGCTGGTAAATACAGTGCTCATTCACCTCACCATCCCATCACATTCATCCAGTTGAACTCTAGAGGCAGCCATGCAACTATCTTTTAGAATCTGATGCTCTAGAAACTTATTATCTACCATCTCCCCATTATACATTTTTTCAGTGACAGCAATGAAGAGGCATTGAAATACAAAACTGTTTTATGCTCATTTTATATCTTCCCAGAAGAGTTTCATTAACGACAAAAATACACCTTTTTAAGAGTTCTATATTGTCAATTGTGACCTACTACCAGGAACCATTTATAAGAAAATGTAAAATTTTCCTTGTATCTTTATCGAAATGATTTAGTTTATCTGTTACACCCTTTATTTTGATTATTTTCTACAAAAAACCAACATTTACAAAACAACAACCAAATATACAGTCACCTATGTAACCAAAGGACATTTTTCATTTTGTTTTTGAGATGGGAGTTTCACTCTTGTCACGCAGGCTGGAGTGCAATGGTGTGATCTCGGCTCACTGCAACCTCCGCCTCCCGAATTCAAGTGATTCTCCTGCCTCAGCCCCCAGAATAGCTGGGACTACAGGCATGCGCCACTACACCTGGCTAATTTTTGTATTTTTTAGTAGAGATGGGGTTTCACCATGTTGGCCAGGCTAGTCATGAACTCCTGACCTCAGGTGATCCATCCGCCTCGGCCTCCCAAAGTGCTGGGATGACAGGCGTTAGCCACCACGCCTGGCGCAGATAAAACATTTCTAATGTATCTTAACTCATTTCAGTTGACCTCAATTTGTTCATAAAAACAGATGACCAGGAGTACAAAAGGGTCTGTTTAGAAAGTAAACCGTCTTCTGCCATTCAACATGGGCTCTGGTGGACCTGATTCTGCAACATTCCATTTGAAAACTGTTTTGTAGGGGATACTTATCATCTCTAATGTCATTCAGAACTGTTCAGAAAATTATTCAGCAGCTATAATAGCTGGTATGTCACCTAACTCCAAGGAAACATACTGATATGCCCAGTATGTGTTAAAATCAGGTACTATTGGTCTGATTCCCAGTGCTGTGTCACATTCATGACACGCAGCCAATGAATTAAATCACTTTTGACATATTACACTGGCCTCTGACATGTTGCCAATGTAAAACGACATAAGATACTGAAAATGATAATATTGAAAATGGATTAATAGATAGTTCCAAATAACCAACGTCTAATAACCCTTTCAAATGCAAAGAAGGAATGATAATCACTTTGTCCTATTTTGAAAATGCATTCTTCTCAGAATAAAGATTATCATATATAATAGCTGCTACCATATGTTGAATACCTACGTGCAGACATCGTTATAAGGACCTTCCCTCCTCAACAGCCCTATAAAGCAGGTACTATTAATATTTCCATTTTATAGATGAGAAAACCAACGGCGGGAGAGGTAAATTAACCTGCCTGAGGTCACACACCTGGTAAGGAGCAGAGGCTACATTAGCAACCTTGCTACATACACCTTCTTTGAAAGGAATCTAGGAATGTCAATGGGCCTTTTAAAACTCACTTCGCAAACTAAATTTTATCTAGTCACAGCTGAATAAGAAATACAGGGCATGTGAATGATATGCTGGGTTTGCTGCATAAAAGTCATCAGGCAAATAACTCGGCTTCTATGAACCTCTGTTTCTTTATCTCTAAAATAGTGGTAATGATAGTATTAGTCTGTTCTCGCACTGCTAGAGAGAAATACCTGAGACTGGGTAATTTATAAAGAAAAGAGTCTTAATTGTCTCACAGTTTCACAGGCTGTATAAGAAGCATGGCAGGTCTACTTCCGGGAGGCCTCAAGGAACTTACAGTCATGGAAGAGGGGAAGGAGGAGCCAGCACTTCACATTGCAGGAGCAGGAGGAAAAGTGACGGGGGAGGTGCCACACATTTTTAAATGACCAGATCTACTGAGAATTCACTCATGATCACCAAGACAATGCCAAGGGGGATGGTGCTAAACCATTCATGAAGGATCCGCCCCGATGATGATCCAATCACCACCTACCAGGCTCCACCTCCAACACCAGGGATTACAATTGAACATGAGATTTGGGTGGGAACACAGATCCAAACCATATCACTTGATCATCATAAAAATTGTTGTGAGGCCTCAACACTGTTATGGGCTGTATTGTATCTGCTGCTTCCCCACCTCCCACTAAATCCACATGTTGAAGTCCTAACCCCCAGCACCTAAAAATGTGACTGAAGATAGGGCCTTTACAGAAGAGATTAAGTTATTTTATTATATATATTTTATTTGTTATATAAATAAAATAAAGCCTTTAGGGTGGATTATGGCCCGCCCTAAAGGCTTTATTTTATTTAGGTTGGTGCAAAAGTAATTGTGGGTTTTGCCATTAAAAGCAATTACTTTTGCACCAACGTAAATAAAATAAAGCCTTTAGGATGGGCCATAATCCAATCTGACTAGTGTCCTTATAAGAAGGGGAAATTTAAACATTCTAAGAGATGTCAAGGATGCATGCACGCAGAGGAAAGGCCACCTGAAGACACAGGCAGATGGTAGCTATCTGCAAGACAAGAAGACAGGTGTCAAGGGAAACCAAACCTATTGACACCTCAGTGTTGGGCTTCCAGCCTCCAGAAATGTAAGACAATAAATTTCTGTTGTTTACACCACCCCAGTTTGTGGTATTTTGTTATGGTGGCCCTAGAAAATGAATAAAAACACATTAACAATAATTTCCATAGCACCTGGCAAATAGTCAGTGCTCATTAAATGGTTTTTAGCTCAGTTGTGAATGCAAATACACACAGCCTTTGTTTTGGCTAAAAGGAAATGTGTCCTACTTTTTAAAACATAATCTGAAAAACGCTTTTTTAATCCATAGACTTTTCATGAAACTTTAAAAGACTAAAGATGGTTCATTTTTCAAACTAACAAAATCCAGTTAACACTGGTTAAAAGTCACTTTGTGGCCAGGTGGAATGGTTCATGTCTGTAATCCCAGCACTTTGGGAGGCTGAGGCAGATGGATCACTTGAGGTGAGGTCAGAAGTTCAAGATTAGCCTGGTCAACATAGTGAAATCCTGTCTTTACTAAAAATACAAAAATTAGCCAGGTGTGGTGGCTGGTGCCTGTAATACCAGCCACTCGGGAGGCTGAGGCAGAAGAATCTCTTGAATCCAGGAGGTGGAGGTTGCAGTGAGCCAAGATCGTACCATTGCACTCCAGCCTGGGTGACAGAGAGAGACTCTGTCTCAAAAAAAAAAAAAAGAAAGAAAATGTCGGTTTACTACAACATTTCATTATATTGTGGATGTTGAAACTGACATTCGAAAGTTCCTTCTCTTCCTTGTAGCTACTGGGGCACTTGTGTCTAGTAAGTCTAGGTTTGGAATTGACACAATTTTGACAGTAATACACAAAGGTCATGACAGAGAGAGAGGGAGAATATATAAACAAACCAGTGTAGACAAAGAAAAAAGAAAGTAGTGTGCTGAAATTTTCTTGAATGAAGCTACCTGTATCAGAGCTGATAGATAAATTTCATCTCAAGAGCTAATTCCTATCACTTGACTTTGAGTCTTATGTTGAGAGAGGTTCCGAAGCCACACCTGGGCTCAGGAAAGAGCACCTAGATGGATTAGGAAGTTGTTTGAACACAGAAGGAGAAGGACAGGAGTAAGTGGGCTGCGTGTTTACTATTCAGAATGTGGACATTGGCTAATGGGCCCCTTTGACTCTCATCTTTTAACTTTAAGGCCTATCAAATATTCAGACTATTGTGCATACTGGACCTATCTCAATACTGTAACTTAGCAATTCTGAATTCACTAAAAAGTAAATGCTTTTCTTGACATATGTATTTCTTGTGACAGTTAAGCTTTATTAGTTAAAAACATAAGGAAAACCCTCTGCTCTGAGCTAACAAAGGCCATCAGCTGATTTACTTTTCAAGGTGCTCTAAACTTCCAGCTGGCTAACCCATAGAACACATATTTTCAGAGGAAGACAAGCTTTTCCTCACTAGTCACCATGGTAGCCTTTTGGTTGCCACCTAGCAATAGGTTTGTGGTTCACACTTTTGCATCAGTGGCTTTGTAATCCATAGGTACTGTTAACTCTTGATAAATGCATGTTATTGTGAAGTAGACTAGGTCATGGGGCATGTTGCCCACCAAGCCATACCCTAGAACATGACGGGATATGTATCAGCCCGATAATGCCCAGACTTGGTTTGCTTCTAAACTGAGGACCAAAGCTCACGCTGTGAGAATTGCACCAGTCAGCGAGCCACCTTCCCCTCTGTGATCCCACTGGAGAAAGCTACTTCAAATGATTAACAATTCACGTTTACTTTCAAACTGCCGAGTCCAGTTGGCTAAAGAAAGGCACTAGGAAGCCTAAGAATCTAGATTTAATCTCTCAATGGGCCAAATAGCTTCACACTGAGAAACCTCCAGCTCGACTCGTCCCATGGGTTGGAAGGGGGAGAGAGACAGAGACAGTGACAAAGAGACTGACTGAAATAAACTTCAGCACTACCACGGGAAAGACTCAAAGGGCAGGTGCTGCTGAGAGGGCTCCAGCCCTTTCCTGTCCAAGATCACCATGAACAAGTCGTATTCAAGTCTCAATATGGATCTCTGCTGTAGGAACACAGAGGAGGATCGTTAATGTTCTAAACATCTGATGCCCGTGTGTATTAATCCATTCTCACGCTGCTCTAAAGAACCACCTGAGACTGGGTAATTTATGAAGAAAAGAGGTTTGACTCACAGTTCTGCAGGCTTAACAGGAAGCATGACTAGGAGGCCTCAGGAAACTTACAATCAATGCAGAAGGTGAAGGGGAAGCAGGCACGTCTTACCACGGCAAAGGAGAAGAACGAGTGAAGGGGGAAGTGCTACACACTTTCAAACAACCAGATCTCGTGAGAACTCACTCACTATCACAAGAACAGCAAGGGGGAAATCCACCTCCATGATTCAATCACCTCCCAGCAAGCCCCTCCCCGGACAAGTGAGGATTACAATTTAAGATGAAATTTGGGTGGTGACACAGAGCCAAACAATATTACCATGGTATCTAGCACAGTTCCTTACATACAGCAATATATTCCTATGGACTGACTACATTTTAAAATAAAAATCCATTTATTATTATTCATTAACATAATACATTATAATAACATCTCTACCAAATTTATTGGAGTAAGTTGGCTCATGCAGAAATCTACGGTACTATGTTAAAAGTCCAAAAGTTTACAAATTAAAAAATAAAATTGATATTACAAAATATTAATTATATTATTTTAAACCTTCATTCAAAATATAAAAGTAGCTGGGCATGGTGGCTCATGCCTGTAATCCCAGCACTTTGGGAGGCCAAAGTGGGTGGATCACTTGAGGTCAGGAGTTCAAGAGCAGCCTGGCCAACATGGTAAAACCCCATCTCTACGAAAAATACAAAAAAACATTAGCTGGGCATGGTGGCACACACCTGTAATCCCAGATACTTGGGAGAACTGAGGCAGGAGAATTGCTCAAATCTGGGAGATAGAAGTTGCGGTGAGCCGAGATTGCGCCATTGCACTCCAGCCTGGGCAAAAGAGCAAGACTCTGCCTAAAAAAAATAAAATAAAAATAAAATAAAATAAATAAAAGTAGAACACAATAAGGATTATGTTGGTTTATTTTCAATAAAGAAAACTGTCTGGTAAACTCCGAAGGCCCTTTCTGGTTTTGGAAAGTAACAGGCAATAGAAAAGAATTCAACAGGCTGGCTACTATTAAGACTTCCTTGATCTGGGGGTCCAGCTAGCTTATATTGATCTCAGCCTCATTCACGACTTCCGCTATGCACAGTGAGAGTTTGCAAATGGAACATTTCTTATGCCATCATGCAAGCATTGCCTCCTCACGCCGGCATTGCCTGCCACCCATAGAAATGTCACATTGTGGAAAATGCAATGAGTGGCTTGTTTCCTGGGGGATGCAAAGAGATGAGCTTTTATATAGAGCAAGGACTTCCTTAGCTGATTTGGCATACTTAGTGCATCTGATATATGGACCTTCTTAATTGAAATTATGTTTAGTCATGCTTTAAAAATGTTGCTTCTAGAAGAATGCAATCTTTTATTTCAGTATCAGGGTTTCTAGCACCTCATTTGGAGAAATCCCTGAAATTCCTCTGTCCTTCCATCTCCTGCATGACTCTAATAACCAGGAAGCACAAGGATGGAAAATGAATTCAGGCAGCATAAGTGGCAACCCTCTCCCACATTTCCTCTCCTCTGCAACCCCCTAGAAGGCTTTTTGAAGTCAGAAGGTGCTCCATAGGAGGTGAGGGCTGACTCTGGCTGCCAGCAAGCAGAAATGTTCAGCTACTTAACACGGGGCCACATGTGGCAGCTACAAAAACATCACCAGGATGTGAAATCTGCTTACTTCAATGGTATTCTCCCTGCCCTCCAATCTTTTCAAATCTAAGGAGGTATGGAAGTAGATGAACTTGCGGAGAAGGGTGGAGAGAAACATCTTGTGATTTTAGTTGAAAATTTGCATTACACAGTAAATCTCGGAACATTGTCCTGCTGTTTTTTATTCCATGTGGTTCTGAGTCTGCAACCTTGGGGAGGGAGCCAGAGTGTTGTATTTAACAGAAAGCCTGGTGGCACAGGGGATTTGGAAAGCTGACCACTGGAATATTAGGTGTTTTACATTAATTATAAGTCAGAAGGAAGTATATGTCAGAGTGGGTCCCCAAGGTGTCTTTCTCAGGTTAAGCACTGAACTTATTTAAGTTACTCTAGGGTATAGCTTCCTTTGTCCTGGAGACAAAGGGCTATGTACATTTGCCAAAAATGATGTGAGTCCAGCTTTTTTGCTCCTCTTAGCCTTGGTAAGCTACAGCTTCCACTCCTACTGTTTAGTAGAAGGAATCCACTGCAACAGGACAGTACTCACTCTGCAAATGATTGGTTACTGGAAATGCATGCCTTAGGTTTTCTCCCCAGTGCTGACAGGAGTGAAACCAGACCGATGGCCTCTAGGATCTTTCTTCCTCTGAGATGTCATGAGTCCAACCAGTGATTCTGTGATGTTGAGATGGAGAAGGGGAACAGTAGAACATGACTGTACCAGTTTTGGCATCACACAGATATGGGTCCAAGTCCTAGTTCTCTCATTCATAAATCTCATAAACTCAAGTAACAACTCATCTTTTCTGAGTCTCCATTTCCTCACCTGTAAAAATAGGAATAATAGGAATTATTCCTTATGGGAATTTAATTGTTTATGGGAATTAAATGAGATACAGCATAGTGTCTGGCACATAGTGAATAAATGTGAGCTCTCATTATTAACATTATGAATCAACATGCCTTGTCCACAGACAGTCCTTACATGGACCCTTTCCTTGGAATTCCAGCCATGAATAGGTGCACAAATTCGAATTTGTACACTGCTCACAGGCAACTAAGAAATTTAGTCCCAGGCCGGGAACAGTGGCTCACGCCTGTAATCTCAGTCCTTTGGGAGACTGAGGTGGGTGGATCACGAGGTCAAGAGATTGAGACCATCTTGGCCAACACGGTGAAACCCTGTCTCTACTAAAAATACAAAAATGAGCTGGGCATGGTGGCACATGCTTATAGTCTCAGCTACTTGGGAGGCTGAGGCAGAAGAATTGCTTGAACCTGGGAGGCGGAGGTTGCACTGAGCTGAGATCGTGCTACTACACACTCCAGCCTGGTGACAGAGAGACACTCCATCTCAAAAAATAAATCAATAAATATTTATTCCCACTGGGGTCCTTTTACTTGACATGGGTTAAGACCAAGAAAACAAAAGATATTATCAGGCTACTATTTATTCTTATTCCCAAACCAGCTGGAAAATGTTTGAATCTCCATGCCAGAGTCTGTTCATCAGGGCTATCCTGTTATATCAGTCAGTTCTCACACCGTTATAAAGAAATACCTGAAACTGGGTGATTTATAAAGAAAAAAGTTTTAATTGGTTCAAAGTTCCACAGGCTGTACAGGAGGCATGGCTGGGGAAGCCTTGGGGAGCTTACAATCATGGTGGAAGGTGAAGGGGAAGGAGACACGTCTGACATGGCTGGAGCAGAAGGAAGACAGAGATGGGGGGTTGCTACACACTTTTAAACAACAAGATCTTGTGAGAATTCACTCATTATCATGAGATTAGCAAGGGGGAAATCCACTCCCATGATTTAAGCATCTCTCACTAGGCCCCTCCTCCAACATTGGAGATTACAATTTGACATGAGATTTGGGTGGGGACACAAATCCAAACCACATCCACAAGATAGCATTTATTAAGCACTTTCTTGGTGCATATATAGCGCCCTGAGAACAGTGCTCTTCCTAGAGGTAGATAGAACCTTTTCCTGAGGCATTTAGAAATTAGCAGAATTAGTATCCTGTGAGATACTTCAGCTATAAGAATTCCATGGCCCTGGTGCTAATCCCTTTTCATTTGCTTCTGCCTAATTTTTTTTCTAGAAACACATTCCATCCGTAACCATTAGACCAATTCATGATCTTCCCAATACCTTGAAAGTGGATTTCTTTGCCTATGTACATGTCTGCTGTTTTTCTTCTCTAACAGTTACTTAATCCTTGACCGAGAACCTTCTAATTGACCACCTCCTGGGTCAAGACATCCCTATCAGAAGTGTTCATGTCTACTGGACTTAGTCATGGAACTCTAACATTACTGACTTTCTTAACCTATTGTCTAAAACATTGTCACTAATTAGGGAAGTTCAAGTTTCATAGAAAGAAACTATTAGAACCCACTTCCCATATCTACAGTCAATGGGTACTTTGTGAAAATTAGAAAAAGACTCCCTTTTCTCAAGATGCTTCGTTTTCATTTGCTGAAAACTGTCAAGATAAATGTACAAAATCTACCATGTCTGCAATATAAATAATGTTCTTGTGCAGTGCACAACCTGCAGAAATTTACATGTTGGTACCGCCAAAGGAAGGGACTCTTTACTAAAGGTAACAGGAAAGATGATCTTCAAGATGTTAAACCATTTAGTTAGTAGTAGACAAATTCGATGTGAAGGCCCTATCTGTTTGATTCACCGCTATTTCCCAGTAGGACTAAATTGTAATGGGTATTACAATCATCTTAACTACCACCAATATGATTTGGGACTCAATACATGTAAAGAATGGTGTTGCTCTATTTAGAATAAGATCTACTAATTATCTTAGTATAATAGTGTGAATGGATATTCACACAGACTCAGAGTATGTCTCTACAGATTTCTTATTCATTACAAAAAGAAAACTTGATGGTGGAGAAGCTGATAGACATCACCTTTACCAAGCGGTTGAAGGCAATGTCACCAATACTGAAACAAGGCAACACCATGTACCTTCTGATGTGATGAACTGAGAAGAGCTCAGCATCACTCTGGGGTTTTCCTGTATTTAATCCCAAGGGAACATCATTGAAACCCAATTGGAAGGACAGTCTAGAAAACAACTGGCCTGGGCCCATCACAAATGTCAGGGGGAAAAAAAAAAAAACTGTTCCAGATTAAAGAAGACCAAAGATACATGACAACAAATGAAAAGGGTAAGCCTTGATTAAATCCTGGATTGGAAGAAATACTGCAAAAACATTACTGTGATGATTAGTGAAATTTGAATACAGGTCGATTAGATACTAGTATTGTATCAACGTTTAAATTTCCCAAATTTGATAATTATACTGTGAAAGTATTTATGGGTAGAAGGTCACAGGATCTATGAGGGATAATAGAATGAAAGAAAGCAAATATAACAAAATGTGAACAATTGGTGAATCAAGGTGAAGAGTATATATAAGAATTCATTGTACTACTCTTGCAAATTTTCCATAAGTTTAAAAATGCTCAAAAGAAAAAGTTCTAAAAAAATTTCTTATTATTTGAAAAAAAATATTATTCTGGTAGAAATAAGCAAGTGTGGACAACTTTCACTGCAAGATGGTGAGCTTCTAGTTTAAACTGGAGGATGAAATAAACAAATCCTTCCATGACAGCATTGTAAGCAAGCAAGGAGTCATCCACCAATCAAACATTCAATGAATTTGAATTAGTCATCTAGTTGGAAATTAACTATGGAGGATAGACTATATACATTTAATCTCCCTTCTTTCCTAAAACGCCCTGAAGTTATTACCCAGAAATACAAAAAGAGTGCAACTGTACAAAGAAAAAGAGAATAAAGATGTACCTGGATAAAGGATATCAAAATAATTTTAAAGGGAATCAAAACCATTTCAGAAGGCAGAAAGTGGGTAGTGAGGCCGGGCGCGGTGGCTCAAGCCTGTAATCCCAGCACTTTGGGAGGCCGAGACGGGCGGATCACGAGGTCAGGAGATCGAGACCATCCTGGCTAACACCGTGAAACCCCGTCTCTACTAAAAATACAAAAAACTAGGCGGGCGAGGTGGCGGGCGCCTGTAGTCCCAGCTACTCTGGAGGCTGAGGCAGGAGAATGGCCTAAAACCCGGGAGGCGGAGCTTGCAGTGAGCTGAGATCCCGCCACTGCACTCCAGCCCGGGCTACAGAGCAAGACTCCGTCTCAAAAAAAAAAGAAAAAAAGAAAGTGGGTAGTGAATTAATACATTGGTGTTAAAGAGTGAAACTGTAATCTAAATCCTGCAGAAAGGAGCAATGAGAATGAAGCCCATGGCCCCTAAAGGCTCAGGAATCAGAGGAGCCAGGTATGGGGTGGATGGGGGATGAGGCTCACATGGAGAGAGAGGTTTAAAGCCTGTCTGCAGCAGTCAGAATCCCAGATCTCCTACTCTCCCTTCTGCATCCAGGTGACTGTTTGGATAGGAGAGATTAAATTAGAGTCTCCATATTTAGGGATGTCAAGCATAGAGAAGGGCTGAAGCAACACACAGGGCTTAAAAAAGAAGCATACTGAATGGTGAGTTTCCTGTCCCTTTCTTCCTTCCAGCTTCCAGAACACCAGCAGCTAAGAGATGCCTCTCCAAAAGGAGACTGGGAAGTTCATCTCTTGAGACCCAAAATTTTAGATCCAAGAGTAGGAAGGCCCTCCCATAGAAATAGCTAAGGTTGGCTTGCCACCTGATCACATGGCAGTGAAATTCATCCACCACCAAGCTCCACAAATGGACACAGAGGATCTAATTAGCTTTCTAGTAAGAATGTAATCTTAAATATTACAGCTAATGACTACAAGACATTTGAGGAGATCGTTCAATATGAAAGAGAAAGACCTAAACAAATAGAAAAATGGGATATGGAGGAAGCTGAGAACATGCAGACCACAAAAAACAACAGTGTATAAAATTGTATTATTAATAACGTCAGAGAAATAAAACCTCAGAAACATAAAACTTCAGATAAATAAAAGAATATACTGTATCTATTAAACAAGAACAGGCTGTTACAGAACAGGAAAAATCAGGGTATAAGATGGACCCTTGGAAAAGTGTGATACTGACAGTGCAGACATTTTCAGATGAAGATATTTTATTTCTGTGCATACTTCTTTAGAAAACTATGGAAGGATGAGCTCCACGAACATGAGAAACAAGAGAGACAGAAAGACATGAAACCAAGAAAACAGGGACTCCAACACGGGAAAACACAAAAATAAATTTCAGGATGGCGGCTAGGTGACAAAGTAAAATGCAATTGATCCAAATTAGAGAAGGATAAAAATAAATTTCCTGGAGAGAGTTCTTTAGAAAAGAAAAACCAAATAACCAAAAGAGAATTGATAAATTATGCCCTGATACATATAACTGTTTATAAAATCTTGATAGAATATCGAGGATGGGTTTGATGGAGCATATGGAACTAATCAAATATAAAAAAAAGGTCATTATTATCTTCAAAAAATTTTTAAAAAATAATTAGGGAAGTTCAGGTGCATTATTTTTCCCAGTAGTACATTGTATTTACAGGCATAATAATAATCTTCATACTGAATACTCATTTAACCAAGAATTATATTGGAATTTATTATATCGGAAATTAATACTAAATTCCAAAATTATATTGGAATCCCTATATTGGAGCAATAGGAATGGTAAAGTAATGAAGTTATAGATTCATGTCGTCAATGAAAGTCAATAAAATATATCCATTATTGATGTAGCCATAATTGAAAACTAAAAAAATAGCAGTAATCGTAGTATTTAGAAATGTGAAGGCAAATGACAGAAGAAACCCTGAGACATTTTTAAAGGGTTGCCTCTGAAGAGTAGAGAAGGGGTAAAGAAGGGTGAGGCAAAGACCTTCTCTTTTCTTTATAAGCCTCTTAATGCTGTTTCATTGTCAATTATTTCATCATTGTTATCTTGATGAAAATAAAAAGCAAAAAGAAAAATTAATAGCTTAATTGAAACATCAGAGTAAAACACAACTCAAACAGGTTGTGTATTGTTGAAATGAAGCTGAGCTGGGTGTGGTGGCTCATGTCTGTAATCCCAGCACTTTGGAAGTCCAAGGCAGGCGGATAACTTGAGGTCAGGAGTTGGAGACAAGCCTGGATAACATGGTGAAACCCTGTCTCTACTAAAAATATATATATATATACGTGTGTATATATATATATGTGTATATATATGTATATATATGTATAGATAGATAGATGTGTGTGTGTGTGTGTGTGTATATATATAGCCGGTGTGATGGTGCATGCCTATGGTCTCAGCTATTCAGGAGGTTGCGGCAGGAGGATCACTTGAGCCTAGGAGGCAGAGGTTGCAGAGGGCCAAAATTGAGCCACTGAACTCCAGCCTGGGTTACAGAGTGAGACCCTGTCTCAAGAAAAAAAAAAAAAAGAAAAGAAAGAAAGAAATGAAGTGGATTTCTTAATGCAGTAGAGAAAGCAAACTCAGAGATGACAAATATGAAAGAACCAGAGTGAGATGAGCTATTTCTCAAGGTCACTGAAAGGCATACCTTGTAGGACAATGAACTTCGTTAGCAGGGTTGGGCCTGGGGTGAGCAGGTGAGGGTGGGGACTAGGGCAAGGTGCCTAGAATGCAAAATTCAGGGAGACCTGCACCACCCTGAAAGCAAGTGCCTCAACTTGGTACCCTATGGGTTCACCCTCTTGCCAGCCTGTCTGTTGGATCCCACCACTCGCAGTGGTGGGTACAATGGATTATAGCTGCTGTGTTTGTAGCTGAAAATCTCTCTCCAAACATGGTGAAATGTGCTTAGGGAAAGCTCACTGCTTGAGGGCTAAAGCAGGGTGAAAGCCAGAAAAATGTGATACAATTACACTCTTCAAAAGACAGCGAGGAAAAGAATCACAAGGCAGCTCTGGCTGTTAGTCTCACAGGAAGAAGTGCCGCCCTGGAGTGAAGGATTCCTACTGTAATCAAAGGGAACAAAGGGGGCATTTTACATCAATTAATGGTACAACCCACTAAGAAGATATAGCAGATTTAGACCTTTATTCCATGAAAAAGAAAAGCACCAATATGTAAACAACTTATTGAAAATTCAGGAGAACTTTTGAAAACTACAAGCTCTCAGAGACTCACAAGTGAGGCATATGGAAAACAAGAATGTAGAGGAGGCCAGGCACGGTGGCTCACGCCTATAATCCCAGCACTTTGGGAGGCATAGGCAGGTGGATTGCTTAAGCCCAGAAGTTCAAGACCAACCCAGGCCATGGCAAAACCTTACCCCCACCAAATATACAAAAATTAGCTGGGCATGGTGGCATGCACTTGTGATCCCAGGTATTCGGGAGGCCAAGGAGGGAGGATCACTTGAGCCCAGGAAGTCAAGGCTGCAGTGAGTTATGATCAGATAACTGAACTCCAGCTTCCTCGATAACAGAGGGAGACTCTGTGAGACAGACAGAGAGAGAGAGAGAGAGAGAGAGAGAGAGAGAAAGAAAGAAGAGAAGAGAAGAGATAAAAGAAAAGAAAGAAGGGAGGGAGGGAGGGAAGGAGGAAGGTAGGAAGGAAGGAAGGAAGGAAAGAAGGAAGGAAGGAAGGAAGGAAGGAGGGAAGGAAGGAAAGAAGGAAGGAAGGAAAGGAGAAAGAAAGAAGAGCATTTGAAACACAAAATTAACAAGCTTGATTTAATAAGTGGACTTGATACATTTCCTAAAGAGAGAATACACATTCTTGTTAAACATGTATGAAATATTTACACATTAACTATGTTTTTAACCACAAAGGAAATCTCAGTATATTATCCAAAGGGGAAATCATACAGGCTCCTTTCTCTGGCTATAATGAAAAAAAAAAAAAAGCTAGAAATGAATAATAAATCATAGCTTTCTCCTCCTCTTCTATCTATGCCTCTCCCTCTACAAGATATTACTCTAGCCACTTAGATTGTTTTTAAAAATTCTCTTTTCAAGATAACTCTTTGATTAGAAAAAAGTACAAAATTATGGACTATTCAGTTATGAAAAACAGTAAAAACAATACATAGAACAACTAGTAGACACAGCCAAAACTAAACTTAGAGGATAATTTATAGCCAAAACGTACTTATTAAAAATCAAGCAACATGAAAAACAACAGCAACTATGCATTCAGCCAGAAAACTCAGCGAAAGGTCAAACACATCAACTAAAACGAAGTAAAAGGAAGAATTTGTATATGATGGGGCTCAGGACACACAACTCCAAAATTTAACACCTTGGAAATGAGAAAACAGCAGGAGCAGGAAGGTCCTTCTCACCCTTCTTCCCTGAAGCAGACCATAAAACCTGAAAATGTCACTCTCTGACTTTCTCCCTCCTTGAATAAGGATGCCCTCTGGGTAAAGGGCAAGACACCTGTCACATAAGCGTTTTCAGGAGAGACCCTTATGTGACAGGTGTCTTGCCCTATACTCAGAGGGAAGGAACGTCACACAGGAATGCCAGGAAGAATCTGAACAAACAGGCCTTGCTAAGTCCTCCCAGTCAAGTTTGTGACCACTAGGTCATACTGAGTCAGCCAAGTATAAAAGTGTCCCCGGAGAGCCTCTCACCAGCCTGCACACTGGGAGGAAAGTGCACGGGGGTGAAGGCCCCTGAAGTTTGCAACGTTTGCAGTGGGGAGGAGCCTGACTCCTCCTCTTCCTGGGTGGAAGCTGGGATTCAATCTTCGAGGCGGAGGCATATGCTAGCAGGACTTCCGCTCTGCTGAGGGTCCCAGTTTCCCCTTTGTTTCCTTTTTGCCCAATAAATTCCATTTTTCTCACCCTTCAAAGTGTCTCAACCCTAACATTTCATGGCCATGTTACAAGGACCCTATTTTTAGCTGAACTAAGGAGAGTCCTGCATCAATACCCTTCCATCCTCCAATCATGCTTCTGCAAGGACTGTCCGTTCTTCAACAAACCTAAGCATAAAAACACATAGATTTCCCTATTTCTTTGGGTCTTCACTTCTGAAGTTTCCCATGCAATGTAAAATTTATATTAAATAATTTTGTAAGCTCTTCCCTTGTTAATCTGTCTTTTGTCATAAAGGCCTTAGCCATGAACCTGGTGATGAGGGGTAGAAGGAATGGATATTACGTTTTCTCCCCTACAAATAAAAAGGAGAACAAAAGAAATATCAATGAAAACAAAACTTTCTTAAAAAACTGAAAACATCAATAAAATAAAAGTGTGGCAAGTGTGACAAAGAAAAGAAGTGGAGAAACCAAGTTAAACCACATTTGGATTAAGAAAGTGGATACAATTACAGATAAGGAAAATATTTTTATTTTTATTTAATTTTATTTTTTGAGATAGGGTCTCACTCTGTCCCCCCGGCTGGAGTGCAGTGGCACGATCTCCGCTCACAGCAACCTCCGCCTCCTGGGTTCAAGTGATTCTGATGCCTCAGCCTCCTGAGTTGCTGAGACTATAGGCACCTACCACCACGCCTAGCTAATTTTTGTATTTTTAGCAGAGACAGGGTTTCACCATATTGGCCAGACTGGTCTTAAACTCCTGACCTCAAGCAATCCACCCGCCTCAGCTTCCCAAAGTGCTGGGATTAGAGGTGGAAGCCACCACACCTGGCCTTGGGAAAGATTTTAAAATAAAAATATTATGTAGAACTTTACAGTGATAAATTGAAAATCCAAATGAAATGGATTTAGTATTTTAATAAAATACTAAATATTTTAAAAATAATTCAAATAGACTCCCTTCCTCTCTTCTCCAAAAACAAAATAAAATACATATTCATTCATTCAACAAATATTTGTTAGCCATTATTGTGAGGTATTTTGAGCCAAGATTAGCAAGATAATGTGCTTTCCCCTAAATCAATCTATAAATTCAATGTATTCCCAATCACAATCCTGAAGAAATTTTAAAATGGGATTTGCAAACTGATTCTCATCTTCATCTGAAAATGTAAATGTGTGAGAAGTTAAAATTTTTTAAAAGTTAAAAACAGGAGACTTGCCTTAATAAATATCAAAACACATTACAAAAATGCCTACAGAGTCACAATTCTGCAAAGACATTTCCCTCCCTCTGTCAGAGGTGTTTGAACCAGAGTGACTCCATCTTGAATACAGTCTGGGTAAAATGAGGTGGAAATCCACTGGGTTGCATTTTCAGAAGGTTAGGCATTCTGTTACACTATGAGGTAGGAGGTTGGCACAAGACACAGGTCACAAAGACCTTGCTGATAAAACAGCATACGGTAAAAAAGCTGGCCAAATCCCACCAACAGCAAGATGGCGACAAAAGTGACTTCTGGTCATCCTCGCTGCTCATTATATGCTAATTATAATATATTAGCATGCTAAGAGACACTTCCACCAGTGTCATAAGAGTTTACAAGCACCATGGCAACGTCAGAAAGTTACCCTATATGATCAGTTCCAGGAATTGCCCACCGCTTTCCCAGAAAACACATGAATAAGCCACCCCTTGTTTAGTGTATTATCAAGAAATAATTATAAGTATCCTTAGTTGAGCAGCCCACACTGCTGCTCTGCCTATGGTGTAGCCATTGTTTTATTCCTTTACTTTCTTAATAAACTTGCTTTCACTTTACTCTATGGACTTGCCCTGAATTATTTCTTGTGCTTAATCCAGGAACCCTCTTTTGGGGTCTGGATCAGGACCCCATTCTGATAACACCCCACACCCCAAAGCCTGTTCACAGTTGTTACTGCCAGGAGCGGACTTGGACTGGAGGGGAGAGGGTGTAGAGAATGGGGAGGAGGATTTTTACTTTTCACCTTTGTATAAGTTTTCCATTGCTGCTATAACAAAGCACCACAAACTTGGCAGTTGAAGTGACATAAATTTATTTTACAGCTCTGGTCCAAAGTCTGAATTAGGTCTTACTGGGTGAAAATCTAGGTGTCAGCAGTGTGTGGTTCTTTTCTGGAGGTTCTAGAGGAGAACTTCTTTTCTTGCCTCTTCCAAGTGTCTAAATGCTGCCCACATTCCTTGACTGGTGATTCCATTCCTTCAACTCTGAAGCCAGCAATGCTCAGTCTTCATGTTGTGTCACTCCTATACTGCATCTTCTGCCTCCTTCTTCCACAATTGAGGACCCTTGTGATTACACTCAGTTCACCTAGATAATCCAGGGTAATCTCCCTATTTTACAGTCAGCTGATTAGTGACTTTAAGTACATCTGCCATCTTAATCACCTTTTGCTGTGTAATGCAACATATTCAGCTTCTGGAAATTGGGATAAGGACATCTCTGGATGGTCATTATTCTGCCTACCACAACTAGAGCTTCCTAAACTGTTTGTATTTGTTAACTTAGAAATATGTATTACTTTTATAATTTAAAATTAAGAGTACCTGATAGTGAGCATTTTTTAAAAAGCTATAAAGACTTAAACTTACTTTTATGTTATAATGATAAAAAAGTTGATGTTGTAGGATTAGGCAAATGAAACATTACCAAAAACAAACAAACAAACAAAAACCCTGGCAATTCAGAGACATATATAGGCAGGATATAGCATTAGACAAAGGTCATATTTCAAGCCATGGAGGAAAAAGAATGGACAATGTATAAGAGGAAACTGTGGGTGTTACTGGAAATAAAAGATTTGATCTTTATGTCATACCACACAATCAAATAAATCCCATGGGGTTTAAAGATCAAAACTTCAAAAAAAATTAAAAGTAGTAGGCAAAAAATGTAGGAAAATATACTAGTAATTTTGGGTGTGCGTTTCTTACACTGCAATCCATAAAGCAAAACTAGATAATATTCAATTCAAAGTCAAAATATAAGAGGCTGAGAAAAAATATTTGATAAAGTTTAACAAAGAGTTAGTAGCCATAATTAATAAAGATCTTTTGTAATCTGATGAGAACTCAGCGATATGGGAAAATGAACAAAAAACATAAACAGGATGATTCTCAGAAGAAGAAATGTAATGGCAACACATATGTGAAATCACATTCAAACTCACTAATGAGGAATGGCAAATTACAAGGGAAAAAACAGGTATTTCTGTAGGCACATTTCGTTAGCTAAGAGCTCAGATTCTGGTGTGCCAAACCTCCTGGGTCTGCTGATTACTCACCGTGGAGCCTTGGACGAGCTAAAGCCTGTACCTCAGTTTCCCTATATGGAAAATAGGGATAATAATACCTCTTAATTATTTATTGCAAAGATAGAATAAGTTAATACATGTAAAGGTGTTTTGAATAATGCATGGCATAGAGTAATCAATAGATGGCAATTCAATATTGTATTACGACATATACACAAAGATGTATATACAAACATGTGCTGCAAGCTCACACACTTAGCACACTCACAAATTCCCCATGGGCCACCGGGTGCCGTGGCTCACGCCTGTAATCCCAGCACTTTGGGAAGCAGAGGCAGGTGAATCACTTGCGCTCAAGAGTTCAAGACCAGCCTGGGCAACATGATGAAACCCTGTCTCTACCAGAAATGCAAAAAAAATTAGTCAGGCGTGATGGCATGCATCTGTGGTCCTAGCTACTCTGGAGGCTGAGGTGGGAAAATTTCTTTGAGCCTGAGAGGCAGAGGTTGCAGTAAGCCGAGGTGGCACTGCTGCACTCCAGCCTGGGTGACAGAGTGAGACTCTGTCTTAAAAAAAAAACAAAAAAAAACAAAATTCCCCATGGCATTATTTGCCAAAACGAAAACTGGATATATGGCTTTAAAGGACATGGATAGGAAATAAGTAAATTTTTTACCTCCAAAATAGAGATAATAAATAGCTATTAAATACAATAAGAATGATCTTGAGCACCTATAGAGGAAGATATCTGTAATAAAATAAGTGAGAAGCCGGGCACAGTGGCTCAGGCCTGTAATCCCACCATTTTGGGAGGCTAAGGTGGGCGGATCACAAGGTCAAGAGATTGAGACCATCCTGAACAACATGGTGAAATCGCATCTCCACTAAAAATACAAAAATTAGCCAAGTGTGTTGGCGGGCACCTGTAATCCCAGCTACTTGGGAGGCTGAGGCAGGAGAATCGCTTGAACCAGTGAGGCAGAGGTTGCAGTGAGCTGAGATGGCGCCATTGCACTCCAGCCTGGGCAACAGAGTGAGACCCATCTCAGAAAAAAAATAAAATAAACAAATAAAATAAAAAGTGAAAAAAAAAGCAAGTCACAGACTTCTATGGAATAATACTAATATGATATATGTAATATATACATATAATACACCCATATGTTCCTATGTATAATATGCACGGAACATGTTACAAAAGGACTCCTTCAAATTGTTAGCAAAAGTGACCACCAGGCAGGGAAGTAGGACAGGCGAGAGAGTCAAAGGGAGAGGGAGACTTTATCAAATAAACTACAATTTTTTTTTTTTTTTTGAGACGGAGTTTTGCTCTTGTTGCCCAGGCTGGAGTGCAGTGGCACAATCTCGGCTCACTGCAATTTCTGCCTCCCGGGTTCAAACAATTGTCCTGCCTCAGCCTCCCACATAGCTGGGATTACAGGCACCTGCCACCATGCCTGGCTAATTTCTTGTATTTTTAGTAGAGACAGAGTTTCACCATCTTGGCCAGGCTTGTCTCAAACTCCTGACCTCAGGTGTTCCACCTGACTCAGCCTCCCAAAATGTCAGGATTACAAGAGTGAGCCCCACACCCAGCCTACATTCTTCTTCTCTATTTTTTCTTTTAATGTAAGCATGTATTGTTTTGTTTTTGTTTTTTGAGATGGAGTCTCACTTTATTGCCCAGGCTGGAGTGCAGTGGTGCAATCTTGGCTCACTGTAACCTTTGCCCGCCAGGTTCAAGTGCTTCTGATGTCTCAGCTTCCCAAGTAGCTGGAATTACAGGTGCATGCCACCACGCCCAGCTAATTTTTGCATTTTTAGTAGAGACAGGGCTTTGCCATGTTGGCCCAGCTGGTTTTGAACTCCTGACCTCAAGTGATCCACTGGCCTCGGCCTCCCAAAGTGCTGGGATTACAGGCGCGGGCCACCGTGCCCAGTCCATGTATTGCTTTGAAAAATACAAAAAATAAAATAGAAAAGAAATGATAAATAAATTCTCAAAAACTGATACAGGGACAATGGTAAGCAAAAGAAAATTATGAAATCAATGTATCCTATAACTTTTTTTCCAAAAGATATAAAATGATTGGCAAAGGAATTAGTCCAGTCATGCTTCAAAGAATGTTAGTTTAGCTATGGGGTTTCTAATACTTTGAATGAGAGCTAAAATGTCAAAGTCATACATCTTTCAAGGATAACAATTCTCTAATAGCCTTCATTAATTGCTTCCATTGTACATAATATTTGTAAGTTTTACATCTCCAGGAAAGTAATGTTTGCACATTCAAACCGTGTACCTTCAATATTACTTAGGTGACATAAACAAATTAAAATAAGGCCAATGTATACCAGTTGTGTTTATCAACCTGATCCCCTCTGAAAACGAGAAATGCAGTCAAATACCCTTTAATACTATTTATTAGTGGAGTAATATAATACATTTTGACAAGTCGAACAGTTGTAACAGGAGGCTATTTAAGTCTCTACAGGGCCTGTTTAGAATGAAAACAGGAGTGAGAGACAGCTCTATAGCTGGGTTTTAAGAACAGTTCAGCCATCAACTATATCCTAACCAAGTACTTTTATCCAGTTAATTTACGGAGTGAATCCCTTAGGGTCTCTAGCCGTCTACCCCTGCAGCTCATTAGAGCCCAATATCCAACTTTTCTCATTGTAGCACTGAAAGCATTTATGCTTAAAATGTAATTAAACTTAAAACAAACAAGATCTTTATCCCCTGACAGTCTCACTATTTTTAAATTGACAAAGGCATGAACTTATATAGGATTATTTAGCAAGCACTATACATTTCAGCCACTTATGGCAAGACATTTGCCCAACTGTTCATCCTGCATGCAATTAGAAATCTAAATACTTGGGTAACGGGTTTCTATTGGGAATTAAACTTGCAGATCTCTTACAAACGAGTAATGTGGTAAGACTTGCTGTCCAATGAGGTGTCTTATTGAAATATCCCAGGCCATTTCACTTGTCACAGCTGTCGTTTCAGCCGCTTGCACTCACAGTGTATAGCTTTCATTACGAAAATAGAAATTTGTGTCCTAAGTGCTGTTACATTACTAATGCTAAATATTTAATTCCCTGGGGTTCCAATTATGGTTGAGCACTGGCAACACTGATTCTACTTTTTAATAACAACTGTAAAAGCAATTTGAGCATTTTTCAATTAATTAAATACATAGTGAACGAGTAACCTCTTGTCATTTTGCCCTCCAGGACCTGAGCTAATTGGTATAAAATAAAATGTTTTGAAAATTAACTGATATTCTGGTCTGCACACTGTTATACCATTAAATTACAGTTTGCAAAATGAAGTTTGTCTTCTAATAGTTACACTCAATAGAGTCTGCAGATGTGAGTAAGTACCTGCATTTTATGTACGTCACGGTGCCTCTAATTAGAGCCGAGTTGAAAGTCGACTGTAGTTTCTCCAAACACCAATCAGTATCAATAATACTTTGCATTGTTCACAGATAAATGCAACATATTTCAAAATAGGGAAGTTTCCCAGGTTTCATTACATGTTTTCACAATTTAGCTTAAATGTTTTGAAAGTTTGTTCACAGGAATTACTATTGTTAATTATATTCACGTAGGAAAGTTCAAAAAAATTTTTATATTTTTTTCACAAAAGAAAATTACAAATCGGATGCCTGGGAAAGCCCTTCCTTTTCAAATGCTTTGTGGCAGTTTCTTGTTTCACCATAGAACAATGTCATAAATAAGCTCTAAATTGGTGTTTCAGCTGAAAAGGATGAATTATAAAAGCAGATGCCATTTTACTCACATTTTAAAATAAACCTTTTTCTGAAGTACAATGAAATCTGATTAAAGAGACCATCTCCTTGTAGAAAAACGTCTCTGACAGGTGTTCTTCCAGCCCAGAGTCTTGATTGGCCATAATCTAAAATCCATGCTCGGAAAGTGAATGCCTTTTCAGCAGCTGTCTGCCTAACAGAGATGATCCCCTAAACAGGTTTCACTGAATTAGGAATCTCAGCAGAAGCATTAGGGCTCATGGACTAAGACACAGAAAGTGAAATTAATCACGCTGGGAGAGAGAGAAAAAAATAATAGGGAAAATTTAATCACTTCCATACCCATCTTTAGGGTTAAAACTTTAATATTTCTAAGATTTTAGTAACATCTTTGAGAAATGAATTTTTAATTATAGGACTAACTGGATAGCACCAGTCGGTTAAATAAATAAATCAGCCTAAATTTCTGATTAAAAAAAAAAAACTTAACTGGGTAAAGAGAACATATTAGAATTCTGAGGTTGAGTTGACTTTTCCGGAAGTAATCTCCAGTCAATCAGCAAATACACACACTCACATATAAATGAAAATAAAAATAAAAATTTATTTAAGGTTTATTTAAATATTAATCTATATGGAAGATAATATCTTAATAGACCTTTAAAAACAACAGCTTAATATATCTTATAAAATAATTCTTAAAACAATAAGCCATAGAATTTCTAAAAGACGTATTACATCCAGTTATACAAATTATTTTTGCCAAAGACCTTTTTTTTTTCCAGCCCAAAAAAAGGGCTATATTTTAAAATCAAAAAGTCAAAACTGGCCAAGCATGGTGGCTCATGCCTTTAATCCCAGCACTTTGGGAGGCCAAGGCGGGTGGATCATGAGGTTGGGAGTTCAAGACCAGCCTGGCCAATGTAGTAAAACCTCATCTCTACTAAAAATACAAAAATTAGCCGGACATAGTAGTGCATACCTGCAATCCCAGCTACTTGGGAGGTTGAAGCAGGAGAATTGCTTGAACTGGGGAGGCAGAGGTTGCAGTGAGCCGAGATTGCACTACACTCTAGCCTGCGTGATAGAGCAAGACTCTATCTCAAAATAAATAAATAAATCAAAATAAAGAAAACTTACGCTTTGAATACCAGTGGCACAGATATTTTTTATATGAAGAAATGGACCAGAATTTAACTGACTTCTAATATGTGGCCAAAACACAACTAAACAAAACAACACCCAGTTCTCTAAAAACATGAGACGGTCATAATTAAAGTCACTATATTTAGTATCAGGGTCCCCAGTTATTGCACCAAGCTAACCAGTTGGAGTTGGTCATCAAATCCCAGAGTCTCCACCCATCTCCAGCTGCAGCAGCAGGATGACGACTAGCCGCAGATGATGAGACATTGACCCCCTCAGGATCACATGCCCATCAAGTTCCCCTCCTTGTGACCTGACACTCCATGTACTCACAGGGGTTGGCAGCCCCAATCTACACAGTCAGAGCTAAGTCTGACCTATTATCCCACCAATACCAGTACATGAAGCCAGTGAGAAAACTCCACCAACCTTGGAAGCAGAGGATCTGAGCTCAAACTTGAGAGTGCGAACAGTGGTGTGATCTAGGATGGGTCACTCCACACCTCTGCACCCCTGATCTCCTCGCTCTGACATGGGGGACAATGTAATCTCTGCATTGTTCTCAAGGTCCAGTGAGAAAAGATGAAGCTGCTGCAGAAGTTGTAAAGCAGCATGTAAATGTAAGATACCCAAGGCTTCCAGGCTAACGTTTACCTGCCATTTAACAAAGCATTTCTCATGTTACTGTGCAAAGTACCTAAAGTAAAAAACATATGCAGTGAATCCATAAAAATGTGCCTAACAAAAAGAGAAAGGTTAGAATAATTGCGGACTCTGCAATTTTCACTAGAGATGCTGTTTTAGAATTAAGGCTTTAGGCTGAGTGCAGTGGCTCATGCCTGTTAATTCCAGCACTTTGGGAGGCTGAGGCAGGCGGATCACTTGTGGTCAGGAGTTCAAGATCAGCCTGGACAACATGGCGAAACCCTGTCTCTACTAAAAATACAAAAAATAGCCAGGCGTGGTAGTACGCGCCTGTAATCCCAGCTACTTGGGAAACTGATGCACGAGAATCACTCGAATCTGGGAGATGGAGGTTGCAGTGAGCCGAGATTGTACCACTGCGCCCCAGCCTGGGTGACAGAGCGATACTCTGTCTCAAAAAAAAAATAAAAATAAAAAATTAAGGCTTTAGCTTTAGTCCCAGTAAATTACAAGTCAAAAGAAGATATATTTAGAGTTTATTTAAAAAAAAAAGGGGGGGGGAGCAATAGGATAAAGAAGAGAAGGGGAATTAACAGGATATTATCTCAATATAGGTGTCATTTAATAAACCATAAACTTAAAATGAGGCCTGCTTCAATTTTATTTTCTAAGGTGTATTCAACTATTTCCCTTAGTTCCCAGACTCGAGGCCTGATGGCTCACCTATCCTGGTTAGAATCAGCCTCTGCAGAACTCTGTGAAGTGGGGCAGGAGGTCAAAGGAGGGGGTTAGAGCAGATGCCCCTCATTTTAACACCCAATTGGCTAAAATACACAGAGAACTGAGAAAAGACTTGCTTGCAAGTTCATATACAACTATGGCATCTGGCCCATTAGCGGGCTCTGGAAGCCCTTTTTCATGCTGGCTATCTTCTAATAAGCTCCACTACCTGGTCTCCCAGTCCACAGAAGCATAAAAGCAGCACTTTGAAGGGCAGGGCAAGGCCCGCAGGTAGAGCCTATGAGAAATACAGCTGACAGCAATTGAAGAAACAGAAAGCTTCCAAGAAACGCTAATGAGAGCTAAACAGAAAATAAAAAACCAAAATAACTAAAACAAAACAAAAGGGCCAAGTCCTTTCATGAGAACAGTCCAATTCTTACTGATGACGATGAGTTATTACCAAAGTTAAATGAGACTTGATATGCTTTCAAGATGAGAGGGGAAAGTATAATCCATTTTAGAAAGATTTCCATCACAAATAGTTAATGTTAATTCTGAAAACTGGGCTATCTTGAATAACCCATTCCCTGAGGGTTTCAGATTAGCATCGTTTCACTGTAGTTAGATAGTTTTATGGTTAATGTACTGTGGTATAAATAAATATAGCTTAGCCTAACTGTCTCCACTGAAAATATGTGTTCCATAAAACAACAAGTAAAATAGGTCAATAACCAACCCATAGTAAATAATTCAAGCATAAAAGTACATAACATTAGAATGAACTAAGATAAACCAGTCCTCTTCAAAACTGACAGTGTATTTATTCAAAATGGACTTTTAAAATGAAAAACTAAATATCTAAAGATAAATGGTGAGAAAAGAGGTATAAAATTATTAACTTACATGCACTACACTCCAATAAGAAGAGTCTATAGGAAAATAAATCAGTTTATGCATCCATGTGATGATGAAATCATATTCTATACCACTCTTACTCGGTTTTACAACATACAGTTATAGTAGATGTTCAATAAATTGTTGAACGGAAACATAATTTACAAGGCATTCAGATGTCAGATAAAAAAGAGATGGACGATAACAGGTATATCATCAATTTTTCTTGGGGGTATTTAGAGATGTGAAATATAAGGAAAGTGAAAGAGAGGAATTTGAAATTTTAGAGGAACTCAACCTGCTGAAAGCTATGATGCACACATTGATTTTGACTGCATCTGGGAGCAAAAGATGCTGGGTGAATAATATCTGGCTCTGGTTAGGTTTCAGAATAGAAGACTAATCTGAAGACATTAAAAATGGCACCAGGAGATCAGAAGGATGAAGTCAGAGTCCCAGCCTCACAGCTCCTCCGGCACTAGCTTCACTACTAGGCAGTCCCATTCAGCCAGGCTAACAAAAGATGTCCTGATTTGTGGCTTTGGGGAAACAAGGTAGCAGGTGACCTCCATGGAGCCCCTTGGGGGCAGAGGGAGGTGACAAAAGGTTCCCTATATTGTTAGCAAGCTTCCTTCACCTCCTTGCCTGGTGCAGGTTATGTCAGAGTTTTAGTGATTCCATTGTTTTAGATTTTAATTTACATGGCTCTTTGGGCATTTTGCAGAGTATATCACCATAGAAGTGGGCATGTTTGCCTTTAATGTTTAATGTCTGTGGGCATAATTTATGCATTACTATATTGTTCACCACTCTATTAACTCAAATATGTTAGTAACCTTTGTGTTTTTTCCCATAGGCTGTGAATCGTGGATAGCATAACCATACCAGGGACATGGGTAGCCTCTCAGTCCCCAGCCTTACCCCAGTTTATTTTATTTACTTATTTATTTGGAGATGGAGTCTTGCTCTCTTGCCCAGTTTGGGCAAGATGCGCCCATTGGGTAATGGTGCGATCTTGGCTCACTGCAACTTCTGCCTTCCAGATTCAAGCAATTCTCCTGCCTCAGTCCCCCAGGTAGCTGGGATTTCACGTGCGTGACACCACACCAGGCTAATTTTTGTATTTTAGTAGAGGCGGGGTTCTCCGTGTTGGCCAGACTGGTCTCAAACTCCCAGACTCAAGTGATCTGCCTGCCTTGGCCTCCCAAAATGCTGGGATTACAGATGTGAGCCACTGTGCCCAGCCTTATCCAAGTTTATGACCAGCTGAACTTTACTCTCCCAGTCCAAAATTCACACAGCCCACTGAAACATAGGGCACTCCTGACATTACCAAATTGCTTTATGGTGAGGTTTTAGAAGAACGTCATGTGTCTATCTCATAAAGACCTGAGTAAAAAATTTTACAAGCACTTACACAATGCTTAGAATGTGCGCAGTGGCTCACTCCTGTAATCCAGCACTTTGGGAGGCTGAGGTGGGCAGATCATCTGAGGTCAGGAGTTCGAGACCAGCCTGGCCAACATGGTGAAACCCTGTCTCTACTAAAAATACAAAAAATTAGCCAGGCGTGGTGGCTGATGCCTGTAATCCCAGCTACTCCGGAGGCTAAGGCAGGAAAATTGCTTAAACCCTGGGTGTGGAGGTTGCAGTGAGCCGAGAACTCGCCACTGTAGCCTGCCTTAAAAAAAAAAAAAAAAAAAAAAAAAGGTGGCATACATCTTCCACTCCACTAGTGAAGGACATTTCAGGCTTCTGCAAAAAATTGGCAAGACGGGGCAGATAATTCATTGTTTATGACATTTTGGGGGAGAACAGATCTGGGGATTTAAAAACCCCAAAGGCAATCCTAGTGAGGTCTTTGAAAGGCTGTTTAGAGACGGAGCAGAAGGAGGGGAATTCGTCTCTCTCCTTTAGAATAGGTGTCGGTCAGCTAAATCCAGTCTGCAGCCTGTTTCGTAAATGTCATTGTAACGCTCTTGTACAAGTGTCATTGGAGCATAGTTACACCCTCTAGTCTATGGCTGCCTCTGCAATGCAGTGACAAAGTAACTGTGACAGAGATTGCCTAGGCCACAAAGCCAAAAATATTCACTATATAGCTCTTAATAGAAAAAGTTGGTCAATGCTTGCTTTAAAGTTAACTCCCAGGCTGGACATGGTGGTTCATGCCTGTAATCCCAGCACTTTGGGAAGCCGAGGTGGATGGATCACTTGAGATCAGGAGTTCGAGACCAGCCTGGTCAACATGGCTAAACCCCATCTCTACTAAAAATACAAAAATTAGCCAGGCATGGTGGCTCGGGAGGGAGGGTGAGGCAGGAGAATCCCTTGAACCTGGGAGGTGGAGTTTACAGTGAGCCGAGATCATGCCACTGCACTCCAGCCTGGGCAACAGAGCAAGACTCCGTCTCGAAATATCAATCAATCAATCAATCAATAAAATTAAGTCTCTCTCCCTGAGAAGGACAGGAACCCCGGCAAATCTGTTTCTGTCCTAGAAAACACCTCCCCCCAACCCAGCTTTAAATAGCTTCTTCCCTGTTCGCCCCTCCCTACCCCCACCTCAGCCTTAAGACATCCAGATGCAGAGGTCTGTGTTATTTGGAGATCACAAAGGCCTAAAACACACCCCACTTGCCAGTTGTGAAACACCCAATGAAGACTCAGAACCATCAAGTCATCAGAGGAGTGGTTGAATTTGAAAGTTCCCTTTTCAGCTCCACATTCCCTTTTCAGTGACAGGGCAAAAAAAAGGGGACCTTTTCTCTCCTTTAGAACAGGGCTTGGCAAACGAAATCCAGCCTACAGCCTGTTTTTGTAAATGCTACTGGAGCACTTGTTTATGGCTGCCTTTGCATTGCAATGACAAAGTAGTTGCCACCTAGATGGCTCAACATTGATTGAACACCTGGTTCCTGCCCACGCATTTGACCTCAAGTGCAGGGAAGCCTCAAAGAGGAGGATGTGAAAGGGTGTGTGGATTTCATCAGAACAGGATGAGACTGAGGGAAGACCCTCCAAACGGAAGAGGCAGCAGACCCACAGGCGTGGGGGGGGTCATGTATGCCATGGTCTACCCTAAGAAATGCAGCTTCTGGGAGAGAAGGGTGCATAGGCTGAAGAGATGGGAAACAAGGCTGGAATAGTCTGCCAGTCAGGCAGCGAAAGACCTTGTGAATGGCACTGTTGAGAAGTGGAGGGCAGGAGGATGTTTCTGTTTAATTTTAATTTTTATTGTGATTTTACTTTAAGTTCCAGGATACAAATGAAGAACATGCAGGTTTGTTACATAGGTATATGTGTGCCATGGTGGTTTGCTGCACGTATCAACCCATCATCTAGGTTTTAAGCCCTACATGCATTAGCAATTTGTCCTAACACTCTCCCTCCCCTTGCGCCTCACCCCACAACAGGCCCTGATGTGTGATGTTCCTCGCCCTGTGACAATGTGTTCTCATTGTTCACCTCCCACTTATAAGAACATGCGGTGTTTGGTTTTCTGTTCCTGTGTTAGTTTGCTGAGGACGATGGCTTCCAGATTCATCCATGTCCCTGCAAAGGACACGATTTCATTCCTTTTTATGACTGCATAGTATTCCATGGTGTACATGTACCACATTTTCTTTATCTAGTCTACCATTGATGGTCATTTGGGTTGGTTCCATGTCTTTGCTGTTGTAAATAGTGCTGCAGTAAACATACTGTTTGGGTGAGGGAGAAGGGACCAAAATGGAGGAAGTTGAATAAGATGGCACAGTCCCGATTGCTTCCGGGTTCTTCATCACCATCTTCCCGGGTGCGGGAATGTGCAGGACAACCGAGCATGCGCCAGGTGATGTCAATCCAAAGAGATTGAAACTTACTGGGCCATGCCTATGGAGACGCCCCATCATGCCCTTATCCCGCCCACTGCCCTCCCTCTTCCAGTACCAATGCATAAAAGTCCGTGGCCGGCAGGAGGCGGTGTGACTTCTTCGACCCCCGTTTTCGTGGGCCGGAGAACCTCACCCTAGAGTGCCAGTGCGACTTCCCTGGCCCCATACCTGAGGACTGGAGAACCTCGCCCGAGAGTGTGTGAATGTTTGCAATAAAAGGCTGCCGCTTTCTTATGTACTTTGGCCTCATGTTTAATTATTTAGCTCTCCTAAATTAAATTAAGACACATACATGTGCATGTGTCTTGATAGTAGAATGATACATAATCCTTTGGGTATATACCCAGTAATGGGATTGTTGGGTCAATGGTATTTCTGGTTCTAGATGCTTGAGGAATCACCACGCTGTCTTCCACAATGGTTGAGCTTATTTACATTCCCACCAACAGTGTAAGAGTGTTCCTATTTCTCCACAGCCTCGCCAGCATCTATTGTTTCTTGACTTTTTAATAATTGCCATTCTGACTGGCATGAGAGGGTATCTCAGTGTGGTTTTGATTTGCATTTCTCTAATGGTCAATGATGTTGAGCTTTCTTTCATATGTTTATTGGCTGCAAAAATGTCTTCTTTTGAGAATGTTTGTTCATATCCTTTGCCCACTTTTTGATGGGATTTTTTTTTTCTTGTAAATTTGTTTAAGTGCAGGAGGATGTTTCTAAAGGATTTAAACAGCAGGGCACGGTGGCTCCCACCTGTAATCCCAACATTTTGGGAGGCCAAGACGGGCAGAACACTTGAGGTCAGGAGTTTGAAACCAGCGTGACCAACATGGTGAAATCTCAACTCTATCAAAAATACAAAAATTAGCCAGGCGTGGTGGTGCACTCCTGTAATTCCAGCTACTTGGGAGGCTGAGGCAGGAGAATCACTTGAATCCAGGAGGCAGAGGTTGCAGTGAACTGAGTTTGCGCCACCACACTCCAGCCTTGGGGACACAGTGAGACTCTGTCTCAAAAAAATAAAATCCTTAAAAAGCATTTAAGCAAGGGCACAATGTGATCAGATCTCACTTTAGGAAGATGACTCTAACAGCAGGGGTGAGGTAGGTGGGGTAAGGGAAATCTGTGCCCTCTCCTAGGCTGCTGGACCCTCCCCATCACATCTCCTCTGAAAACCACTTCCCTGTGCACCCCAGAGAATTCAACCTTTTCCCCCAGGATCTATGGGCACCTTCTAGACAACAGCAAAAACAGGAACGTTCTCACCCCAAATCATCATTTTCTGGACTGCCTCCCAGTCCCATGCTTCTCCTTCTATCAGCTATTATTGTTGTTTTGTTTCTAATTTCCAATCTGCTAGAAAGCTAATTCTATGAAATACAAAATGGTACACTCTGGTACCGTGGCAATGTCAAATGCTATACAGGTCTCTAAATGCTTTCCCTCATTTCCTGCATTTGTCTTGTCACAGGCTGATCAAAAATGTCTGTGGAAGTCCAGTTTCCAGTTTGGCATTTAAAGCCAAACTTGGAAGCTGCCCCTTCATCATAACAGGTGGAAAGCTGAGCAAACTGAAAACTCAGCAACCTGACTTGGATCTGTAAGAGTGAGATCACAGAGCAAACTGCTGCTTCTGAAACTGGAGAGACAGACAGGTAGATATAGAAAAGAACTTATCAGAGCAGAGACCTCTGTGGGGACCAAAACCGGGCAGGAAAACCTGAATTATAATTGACCAATTGCCAGAGACTCGTTGTGTACAAATCTGACAGTTAAACCCCGCCACGCCCCAGTCATGAGGAGGTAGGGGGCCATTTTGTGAGGTTTGCCTCTTAGAGCTCTACTGGGTTATTACAGTGAATATCAGAGAAAAACTTCCCCTCATGCTTCTAGCGGGGTGGGAGGGGGAAAGAAACCACTTGAAATACAATACAGCACTCTCTTCCATTGTGTTCTTTTTTAATACATATTTTTATTTTCTTCGAGATGGAGCCTCGCTCTATCACCCAGGCTGGAGTGCAGTGGTATGATCTCAGCTCACTGCAACCTCCATCTCCCGAGTTCAAGTGATTCTCCTGCCTCAAACTCATCATGCCTGGATAATTTTTGTATTTTTAGTAGAGACAGAGTTTTGCCATGTTGGCCAGGTGGGTCTTACATTCCTCACCTCAAGTCATCCACCTGCCTCGGCCTCCCAAAGTGCTGGGATTACAGGTGTGAGCCACTGTGCCTGGCCCCAATCTGTTCTTTCTTCTCTTTTTTTTTTTTTTTTTTTGAGGTGGAGTTTTGCTGTCGCCCAAGCTAGAGTGCATTGGCGTGATCTTGGCTCACTGCAACCTCTGCCTCCTGGTTTCAAGTGATTCTCCTGCCTCAGCCTCCCGAGTAGCTGGGATTACAGGCATCCGCCACCACACCCAGTTAATTTTTGTATTTTTAGTAGAAACAGAGTTTCACCATCTTGAACAGGCTGGTCTTGAACTTCTGACCTCCCGATCCACCAACCTCAGCTTCCCAAAGTGCTGGGATTACAGGTGTGAGCCACCGTGCTCGTCCCTCATCTGTCCTTAACAAGATCTGCTATTTGACTATAGCCTAACTTGATGGGGTTTTATCAGAGCCCAGGTGTCTTGGGGGAAGTGAAATATTCAATTTCAGCCCCCTCTATACTTCCATGCAGTAGAAGACAAATACCCTACTCCAGCCCTCTCCAGCCATTCTGTCCCTCCTAAGCAGGGGAAACTGAGAAACGCATGTGAAGTTCATAGTCCAGAGGCATCGATTCACTAAAAGACGAAGACCTAATCACAGGACTATAGAATGTTTCCCCTCTCCCCACACCTACTGTGAGATTACTAAAGGCCTATTTACGACAAGTCCTTTTGCCCAGTACATCATGCCCAGCTATCAGGAAAAAAATTACAAGGCATACTGAAGGGCAAAAAACACAGTTTGAAGACACAGAGCTAGCATCAGAACCAGACTGAAACATAGCAAGGATGTTGGAATTACTAGACTGGGAATAAAACAACTATTTAAACAACTATTTTTTTAGGCTGAACTGTGTCTCTAAGTGATGTTTATTACCCTGTCTTTCCCAAGATCAAACATATTGCTAATGGTTAATTTCAGAAAAGTAAATTGAGCAGTGCCTGAAATTGAACAAGTGATGCTACAGTTCAAGTCAAAATCAAAGTCAGACTTTGTTAAACTGAATTCAAGTATTAGGTTGGGGCAAAAGTAATTGTGGTTTTTCCATTCCTTTTTCTTTCAATTACTATTTTTACTTTAAGTTCCAGTACATGTGCAGGATGTGCAGGTTTGTTACTTGGGCAAATGTGTGCCATGGTGGTTTGCTGCATCTATCAACCCATCACCTAGGTATTAAGCCCAGCATGCATTAGCTATTTTTCCTAATGGTCTCCCTCCCCTCACCCTATGCACCAACAGGCCCCAGTGTGTGTTGCTCCCCTCCCCGTGTCCATGTAAAACAACTAAAATTGTTATAGTTGAAATGTTTTTGTCCACTCTAAAGCTCTTGTATTGAAAACTTAATCCTCGATGCAATGATACTGATAGGTGGGCCTAATGGAAGGTTTTCAGGTCATGAGGGCCCTGCCCTTATGAATGGATTAATGCCAGTATCAAAAGGGTTTGCAAGAGTAGGGTCTCTCTTTTTCACTCTTCTAGTATGTGAGAATACAACTTTCATTCTCACTTGTTCTTCTGCCTTCTGCCATGGGAGGACACAGCAAGAAGGCACCAGACACCGGATACTAACAACTTGATCTTGGACTTCTCAACCTCCAGAGTTGTGAGAAATAAATTTCAGTTCTGTATAAATTATCTCATCTGTGGTATTCTGTTATAGCAGCACAAATGAAACAAGACAATGATAAAGATACTAATGACTCTAAGGAATAAAGTAGAGGGCATGTGAGGACAGATGGGAAATATAAGCTGAGACATGGAAATTCAAAAAAAGAATTAAAAAAAACTAGAGATTAAAAAAACAATGTTAAGAGAAATGAAGAATAATTTTGATGGGCTAATTAGTAGACTGAGGCAAGAATCTCTGAGTTTGGCAATATCTCAGTAGAAACTACCAAGACTAAAAAGTAAAGAGAAAAGTAACTGAAAAGAAAAAAGAGAACAGAATATCCAAGAACTATGGGACAACTACAAAAGGTGTAATCAGATGTGATGAGAATGCTAGAAGGAGCATAAACAGCAAAAGGGTACATAAAAAATACTTGAAGCCATAATGACTGGGAATTTCCCCCCACTTAATGTTAGACACCAAACCACAGATCCAAGAAGCTCAGAGAACATCAAGCAGGATTGATGGAAAAAACAAAACAAAACAAAACAAAAACCCAAACAAACAAAAAACTACTCCTAAGCATATCATATTAAAACTATAGAAAATCAAAGATAAAGCAACAATTTTGAAGGAAGTCAGATGAAAAAACACCTTACCTATAGAGGAGTTCATTACATCTGAACTTCTCAGAAACCATGCAAACAAGAAGAGAGTAGTCTGAAATACTGAAAGTGTTAAGAGAGAAAAACAAAACAAAACAAAATCATCAACCTAGAATTCTATGCCCTGTAAAATTATCCTTCAAAAATAAAGGAGAAATAAAGACTTTCTGAGACAAAAATTGAGGGAAAGGGTTGTAAATAGATCTGCCTTGCAAGAAATGTTTAAAAAGATTATTTAGAGAGAAGAAAACATATATAGGCCAGAAACTTGGATCTACATCAAGAAAAAAAATCATCAGAGAAGGAATAAGTTAAGAAAAAATAAAAATTTTTATTTTTCTTATTTTTCATTGATCCAATAGATTGTTTTATTCAAAATAATACTAGCAACAACAGCATTTGATTATATATACATATATATGTTTATGTATAAGTAAAATGAATGACAACAATGTGATATTAGGGATAGGAAGGAGGAATTAGAATTATTTTATTATGAAAAGATAATCATGTTACCTATGAAGCAGTATCATATTATTTGAAAGAAGACTTGGATTGGCTGTAAATGCATATGACAAACTCTAGAGCAACCACTGAAAAAAGTAAAGAAAATGAAATATAACTCATACATTAAGAAAGGAAAGAAATATTGTTAAATGCTTAATTAAAATCTTAAAAGGCAGAAAAGGAGAAAACAAAAATAGAAACAAAGAACACGAATAACAAATATACAACAGGAACAACCATGATATATGTTAATCCAGCTCTATAAATAATCATTTTAAACATCAGGGGTCTAAATGTACCATTGAAAAGAGGCTGTGTATGAGCCTGACAACAGAGTGTCAAAAACATATGAGGCAAAACCTGATAGAACTGCAAGGAGAGGTAGATGAATCCACTATTAGGGTTGGAGACCTTAACACTTCTTTATCAGAAATGGATAGATCCAGCAGGCAGGAAATCAGTAAGGACAAAGTCGAACTCAAGAAAACCATCAATCGACTTGATATAATACATCTATAGACTATTTCATCCAATAGCAGCAGAATACACATTCTTCACAAACTCACATGGAACATTCATCAAGATAGAATATATTCTGGGCCATAAAAAACACCTTAACAAATTTAAAAGAGTACAAATCATACAATATATGCTCTCAAAACACAATGGAATTAAACTAGAAATTAACAGAAAGATTAACTGCAAAATCCCCAAATAATCTGGAGATTAAATAATACATTTCTAGATAACACAGTAGTCAAATAAGAAATCTCAAGAGAAATTTCAAAATATTTTAAAATAAATAAAACTGAAACTGCAGTTTATTACAGGTTACAGAAAAACCAGTGCTTAAAGGAAAATTTATAGCATTGAATGCATATGTTAGAAAAGAAAAAAATCTAAAATCAACAATCTAAATTTCTACCTTAGGAAACTAGAAAAAGAAGAAAATAAAAGAAATCCAAAGTAAGCAGAAGAAAAAAAAAAAAGTGGTACAAATTATAGCAAGGTAGCCCACTATATACAATGTTCATATGCAAAAGTCAATTGCTTTACCATATACTAGCAAGAAACAAGTGTAATTTGAAAATGAAAACACAGTACCATTTACATTAGCACCACTACAAATAAAATAATTTTACATTTAATGAAATATGTACAAGGTCTATAGGAAGAAAACTATACAATTGATAAAAGAAATCAGAGAACTACATAAATGAAGAGATATTCCATGTTCATGGATAGAAGGACTCAATGTGGTTAAGATGTCTGTTCTTCCCATCTTGTTCTAGAAATTCAACACAATCTCAATCAAAATCCCATCAAGTTATTTTGTGGATATCACCAAACTGATTCTAAATTTTATATGGATAGGCAAAAGACCCAGAATAGCCAACAGATATGATATGATATGAAATGATAAACAAGAATAAAGTTGAAGTTCTGACAATACCAACTTCAAGACTTGCTATAAAGGTATAGTAATAAAGATAGTGTGATATTGGTGAAAGAGTAAACAAATAGATCGATGCAATAAAATAGAAGCCCAAAAATAGACTCATAAAAATATAGTCAACTAATCATAGACAAAGAAGCAAAGGCAATACAATGGAGGAAAGACAGTCTTTTCAACAAATGATGCTAGAACAACTGGACATCTGCATTCAAAAAAAATGAATCTAGACACAGGCTTTAAACTCTTCACAAAAATTTACTCAAATAGATCGCAAAACTAAATGTAAAACACAAAACAATAAAATTCCTAGAAGATAACATAGGAGAAAAATCTAGATGATCTTGGGTTTGGTGCTGACTTTTTATATACAACACCAAAGGCATGATCCATGAAAGAAAGAACTGACAAGCTAAACTTTATTAAAATTAGAAATTTCTGCTTTGTGAAAGACACTGTTAAGAGAATAAAAAGACAAGCCAGGCACTGAGAGAAAATATTTGGAAAAGATATATCTGATAAAGGACTGTTATACAAAATACACAAAGGATGCTTAAACTTAAAAATAAGAAAACAAGCAACCTGATTTTTAAAATGGGCCAAGTTGTGTATGGTGGCTCATGCTTGTAATCCCAGCAGTTTGGGAGGCTGAGGCAGGAGGATTACTTGAAGCCAGGTGTTCGAGACCAGCCTGGGAACATGGGGAAACCCCATCTCTACAAACAAATTAAAAAAATTTAACCAGGCATGGTGGTGTGTGCCTATGGTCCTAGCTACTCCGGAGGCTGAGGAAACGGGTTGCCTCAGCCCGGGAGGTAGAGGCTGCAGTAAGCAGTGATTGTACCACTGTACTTTTAGTTTTGGTGACAGAGTGAGACCCTGTCTCAAAAAAAAGGGGGGGTGCTAAATGCCTTAACAGATATCTCACCAAAGAAGACATATAGATAGAAAATCATCCCACAAATATATGGTCGACTGATCTTCGACAAGGGCGCCACGTATACACAATAGGGAAAAGGCAGTCTCTTCAACAAATGTATTGGGAAAACTGGATATCCACACGCAATAGAATGAAACTGGACCCTTATACCATAAACAAAAATTAATTGAAATTGATTAAAGACTTAAATATAAGACCTAAAAATGTAAAACTCCTAGAAGAAAACGTAGTAGAAAAGTATCAAGACATTGGTCTTGGCAATGACTTCATGGATACAACACCAAAAGCACAGGCAGCAAAAGCAAAAATAGACAAGTGGAAGTCCATCAACCTAAGAAGTTTTTCCATAGAAAAGGAAACAATCAAAAGAGTAAAAAAGCAACCAAAGGAATGGGAGGGAATATTTGCAAACCATATGTCAGATAAGAAGTTAATTTCAAAAATTAAATATTTCTTATTTAACTTCAGAAATTAAATTATCCAGGTGTGGTGGCATGCACCTGTGGTCCCAGCTACTCAGGAGGCTGAGGCAGAGGATTCCTTGAGTCTGGAAAGTAGAGGCTGCAGTAACCAGTGATCACACCACTGCACTCCAGCTTTGGTGACAGAGTGAGACCCTCTCTCTCAAAAAAAAAAAAAAAAAAAAAAAGAAAAGAAAAGAAAGAAAAAGGGGGCTAAATGCCTTAACAGACATCTCACCAAAGAAGATGGATGGAAAATCATCCCACATGTATATGGCCATTTTTTTTTTTTTTGAAACAGAGTCATGCTCTGTTGCCTAGACTGGAGTGCAGTGTCATGAACTCAGCTCACTGCAACTTCTGCCTCCCAGGTTCAAGCAATTCTTCTGCCTCAGCCTCTTCAGTAGCTGGGACCACAGGCGTGCAGCACCACACCCAGCTAATTTTTTTGTATTTTTAGTAGAGATGGGGTTTCACCATTTTGGTCAAGCTGGTCTTGAACTCCTGACCTCAAGTGATCCTCCCACCTCAACCTCCCAAATTGCTGGGATTACAGGCATGAGCCACCATGCCCAGCCTATATGGTAATATTTAATTTCAGAAATTAAATAAACTCCTGCAACTCAATAGCAAAAACACTAATAATCCAACTTAAAAATGGGCCTGGACTTGAATAGACGTTTCTTCAAAGAAGACAAAAATGGCCAACATGTATATGAAAAATTGAAAAATACTCAACATCACACTAATCATCAGAGAAGTGCAAGCCAAAACCATGAGATACTACCTCACACCTGTTTAGATAATGGCTATTATCAGAAAAAAAATAAAAAGCATGTTGGTAAGAATGTGGATAAATGGGAAACCTTGTACTATTGATGAGAATGCAAAATGATGCAGCCACTATGGAAAACATTATAAATACCCTCAGAAAATTAAAAATAAAAATACTATATGATGCAGCAATCCAATCCAAAACCATTGAAATCAGGATCTCCAACAGATATTAGCACTCCAATGCTCATTGCAACACTACTCACAGTAGTCAAGATGTGGCAACAGCCTGATGTCCTTTGGCAGATGAATGGATTTTTAAAAAGGTGCCATATACATACAGTGGGATATTATTTATTCTGAAAAAAGAAGGACATTCTGACACATGCTGCAACATGGATGAACCTTGAGGACATTATGCTAAGTGAAATAAGCCAGCCACAGAAAGACAAATACTACATGACTCCACTTATATGAGGTACCCAGAATAGTAAACTCATCAAATCAGAGAGCAGAATTGTGCTTGCCAGGGAATCAGGATGGGGGAATGGGAAGCTGCTAATCATCACACATAAAGTCTCAATTATGCAAGATGTGGATCTAGAGATCTGATGTACAGCATTGTCTCTATAGTTAACGACAGAGTGTACAATAACTACATTGTACACTTAAACATTTGTTAAGAGGTTAGATCTTACATTAAGTATTTCTTATCAAAATTAATTTTTCAAAAAAGAAGAACTACAAATGGCAAATAGGCGTATAATGCTCCCCATTATATGTCTTTAGGGAAATGCAAATAAAAATGAGAGGCCACTACACACCTATTAAAATAGCCAAAAGCCAGAACACTGACAACACCAAATGCTGACAAGGATGTGGAGAAACAATAACTCTCATTCATTGCTGCTGGAAATGCAAAATGGTCCAGTCACTATGAAAGTATGGCAGCTTGTAACAAACCTAAGCATAATTTTAACGTTTGATCTAGCAGTCACTTTCTTTGGTATTTACCCAAAGGAGGTGAAAATTTATGTCGACACAAGAACCTGCACACAGATGTTTACAATAGCTTCATTTGTAATTGCCAGAACATCGAGGCAACCATGTTCTTTAGTAGGTGAATGGATAAAAAACTGTGGTATATCCAGATGATGGAATACTATTCAGTGCTAAAAAGAAATGAGTTATGAAGTCATGAAAAGCTATGGAGGTAACAAATACATATTACTAAGTGAAAGAAGCCAGTGTTAAAAGGCTACATAGTACATGATTCCAATTATATGCAATTCTTGGAAAGGCAAAACTCTGGATATACTGAAAAGATCAGTTGTTGCCAGGGGTTACGGAGAGGGAGGCATGAACAGGCAGAACATAGAAGATTTGAGGGAGGTGAACTGATTCTATATGATACTATAGTGGTAGAAACATGTCATTATACCTTTGTCCAAACCCATAGAACGTACAACACGAAGAGTGAACCCTAATGTAGACTATAGACTTTGGGTGATAATGATATGTTAATGTAGGTTCAGCAATTGTAACAAATGCACCATTCTGGTGTGGGATGTCAATGAGAGAAGCTGTGCATGTGTGGGGGTAGCAGGCATGTGGGAAACTTCTGTACCTTCTGTTCAACTTTACTATGAACCAAAAACTGCTCTAAAAATTAAGCCTATTTTTTAAAAAATATATGTAGGCTGTCAGTCCATGGAGCACACTTGGAGTCGCACTGTGGACTGTGGTCTTTCTAGATGTGGAGACGATTCCTCAACCCTGGGTCCCCAGCCCTTTGTTCAAGTATCTCTGATGGTGGAACAGATCCAGGTGTGAGCTTTGAGGGGGCTAGAGGGCAGAATTGACCTAATCTGATAGGGAGGAACATGAACTGATTGGGTAACTGGGGCAAGAGTGATGCCGTGACCCAAGACATAATGAGGAGGAGGGTATGGAGAGAGACAGGCTTGGGGAAGAGGAGCCAGACGAGGGGCAATTAGGAGCTGTCCCGGTAGACAACTGAGCTCCCCATACCCAGGCTTGGGCCAAGGAGGGCACTGAGGTGGAAGGTGGAGCTCCAGAGAGGAGCTACCTTTGAGGGATACACAAATGAGGTGGCCAGCAAAAGCAACACAGGCAGGGGCCAAGGAGGAACCAAGCAATGAGGGACACTGTTCCCTGCACAGAGGGAACAAGCAGGATGAGGACTGAAAACCATCAGATTTGGCAACTAGGCCTTCTAAGAAAACTAAGAAAACTAGGCTGGGCGTGGTGGCTCACACCAATAATCTTAGCACCCTGGGAGGCCAAGGCAGGCTGATCACTTGAGGTCAGGAGTTTGAGACCAGCCTGGCCAACATGGCAAAACCCCATCTCTACTAAAAATATCAAAATTAGCAGGACATGGTGGTGGGTGCCTATAATCCCAGCTACTTGGGAAGCTGAGACAGGAGAATCGCTTGAACCCAGGAGGCGGAGGTTAAAGTGAGCTGAGATCATGGCACTGCATTCCAGCCTGGGTGACAGAGTGAGACTCTGTCTCAAAAAAAAAAAAAAAAGAAAGAAAGAAAGAAAGAGGGAAAGAAAACCAGATGGCATGGGGCTGCATGAGAAATGAGAGTGGGAAAGTCAACAGAAAGACACCTTTCTATCGAGTTTTTTCTAAAAGCTCAGTTAAGGACGCAAATGCTCTCAGTGGAGCACAGAAAGAGAGTAGGTCTAGAGGGGATGTTTTAGAATGGAAGGAAGTAAGGAAAAGAAATTAAGTGAAGAGGGAGAATTTTAAGATATAGAAAGAGGTAAGATACCAGAGGAAAACGGAAAAGAGAAAGCAAGTGATTAGCTAGATAGGAGAAAGGCTATCATTCAGGGAGGCCAAGGAAGGTGGATCACCTGAGGTCAGGAGTTCAAGACCAGCCTGACTAACATGGTGAAACCCCATCTCTACTAAAAATACAAAATTAGCCAGGCGTGGTGGCACATGCCTGTAATCACAGCTACTCGGGAGGCTGAGGCAGGAGAATTGCTTGAACCCAGGAGGCGGAGGTTGCAGTGAGCCTAGATCACGCCATTGCACTCCAACCTGGGCAACAAGAGCAAGACTCTGTCTCAAAAAAAAAAAAAAAATTAGAAAAAAAATTAAAAATTACAGAAATAACGTATTGTGCTTTGCTGAAAAAATTATCCCATTTGGTTTTACAATTAAGTCTGCATTACTTCAGCTTCTCAGTGGGTTTCAAGGTTTTCAAAATGAAAATGTCAAGGAAGTACCAGTTTCCAACTTCCTTCTAAAACCTGTCTATTCAATCTCTATTTTTTTTTGTGCTCATCTTTTTGAGCAAATAAGTGATAACCCCTTATTTCTTAGCCACTCAGGAATAAACAGGAGCTACAATCCATATCTGGTCCTGTTTCTGCTCTAAGGAACAATTCCACCAGCTCCAACACAACAGGCAAAAATTCAAGGCAGTACTGAATCCTTCTTTCCTTTTTCCACCTCTGAATATGGCAGTGGCTTCTGGAGGTATACATGTTCACTCTTGCAGGATTTAAGAGTTGTAAGTCGTCCTCACAATGTATGTTAATTACATTAAGCAGATGCAGACAGGAAGATCATTATCACGGTTTATAATCCACAGCGGGGTTATAAACTCTGTGAAGGAAGGACTATGGCTACCGTGGTCTCCACTTATGGCCAACGCTGTCCCAGTACCCAGTACCTAGTAGGTGCTGAATGAGTATAGTCATGTGCCACATAGCAACATTTTGGTCAATAATGAACTGCATATGTGATCCCATAAAATTATAATACCATATTTTTACTGTACCTTTTCTATATTTAGACATGTTTAGAGACACAAATATCATTGTGTTACAACTGCCTATAGTATTCAGTACAGTAACACACTGTACAGCTGTGTCGACTAGGAGTGATAGGTTACAGCATACATTCGAGTTGTGTAGTAGGCTATGCCATCCAGGTGTGTGTAAGTGCACTCTATGATGTTCATGCAACAATGAAATCACCTAACAAAGCACTTCTCAGAACTATCCCCATCGTGAAGCAGTGCACGACTGTATTTGTAGAATGTCTGTTTGAAGTAATAAGACACAGGTAACATTACATGAAAACCTGAAGATACTAATCATTTGAGCATATGTTGTAACCAAACTCATCAAATTTCTAAAAACAAAAATATTCTTAAATGCTTTTTGTCCCTGAAATGTTTCACTCCTCTCCATCTACTAATTGCTATGCACAATAGAAATTTACTACATTTAATTCATTGAAATGCTTACGGGACAACTAGAGCTAGGAACATTCTTTCTCTTTCCTTCTTTCATATACTCCCAAACCCCATCTTTTTCAAAACATTGCCCAATAATATTGAACAGTTTGCCTCACAACTGGCTTTACACAGGACCATGACAGCGGTATTACACAAAAACAAAACAAAAAATAAATAAAAATAATGAAAGGAGACACATTTCTTGAGAAATTTGCTCTTTAAGAGGAAAAAAGATGCAGCAATATGAAAGAATAGATTCCAAACACTTAGGTATTTCAGTCACGCCTCAAAACCAATTGCTGGACCCACACTGAACATGGATCTTTTTCCTTCTAGATCTAATTCTCCTGGGTCCCAACTCAAAACATCCCCATCCCACCACAACCTAATTGTTTAAGCACTCTGGATGCCATTGATATGCTTTTCCTCTGCCCTCACATGGAATCAGTCATCAAGTCCATTTATTTCTAGTATCTGAGCATTTCCCATCAATTCACAGATCTTTCTCCTTTCCCTGGCCACTCTTAGCTCAGGCCAACAACTACTTGCAGAAACCTAACTGATCTCTCAATATCCAATCTTGCTGGCCTCTAATGCATGCCCCATGCTACCACCAAAGTGATATATTTAAAATGCAGACCTGGTCAGGTAAATGCTTAAAACCTTAAGGGGCCCCCCTGTTCGCACGATGAAATGCAAGTTTGTTGGCCAGGCATATAAAAGTCCTTCACAGCCTTGCCCCTGCCTGTGCCCGCTCTCTTCCCTCTCTCCCATCTTTGCTTACATCCCTCATAATCCTCTACACTGAACTATTCCAAGGTTCTCCATTGTCATTGGTCTTTGTTCCCCTTGCCTTGAACCCTGTTCCTGCCAGGGCTCAACCCCAATGCTCTCTCCTCTAGGCAGCCTTCCTTAACTTTGCCCACACTCCATCAGATTTAATTAGTGACTGGGCCCATGTACTCCCATGATCCCTGGAGCTCCCCCTTATCATGCTGTACTGAAATGATCTGTTTATGGCTTCATCTCTACAATAGGTGATAAGCTTCAAGTTCTGCCAGGGTAAAGACTGCATGCCATTTAACATTTTGTCTCCTGGCCAGAGTCAATGCCTACTTTGTTGAATTCGGGGAATATTTGTATTCATATTTGATTCCCTGGATTTATCACAATGTTAAAACACAGCAGGTATGCATGAATAGCAATGAATAAACAGAACATTCTATTGGATAAAATCCAGTTCTGAGATGAACGTGCTGCTTTCTACTTGTACCCACATCTGGTGCCAAAATGTTTGCATGACATGTACAAATGACAAGCAGACATTTATTTCTGACATTTATTTCTAATGTGAAGAAACTATTATTAAGAATGGGGTTGTAAGACAAACACTGATATAGTGAATTTCCAGAAGTTGGGACAAGCATCTTTAAGTTGGCAGCATTTGCTTTGGAGTAAAAAAATAAGTTTAATCGTATCACTTACCGGCAAGTCATTTCACCTTGCTGGGACTCAGTTTCCTCATCTGAAAAACAAGTCTTCTCCAGCTCCAAAAGCCTGCAAGTGGAAGTAGCCTGCTATTTTTATGCACTGCATTTAAAAGGTATTTTGAATAAATAGGCTCCTGAAAAAAAATAGTGCATAGATGTGTCTTGCAACTGGAACTTTAGTACACTCATATACAAAGTTTAAAGATGGCACATATGTTAAAGTAACTTAGCAATAAGTTGTTCTAAAACATGTTGTGGAGGAAAAATATATAAACAATTATAGACAGAATTATAAAGTGCCTGGTGTTTTAAAAGAATGTACGGTGAATACAGCAACCACTGCAGAGTCAGGAAGTCTAGTGGTAACCAACCTATGATTTGCAGTATTTGTAAAAATTTTTTAAACTGTCTAAAATTGCACCATTTTCTTTTTATTTTACTTTTTTAACTACTACATAAACAGTAGTACAAGATGATTCCACAATGCTTTGTCATTATATGTACTCGGAACTTTTAAGTCACTGGTCTAATACAGCCCTTTCATAAAATACAATTCATTTTGGTCTCCTCATTGGCAGTGCCACAGAGTTGAAGATATTGGAATCAATATTATTACATATAAAATCCTGAGTATCTTAATTTTAATGTCTTTTATAACTACCTTGCTCAAATTTATGATTTACATAAATTTAAAGAAACTCTGATAGAAACTTCCATCTTGTTTTCCAGGTTCCCAAGCTAATGGGGCCTTGGCTATATGAAATCTTCCTATTTTAGCCTCTTAAGATTGGATGCACATTTAGAAAAGGCTCTTAGCTCTTACTACCCTGTACACTTTAACAAAATAATGTACAGAAATAACTGTGTTTTCTTAGGTTGTTCAAGAGTTTCTTAATAAAGCCATAAACTCTATGTATAATCTTACCAAAAGTCATTTCCGTGTATGTGTGTGTGTAGACAGTTTCCATCTATTGCCCAGGCTGGAGTGCAGTGGCGCAATCATGACTTATTGCAGCTGCGACCTCCCCAGTCTCAAGCCATCCTCCCACCTCAGCCTCCCAAGTACCTCCCAAGTAGCTGGGAGGTTAAAAAAATTGGTTAATTTTTTTTTTTCTGTATTTTGTAGAGACAGGGTTTCACCATGTTGCTCAGGCTGGTCTTGAACTTTTGGGTTCAGGTGATTGCTCTTATCCCCCAGGCTGGAGTGCAATGGTACAATCTCGGCTGACTGCAACCTCTGCCTCCCAGGTTCAAGCGATTCTCTTGCCTTAGCCTCCTGAGTAGCTGGAATTACAGGCGTCTGCCACCACACCTGGCTAATTATTGTATTTTTAGTGGAGATGTGGTTTCACCATGTTGGCCAGGCTTGTCTTGAACTCCTGACCTCAGGTGATCCGCCCACCTCGGCCTCCCAAAATGCTGGGATTACAGGCGTGAGCCATAGCGCCTGGCCTGTAGGGCCTTCTTTATGATGAGTTCCCAGTGCTGGAAGGGCCAGAACATGGGATGCTACAACATGGCTCAAAGAATGAATGACTGTGCTGGTATTCAAAGATGTGTACATCCTTTTACCCAGGTCAGTTTTAAGGGCAAAGACTATTTTATTATCTTGTGTCATTTATTTCACTATAGTCATGACCATAATGAGCTAAAGATTAAACTATAATTCATGAGTATTGAAAGACTGGGGTTCCCTGTGCCTAGTATCTCACTCAAAAAAATGCTAGATTTATAATATTGACTGCTGTTAGAGGGATCACTGTGAGCAGTCCAATGTTTCATCCTTGGTAACTTTTGTTTTATTTTGAGACTGAGTTTTTCTCTTGTTGCCCAGGCTACAGTGCAGTGGCACAGTCTCGGCTCACTGGAACCTCTGCCTGCCGGGTTCAAGCAATTCTCCTGCCTCAGCCTTCCCAGTAGTTGGGATTACAGACGCCTGCCACGACGCCCGACTAATTTTTGTATTTTTAGAAGAGATGGGGTTTCACCATGTTAGGCTGGTCTCGAACTCCTGACCTCAGGTAATCCATCCGCCTTGGGCTCCCAAAGTGTTGGGATTACAGGCGTGAGCCACGGCGCCCAGCTGGTAACATTTTAAAGTCAATATACATGGCCAGCACGGTGGCTCACGCCTGTAATCCCAGCACTTTGGGAGGCCGAGGTGGGTGGATCACCTGAGGTCAGGAGTTTGAGAATAGCCTAGCAAATCCTGTCTCTACTAAAAATACAAAAATTAGCCAGGCGTCGTGGCACACGCCCATAGTCTCAGCTACTCAGGAGACTGAGGCACAAGAATCACTTGAACCTGGGAGGCCGAGGTTGCAGTAAGCAGAGATTGCACCACTGCACTTCAGCCTGGGCAATGGGGTGAGACTCCATCTCAATCAATCAATCAATAAAGTCAATCACATGATGGAAAATCAGAGTAAAAATTATCCTTGAAAATTATTTCAGTGGGTCTCCCCAGTAATAGTACACAATGGTTGTGTACTACCTCACTATGTCTCAGAGAGCACAACGTAACTTTGCATAATTTCCACCAGAAGTTTGATGGAAACAGAGCTGTTTCCTCCATTCAGCATTGTGTAAAGCTGTCATTTTTAGGGGCCATGTACTAGAAAAAGATACTTTTTCTTTTTCCTAGTAAGTGTATATAATTGAATTAAATGAGCATTTTCTGCAACAGCACTCAACAAAGCATTGTAAAGATAATGAGTTAATTCTACAAATAAAAACTGCAGGCCTGATGGTAGTGACAAACGCTAAAGAGTCTATCAATTCAGAAACTATCATAATACATCCTTGAATGTCAAGTCTCTAGTAACACTGGAAAACTGCCCTCAAATTTCCCAAAGTCGCCTGTCAGCTTTGCAACATCTTTCCTAGAGTATATATGTGTCTTTTATTTCTTTACATAGGAATTGTTTGCCAATAAAGCAATTTTTTCAGAAGTATTTCTCTAAAATAAGAATAAAGTCTAGATTCTGGAAAAATCCTTTCTTATATTTGGCTACAACTTATGTTAAGATTTTATGTTTTAAAATAATAAACAAATCTAGTTAAAAACACTACAAAAATATAGAGTTTCTCCTTGCCTCCCCCCTCACAGACACAAAATCAATTCAAGTCTCAAAAAAAAAAAAATACTCTATGTAATTACCATATGACTCACAATTTTCACTCCTGGGCATTTGTCCCAGGAAAATGAAAGTTTATGTTCACACAGAAACCTCTACACGAATATATATAGCACTTTTATTTGTAATAATCAAACACCAGATATAACCCAGAAGTTCTAATTGATGAGTGATGTGGTACATGCATACCATAGAATATTATTGAACTGAAAAAAAGGGAACAAACTATTGACACATATAAGCTGAATCTCCAGAAAATGATGCTGGGTTTGAGTCAACCCCCAAAAGGTTACACACTTTAATTGCAATTATATAACATTCCTATAAAGACAAATTTATAGAAATGGAGAACAGGCTAGTGGTTGCCAGGGTTAAGGGAGGAATGAGATGGTCTGGAAGTAGGGGTGGCTATAAAAGGGCAGTAATGAGGGATCCTCCTGGTTATAGAAATGCTATCTTGACTGCATCAATGTCAATATCCAGGTTGTGATGCTGTACTATACAGTATATTGCAAGAAGTTACTATTAGGAGAAACTGGGTAGTGTTCAAAGATTTCTGTATGATTTTGTACAACTGCATGTGAACTTATAAATCTGAAAAAATAAAGTTAGATCAAAAATAAAAAAGGAAATCTCTCTAGCCTAATAAATTTACTTTATGACTCTGAGATCTAAGCTTAAGAATTCATCATAGCCCTTGGATTCTTTGTCATCATCAGCCTTTGTGGACCTTCCCAGTTCCTTCCCTAAGCACTCCTTCTCACCAGATGTACCCCTTCACAGTGTCCACACCAAAGAGGCTGGAGACCTGTCTGTACAGAAGAATTCTTCCATCTTCCTGTAGCTGCTACAAAGGCCACAACAAGGTATTTCCCAATGGCAAGGTAATCTGTCATTACTCAATTACCCAGATGCAGGGATTCTGTGAAGGAGGTGGATGTCAGCCTTCTTTACAGAGATGAAACTCTGCCAGTTAGGGCAACTTTTTCTCATATATGAAATGAGCCAATAGATTTGTTTGAGGAAGAGACATTCTATTCCAGAGGGACTACTACAGAGAATTAAAATACACACAGGAGTATCTTTCAAGTCTTTTTCCTCCCATAAATGTAAGAGTCATATTAGAAAATTATTTTAAATCGAGTCTAATAATAACTGATTGTCAAAAGAATGACTATGATGGTAAAAGGAATTTTTTGAACCTTTTTTTTTCAGGCATAAACATTCAATCCAATAAAGACATTTTTAGAAAAAAGACATTTTTAGAAAAAAGTCAACCTATACAATTTATTTTATTTTTCCTATACTTTGGCTAAACAAAATATATTCAGTGATACTGTAAAATACTAAGCATTTTCAGTAAAATTGGCAATCAAGTAGAGCTTAACTTTCTTCTGCATGACAACTGAGGATTTTAATTGGAAAAGTATTATCGTTTATAAACAGGAACATCCAAAACATATTTAAACCACTCGAGCACTTTGATTTTTCCATGTCCTTTGCATCTAGATTGAAACACATCACAGGAAATTTCAAAGACCGATCACTGAATCTAAAATTAAAAAAAAAAAAAATCCATTTAGTTACCATGATCATTGTCACCATCAATCCTTAATATCTTATACTTCACTGGTCACACTTAACTCTGCTATGCTGTTTTATGCTTGGGAGAAGACAAATTACTAATCAATTATGTATACTAACTTAAAATGCTACCTTTAGGAGGCATTTTAATAACTTAGTCATAGGGGTGAAGTGCTTCCTCTAACTGCTTACGTGAAAACACCTTCAATAACACGTTAGCCAGGATGCACTGAACATTTGGGAACAATTAATGCTATAGTCTACATAAACTATCAAATTGCCCCCCAAAAGTGGTGGTGCAATTCTGCAACTGGTTGAGGTCACATGGAAAATAGAATTATATGCTAATTTGTTCCCATATTAAGTTATCATAAAAGGTCAGACTAAACACAGTAAAACGAATTCTGGAAAAAAATTAACTAAGTAGATTGGTATGTACCGTATCAAATCAAACTGTTTATCTTAATAGATACAAATACAAGACAATCTTAAAGCAGGGGCATTTTCTCCTTTTTAAAAACAAATGTTTAGCTAACCCTAGGCAATGACTTACATGATTTAAAAATACTTTATAGGAATAGTTTTTCCCTAAAGGAGAACGGGGCAGGGTACTTTTTTTGCTTTCAAGCAGAGAAAAGCAATGGAAAAGGGCATAATATCCAAAAAGGAAAAATCTCCCCAGAAAACTATTTCCTCTACTTTACATGTTTCTTAAATTTAATTCACATAGTTCTACATATGAACTATAAAATGAACACACAAACACACATGCTTAGTTTAGCTGAAAATTAAAGAGGGGTCAGGAGATGGTGACTATAATACATTTATGATTGTACTCCAAAATAAACTAAACAATAATATAGGTGTTTTTCTTAGCATACATTTGTGTTTATGCTTTATTTTCCATATCTAACTTTATTAAGAAACTATTGAGGAAAAAAATTTGTATCTTTTTTTTTTTTTTTTCCTGGAAAGCGTAAGTAATTCTATGGTTACCATGTTGACTTAAAAAACTGTAAATCAAATTAATGGTTGATGAATTTGGGCTACTAGTTTCACATATGATGATCCCTCATATTTCTATATTTCAAAGGTCCTTTTAAAGAAAAGGGGAAATAATTTGGAGGCGAGATGGAGAAATGAAATATTACAGCATATGAAATCACAGGTCTAGTATTTTATAAAGCATCCAGTTTATTACAGGACACAACTAAGTGACAGAGATCATCTGTCACACCCTTAGGCAAACTCCTGAGAAAAAAAATAAAACAATAATTTTGTGTTCTAGAGACTATCCTTTTTTCCATCAAAAGATATACTTGTATTTTTCATTTTAACATTTCCAGTGGCATCCTACAAGAGAACTAGCACTCACAATGAGTCATCTGAATTTTCTTTAAATCAAAACTCATTTTTAATTTCTAAACAGGTTTTACTATTGATTTAAATAAGATTACTATTAGTTACCATAAAATGAGTTTGGTTTCCATGAAATATCAGTTTGACATCTTGTTCAAATACTTACTTTTCTGCTACATATTACCAGCATTGTTTATCCTATTTTCCTTCCTTATCGAGTTAGATATGGAGATACCTAGGCATAAAGTCTTTAGATACCCTGATGGACTAAAAATAAATTTATTTTTATAAAAAATATAAAATTTATTATTCTTGTTTTGAAGGATTTTATGTATTGGGAAATAAACCCATAAAAAGTTGAGAATTATATTAAAAGGGGGTAAAAGTCTGACAAAAATGAAAACATGCAATGATGCCTAAAAAATCAGGACTGAAGTAAATTAATCTTCATTCCCACTGAAAGCAATCTGATGTCCAGAGACTGAAAATTATTCTACCATAAAATACAGCACATTAAATACCACAATAGCCCATTTGAAATGTCTTAATATAATTATGATATCATCTACAAATGATTGTACATATATTTTAATATTCATTACTTGAGATTCCAATGCAAAATATATTGAAATTGTAAAAATATTAAGTCGGTTAAAGACCGCATCAAATCAGTAACTATTCTATGACTAAAAGTAAGACTGAAAATAAGAAATGAAAAAAAACACTAAAAGCAGGGTCAACATATTTGGATGTTGCTTATCAGAAACAACACTATCATTCCTGATGGTTTGCTTATAAAATTCTATATTCCTACCAGCTAGCTGAAAAGAATGAAAAGCTTCTTATAACCAGCTAAAAAGAAAGACTTTACCATGCCCCTTGAAAAAGCTCATTTTCACATTACTCAGGCTTCATTATGCTAAATCAATATTCGTTTAGTCACTGGGGTTATTGACATATTTTAAAATAAAAGTATACCCTTCAGCTACTGCACTCATTACAGGTAATTTGTCTTGTCAGAGAGCAGGGAATATTATCCTAGTCTTTCAGGGGCTGACAGCCCATGGAAATACCTCCCCATGGTTACAACTGTAAATAATTTTAAGGTAAAATATTGAAAAATCAATGACTGTTTCCTGCAATCTGTCACAAACAAATCAATCATAATCCGTACTGCCAGAGAGTATGATTTGAAGGAGATGGGAGCAGATGTAATTCTTGGCTGGAATCTCTCATTTCAAAATCACTTCACATAATGGTGTCATCATTTAAACACTTAACAGTCAGTGCAACTGCCACTGTAACATCTAGTTGGACAAAACCACGAGGAGGGGGAGGAGAAAATGCCATCATTATTATGTTAACAAACATTTAATTTAAATGGTTGCTGCATTAGTAAATTTCAGCTGAAAACAGTTTTACCTGCCCCCTTTCACAGTCCCAAATTAATCAAGGCTGCTTTTCTATAATCTGATGCTTAGTAAATTAGCTGATTCAAATTTTGCCCTCTGAAGCACATACACCTTTTATTTTAAAAGTCCATTATAGAGAATAAAATTTGGAATTAATATATAAGATATCTGAATTGTAGAACACCCCTCTAATTCTGTTAATATAGCAAAGACAAAACAGTATCATATATGTCAACATCATACTTTTAAAGTAAGTTTAAAGGTCTCAATTGCTCAGATATTAAATTTATATTTTCCTTCTATTAAAAAATATTACATTTCAACTTTGTAATATTGCAACATATTTTAAGATGACCAGCAAGACCTAGTTAATTCAAAAATACCTTTGCATTCCATACACAAGCTATCCCATAACAACTCAAGTATATGATGGGTAAAAGTTGGTGAAGGTCATAATACTGAATTTTTTTGCAAATGTAAACTGCTTTCCAAGTAATCACTTTGATATCACCATTTTTTACTAGACTACATTTTAATCGCTTCCTTAGCTGCTTATAACCTCTACTTAGGCATGAATAAAAAGAATCTGAAATTGTTATATTTCCCCTTCCTGCTGTGTTAACCAAAAATACTATTTGACTTAAAGATTAAAGAGTCTTTTTCCTGAAGGTTTTTGTTTTTAAATGTACACTAGTTCTTTTAATGAAAGAAACTGGTTTTAGCCATGTTTCTAAGCAATTTCCTAATTATATAACTAGACACTATGAAGTCCTTCATTGTTTTATTAATAATATTCCTCCCCAGATATAGTTCAGGGGGCAGATTTTTTTAAGCCAGTCAAATTTAGCGTTGGGGGTTGGGGGAAGGTGGTATGTCAACATTAGTGAAAGGGGCAGATATTTTTGATGCCTAGAAAAGTATATTATTTCCCCTAAAAAGGAAAACAGATATAAATACCATTACAAAATTTCAGCCTGTATAAACATTCCTAGATATAGTAATTGGTCTATTATAAAAAGGTTTTTCTCTGTTTTTAATTTAGCCTGCATATTCAGTGTGGCTACATAGCATCAGAGGATTGAATCTTTTCTCATAGATACAAATTGAACCTTTGCTTCTTAAACACCATTAGGTTTTTGAAAATGAAAAAGTACATGGGTAAATTATCAAAGAAATAATCCACAATAAAAGAGAGCCCTCCATTCCATATGAATCCCTGCAACAGCTGCAAAGCAAGCAGGAAGCCAACCTAGGAAAAGATTACATGAAAAATGGAAAGGCACCTAAGGGTCTGAACTAGGAAAAGACCCCTGTGCAGGAGCTCCTGGCCTCCAGGACACTACAGTGCCCCACGCTGGGCCCAGCTAACTTCTCAGCAGAGCACTGGAACCAGTTGCCAACCACCAAGTCTTCTACTCAGAGTTTGGTCGTGTCTGGCAGTAAATCATCCAGCAGAAAACACATTTCCCCCAAAATGAAGGCAACAAAGAACTGGGAGGCGAATGAGGACGGTTAAGCAACATGCTAAATGCATGCACGTCAACCACAAACTAAAATGACATCTACAAGAACTGTGCAGGACACCTTCGCAGATCTAATTCTCAGAAAGAAGCTATTTTAAGGGTGCTGAGTATGGCTAAATGATATTTCTCAGCTCTACCAATGCAGTCCATAGCACTAGAAGAGGCAGGCTCAAAAACTCAGCAGAGGAAAATAAAATTGTTTCCATATACCAAATTTAAAGAAATTGCTGTCTACTGCACAAAGTTCTTACATGTAATAAAGGTTCAGGATTACAGAGGAAAGTATTCTTTTAAAAGAGATAACATTACCTCCTTATCTTCAGAATCTCCTCCTTCCAATAGCCAGTACAGTAGCTCCATTATGAATTGTAGACTCTTAAAGAGAAAAACAGGAATAGTTAGCTTCATCTTTTGCACCACTTCCTTCCTTCATGGAATTACAATTTAATTACCAATACTCCAATTGATTTTATTCCTAGATGATACATTTCTCAAAAAGCATGCTCTTTAGCCATTTCCACTAGAGAACGTTTAATACAACCTTCTCAATTAATCAACCAAAACCCATTACTGCTGAAAGGACATGTTTTCTTCATATTTTCAAGAGTGGGAACCCCCTACATCTATTTTACATAGAAAGAATATAAGAATTTTAATACATTTGAATACCTTTAATATATATGAAATATGAATCTTAATAAATATGGCCGATAACAGATATAAAACTCAACCAATCTGCGTATGTGTTTAGATTTTCCCTACATTTACCCTTAGGAGGAAAAAAAAAATCACTAAATCCTCTTATGTTTTAAATTCAACAATTTTATACATGGTCTAAAACAAAGTAAAACAAAAAACTAAGCTTAAAGGCAAACAAAAAGGAATCAGATTGCTCACCGCCTAACACTTTCTTTATATTTGTGTTGTGTTTTCCAACTCACTGTAATGCTTTAGCTCTCAGTCATACATGAAACCCAATTTCCATTAGCAATCAGTAACAGGAAAACACAAGGATGTTATTTTAAAATTATTATATATCACTTCATATTAGTTAAAAATCACTGTAATGCCTCGGAAAGTATTCAGAGAAACATTTATTTTATTGGAGGCTATATTAACTACTGCCTTCTGTAAAATTAACTTTTTATTTTTTCAATTATAAGAAGCCATTTATTTTTACTTAATAAAGTGTTCTGAGTCAATAAATTCAGTTCCTAGATCTGACCACTAGACAAATATTCTGCAAAACAATTCTTTCTCATAGCTTTTCTTATCTGCCTATATTCAGCAGTCTCTATTTGATGAGAAATGACAAGTTTTACATACCTGTGTGTACTCTGTCACTAAAAAAGTTTGGTACCCCTGACTGGAACTGATATTCCCACTAAATTTGTTCTTAAAGGAACTAGGTAATTGAAATGATTAAAAACTCTAATTAGGCATAAACAGGTTATTTCTCTTAAATAATAATTCTATTTGTATAAAATATCACAACCTTCACTTTGATTTTTATGAAAAGCACTGAGTTTATAAATTTTACTGTCCAATTATACCATTAAAAATAAATTATTCAAAGTAATTCCATGATAAATAGTAAGTAAAAATAAATTATTCAGTTTTATTTCATGAATCTAAAATTTTTCTATTTACGGTACTCTTGTTTAATGAATTAATAAAAATTTTTAATGATCAAAGCCTCAAGTAACTGACATTCTCTACATTTTGTACTTAGCCTCTATTATCAATACAAATACTTTGGTAAAACCAACATTGATGCTATTTTGGATTGACTCCACGTACAAGCAAACTGTGTGCAGACACTCACTTGCAGACGAGCCTTGGGATGTGCAAGGACAAATTTCAGCCAACATTTGGAGGAACCCCTTAGTTCAGAAGTGAACTTAGCTGACAACATCCAAATGTATTACGGAAGCATCACACTTATCACCTGCACAGAAAATGGAAATGATTCTGTTTAAGGAAACACAGAAAACTAAGTAATACTTTTGGGATATTAGATTCAAATATCCAATTTTCTCCAAGGTATCACTCCATATTATGGCAAATAAACAAATAAAAGCTGTATCAAGGTGTAGAATATCATTAGCCTGAGAAAAGACTAGAAAAACGGATTACGGAAATGACAACTGCAGGAGAAAATTACATTCTCTTCTCCCGAACAAATGTTAAGTGCATGCTTACTAATAAAGACTTAAACTCAAAGTACATTAGAATATACTGGTTTTCAATTTTGAAGCATCTAAGTTAATTTGCTAAGCTAAATTGGTGTTTAGGTATACTACAGCTATAAAAACACTGCAGATTTATGCAGAAATAAGTCTTCAGCATCACACTTCGGAGTAGTGCTATGAAAGCAAACCAGTCATTATTGAAAAAGGAAAAAAGAATTCCTAGATTTGACATGTTCTTAGAGTTGCACCAGCTGCTATTCTATTAAGAAAAATTATTCCCTATAAACAGCTAACAAATATACCAAAAAGATGTTAAAATACAGGAGTCAACACAAAAGAGATATTGAAGAGAAATACACAAAGATAATGAGATACTACCACTCAAAACAGGCTGTACTATCCCAAAGTTAAAACATTATTCCAAAGTATGATGCTATGTTCATAATCTATTGTGAAGAGCATATTTAATTCACTCAGGATTACATGATTTAATTTACTTTCCTGTTATCAACTAAAGAACATTTTTTCCTAAGATTTCTAGAATGTACACATATAGTAATAATTATTGAGTTATTCGTTAAAATGGACAATTAGTTCATATTCCTATTTCATCTCTTTTAATGCAATATATCAAATTTGAAAATAACACATGGATAACACCATAAGAATGCTCATCATAGCTGCCAGAGGGGAAAAAATTTTTTGATTGGGGGTGCTATGGGAGATAAATAAAGCAATTATCTCAAAATTAATGGTCTTGTTTTAGTTTTAGCAAACAAATCTACATAAGTCTTTCTTTTAGTTTACTATGTAATTCTAACCAGCTAATTATCCTTGGAGTCAAGAATGAGCTGTGACTACACCTGGCTTTTCCGATCATATGCCTATGGTCTCCTCCACTTTCATTTCCTCTTTCTACAGTGAGTTTTAATATTAAAGAAAAACATACACACTTCTTACATACACACTGATAGCCAGCTTCCAGGAAATCATGAGCTACAAAGAGAGGGGAAAATCTTAATGCAATACTTATGTTAAAAGGTATTAGGTGCTGGGTAAGCCAAGGGTAATATAATCAACAGCATCCATCTTGCCAGTGTTTTTGCATTCCAAGATTTGGAGTGAATAACAGTAATATTGTTTTAGTGGTCACCCAGGTTATGACTCAGATCCTTAAACGAGTAAGAGACTAAATGCACTATCTTCACTTACTCATCAATTCAAATGCACAGAACAATATTTTGGAAGAAATAAAACAGTTTTCTTCTATTTTTAGAAATAAAAACAAGGCATTCCATAAACATTGTAGCTAAGTACTTGATATGAAAAAGAAATTGTTTCAGATCATTAAGGCACCCCAGGAGACTGCTTCTTTTCCAAAAAAACGAAATGGCACAAATTTCTCATATATTTACCTCTTATTACATTCCTGCTCCTGCACATTAAGCATGCCTTCCTCTACAGATTTATTCTGAACACTAATAAAGTGTTTGCTTAATAAAATACTGCTCTATTTTATGCTTTTCTTTCAAAATTAGAAACCATTATTCCACAAAGATAGAGCACAAAGAAACCGACACAGGCATTACCAAAGAGCCACAAGTAGTATTAGTCCATGCCAGAACACTTAACATTAAACTATCATTTCTCTCTAAAACTTCTGTTGCCAAAGTGCTCACAAAATCTGGAAGCTCAAAGACAGGTTTCAAGTGCAATTAAATTCTCCAAAAGCAAAACTGTACAAAAATATGCCGCCCTTCTTATGTCACCATTTATAGACAACATTTTCTCAGGATCTTAATTAAGATAACGATGCACACCTGTGTCAACATTCTCTGGCAAGACAGCCTTATCAATCATAATCCTTTAAGTACACTCCAAAACAGCAAAGCGATATGACAGAAGCAATCTGTTGCCTTTCCTAGTGTTGGTGTTGTGTCTCTCCCACAAGAATGATGAGATCTTTAAAATACAGCAGACCTACTTTTATGAGTCTTTAAAGTTTTAACTGTAAATAGCTATTACACTAAATAAACAGGAATAACCTCTTTTGCACTTGACTGAAACAATGACAACTGTACAGCCAAAACTTGAAGAACAAGCTCTAGGGCCATGTCTTGGCAATACAACTGCGAATCCTACTTTAAAGCTTTAAATTTTAAGAGTTATGCGAAACTGGATCCGTGCAGACATGACAAACCAATAAACCTTTAGGAAGTTTTAAAATGAGAATATTTAATAGTCCTACGTTAAAAACAACCCGAGCAAACTTATCCCTAGTGTAAGTTTAAATGTTTGGAAAGATACAAATGCAACAGAAAGCAAGGGGAGAAAAAGTCTTCTTGGTAACCTGGGATGGGAGGGATACAGATCCCACCTCTGCTGGAAGAGAAAGCTTCAGAGTCAAGGCACCAATTAAACTACCGCTACCAAGTATGCAGCTTTCCAAACGGAAAAGCCGATAAATAGGAAGTAAGAAGGAGGGAACAGCGAAACAAATGGTCTCGACTATCCAGACAAAAAGTTAAAAGCTCGTGTTTACCAGCAAAAAAAATGAACGCTTTCATATAAAAACGGAGAAAACCCGCCAGACGCTACCTGCATGCAGTCTGCCTGCTAATCATGATCCGCCCTTCCCTTTCTCATATTAAGACAATTCTATCTCAGACGCCGGGTGGCCGTGGCCAGCTGAGCAGCAGAGCCATCAATGTGCAAATAAAGCAGAAAATAGAGACATCCTTAAGAAATGAGTCTTAAATTTGACATAGAGCGGAGGTGACAACCACGGCAACAGAACCATACATTCTAAATGCCTCAATATCTTGCAGGAGTCTCTCCAGTCCTTGACACCAAAAATAAGACAGTACAAGAAAATGGGGTTAAAAAAATGAAAAAACCAACTAACAAACAAGCCACGGGGCGGGGATGGGGGGAGAAAGAGCGGGACGGCCGGAGTGGCAGGATGATGTAATGAGGATGTCTGTGTCACAGACTCGGGTTCTCGGTGGCACAAACCTCCAGGGCTCTACTCCGGAAAGCCGCGTCCCGGACGAGAGCCGCGGCGACTTAGGGGCCACGCGTGGACTGAGGGGCCACGCCCACGCGCGCCCCCCGCGGAACGCCGACACCCAGAGAGGTTCGTTCGGCGCCTACGCGGCCCGAGGCCCAGGCCCTTGCCCACGGGACGTCTGGTCGCGCGCGGGGCACCGCCGCGTCCGTCCGGTCCACCAGGGGACGCGGCTCGAGGGGCGGACTGCACGGCCAGGGGGCCTGGCCGGGGCGGGGGCTCACCTCTCCTCCGCCGCGCGGGCGCGCGGGCCGCGGACGCTCCCTCGTGGCTGGCGCGAGCCCCCGGCGGGCGGCGCGCGCGGGCCGTTACCGACCGTTAGCGCCAGGGGCTGCCGCTGCGGCGGGCGGAGCCGGGGGCGGGCGCTGAGGGGCCGTGGGGCCGCAAGAGGCGGGAGCGAGGGGAGCAGGGCGGGGACGTTGCTCCCGGGAGCTCCCGGCTAAGACTCAGGCCCACCGCGAGCCCGGGAAGAGGCCGCCGGCGAGGCCACCACTGGTCGGCTCCGCGCTGCCCCAGGCTCGGGCCGCCCGGGGCGTTCCGCCTCGCTTAGGCATTGGCCGGCTGGAAGCCACCTCGGCCCAGCTGTCCCCGCTGCCGCTGCCGCCAGCTTCCCGTCTCCATGACAATAGCGCGATCGAGGCCCCGCCTCACCCCGCCCCTTTGGCGCCGAGACTAGGAGGAAAGCGGGCTTACGTCACCAGGGGGCGGAGCCCAGAGAGGCCAGGGCCCAATCATAGGTGAAGGAGGTGTCAGGCACTGGGCTGGGCGGACCCAGGGGTTCTCGGAGAATGTAGTCTGAACCGGTCAGTCCTCTTGGTGGGCGGTGTCTGGGGGAGGGGAGCGGACGGAGGGGAGGAGCCAAGGCGCGTGCACGAGGGCGCACTGCCGAGCGGGTGCCGGTGCGGCGGGTGGGTTAGTGTGAGCTCGCGAAATAAAGTACGTCTCGCCCGTCAAAGTCAATGCGAGAAACTTTGTATATAGTTATGCTTGGGCTTGCGTGTGGCCCCATTATGCGAAGTTTCCGAAATCCCGAGCTTCCGCGGCGTGCCCAAACCTGTGCCATCCTCTGTCCTGGTTCACCAGCGCCCCTGTCTGTCCCAGAGTTCGAGTGCTTCCGTGGCTTGTGGCGGCGGGAGGTGGAGAGGAGAGGAGAGGGTCTGTTTTGTATTCTAACTGTGTGGCCGTCGTGGGCAAGGGCTCTGCCTCTGACTCAGTTGTGTGTGTTTGCCTCGCCAGCGCCTCGCTGAACAAACAGTGGTTGGGTTGGGCACTGCTCTGCCCAGTGTTTGCAGTGGAGCGTGGGCGGGTGCGAGAGTGCGTGCGAAGGGGAAGGCGACTTAGTTGAACAAAAGGGAAGGGGACCTGCTCCCTCCACCACCACCGACTTGGCGGTGCGAGCTGCGTGCGATTGGAAAGCCGGGAGAAAGAGGCGGAGAGGCGTGGGAGTGGAGCTGGGGACGGTCCCGAGACCTCCTCGGGTGTAGCTGATTCTCTGGCAGTTCTTGCCCACCACCCATACTCTAGAAAAAGGCTACCCCGGTAATTCCAGGAACCAGTGTCTTTTTCCCTCGCCGTCCGGCGGCGTGTCGGTAGAAGGAAGGCTAGCCGGAGACGTGCAGACGTCTGAGGCCTGTCTCTCGCCCACCTGCTGCTGCCGGCGCAGAGGGGCAGTCATCCCGGACTTCCTGCGCCCTGGGCGCGGGCCATCCATCGGCTCTCCCAGAGACTTTCATTCGGGATCTCCAGCTGGCTCTCGGCCTCCCTGGCTTGGGGAAGACGCCAGAGAGCGGTGGGCAACGAACGGCCTCGGAGCCCAGCCTGCCGGAGAACAAGAAATCCGCTAAGTCCGCAATCTACTGTGGCTAGGAGAGCGCAGAGCGTTCGCCGACGCACAGTCCGCGGCCTTGTTCCCTTTGTGCTTCGGGGCGGCGGGACCCGCTGCAGGGCCGGCCGTGCGGCGGGACTGCCACTCCGCCCCAAGTTAGCAGAAGAGGAAAGTTGGAAGAGATCGGCGCTCCTGGGATGTGATTGTCATCCTGGGGCCGGCGCTCGAGAGTCTGAGAGAAAGCGAGAGAGAGGGAGAGACCGGGGAGGGGAAAAGGGGAGGCAAAGAGGAGGGGTGAGAGGGGGGCCGCGGAGGGGAGGCGGGCGCTAGGGAGGGGCGAGAGGAACGCCAGCGAGCGGGAGAGGGAGCCGGGGAGGAAGAGGGAGAGGGCGAGGCGCGCCTGGCGGCCGGGTTGGCTGCGGCCGCCCAGAAGCTCCTGCCAGTCCTCCCACCGACTACACCCCGGGAAGGAGGAGCTTCGGGCGCGCACAAGGCGTCAGAATCCTCAATTTCCAACTTAGCATCTTGGCAGGACCTTTGCAAAGCCAAAAGCAGAGCCCCCCGGTGCAAAGAGCGAGGGGAAAAAAGAGAAAGCAGCAAGGGAGGGGAGGGGAAAAAAGCCCAGCTGGGGCGAGCGAGGCGCGCAGAGGAGCGGGCGCGGCGGTCGCAGCCGGAGGCGCGCGGGAAGCCAACCAGGAGGCGCCGCGGGCCGGAGCCCCGGAGCCGGGGCCAGAAGAGCGGCGGCCCAGGGCAGCCAGAGGCCAGGTGCCCGCCCGCTCGCCCTCGCAGGGCGCCGCCCGGCTCGTTGGCGGCCGCGGCGCGGCGCGCCCCATGCCCGTGTGTGGCCATGTCCTATCCGCAGGGCTACTTGTACCAGCCGTCCGCCTCGCTGGCGCTCTACTCGTGCCCGGCGTACAGCACCAGCGTCATTTCGGGGCCCCGCACGGATGAGCTCGGCCGCTCTTCTTCGGGCTCCGCGTTCTCGCCCTACGCTGGCTCGACTGCCTTCACGGCGCCCTCGCCGGGCTACAACTCGCACCTCCAGTACGGCGCCGACCCCGCGGCCGCAGCCGCCGCTGCCTTCTCCTCGTACGTGGTAAGTGAGCGGGATCCGCGGCTGGCGAGGGGCAGCAGGGGCCTGGCGGGAGGACGGGGGCGGAGGGGGACACGGGCCTAGGCGCCAACACCGACCTCCCCCGCCAAGCTTCGCGACCCCTTCAAACTTGGGCGATTGTCTCCCCCGGCTTCGCCCAGGCCTCGGACTCAAGAGTTGCTCAGAAAAGAGAGCCGCGTCTTGCTCGGATCGCTGAGCTTGCGGGAAGGGGTTCTGTGGGGAGAGGTAGCTGCAATTAAAGAGCAGCATTTGGTGTAAACGTAAGCTCCGGGCTGCCCTGCAAATTTTATATTTTTGGTTTTGCCATTTTGGAAAAGTAGTTCAAAAGAAATAGACACGAAATTTGAGCAGAAGCGTGCTAAGTCAATGTAAATGTGTTTGGCCTAGCCTTTAATTAGTCCTCCAAAATGTTGCAAATCCGTAATCCTATCTTCGCAATCCGATTTGCGGGTATTAAATTTCAGAAAAGTCGGTCGAGCTGCGGTGCATCCGGGATTTTTCGGCCGGGTTGTAACTTCGGTCTGGGGTAGTATTTTGGAGGGTGGGAGTGCCTGGGCATGGCTCAGCTTTTTGTTTGCATTTGTTAGCGTGTTGGAAAAAAAAAAAAAGAGCAAGAGCCTTTACTTCCCTTGTTTTCCCCCCTTGCGCCCAACGTGCGGCCGCTCCCGCGCGGACCGCGGAGTCGCCTCAGTTGCCCAGGCCTCTATCTGGATGGAGGCCGGGCTGCCCTGGCCAGATCTGCTCACGGGGTACGGACGTGCCGGGGCAGATGGGGGCCTATGGGAGGCACCGAGGCCGGGACAGCTTCAGGGGCCCCAGAAGGACCTGACCCAGGAATTAAGGTCCCCGCTGCCTTCTGAGGAGGGGGAGGAGTTGCTCCTAGGTCTGAACCCCGCCAGCCTTGCCCCAGAGGAAGCTGGAGTGCGGGCCTCGTCCACCCACAGACCCCGGGGAGCGCAGGGAAAAGGGTGCTTCGGTCGTTCCGATGGCAGTGGAGACCAAGGCCCACACTCACCTCTCTGCGTCTCCACCGCAGGGCTCTCCCTACGACCACACACCCGGTATGGCGGGCTCCTTGGGGTACCATCCCTACGCGGCGCCCCTGGGCTCGTACCCTTACGGGGATCCAGCGTACCGGAAGAACGCCACAAGGGACGCCACGGCTACGCTCAAGGCCTGGCTCAACGAGCATCGCAAGAACCCCTACCCCACCAAGGGCGAGAAGATCATGCTGGCCATCATCACCAAGATGACCCTCACCCAGGTGTCCACCTGGTTCGCCAACGCGCGCCGGCGCCTCAAGAAAGAGAACAAAATGACGTGGACGCCGCGGAACCGCAGCGAGGACGAAGAAGAGGAGGAGAACATTGACCTGGAGAAGAACGACGAGGACGAGCCCCAGAAGCCCGAGGACAAGGGCGACCCCGAAGGCCCCGAAGCAGGTTGGTGGACACGGGAACGGGCGTGTTGGGCGGGAGTAAAAAGGAAAAGAGAGACCTAGAGGGGGCGCGCACGGGGCCTGGAGGTTGGGAGCAGGGGTCTCTACCTTTGCGGGCGGGAACCGAGTCCCGCCGCGCGGCCACTGCGCCTCTGACAGCCTGGGTTTCACCCGCAGGAGGAGCTGAGCAGAAGGCGGCTTCGGGCTGCGAACGGCTTCAGGGACCACCCACCCCTGCCAGCAAGGAGACCGAGGGCAGCCTCAGCGACTCGGATTTTAAGGAGCCGCCCTCGGAGGGCCGCCTCGACGCGTTGCAGGGCGCCCCCCGCACCGGCGGGCCCTCCCCGGCTGGGCCAGCGGCGGCGCGGCTGGCGGAGGACCCGGCCCCTCACTACCCCGCGGGCGCGCCGGCGCCGGGCCCGCATCCAGCCGCGGGAGAGCTGCCCCCGGGTCCCGGCGGGCCCTCGGTTATCCATTCGCCGCCTCCGCCGCCGCCTCCGGCGGTGCTCGCCAAGCCCAAATTGTGGTCTCTGGCAGAGATCGCCACATCCTCGGACAAGGTCAAGGACGGGGGTGGCGGGAGCGAGGGCTCTCCATGCCCACCGTGTCCCGGGCCCATAGCTGGGCAAGCCCTAGGAGGCAGCCGTGCGTCGCCGACCCCGGCGCCATCGCGCTCGCCCTCGGCGCAGTGTCCTTTTCCAGGCGGGACGGTGCTGTCCCGGCCTCTCTACTACACCGCGCCCTTCTATCCCGGCTACACGAACTATGGCTCCTTCGGACACCTTCATGGCCACCCAGGGCCCGGGCCAGGGCCCACAACCGGTCCGGGGTCTCATTTCAATGGATTAAACCAGACCGTGTTGAACCGAGCGGACGCTTTGGCTAAAGACCCGAAAATGTTGCGGAGCCAGTCTCAGCTAGACCTGTGCAAAGACTCTCCCTATGAATTGAAGAAAGGTATGTCCGACATTTAACGCGGGCTGCGTCGGTCCCGGACTTTTCTAATTTATTAAAAACATGGCCTTGGCAGTTATTTTTCCATCACTGAGAAAGAGAGAGAAAAAAAATAAACTACCCCTCCTATTCAAAAGTTTATAGTTTATGGAGATGGATGGCATAAAAATGTAAACATCTCCACACACACACACAAAAGTCTTAACCAACCGAAAAGAAAAATTAAAAAAGGATTTGTATTAAATCTTATTCTGTATATTTAATGTAGCATTTTTGTATTTAAATTGATAATTCATTATCTTTGAAGTAAATTATGAAATCAAGACACCTGTACAGGCATTTAATGTTTTTTTTTGTAATATAAATATATACATTTGTGTTTCCCCAAAACTGTTTCATAGTTTAAAAATACAAGTTTAATTTAATTTTTTACACCTATTGATTCTGCTGGGTATGAGCTAAAGTATTATTACAGAAAGGAAACAGGTTATACTCTTAGATTTAAAAAGTGAAAGAAACTGCAGGCGCCTTTGTAAAATGCAAAATATTTAATTAAAAGAGATTTTAACATAATGAGAGCCACTCATTACTTTTTAGAAGCCTCAATAAACTGTCCATTGCCTTGGTCAAAAGGTGCAAACTGCAACTTTTTTCAAAGTGGGGATTGAAAGGTTCCACAGACCTTCAAGTGTGCCAGGGGAAAAACATAATTAGGTTGCAAGCCCGGGGGAACCTGGCCCTGCCCAGAAAGCAGATCTGGATCACTGATGCGGGCTGTTTGAGAGAGACTGGACCCTGGAGGAAGGAGAAGAGAGACCCAAGTGTGTGCCCAGAAGGGAGAAAAGATGGCAAAGCCAGTTAGGGACACGCACCACCCGAGCGCCATCGCTTAACCTAATTACTTCCAATCAGTGTCGTGTTTTATGCAAAGTAATCAGCTGGTGAACTTTGCTAATGAGTTCGATTTTATGCCGGATTTAGCCCTTATTACTATTTCAAGGGTGCTTCGGGCTAACGGGGGGGGGGAGTATTCAAGGATGCCAAGAGGAAGGCTTTCCCAAGTCACCGTCTTCTTCTCTGCCCCTTCAAATTTGGGCATTGATCTCTTTGGATTTGATTAAATTATGAACGTTCCATCCCAGACGGTACGGGTGGCGGGCGGCGCAGGAGTGTCCGCTCAGCTACGGGGCTGGGGTCGAGCGGGACGGGCGAGGGGACGGTTTCCCCCTTTCACAGGTAGGTGTCACACTTGTCCTGAATTTCAAGCCTGCACTTTGCAGAGTCGGAGATTGCAGAGTGGGCGGAGGGGGAGGAGGGAGCGCCACAGCCACTTGGGGGAAGCGAGGGGAGCCCCTGAAAGGATCCCTCCCCCTCACAACGGGCCTCTTTTTGGACAAGTGGCCTTCAGAAGTTCGAGGCTATTTGCCTAGATAACGAGGCCGTTGTGGACTCCATCAGGCTTGTCGTCGCTTTAGCACTTTTCCCAGCTTAGATGCAAGAGTCCGAGCAGCTACAAAAATATTTTTGGGGTTTTATTTTCTCGTTTTAATCCCGCATACTTCATCTCAAAATGAAAAGTCAGGATGCATCTGAATCCCTAATGAGGAAGAATCAACGCCCTGCGCCGGAGGCCGGCCAACGATGTGGGTTCGGGCTTGGCTGCGGTGCTGACGGCTCCATTTTGCAGCCGAGATCTGGAGCCCGGACGCGTTTTACTTCGTGGGAAATTTTCAGTGGTTGGGGGAGGGAGTGGGGGTGGGTGTTATAGCAAAAACATACCCCAGCGAGGGGAATTAATTTGCTCTATTAAACCCAAGCCTGAGTGTAGAGAGGGAATGTGTTTGCACATAACACCGGCTTAATTAGGCTAAATCAAAATGCACATATTTGCATTTCTGCTGAAGATGACTTTAACCTTAACTCAGTATTTTAAACCCACACCGAAGTTTCACTGGAGTTGCTTTTGCTATTTCTTTTTTTTTTAACCTGCCACGGGGCTCCTTTAAGCTTATTCGAATTTAAACAAGTTTGAAAGCTGCATTGTCCAGATGTTTTAGCAAACAGCGGTGGACTTCAGGGTTTAAATTAGTGAGAAAATTCACGCAGGGAAAATGGTTTCAAAGCTGGAAGTGTGAATGATTAAATATGCATGAGACGATCGTATTTTATTTTGTCCCTTTAATTATAAATGATTTTTTTAAACAATTGAATTCCAGAGATGACTTGCCCTCGCTCTTTCTCCCCCCACCCCGCGCCTCATCCCCCTCTACTCTCCCCTCCCTCCCCCACAGCCTGGTTCACAATCAGCTTTCCCCCCTGTTGAATATGCAGCCCCAGGAGTCACCTTTTCTAAAAAAGTCAGAAGAATAGGCCAGTCCCCTTCTCTTAAGGGAGACTTTAAGGACATCAACTCGGCGGGGTTTTGGAAGCATTGGCCCTAAACCCTGCCCAACGATTTTAAAAAGAAAATTACAGGCCTTCCAGTGTTCCCGGGAATATGCAAATGGCAGGGCGCAGGCCTCCCAAATCAGACCGCGAAGGCTCGGGGCTGGGAGCCGAAAGCCCGCCGAGCTGCCTGGGAACGGGAACCGCGCACCCGGGAGCGCCAGGCGTTTCTCTTCATCCAGGGGCTGCGCGGGGAGCCTCCCGGCTGAGGAGCTAAACCGCTGGGGGCTCGGCGGCTGCTGCCTGAGTCGCTGACCCCTGCCCGCATCCTCCCGCCCTGGGCCTCCGCAGGGTCTGCGGTTTTCTATGCGCACTTGGTCTTCAGTACTAGCACCCAACTACGTCTGGGTTTTTCTTCTTTACAGAGCTGGGTTTCGGTGGTCACCAGCTTTTCTGGTGTTTAGCGACTTTGAGCTTGGAGGTGGCCTACCAGGCAAATGGGGGGTTCAGGGCATTTAGGAAATGTCTTCCTCGCTTAACCCCAGAAGTGGTTGCGTGTCTGTAGGATCCCAAGTTCCTCCCTGAGCCTCTCCTTTGCGTCTCGGGCCCTCCAGCAGGCGAAGCCTCTTAGACGCTCTGGGGAAAATTTCCAGCGTGTACGGGGTTCAGGGTTTGTTATCAGGCATGGAATGGGGCGCAGACGTTGCGCGAGGCAGAGCCTAAGGTCCCGAGGTGCTGAGACTGTGCTGGTGTTTGCCACCTGCGTCTGGCTAGACAGTTTCTGGGCCTCAAGAAACGCCTACCTTGGCATTTAGGGACCAGAAGCCGCTGGATGTCTAGCAACAGGGGTCACGGGATCACTGCATGGGGTCTCTGTAAGCAGTCCCCTGAGGCAGTGCAAAAACGGGAACCTGCTCTGTGCCGGGCCGAATCAGTTCATGGAATTTGGGAGTCAGGAGAGATTCCTTTCTTCTTCCCGCTCCTACACTCCGGGTACCAAGGCCCGAAATGCTGTTCCCCCAACCCGGGTGCGGGGTCTGCAGCAAGGCCTCCTGGTTTGCAAACCCCTCCAGGCCGCTTATTCCGGGTGCCATGCGCAGCCCTTGGGACCTAGAAGATTGAGGGGGAGGGAGGGTCGCGCGTAAGGTTTTGGAACCGGCGGTGCCTCCTAGTCCACCTGTCCCGCACAGTTAGCTGCCGACTCGGACCGAAGCGCGGAACAGCGCAATGCAAACCGCCCAAAGTGAAAGGAATGTAATTGCGCTCCCATGACTGAGCCAGACGCGGATGCAGTTTAGGAAGGGCGCCGCCTACCGGTCCCCGGGAACCATGCGATTCGCAGGGAGGGGGACGAGAGGAGACCCCAGCTATCCCCGCACCCAACGTGGGGCCTTAGCTTTGAACTCTGGCCCGGAGAAACTTAAACTGCTTCTCCACCCCAACGCGCCACAGCCCTGGACCTAAGACCCAGTTAGCATTCGGGATTTGGGGAGCAGGGCCCATGACTAGAACAGTGTTAACCCTACCGGTTCCCCCGCCAGCTTCAGCACATTTCAAAAAAACAGGCGTAGGCAATTGAGAAATATGCTACCGGCTGAAATAGCCTGCGGGTGGGGGCTGCAACCCTGAGCGCCCGGCAGCTCCCGCCCTGCATCAGGTGTACTCTCTTCCACTCCTGCGGGCCCTTACACGTTCAAACTGTGGACCCCGCGCAGTTTTAATTTGCGGTTTGGAAAATGGGGGTGCTACCGTGCAACCGCGCCCCAAAGACCGTTTTGGTCTTTAGAGTTTTTGGCCTGTGGGTGAACATCTGTAGAAAAAGGAAAAACAAAACAAAAGTACCCTGCCATTGCGTCGAACCCTCCTATTTCGAAAAGAACTTTCATGAGGTCAGCGTGGCAAGGCCTGCGGTGCTCACCTCGGCTTCGCCCTATCCCTCCAGAAGCCCTCATAGGTTGTGTTCACTGTTCTCCCTCAGGTGCAGGGTTGTTGGGGAAAGCCGGGCGCGCCCTCAGGCTGGATCTTTGTTTCCCTCGTCGCCCGGCCATCGAACAGGAGGGAAACCGGGCCCGACTGGGACCTTGGCGCCCGCCTTCCCCTTAAACTGGCTAAAACTTCAGGACTGTCCCTAGACCCACCCCGCGGGTCTTCCTTTGTGTCCAGCGCAGAGCGGATCTCCTTTTCGTTTTCACGATTACTGCGACTTGGGCCCCGGGCACTAGTCGAGCCCAGGTTGTGGCCTAACAGCAGATCGCCTCGGGGGCTTGGCTGCAGCTCTGGCCCCACCTCCAGCGCTGGGCGGCCTCTCGGGGCCAGTGGGGGTCTCTGGCCTCTTGTCAGCCGCGGGCCCCAGCCCTGGGTCCCCAAGGCCGCTCGCCGGGCAGCGTTCGTTTCCGGCACCGGGACGAGCCCAGCGCGCCCAGACACCACTTTCCCAGTGAAATCTGCTTTTATTTGCTCCAAGCAAACCCCGGGCTCTCAGCGCTCCCGCCTGATGGATGCAAATGTAAATGTGCACTTATTTAATTGGATCAGGCCCCAAGATAAAAGAGATAAACGGCTCCCCGTTTGCTAACTTATTTTCCGAGGCATGCAGCGCCGCGTGGAGGGGAAGCTAATGAAGGAGCAGCGCAGCGCTTGGCACTCGAGCTCTCCGAAGCGGTGGCACGCGGGCCGGCCGGCTCCGCGTGGGCTGCAACTCCTTGTCGACCTGCTTTGCACTGGCCCTGCCCGCTAGATAGGGTCCCCGCAGGACCTTCTGTGCGCCAGGCTGGGAAAGTGAGAAGGCGTGATGTTGGCATCGCGCTTGCAAATACCCCACCCTCGCCACAACTTTCTCTTTTCTCCACCTCGGTTTGTCCCCCTCTCCTTTCTTACCCAAGTCCCCATGCTTGGGTCGTACTGGCTGGGCCCATTCCATAGAAAATCCTTCCTATCTTCTTTCCCAGGCATCTTCTTCATTCCCCGGGCGTCGTCTTCCACCCCAATTGGAGGTTTCAGAAAAAGACGCGAGGGCCATGAAAAAGACCAGGTGCGACCCTCCAGCCTCCAGGGTCCTGCGGAGCCGCCCTTGAGAAGGAAGGACCCCCTTCTCTGTTCCCACAAGGCCCTTTTTTGGAGCATGAGATTTCTTTCAGAATCAGCTGGAAGACATGGATTAACCCCTTTTCTCCCAAATAATGTAGGAACACAATACACAGAGCACTTAAGTCTTTGCAAGGGGTCGCGGAACCCCGAAAACCAGACATTAGGAGAAAGGGGTGCCTGGCTCTTGCCTCCCTGGGGCGGGAGTTCGAACCTCAAGGACAGCGCATCCTCCTTCCCAACAAGTTTGTTTTCCAATTTGGGGTCTTCGTTTTTCGTTCCTGCAGTTTCTTTCATGTTCAGAAGGGCTGCGAGGAGGTCGGGATGGGCTTGGGAGAGAGACCTGATGAGACAACCTGCCGAGAATGGGTGCACAGCAGTCGGTGGTGAGGGGCGCCCTAGGCTGAGACACTGTGGGCGGGAGGGCTGGACTGGCGAGGTTGCGAAGGGCTGGGTGGGAGGGAGGCCCGGTCTGGCAGGGCGTCCCGGCCACGCCCCGTCCCCAACGCGCTGATGGATCGGCTTGTCAGGAGAGCTCTGTGCGCGGAGCCCATCAGAAAGCACTTACCTCGCTAAACTGAAATTACTGTCTTTTCAGGGGCTAATTTGTGTAACTCCCATGGAGGGGCTTGGAGGGGTTTGATGAGGCATAAAATGATGATTAATGAATTTATTGGCCGCTGCTCATCAAACAAGGACTGGAGAGTTCGCGTCTGCACTGGCGGCCTGGAGGCGGCGCTCAATACAACTGGGGTTCAGCCTCCAGGGGCTCAGCGCCTGCTCAGGTTTCCCCAAGTGCCCGGTCCTGAGTGCTTTAGCTACTTCCTGCTGGCGGTCTCCTCTACGACCCCAACCTAATTCGGGGCACAGGCTCTAGCTGCCGCCATCGCCCCTTGCGAACCAGCTGCCTAGGCCTGGGGGGAGGTCCGCTGCAGACCCATGGGGGCAATGGCTTCTCCAGGACTGAGTGTGACTGTGGCACCCGAGGCAGCCTGGAGCTGGGGGACTGGAGTTGTCTTCCAAAAATGTTATAGTTTACTGGGTTGGTACTTGGGCTTTGGTGGCTCAGCCCTGCCTCTGCAACTTACTAGCTATGTGTCCTTGGACAGATCCAATACCCAATCTGAGCCTCAGTGTCCTCATCTGTGAAATGGGGCTTTACCACTCCTGGCTTTGTGAGGATTCAAGTGCATGGCGCATGGCTACCCTTCAATACAGTTAATAAATCATGCTATTTTAAGACTTCAGTTCACTGAAGATGCTAGCTAAGGCCTGGGAACAAACAGAGGGTGGGACACAGAGGCTTGGGTTGTGACTTGAGGGAGAGAGAATCCTGCCTGAATGGCTGATCTTTCTCAGCACTTGCCTCAACCTCCGCACCTTTCCTGGCTCTGGCTTGATAGCCGGACAGTGAGGGAGACCGGAAGGCAGTTCAACCAGGGAGTGACCTGCTCAGAGTTGAGCTTTCTGGAGCTGACTGGAGCTGCCATGTGGCTTGTTTACATGGCAGAATCTACTTTCAGGTTAGTCTGCTGGACGGTTCAGAACTTCTTCTTCTCATAACCCACCCTTTGTCTGTAGACTCCTGTCTTTTGGAATCTGTCCACAAGGACCTTTTGTCTATTTCTGCTGGTTTTAATCAAGAACCTGCAGCCCATGAACTTATCATTTCAACCTGGCTTATTTTCTCTGATTGAATCACCTCCCCTGCCTATCTCATACCACCTCACTCTGTCCGTCCCAGATCTGCCAACAGTGGACTTCTCCCTTGCCTTCCCAGGACATCCGGTGTTCCTGCAACAGATGACAGGAAAGACCTTGACATTGACCTCTCTAGTGGAATGCCTATCCTAGCCTCTGTGTTAATACAGCCCCACTTAAACTGTTCCCTTCCCTTCTTCTAACCACTGTCAATTAAGCACCTGTGATATACCAGATGTACTGTTCTAGTCATTGATGATGCAGCAATGAACAAAACAAAGTCCCTGCCTTCCTACACTTGAGAGAATATGACAGAAAATAAACAAATGAGTGAGGTAATGACTTATTACCATGTCCAGGTGATGAGAGTTATGAGAAAAATTTAGTAGGGTAAGGGGTTAGTGAGGGCAGTCTGGGAACCCTCCCTTAGGAAGCTTTCTTAGGTGTTTGCACAAAGTCCTGGAACAAGTTAGGGAACAGGCCATGCAGATATTCGCAGGACGAGAGTGCCAGGCAGAAGGAAGGGCAAATGCAAGGATCCTACAGTGGGAGCAGGTTTGAGCAGCAAGGAGATCTTTGTGGAAGGGGAAGAAGCCTAGGTAAAGCTGGGGTCAGGTTATATGGGACCTTGTAGGTCCTGGTGGGATATTTGGGATTTATGAGAGAGGGAGAAAAGGAAGAGGTGTGGGAGGATTTTGAGGGGAGTAACAAAATCTAACTTATGGGTTTTTTTTTTTTTTTTGGTGGGTTTTTTTTTGTTTTTTTGTTTTTTTGTTTTTTTGTTTTTTTTTTTTTGACAGTCTCACTCTCGCCCAGGCTGGAGCACAGGGCGCGATCTCAGTCACTGCAACCTCTGCCTCCCGGGTTCCAGTGATTCTCCTGCTTCAGCCTCCTGAGAAACTGAGACTACAGCCACATGCCACCATGCCTGGCTAATTTTTTGTAATTTTAGTAGAGACAGAGTTTCACCATGTTACCCAGGATAGTCTCCTGACCTCGTGATCCACCCGCCTCGGCCTCCCAAAGTGCTGGGATTACAGGTCTGAGCCACCACGCCCCGCCCAACAAGATCTAATTTATGTTTTAAATGCATCCCCAGGGTGTGAGGAGCTGAAAGTCTGATAGGGCAAGAGTGCAAGTAGGAAACAGGAGGCCAATGGAGAATTCAGGGGGCGGGAATGTTGCTTTGCACCAACCTCTACTTGGTGGTACCCAGAGAGGCAGGGAGAAGTGCTCAAGTTTGGGCTATATTTTGAAGGCAGAGTCAGCAGGCTTTACTGATGACGGATTGTATATGGGCGAAGAGAGAAGAGCGGGGAATGCTGGATGCCCCTAAGGATTTGGGCCTGAGTCCCCAGGATAATAGGGGGTGTCATTTGCTGAGATGCCTAACATTAAGGGAGGTACAGGGATTTTTTTTTTCCTCCAGAAAGAGGGTAAGTAAAATACTCTTTGCCCTGACCCTCAAGCCATTGGGCCAAAAGGAGCTGCTTTTGTGGACATGTGAGGCATCTAATGACAAAGCAGTCAAATGCCCAAGGCAGACGCACAAGTCCAGGGAAAATTCAACAGATCCTCTCTCCTGAAACCATAGACCTTACAGTTCTTTGACCACATCTCCCATTTCTTTTCTTTTTTTTTCCTTTAAAAAATAACCTCTCTATCCATTCTCTCTCTCTCTCTCTCTCTCTCTCTCTCTGTCTCTGTCTTTCTAGTAAAGATGGGGTTTCACTATGTTGCCCAGGCTGGTCTTGAACTCCTGGACTCAAGCTATCCTCCTGCCTCAGCCTCTCAAAGTGCTAGGATTACAGGTGTGAGCCACCGGACCCTGGCTTCCCTGTTTATTTCTTTTTTCCTTACCAGGGTAGAAACTGAGACTGACGAAATGAAAATGACTTCTCCAAGCTCATGCCATGGGTTTAGAGACAGGGATGGATCCAAAACCCAAGTCTCCTAACCCCTAGGCCTGTGTTCTTCCCTGCCTCATCCAAGCTAAGTTCTCTGGGATATCTGTATTTTAACGGAGAACTCCTGGAAACAAAATGCTTTAACAGAGAGGAATGAATTTATAATGGCAGAATCTCAGACACCGTGACAGGCTGTCAAGGGAGATATATTTAGGCTGGGCCGGGAAACATCTTAGCCCTCCTCAGACACTGCTGGAGGATGACTGCCTCCTCAGGACTCCGTGTGTGAAGTACAGATGAAGAAAAAGCTCGGAATGTGCTGTCTCTCCCAGAGACTCAACAACAAGGAGAAACTGGGGCCTTTTCGCCTACCAGGGAATGTTTTCTTTCCTAAACAATTGCTGTTTGAAAGGATTTACTCATTTCTTCTATTTGAAGTGACGTCTGCCCACCCACAATTATCCCATGTGATGCCAGCAAAAATTAATGTTCCTTTGCCCATCATTTCACAGCAACCCCTATCAAAGACAGATTGGAGTTGGGGGCAAGGCCCCTCATCATGGGTCCTTCATGCATTTATTTTGATTTTTTTTCTGACATTTCAGCTTCACTGTTTTTTTTTTTTTTTTTTTTTTCCCCAGTCTTTTACTTGACTTGGGGATTTTGTTTTGTTTTATTTTTTTCTGTAAATGATTGATAGCTTTGTCCCCAAGGGAATCCACAGGCCCTTAGGAACAGCATCTCAACATCTTTCAAGCAGAGTGAGACATCTGTTATCGCTAGATTCCAAATCCCCTCACCATTCCAGAATGTTCCAGACACCTTCCTGGCTAACATGGTTTGACATCAGACATCACATAGTTGTTTCTGAGACTGTTTTTTTAGATCCAAACCACAAGATTTTTTGTTTGTTTGTTTGTTTTGTTTGCCCTCTATTTGTATCCAGTATCTAAGTCCAAACCCTGTGTAATAGGTGTCTTTTTTTCCAAATACTCATCTGTGCAAAGATATTCATTGGTCGCTGAGGGCCAATTTTCCTGGATCACATAAAAGAGAAGATTAGTGGCAACGTGGAGAAAAGGGCTCATTTGGAATAAATACCACCTCTTTGCTTTCATGAAGAGTGTGGCAGAAAAGTCATTGGCCTGGTTTATTTTGGTTGGTGGAGTTATTTTTCTTTCTGGGTTTTTTTTTCTTTTTAATTTTCCCTTTCAATCTGGCTAAGGCCTGACAAGTTCTAGAGCATGTAGGAGGAACATCTGGGGCTCCACAGGGCTGGAGACTAAAAGGAACCAGAGCCTTGTACTCCACGCTCTTCAAACTCACTCATTCCAGGGCTGGAATGAGTGCAATTTCTATTGTGATTACTATTTAGAAAATAATTTCCTTCCAAGTTTTTCATGATTTACTTATTTAGGAACATTTATAATGCTACTGAAACTGAAACAGAAGACACTTATAAAAAAAATTAATTCAATGAAATTCTTGACCCCATGGGTTTGAAAGTGACTGAGATTTCTCAGGGTCTCTAATTGCTTCTAGAGGCTTCCCCTGACCCTGTTCTTTCTTCTTTGCAGGCTGCCCTCAAAGTTATATGGGCTGCATGAGTATCTCTTCATCCTCACCTAAAATCATGTCATGTCTTTCCAGAGATGTGCTTACCACACTTTGGAAAATAGCAACTGCTTATTTTAAAGATATGGAAACTGAAGTCCTGAGAGGTAAAGCAACTTACTCAAGATCAGTCAGCTGGTTGGGGACAGAGCCAGGGGTGTCTGCCTTCCCTTCCCCACCCTGCTCCCCCCACTTCCTCACCGGTTCCCTCTGGGAGCTCTTTCTTATCAAACCCCTTGCACTCAAATCCTCATCTCAAATGTGGTTCTATGGCGCGGGATTCAAACGGGAGCGGCCTTGCAAACCCCTGAGATTTCATTGCTTCTGTCCCACTGGTCCTGCAATACCTGAACCCTTTTTTCCCGTCTGTGGGTCACTCTTTGGGGATAAAAAGCCAAGACCAATAACCAAATATGCTCTTTGACATCATAAAAATCTCTGGCCCTTCTTTTCTTCTGCAGGGACAGGAGAGGTGGCCAGAGTTTGCACCTGTGAGAAAACACAGCGGGGCGGGGCGTTGGGGTTCTCAGGTAACGTCGCAGTGAAGGGGTAGATGTCATCTTCCATCCAGAAGTTTCTGCCCCAGGAGCCCCTCGTGTCCTCTTTCTCCAGTTACTCACAAATGGTTTCCCATCCCAGTCCTCTCCTTCCTAAAGCCAACCACAGTGACATGTGGTAATTGTTGAGTGTCAACAAGTGGGGGCTTTGGGCTGTAATGTCACTCAAAGTCAACTCCCCCTAGCTTGTCCCTTTTCCCTTCTTTTCTCCTTGGGTGGGGGATCAGATAGGCCCTGCCCTACCTGCCCTGGAAGGTCAGCCATGCCCCTCAGTGCTGCTACTGCCCACCTGGCTTAGCACCCAGCCCTGCCTCTCACCCTTGCTCTAAGCCACACATCGACTAGCTGAATTATATACAGGTTGGGCATCCTTAACCTGAAAATCTGAAATCCAAAATGCTCCAAATTTCAAAAGTTTTTGAGTGCTAACATGATACTGGGAGTGAAATATTTCACACCTGACCTCATGAGACAGGTCACAGTCAAAACGTGGGTAAACAACACATGGTGTATTCAGTGTCCCCAAGGGGAAAATAAAATGACCTTCAGGATATGTATATAGGTGTATATTAAATATAAGCAAATTACATGTTTAGATGTGGGCCCCATCCCCAAGATATCTAATTATATATTTTCCAGTATTCCAAAATCCCCCCCAAAATGCAAAATACAAAACACTTCTGGTCTCAAGCATTTTGGATAAGGGATACTCAACCTGTATCTCCAACTAGAAGGACCACATGCAACTCAATTTCAAAATGCCACAAACTGAAGTTATGCCCTCCCCATTCCTCCCCTTAGCCCTAGCTTCATATCAGCTTCTCCCCCGTCCTGCACCCAGTCACCCAGTGGAGGGAATGTAGAAACCTCCTGGGACCTCTCTTTCCCTCCCTTCCATACTCTAATTGGAGTCTTTGTCCTCTGTTGCATGGACTGTCACATATCCCTGGAGCATCTACCTGCCCTTTGTACCACTTACACCAGCTTTGTACCACTTACACCAAGCCTAAAGCCTGATGTGTCCTGGGTATTCAATAAATGCAGATGGAAATGAAAACAAATGAATGAATCCTAAGCCAATGTATTGGTACTTTCCTATGCAATTTCCCTATGAATTTTGAAAGCGACCTGGTGTCAGACAGATGTGGGTTCAAATCCTGATGGCCCTCTGTCATTTGGAGTATATTAGTGAGCTAGATTAAATGCTCACGGAATCTAGACAGAGATGCCCAGGACACGTGGGGCGTGAGAAGGTGAGCTCCAGAGTGTGCCTGCCTGTGTTCCATTCCGGTTTGTGACATGTGCCAGCTGTGGAATCCCAGGTAAGTTCTTTCACCCTCTGAGCCTCAGTGTTCTCATCTGTAAGATGGAGATAACAGTATACAGCTCATAGGGCAAATGAGATAATGCCTGCAAAGCCCACCAAAGCACATGGTCGACAATCAATAAATGGAAGCTGGGCCAGGCACGGTGGCTCACGCCTGTAATCCCAGCACTTTGCAAGGTCGAGGTGGGTGGATGGCTTGAGCTCAGGAGTTTGAGACCAGCCTGGGCAACATGATAAAACCCTGTCTCTACTAAAAATACAAGAATTAGCCAGGCGTGGTGGTGCACCCCTGTAATTCCAGCCACCCAGGAGGCTGAGGCATGAGAATCGCTTGAACCAGGGAGGCGGAGGTTGCAGTGAGTTGAGACCACATCATTGCCAGCCTGGGTGACAGAGCGAGCTGTCTCAAAACAAAACACAAAAAACAAAAAACCAACAACAAACAAAATAAATGGAAGCTGTGGCCATTATTACTTGATAAATATTGCTTCATATAATTGAAGATGTCTACATCTGAGAATTTCTAAAATTGTATAGTGTGTTTTCTTCAGTTCTTAACTACTTCACATCTTTTTGCTGACCAGCAATGTTTAAGGTGTCTAGAGTTAAAAAAAAAAAAAAAAAAAAAAAAAAGCTTATTTTAAGAATCATGCCTCGGAACATTATTTCATTACTTAAACTTGCTGCTGACTCATCTGTCCCTTGGTAACTGAGTCTTTCTTTACCAATAACTTTAATTACATCAATCACTCATTTCAAAAACTGCTGAATAATGAGAACTCCTAGAGGTGACACCGTGGACTTCTGTCACACAAGCAGGGACTTGTGGAAGGAGAACAGGTTTTTCGTTTCTTTTTTAATAGCATTCAGTACTTCAAACAGGGAAAATACATTCAGTCTTCATGATTTACTTTCTGTCTATCTATAATTAGCAATCTTCATAGCAGGGGAAAATGACAATTCATAACTTCTTGAACTGAATTGAATTTGTTTCATCTTCTGACATTTCTGAGTCATAAGGCCCAAGTCTCTCCCTCTGGGGTAAAATAAATGTTTGATAATTCTAGCACCGATTCCTTTGCTAAAAGCTGCTAATTACATAGTTCACGATTTAACATATTACCTAAACAATTATCTTGTCATTAATAACAATAGCTACTTATTAAGCTCTTAGTATGTGCCAGTTATTGCACTGAAGCTTTTATATACATGATCTCAGCAGAATCTCATCAAACCCTACAGAGTAGGTGCAATTATTATCCCCATTTTACAGATGAAGAAACTAAGGCATTGCAAGATTAACTTGCCTGCGGAGGTGTCAAAGTAAGATATGTGTGTAGGAATATCTGTCTCTCTTTCTGTGCCTAGACACAACCACGAGAGAGCTGCTGGCTGTTCTTTGCTGCTATAGGCATTAAATGCTTCTCTGGCTATTCATGGCTCGGTTCTACTGTGAGTTGAATAAGGTACCTGCTATTTGCTGAGCTTGAAATGCTATCAGACTACAGGGAAGCAGTAATCCTCAATGTGGTGAAAGGAGTAGGTGGATGCCTAGGCTAGGCATCTCTCAAAACCCTGCCCCCGAGCACACAGTCTTCCTTCTCCAAGCCCTTGTCCCCTGGCTCCCAGACTGTGACATCAGCCTCCTAATAGGTCTCTCTGACTCCAGATTCTCCCTGCATCTTTTCATCTGCAAACTCTTCCCTTGTTAGCCAGGAGACAATGGAGCTATGGAAGGTTGTGGAACAGGAGAGTGACAAAATCAAAGCTGCACTTCAAAAAGAGTAAAGTCAGGCCAGCCGCAGTGGCTCACATCTCTAATCCCAACACTTTAGGTGGTCGAGGTGGGCAGATCTCTTGAGGTCAGGAGTTCAAGACTAGCCTGGCCAACATGGTGAAACCCTTTGATTTAAAAAAAAAAAAAAAGAAAAGTTAGCTGGGCGTGGTGGCGGGTGCCTGTAATCCCGGCTACTTGGGAGGCTGAGGTGGGAGAATCACTTGAACCCAGAAGGTGGAGGTTGTACTGAGCCGAGATCATGCCACTGCACTCCAGCCTGGGCGACAGAGTGAGACCTTGTCTCAAAAAACAGAAACAAAACCAAACAAACAAACAACAACAAAAAAAGGAGTAAATTCTCAGCTCCTGTATCTGTCATTCAAAGCCCTTCTTCAGTCTGACCCTTCTCTCCTTATAGCCTCATGTCCCAAGACTCTTAACGGGTATCTTGTGGTGAACAGTCCCTGCCCACACCCTTTTCCCAGGCTCTTCCTCTGCTTCAATACCCTTCATCCAGGTCACCTGTCTAAATCTACCTGCCCTTTTGAGATTCATCTCAAGCCCTTCTAGAGGTCTTCCTCAATGGTTCTAGCCCATAGTGCTTCTGCCGAGCCAGAGGCGATGGAGTTTACAGGCTCTGGGGTCAGGAGAATCTGGGTTTGCATCTCACCTCTGCCTGTACGACCTTGGGTAAGGGCTCAATTCTCAAAGCCTCAATTCCACAATAGTAAAGACGTGAATCTCTGTGTCCTGGAGCTGTTAGGATGAGTGTGGACACTTCTGGGGAATGTCTTACGAACTCACTCATTCTAGCACTGCCTACAGAGCCATGTGTGTTCGTTGGCCACATATTGAGTGCCCAGGTAGAAGACTGGAAACAAGATGATTCCAAAATGCACACACTCCAGTGAGCTCTGGGCTGGCTACTGTGATCTTTTCATGTATGTTCCCTTGAACACATAGATCTGGCTCTGGGCTTTCCTGCTCTGTTTGTCCTGAGCCAGTACCATACTGTTTGTCTTAACTATGGCTTTGTAATATGCTTTAATATCTGGTAGGGCAGTCCTTATATCTTGTTTTTCTTCATCAAAACTATTTGACTTGACTATTTGGGGGCATTTAATCTTCCACACAAATTTCAAGATGAGTTTATTAAGTGTTTAAATCATTATATTTGTACCCTTTCTGCGCCCGACACGAAGTTTTAGCTTCAAGACTATGGGCGTGAGAATATCCAGGTGATTCTCTGAGGACACAGGTTGAGAAAGTAATAAAGTGTTCTGACAGGACCTGTCTTGTGCACCCTGATGGTTCTCAGGTGAACTGGAGGGCCCAGGTGCCTTGCCTTGGGTGGGTGGAGGGGAAAAAGCAAAGTCCCTTTGTGGCTCTGAGGCAGTATGACAGAGGAGTGCATGCCCTGGCCCTGGAAGGCAGCACTCTCCTGTGCCTGCTGCTCTGGGCAGGGTGCAGAGCTGGCTGCATGAGTACTTGGGGCTTCTGGTACACCCATACCCAATGAAGGAGGTTTCCTTATTTCAATCAGGGTTCCCTTAAAATACCCTTGGCCCAGTCCTGACTCTTTCCTATCAAATGACAAGTACCAGGGATCCAGGTTATATGGTGACTAATAGCATGGGCCCCAGAGTCAGGCTGCCTGGGTTCCTGTCCCTCTATGATGGATCCCTCCTCCGCCTATCCATGCCCCCACCACCCCCACCCTTAGCAAGTGGCAACACTGCCATCTAAAAACCCAGGAGTCAGCCAGCTCTTCTCATTTTCTCCAAATTGTCACATCCAGTTACCAAATCTGGTTGACTGAACATCCTTGACTTTTTGCTTGAATCTCTCTTGTTCTCGATTCCCATGGCCACCACTAATGCAGGCCATGGTCACCTCTCACTTCCTCAGTGACCTCCCAGCTCCAGTACTGCTCCCTGCAGCTGAAATTCCCCACTGAGGATGGCTGCAGATGTAGTGATATGATTCCGCTGCCTAGAATAGTCAATGGCTCCCTATTGCCCTCATACAAGGCCCAGAGACTCCTAAGTATGATGCTGCTTCAAATTTTAAGCTCTGAACCTGTAAAACAGTTTGTCATATCTGTACTCTACCTTGCCTCTGAGGCTTTGCACACGCTGTTCCCTTTGCTTGGCATGCTCTGTCTTTCCCCCTTTCCTGCTACCTTCCTACAGTCAGCCCCTGCATAGAAACATCTGTATTTGAAGCCTCCCCTCCCTTAGTGTCCTGCCTCTCTCTGTGCAAAACACGTAAAATAAGGGATAAGCATGAGTTAAAAACCCCACTTCTACCCTTTACTAGTTGCGTGCTCCTGGATACTTAATTCACCTCTGAGATTCAGTTTCTCCATCTGTAAAATGAGGCACAATCATAATGTTAAGAGTCCATTTCAGGCAGACACTTTAAAAGTCAGTGTCTGCTTTCCTGGCTCCTAGGATTGTTGTGAGAATTAAATGAGATTGCTGCAGGCAAACTTTCTAGGCCCGTGGATTGTTGCAGGCAAACTTTGTAAACAGATGCATAAGGCTCAGGCTTACCCTAAGGAACTTTCATTGAGGTCAGACTCATAGCACAATGATTAACAGCTTCTTGAGAACCATTTTTTCTTTTTGTTTCCCAAGGGGACCCCAGTCTTGTTTGGGGTGGCAATGTGCCCTGCCCTAGGGGAGGAACCGATTATATCTAGGCCTGTTGTAAGAATTCCATTTCCCTTTTGCATGATGCTCGCTTTTCCAGCCTTCCTTGCAGCTATGTGGTCATGTGACCAATTCTGGTCAATAAGATATGAAAAAAAATCTACTAACCTTTCTGAATCTCAGCCTCTTATTTTATAAAATCAACGTGCAGTGATGTTTAATCTCCCCTTTTCTTTTCTTTTCTTTTTGAGATGCAGTCTTGCTCTGTTGCCCAGGCTGGAGTGCAATGGCACGATCTCGGCTCACCGCAACCTCCGCCTCCCAGGTTCAAGTGATTCTCCCACCTCAGCCTCCTGAGTAGCTGAGATTACAGGCATGCACCACCATGCTCAGCTAATTTTTGTATTTTTAGTAAAGACAAAGTTTCACCATGTTGGCTAGGCTCATCTCAGACTCCTGACCTCAAGTGATCCACCCACTTCGGCCCCTCAAAATGCTGGGATTATAGGCGTGAGCTACTGTGCCCAGCCTTTTTTTTTTCTTCTTTTTAATGCAGAAAATCCTCTTTTTTGTTGTTCCAAGGAAATCTTACATGGAATCCTAATATATAACCAACAAATCACAATTGCTGTAATCGAAATGGAAATTGGAGAGTGCAGGAGTCCTCTCCCAGCCTTTCTGGGAAGTCCCTGTGGATGTCTACAAAACAACACTTGGAAATCCTCTGGGTTGGAGAATATCTGTATTCTGTAGTGGATATGTGTTATCTAGTTTAATTTTGGGGACACCCAGATTCCATTCCTGTATCCTGAATTTCTCCCTGAGAACAACCATTCCATTCCCCCAGGTCCATATGCTTTTGATGAAGTTAATTCAATTTGGTTCCAAGGCTGGACATATGTTTTTGGCATGCCCAACATTTCATCCCACTGGACACAGTGATTGGTTCAGGAATGTGCACATGACCCAACTTAGCCCAGTGAGATTAGATCTGGGATTTTTATTAAAATTGAAGAGAGGTGGAATTTTTTTCCCCGTTAAACTTGAACCCTGGGACTATGAAACCCGAAAATAAAGTCTACACGGAAGCAAATAGAGCTGAAAGATGAAAAGAGACCAGATCTCAGAGGTGTTAAGCCATTGGATTAAGATTTGCCTGAAGACAGACAGATCTGCCACTGGACCTTTGGTTTTGTGAGCCAATATTTTCTTTTATTTAAGTGGCTGGAGTTTCTCCTTCTATTATTTGCAACCTGGAGTCCCAACTAGTATGGATTCCTTCCAGATCCAGAAACCCAGCATCCTCAGGGAAGTAGATTTTGGGGCTGTTCACCAACTTTCCACTTTTTCTTCTCCTGGGCACATGGTAGGATTGCACTTCCTCACTCATTCTGAGTGGGGCATGACATATGACTAAGGTGTATGACTTTCCTTGTCAACAAAATGTGAGTAGATGTGATATGTGTCACTTCCAGGTGGGCTCTTTAAAGTCAGCACATGATTCACTCCTCTCTCTTTCCTTCCCATAATAATGTTCCAGATGTTGGAGACTCCATCATCCTGGGTGCCAGATTGAAGACAACGAGGAGCACAGATCTCTGCTGACCCTTGATGGATTTGTACTGTGAGCAAGAAATAAACTGTTATTATTTTAAGCTATTGAGATACTGGATCAGTTGCTAGAGTAGCGTACCTCAGCCTACCCTGAATGATAAATGAATAATTCTTTTTCACTTCCTACTCCTTCTCTTCTTCTTCTTCTCTTCCTCCTCCTCTTTTTCCTCTTCTCTTCCTCTCTCCTCCCTTTCTCCATCTCTTTCTTCTTGCAGCCTTGTTCTGGCCAGCAGTCTTATAACTCTATTTCTTAGTTTACCTTCTGGCAACAGACCATTAAAAGGGTTCCATGATTGCTCTTCTCCAGCCTTCCCAGTGACATCCAAATGGACACCGGCAGGAGATAATCCGTTTACCTCAACAAAGTCATGCTGGTGGCATCCCCACTAGTGCCAATCAATTACAGCTGTCAGTCATTCATTCTTCCTAATACTGGTCTCAGTAGGGGCCAACTTCCTGATCATATTGTTGGACACACAGGGCTCTGAGTTCTGGAATAAAACTTTCTCCAGAAATTTCCATTCATCATCTTATGAAAATTAAAAAGATTCTGAAGTCTGTGGCATGGTATTCATAACATAATGCTCTGCCAAGATAAAAAAAAATGGACAGGCTAGGCATGGTGGCTCATGCCTGTAATCCCAGTTCTTTGGGAGACCAAGGCAGGAGGATTGATTGAGCCCAGGACTTCAAGACCATCCTGGGCAACACAGGGAGACCTCGTCTCTACACAAAACTCAAAAATTAGTTGGGCATGGTGGTGCACACCTGTAGTCCCAGCTACTTGGGAGGCTTAGGTAGGAGGATCACTTGGACCCTTATAGTTGGGGCTACAGTGAGCTGTGATCTTACCACTGCACTCCAGCCTAGGCGACAGAGTGAGACTCTGTCTCAAACAACAACAACAACAACAACAAAATGGACAATTAAAAAACTTATATGAATCAACTTTAGTTATTAATAAGTAATTTTTAGGGCTGATCAGCTAATTAAGCCAATGCACAAGATTCTGCATCTGGGGTGGAGGTTTGGAAATGACTAAGTTCTTTTGAATGAAAAAGTAGAAGTAAATCATTCCTGAAGTTTGAGTGTGATTATCATCATTAACATATGAGATACTGTACAGCTCAGGAGTCTCAGACACATCTGCTAATAGGGACCAGACAGACCATGACATTATTAGAGCAGGCCAGTGGGAGTAGTTGGGACCATGGGGACCTTCACAGGGATGCTGCTTCTACATTCAGCTCTGGCTGATTGTCCCCATGTAGGAATGTAGGCCCAATGTTGTTAGTTCTTCCTTTTTTTTTTTTTTTCCCCAGGAGACTTGAAATCCATCTGGTTGTCAACTGGATTTTTTTCTAAAATGCTGAGAAGTTCAAACTTTGTCAGCAACCACAAGTAGAATGTTTGATAGTGTGTAACACATAGTCACCCTTATTATGTCTTGCCATCCTACATTGTCTCCATTCTACAGATTAGGAAACCAAGGCTCAGGAAGGTGTAGTGACTCCCCCAGATGGACATAACCAGGTTCTGAAACTTGAACCTACACCATTTGGCTCCACGTCAACTGTCAACTGCTTTCTCTTCCTCCTCTATCAAAGCTGTCTCCTCGTGACTGAATATGTAATGGAGAGACTGATTGTGCACCAAAGATTCATGCTTCCATTTCCATAGCCCAGGTGGTGAGTGGGAAGTGGCTATGAGCTAGGGGCTGCAATTCCCAGCCTCTCTTATTTTTTATTTTTTATCGTTTTCTTTTCTTTTTAATTTTTTCTGCAGCCTCTCTTCTAGATCAAGTCATGTGACAGGTTCTTGCCAATGAATGGAACATGACAGGAAGTGATATGTGTTATTTCCGGGCAATAGCAATTAAGAAATGGGTGCGTCTTCTCCACCCTCTCTTTCCCTTCCCACAGCTTACTGCAGAGCAACACAGCAAACTTGGAAGCCATGTGTTGGAGATAAAAGGACCACAAGATGGAATACATCCGGGTTCCTGATGTATTTTCCTCCAAGTATGTCATTTGGAGGAAAGCCAACTCCAATGCGTAGCACTCATTTTGGACTTAATAAATAAACTTTCGTTGTCTTTAAGTCATTATATATTTTTGGTTTTGTTATAGCAATTAGCGTTACCTTAACTGATACAAATATGAATGGACTTTACAACATTTTTCCTTTTTCCCTTCCATTGTAACAGGAGGATTCATAATGGACAGTGTTATCCACTTGAATCCAGTAGGTCTTGGATGAGAAAATGACTCAAATTAGGTTTGGTTTCTAGGGATGGGAATGTAGTGGCCCTGAGAGTCCCAGTGTCACTGCCTCTTGACCCTCTGCTGTCTTCCCAACCTGGCATTAAAGGGGGCCTCTTCATGCTTCAGCCTGGGGTGAACATATTATCATTGCTCTCTTCTGGAGGAAGGCAACAGACAAAACAAGCATTCGGCCTGTCTGGGCCGCACACCCTCAACCAAGATAGGAGTCAACATGTTTGGGAACATCAAAGACAGTGTGGTATCTTAAGCATAAGGAGATTAACATTTACAAAGGTTTGCCCCTCGGCCTATTCCCAGGAATCCAGCAGACAGAGCCAGAAGGGACAATTAACATCGCCCATCCACACTGGGGTCTTCTGGCATCTCAGAAGATTTTCTTTTGAGCTTTCTGCTAGATCTGGGATGGAGGAGGCAAAGTCTAGTCCCGTATTTGAGCAAGAACCCTCTGCACTCAAAAGCGATGTTAAAACATGCTGGGCACGACAGCATAGGTGTGAAGTCCCGTGGGAGAATTCTGCCCCTTTAAGTACTGCGCACTGGCACTCAAAGGGAGAGAGTTTTTACCCAGAAAGTCAGTACCCTCCTATGCCAGCCAGTCAGTACAAAGGGACTGAGGTGGGCTGTGTGGCCAGAGGAGGGGTGAGGCACTGGTTTGCCTCTTTGAAGCAAGAGGTCAAGAATAACCCAACACGCTCCAAGCACCAGCAACAGTAGGCAATAGATGTGGGAACTAAATCCCTTACAGCTGTTGGAAACCATACCCTATTCAGAGATAATTGGCAATTAGTTAAACAACTCCTGTTTAAAACACTCCTCCTCCCCATCCTTAAAGACAGCTGTGTTTAAAAAGGGACGGGGAGAGACTTCTCAGGAAACCTAATCTTCAAGTCGATAAAAACATAACAGAGCTCTGGGAATCAATGAGTTAGAGAATTTAAAACTGTGTCCAGGCAATAGAGCATCTTTCTAAGACCTATTGCTCCATTTTTCTCTTGCAGTACAACATAGCGGCCAAGAGCACAAACTTGGGCATTAGAAAGGCCTTGGTTTGAGACCTACTCTGCCACTTACAAGCTATGGGAACTTGGGCAAGTTGCTTAAACTCTCTAAACCTCAATTTTTTCATCTGCAAAATGGGCATGATAGTAATTGCACTATGAAGACAAAATGAGATGGTGCTTGGCACAGAGTCAGTACTCAGAAATGTCAGCTCATAGGCATACAGGCATATTCAAACCCAAATTCCTTAGCCTGGTATTCAAGGTCTTTTATGGTTTATCTCCAATCAACTCTTCCTAACTCTGCCCCACCTCATGTCCCCTATTATCTAGCCAAAAAGAACCAACCCACCAGGCTTTAGTTTTCTCTTCTGTGAAATGAGATCAATGAATTAGATTCTCTCTGAGGTTTTTACCAATCCTACTCTTCTAGGCCTTGGGAAAGCCCCACCCCATGCCTTTGACCACACCGTTCCCTCTGCCTAGGACTCCTTTCTTCTCATCTTCCCAAGCCTTCAAGAAACCTTCCCTGGGAAGGGATTTGTTTCTTCTTGTAAATCAGTTCAAACCAAAGTTGTCAATTGGTGCCCTTTTGTTTGTCCTGGACTGTATTTTTTTTTTTTTTTTTAAATGGAGTCTTTCTCTGTCATCCAGGCTGGAGTGCAGTGACGCAATATTGGTTCACCGAAACCTTACCTCCCGTGTTCATGCAATTCTCCCTGCCTCATCCTCCCAAGTAGCTGGGATTGCAGGTGCACAACATCACACCCCACTAATTTTTTTGTATTTTTAGTAGCGATGAGGTTTCACCATGTTGGCCAGGCTGGTCTCGAACTCCTGATCTCAGGGGATCCACCCACCTCAGCCTCCTAAAGTGCAGGGATTATAGGCGTGAGCCACCATGCCCGATCCCGTGCTGTAGTTTTTAAAAGCAGAAATTATTACATTATTTTAAATTTTCAATTTATTTTATTTTTATTTTACTATTATTATTTTGAGACATAGGCTTGCTCTGTTACCCAGGCTTCAGTGCAGTGGCACCATCACAGCTCTCACTGCAGCCTCAAACTCCCAGGCTCAAGGGATCCACCCACCTTAGCCTCCTGAGTAGCTGGCATGCCCGGCTAATTTTTTGGTAGAGTCTGTGTCTTGCTATGTTGCCCAGGCTGGTATTGAACTCCCGGCCTCAAGTGATCCTCCCACCTCAGCTTTCCAAAGTGTTGGGATTACAGGCGTGAGCCACCACACCCAGCCGCAACCTCTTTTAAAAACTCAGGCCGGACACAATGGCTCACGCCTGTAATCCCAGCACTTTGGATCACCCGAGGTCAAGAGTTCAAGACCAGCCTGACCAACATGGTGAAACCCCATCTCTACTAAAAATACAAAATTAGCCAGTCACGGTGGTTCATGCTTGTAATCCCAGCTACTTGGGAGGCTGAGGCAGGAGAATAGCTTGAACCCAGGAGGTGGAGGTGGCAGTGAGCCAAGATAGCACAATTGCACTCCAGCCTGGGCAACAAGAATGAAACTCAGTCTCAAAAAAAAAACAAAAAAACAAAAAACAAAAAAAAAAAAAAAAAAGGGAAAAAGAAAAGTCAGAAGACTTGGCAATCTGGGACCTGGACAGTTGTCTGGAGATGGCTAACTGCTGCCCCCTACAGGTGGGGCAGGTGTTCCTGAATTTTTTTTCACCTCTGTTGCTTTCCTAATTGACTGATTTTCTGCCTCAAGGCAATTTGCCTCCTCCTCTGCTCCTCCTCCTCTTCCTCCTCCTCCTCCTTCCCCTCCCTCTCCTCCTCCCCCTCCCCCTCTCCTCGTCCTCCTCCTCCTCCTCCTTCGTCTGGTCCTCCTATTCCTTTGTGTGTGTGTTGGAGGGTGGTTGTTATTTTTTGTCTCCCAATTTATGTTGGAATATTGATGTTTATAGGCACCCTCATCTCCTCTACTGGCCTGTGAGATCCTTGAGGACTGGACTCTTATTCATTCATGAAGCCCAAAGGACCTGGCCTAGAGTCTGACTGCAAAGAGGGAATGAGCAGGGGCCCTGCATGCCTGTGAATGGAATCCCTGCAGTTGTACAACCCAGCCAAGTGAGTGAGTGAGCTCGTGAGTGAGTGAATAAGCTAATGAATGATGAAGATGTGCACTTACATAGCACCTTTTATGTGCCAGGCACTGAACTAAGTACTTTACAGATGTTAACTTATTATAAAATGAATGGACATGGGAGCAAATAGTGAATGAATGGGTCCCTGTGCTTGGTTCTCGGCTTAGGGCTGATGACCTCTTTTCTCTGGGAGATATGAACATACATTCTTGGTTCTGAGCCCCAGTTGGCTTGGGAGCTCTGTCCATGTTCTAGACCTTAGTTCAACAAGCTTTACTCACATCAGTGGAATGGGGATGAGGATATTGTGATTGTCCCAACCTGATAAAGTTGTTGATTTTCCAAAGAACTGCCCCATCCCCTGGTGGAATTCTAAACAATAGACAGAGGTCACTATAGTTGCAATCTAGACAGTCTGCTTGGTTTCCCTTTCAATGCTGAGTCTCATTCCCTGAGAGTAGGGCATTCTTTGTGTTTGCACAAATGTTTGCATCAATCTGTTTCATGTACATGACATTTTAGAGCTTAGTATTTCTTAATTCATTATCTACTTTGATCCTGAAGAGTTACTTATTTCTCCCTGTTCCCTACCTCCATTATAAGGTACGGAAAACACACGTTCCTTTATACTCATTTTACAGATGAGGAAACAGAGGTCAAAATGGAGAAAAAGGATTTGCTCTAGGTCTTACTGCAAGGTAGAGATTCTAACTTGCACTTCTGGCTCAACTCTTTTTCTGTTTCATTGCAAAAACGTATGATACTTAGATGGAAAAACATCCCAATCCACTGGTCACCATTGTGATATCAACAGAGAGGAGGACATGCTGGTTCTGTCGAATGAGGGTGGTGGAGGGAAAGTGCAGGAAGGAGAGGCCTGATTGGAGGTGGCTGGGGAAGACGTTGAGAAGAGGCTTGGGGACAGGGACAGAGGAAGCGAGAGTGGTAGTAGGGGAGACGAGGGTGCAAAGGCCATGGAGACAGATCCTAAGGGAACTGAAGAGGCGAAGAGCAGGGGTCTCGGGAACAACAAAAATAGTTAGCAAGGTGGAACCGCTAGGAGCATGGCCTCTGGAGCCAGATAGGCCTTGGTTCAAATCTTGCTCACTTCTAGCCATGCAACCTTGGGCAACCAACTTAACCTTTCTGGCCTCAGTTTGCTCATCTGTAAATTGGGATGGGATTGCCCATGCCTAAAGGTTGTTGTAAGGATGACCTGAGACAGTATATAGCGAGTGCTCAATAATTGGTCACCATTGTAAGTATCAGCTACTTTGATCTCCTGGCTATACATTTGAGGGAAGAGAACAAGCTTGTTTCTAGTTACACAGTAACTGGGGCACAGGTATTGGGCCTCCTGCATTCCTGCCTACTGTTCTTTTAACACATCAGGATGGGTGTTCGGGAGGCCCCTGAGTGAGGAAACCCATTTCCCAGCACACCCACTGTTTCCACACCCATGACTTGACCCAGCCTCAGCAAAGTTCCCTGTTGGCCCAAAAGTCAGACTAGAACACCCAGCAGGAGATGCTATTGTATGCCACCTTAATCTCTCCCTCTCCCCACAGAAATATGTGTCTTCTTCCTAGGCTGGGAGGGGGGTTTCAGATCTAGCCCTGTCCCACTGAGAAGGTCCCAGGACCACAGGAAGCAGTTTAGCCCTCCTGAGCCCATTTTCATAGTCTGCAGCTAATGCCTTCTCCTCTTTCCCCACTGCCCCCATGGCCCCTCTTCCTAAACCTGCTGCCCTTTCTCCACGTCCTCACTAAACTTCAACTGCACCCTGCCTCTGAGCCTGAGCAAAGTCAACCATCGCAGAGCCATCAACAAACGCAATAAAAATTAGAGCGAGTGAGAGAGAGAGAGATACATAATTTATGATATGGTGGAGTGTGAGTGACAGGCAGCCGCAGGAGGCCTCAGCACCTTATCGATCCTTTCAAAAAACCCGAGAAAGGGCCCCGTGCTGAGGGCCAGGGGAGGCATTGAAGGTGCAGGCAGGGGCAAGGCCATTAAGGACACAGCGCGACAGGGCGGCCACCGGGGGGATGGGCAGGGGGCTTGGGCAGGTGGGGCACACACATGCATGCCTCCGATCAATGACACCATGTCAAAACATAAAATGCATGCTTTGGCTCTTAATCTAAATGTGCGTGAGATTTTTTAAAAGCATTGATTCAGGATGGATCGATGAAAATTGAGGCATATATATTTTTTTCCCCTGTGCAAAAATGGGGTAAGAACACTCTGCAGAGAGGTGCCTGGCAGGGGTGGCAAGGATAAACGTTCCAGGAGGGTGCCTTCTCCTCTGCTGGCCACCAGAAAGCTCTGGAAGGAGGTTCAGGTGTTAGCTTCCCTGCCTTTGCTTCCAAAGCAGAGGTACCCATGGGAGCTGTGAAGGTCTCATCCCCAGAGGAGAGCTACAGACCATTCACTCATACTCACCTTCTCATCACCCAAGGATGACACTAACTTTCTCCATTTCCTAAGCAAATCCAACTCTACCTTCAAAATACATCCAGGATCCCCCAGCCTTACTGTCTCCACTGCTTCCACTCTGCCAGTCTCCCACCCGGATCATTGCATCAGCCTTCCTGCCTCTGTCTTGGCCCCTCTACCCGTGGCCACCACAGCTGGAAGGGTTATGCCGCTCCTCTGCCTTAGCTCCCAACTCACCCCAGGAAAATCTAAAATCACGTCCTGTAGGATCCCACATCACAGGATGTGATGTGATCAGGATGTGATCCCACATCCTGACCTTTCCTTTTACCACTTTTCCCCTCATTCACAGACAGCATCAAGGGCACCTTTCCTCACTGTCCAACCTAGTATGGACACCCCCACCGCCACTTCTCCAGCCAACACGATGACACTCCTATCTCACCCCATGGCACTCCTGCATTTTTTTTTTCATAGCACTTAACACTATTTAGAGTATTGTTGGTGGTAAGTCTGTAGTTGATTGTTGATTGCCTGTAGTTTCTTTATAGAATGTAAATCACATGAGGCCAGGGACCTTGTCTGCCTACCTTGCTGCTGTACTCCCAGAATGTAGAACAGAGTTTGACATAGAGTAGGTGCTCAATGAATGTGTGTTGAAGAAAGGGAGGGAGGGAGGCAAGGAGGAAGGGAAGGAAGGGAAGGGAAGGGAAGGGAAGGGAAGGAAGGAAGGAAGGAAGGAAGGAAGGAAGGAAGGAAGGAAGGAAGGAAGGAAGGAAGGAGGGAGGGAAGGAAGGAAATGAAGGGGAAGGAAAGGAAGGGAAAGGAAAGGAAAGGAGGAAGGAAGGAAGGAAGAAGGAAGGAGGAAGGGAGGGAGGAAGGGAGGGAGAGAAAGAAGGAAGAAGGGAGTGGGGAGGGAGGGAAGGAGGGAAGGAAGAAAGGAAAAAGGAAAGAAGAAAAGAATGGAAGTAAGGATGGATGGAAAGGAGGATGGAAGGAAAGAGGGAAGAAAGGAAGGAAGGAAAAAAGGATGGAAGGAAGAAGGGAAGCAGGGAAGGAAGGAAACAAGGAAAGGAAAGAAGGGAAGGTAGAAAAAAAAGCAAAGAAGAAAGGAGGGAAAAAAGGGAGGGAGAGAGGGATGAAAGAAGGGAAGAACAAAAGTGTTACATGTAAGTAGGAGACAACACCACACCGTGAAGCTACTATCAACACTGTAAAATATAAACAAAAAGAAAACCACCTGTTATGATCTGCAAAGACTTCCACAGAAACTGTCCATCCTTAGCTAGGAGCTCTAACCAGGAGCTCTGAATATAGGACTTGGAATCATCAAGGGAAATGTACCTCTTCTTGGGAGGAACAAGTTTATCTTTCTGCCTGAGTCAAACGAAACATGTTCCCCCTCCCAGCTCTTTTGGGGTGGGGGTGGTATTCGGGGGTGATTTTGCTTTTCCTGGAGTGCAGGAGGGTGGCAGGCTCTTCTGCCCTAAAACCATGGGCCAGAGGACTGCAGATTTTGCTGGAGTCTCAGGGGAGGCCTGGGCTCCCCGTCATTCTGGGTGCTGGCATCTGGGTTCTACTTAGGGATGGAGGCTGCGGCCTGCTTTATGTCTCTAGTTTTCATTATCTTGAACACTTACCAGGCTGGGATAGTCAGACATGACAATGAAATACATCTTCACTTGTGAAAGAGACAGAAACAGAGACAGAGAGACAGAGCAACAGAGAGACAATTCCACCAGCAGGCCTGTGACCTGCTCCCCACCTCTCCCTCTCTGGCCCCATCTTGGAAAAAAAAAAGGAACCAGAATCGTTGTATTTGGCCAGTGCTCACAAAGACAATTATTTATTTCCTGAAATCATTTTTCAAGAAGCCAGTTCCATTTTATTTGTTATTTATATGATAACTTAATCGCCAACTTAGAGGTGGGACGCAAAAAGGAATGGAGTCAAGGGTGTGGGGGTTGGGAGATGAAAAAGAGCCTGCTGAAAATTATGCTGTCTTCTTTGACTTTTTTTCCGTTTGCTTCAATATATCTCTCTTCTCTTCCCCTTCTCTCTCAATCTCACTCTCACTCCCTCCCCATCCCATCTCTCCTCCTCTCTGTCTTCTTAATAGCCGTCTCCTCTCATCTCCCCACTAGCTCTGCCCTGGCTCCCAGCCTGGCTCACAGACAAACTTGACCCCTAATCATTTCTGACACTGGAATCTCCTCTGTGCAAAGCAAGGGGCCGGCCTTCCCAATCAGCAACATCCTTTACTGGGCATATCCTGTGGGCTTCCATTAATGAGAACCCAATGAATTCCCCAGGCTGCCAAGCCTCTGGGGAGCATCTCGTTGTCTCATTCTTGGGTTCTCAGCATCTCAGCTGAGGGTGCCTCCCAAACCCTGGACTGGGCTGCACCAGAGAGCATCCGCTTTTATTCTGGTGCTCTTCAGAGTGGAGGAGGCTGATGTTTCCCTGGATACAACTCTCCCATACCTACATGCTATTTCTGCACAGTGTTTCATGTCCCTCAGGCCTAAAATGGGCCTTTGTCTAGCACACAAGGCAGAAAAGAAGAAGGGCTCTGGAGTCAGACTGTACCTGTACCACCTACTTGCTGTGTGATGCTGGGCAAGCTACTTAACTTCCCTGGACCTCGGTTTCCTCATCTGTATAATGGGGATAAGTTGTATGTACTTCATAAGGCCCATGTAAGGGTTGCATGTGTGAATACTCACAAAACACTTAGAACAGCAGCTGACACATTATGCATACACATTCAGTGCTAGCTATGGTCAGGATCTATCACCTCCACTCCTGGGGTATGCACGTGAAGGAGGTGCTGTCTGGCCTGGACTCAAACAGAACAAGGCTATTAGCTTACCGCTTGGCCAAATCACCTTTTCTCCTTGAATGCCTGTCTTATTATCTCTACAACGCAGGCACTGATAGTACCCCTAACACAGGAGCACGGGCAAGATGAAATAAGCTAATACATGTTAAGAGCAAAGACTCTAAATCCAGGCCTTGTGAGTTCAAATCCCAGCTCTGCCGCTTATTAGCTGTGTGACCTGGCGCAGTTTGCTTAACTTCTCTGATATCGCATGTTATAATCTTGTCTCTCTCCCATATGGCTATTAAGGTTTTGAAATAAGTTAATTCATGTAAAGCCCTTAGCACACAGTGTCTGCCACAGGGGAATATCCTGTCGGGTATTAGTCACTACCATCAACCAAGTAACATAGTCCCTGAAAACTGTTTTCTCACCTGCCTTCTGTCTCTGAGGGATTTCTTTTCTCCTTACTCTCTTCCCATTGGGTGGCTTGGGGCAGAAATTCCTAGTTTTTAACTAAAACCCAAATCATTCTGGCAAACTCTGTCAAGCAAGTCTTACCTCTGGTGGCAGAAAGGGGAAGGTGAGCCATTAGGAGGGGAATTAATGTCAGTAAAACCTGGAGAAGGTGATGAGAAACTGAAACTCCTAAAGTCAGGCCTTGGATTCTGGTCCTGGCTAGGCCAGTAGCTCACAGCGTGACCTTGGACAAGCCCCTGAACTCTTTTTGGCCTCAGTTTTTTCATCTGTCAAATGGGGAGGACTCCTTGCTTCCTTCCCACATGATCACAAAACTCAAATAAGATAACCAGCAAGATGGCCTGAGATGGGGAACAGTACCACGAAATCCAAGCTGCCTGTTCGGTTTTGTTCTATTGGCAGCAAAGGCTACTCAGGGACCTCATGGAATGGAGGGCAGGGGACAGGACCTAGAGGAAGAAGGACAGCTGGTCTCCAGAGGGCAGGGATGGGAGGGTGGCTCTGGCCCTAAGGCAGAAGTGTGGGGATTACCTGTCTACATGGGCTTTACCAAGCTCAGTGGTTTGTGGGTGGTGGGGGTGATCGGCTTCATCAGCTGCCCCAGGAGTACCTTGTTCCTCTACTTTCACACCTCTTGCTCCCTTAGAGTTTTGCTCCCTTAAAACATGAACATGCATATGGCCTTGCTTGGGTTCCGGGTCCTCTGTCAACATCATAGATCAGAAATGTGCCTGCCCATGGGCCCAGGGAGCTAACACATATGGGTGTAGTGGGTCAGGTGACACAAGGGACAGCATCTGTGCTATCTGAAGGATAGTGGTCATCCACCTGTTTGTTCTCAGGTCCATCCCCTTCCCATTTCTTGCTGTGCTCTGCATGGCAAGGGACAGACGCCCCCATATCACATTTCCCATGCTCTTTTAACAACTGGCTTCCAGCTAGGTTCAGCCAATAAGAGGTGCAGGTTGCAGACTGGGGCGAACTGGAAGAAGGGAGAAGTCAGGATATTTCTCCTCACCTTGCTGCTGTGGGTGGTGTGGCTCCTCTGTAACTTCTCTTCCCACCGCTCGGCTCCTCCCTCTGTGGTTCCAGCTTTGGCAGGGTTGGCCCTCCATGGCTCCAGCCTCTGCTGTTGGCCTCCAACAACACCATCTCTACTCTCTGTCCCTGTAGTCCCAGTCACTAATGTCTGGTTTGCCTCACCTCCTCATTGCTTTTTCAGCTCCTCTGACATCTTTGTGGACAACTCTCTGAATTCATTTCCCTCTGTTGAGTTTCTGGAGTGGATTTTGTTTGCCTGGATGCATTCTGAGTGACAGATTCGAGGGGCAGTCACTACTCAGTGCTACCCAGGTATTGCTCATCAAGAGCAGCCTCGTGGGCCTAGCATGGCCTGCTCTTCTAATCTCTCAAGCAAAGCCAAGTGTCTAGATTTTTATACAATGCCTCATTTTTACAGGTTAACACCAATTCAAGCTTTAAAACAACATTCCGAAGGCTGAATACAACCAGTCCGTGGGTCCCAGTTTGCAATTCTGCTCCTTATCATGACTCAATGTTTTTTGTCACTGTTTCCTTCTCTCAGTACTTCTTGGGTCAGGTCCTAAGGAGGGGAGTAGGTCTGGTCAGCTCATGCCTTAGGGCTAGGTCAGTCACTGACCACTCAATAGATTCTCTGTTTTTGAGTTAGGCGCCCTCCCTTGGCCAAGCACATAAGGTTAGGGGGTGATCTCATGGGACAAAACCACATTGATTAACGCTGTCTATTTGGCAAGATGGCTTGCCTTTTAATCCAGTGTTCTTTCCATCTTACCACTTAGACTTCCTTTAGTTATTAAGTACTTTGTTTTATTTTGTTGAGAATCAAAGCCAGGACTATAACCTAGATCTCCAGATTTGGATGAATCTATTAGGACTTCAGCTTATTTTTATGAAAGACGAGAGGCTCAGACCTTCTTTCTGACGATCCTTCTAGGCCTCGTGGTCTGCGGTTCTAGAGATGTCCTTTCTGTGGCATCCATTCATCCATTCGTCCATCAGTCCATCCATCCATCCATCCATCCATCCATCCATCCATCCATCCATCCATTGATCCTTTTATCCCATCTATCCATCCATTCATACATGCATGCACTCATCTATCCCTTCATCCATCTATCCATTTATCCATCCATCCATCCATCCATCCATCCAACCATCCATCCATCTATCCATCCACTCACCAATTGATCCATGTATCCCATCCATCCATCCATGCATGCACTCATCCATTCATTCATCCATCCATCCATCCATCCATCCATCCATCCATCCATCCATTGATCCTTTTATCCCATCTATCCATCCATTCATACATGCATGCACTCATCTATCCCTTCATCCATCTATCCATTTATCCATCCATCCATCCATCCAACCATCCATCCATCTATCCATCCACTCACCAATTGATCCATGTATCCCATCCATCCATCCATGCATGCACTCATCCATTCATTCATCCATCCATCCATCCATTCATCCATCCATTGATCCATTCATTCATCCATTATCCATCCATCCAGCAAATATTTATTAATTATCTACTATGCACCATACCAGGCACTGTACTGTGCTGTATAAAGTAGTAAATGACACAGATAAGCACTGTCCCCATAGAACTACATTCTAGTCAGAAGAAAGAGACAATAATTAAGCAAATGAATACATATATCAAGTAATTTTGGTTGCTTCCCAACCAAAGTCACCACTGTCTCTCATCTGGAAGACATCAATAGCCTCCCTATTGGCCTTTGGGCTTCCACTCTGCCTCCCTCCAATCCATTTTCTACAATAAAGACAGACTGATTTTTTTTTTTAAGTAGAAACATCATACCTTATATGTACCAGACACTATCCTAGGTACTGGGGATACAGCAGTGCAAGCTGTCTTCATGCTACTCTGGCTTCCAGTTGCTCACAGGATAAAATTCAACAAACCAAGTGTCTTGACTGTGGTAAGGGCAATGGGAGTGACCTGCCCTAGGGTCAGGCAATAGGGATTTTCTCTAGAGAATGTAAACACAATAATAAAACCAACTGAAAACTGCTCTTTCTTTATGATCATCCTGCACCAGCAATTCTATACAATGTTAGGAATAAAATACTCCTCTCTAATTGACTCGTAAGTGGGTGGCCATATAATTGATCACTACTAATAATTACATCAAGACAATAGGCATAAACAGGGACATCTAAGGCCCTACCTGTAAGGCCTTATGGAATCTGGTCCCTGCCTACCTCTTTAACCTGATATCTTTAAAGTTCTTACCTCATTTAAGCAAAAAGGCCCACTTTTGACTCTATACACATTTCCAACTTCTCCTTACCTTAGGGCTCTGCCAAAGACCTAAAGGATGGCACTTGTCCAGAGAAGGGGACTGGCACTGCAGCCAGAGGGAGGGACAAGGCTCAGGGCTTTGCAGCAGTTCCCTTGGTTCTCATCCAGGATCTGCAGGCCATGGGAACTAATTAGGGTCTTGGCTGAAATACTGCATCCTCAGAGAAGACTTCTCTAAGCCTAGAAAACCAGGAAGTCTCTATTGCATGGTTCTTTCCCTTTATATCTCTTGTGACAATGGTGTTTCCCTTTATGTCTCTTATGACAATTTGTTACTGTTGTGGTTACTATTTTATGACCCTCTCTTCTAGCGTCTCTAAGGGCCATGACATTGGAGACCATGCCTGATTTGCTCATGGTTATACTCCCAAAACCTAACACAGTGCCTGGCCCATGGTAGACACTCACTAAGTATTGCTGGAATGGATGGATGGATGGACGGATGGATGGATGGATGGATGGATGGATGGATGGATGGATGGATGAATGGTGAAGCTGAGCTCCAAATCTAGACTGACTCAAAAGCCCATGATCTTCCCACCACCTTAATTCCAAGGCTGCCAGCATGGTTGAAAAAGCAGATTATATCCAGGCAGGAGGGCCTTCTTGTCAAAGTCAAGGCCAAGATCGGTGGGAAAGGATCAGGTAAAAGCAAAGGATCCAGATGTGCAAATTCCCTTCAATGAGGCAGATGTGACCCAGTGATTCCATGCCAGGCGTAACCGTTGCATCTGGTTGCTCATTTCCATTAAAGGAATTGTAGCAGGTGCAAAAACCGAAGATTATCCCAAGAATTAAGATATGAAAAGCATGTTAGATCACTAAATTCCAATTAGGGAAATTAAATTGTGCACACTCCCTTCCTGACGCAATATTGGGAGCTTGCATTAGCTCTGGGCTCCGGTTCTAATAAAATTAGAGAATAACACTTTAATTGAATTGTGCTTAAAAGGATCATGCTGACAAATGTGATTGTATCTGGCTGGGATGCACACCTTCTCCAGCAATCATTAAATCCAATGAAATGCCAGTCTCAGGATCTTGACAGTTTTCTGAAACAATCTGTGAACCGTGCTGTATCTTGGAGTATCTAATCAATTTAGAGCCGCCTCATTAGGACTTGGCTGCTAACGGATACTTAAAAATCAAAGCAAATTACTGCACTCCATGGATAACTAGCTAATCATATCGATACAACATGGCTGGATTGTGTTGCAACAATTCATTTCCTCTTTAAGAAGCCACTGTCACCTATAATTTAGGGATTGAGATTCATAAGCCTGATGCAGACAGCTCCGATGTCAAGGATTTTCCTGAGCACAGGGTCAAGGGGTGCACATCACCCCAGCTAATTAGGGTAAGCTAAAGCCAGCCTCTGACTCCCATCATTCACACCCTACTTCATCCCCAGATATTGAGCCCAAGACTCTGTTGTACAAAAGAAGAATCAGAGGTTCCGAGATGGGTAGCATCTTTCCCAAGATCACACAGCAAATGAGTGGCAGGGCCAAGATTTGGCCCTTCTTGACATCACATCAGACTTTCCAATATAATTTCAACAGCAAATTAGAACAGTGATTTCTCTTTCACTGATAATTTACATAGGTCTCATTTTAATGATCTTACTAGTAATGAACATCACCGTCATCATTATAATACCAATGGCCTATCCTTATATGGAACTTATTAGAAATAGAATTCATTTAATCCTCTCAACATTCCTAGAGGTATGTTCTGTGATTACTGTGATAGGTGTTAATGCAGTCTACTAAATATGTCTGGTTCTCCTGCTCCAGGACACATGGTAGGTCTGTACTTCTTGGCTTCCTGGGATCAAACTGGCCAGGAGGCTGGTTCTAGTCAAAGGGTTGTGAATCAGAGGACTGTGTGTTATTTACAGGCAGAGCATTTAATTGCTGTTTCAAGATCTCTGCCATTCTTTTTCCCTCTGCTTCATCAGGCTAAAATATTTGAGTCAGTGGCTGCCCTGAATACAGTAAGCAGAAACTCCTAGCTAACCAACAATGGTGATGTAGCATGAAAGTAAACCTGTACTTTTGGAAGCCTCTGAGATTTTGGGGTTGTTTGTTACTGCAGCATAATCCAGCTTGTCCCTACTGATGGAATCACCACCCTCATTTTACACATGAGGAAACAAAAGCACACAGACATGAAGTGGCTAGAACTAGGTCATATTCGGACACTGTCGGTCGATTTCTCTACAGCCCAGATGTCTCTTTGGGCCCATAGAGTCACAGTGAGTGGTGGGTGTGCTGGGAGCTGCTTTTCAGAGACTCAGGTCAGGCGTGTTGAGAGCATTTGCCCCTGCCACTTGGCTCATGCTTGGGCAGATGTACTTTTTAATCTGCTCTTTTTTAGGCATGTGAACCACTGGCTGCCCTGAAAAAAGTCCTTTTGATATCTTCAGAGATAAACTCATCTCATCTTCAAAGATGTGAGTCCATGCTATACCAAAAGGACTGGCTCTTTGATGGAGAAATTGCAGGCACAGGGAAGGCCTAAGCAGGAAGCTACATTCCCCAGGGACCTTTCTGCACCCACCCTCTGAGCCTGACTATACTGGCAGCCATGGGTTTTAGTTATGGATGAGGAAGACTCTGCAGCTATGCTCTCCTGAGGGTGCTGTTCCATTGGCCTTGCAGAACCTCCGAGGTGTTGGCTGCTTGGAGTCCCAGGAGCAGTTTGAGGGGTGGGGTTGGTGGGGAACCCAAGACCCCAGAGCTTGAAGAGGGAGTGGAGGAGAAAGTTTGTAGAAATTGTATACAGCTTCAGGAAATGTATACCCTTGGCGAGCCATATCTGAGTCGGTTAAGACAATAATTGCAGGCCTTCCCAACACAGAGAGAGGGCAGGATGGCAGAGCCTGCTATTATCATGTTCTCTCAGGCACAACAGCTTGTTTACAGGAGGGCTGTGGACTGCAAAGTGATTGTCTGGTGGCTCCGGAGGCAAAGGCTGCTCCCCACACCCCCTGCTTGGGTCCAAGCCTGGCCATCAACCTCAGTGCTTAATCCTGGGGTGCCCATTGCCAGGATGCTCAAGGGAGCAGCCACTGGGGTGCAGATGGTTAACCAGGTGCCATTATCAGCACCCATCCATACCTCAAGTCTTCTCCACCTGCCAGAGGCCCAGAGAAAGCCAGCACTGCCCTGGCCGGGATGTTTAGTTGGAAGGCACTTAGGACCTAAAGGCAAGAAATCTAAATTCTGGTCTGAACTCACTGCTCACCCACTGTGGGACCCTGGCTGGGTTCTTCCCTATCACATCCTCCGTCTTCTCGTTCTAAAATAAAAGAGTCCCAGCAGATCAGCGTTTTTCAAATTCAGATTATATTTTCAACTCTTTGAGGGTGTGTATGTATGTGTGTGTGTGTACATTTCTTGTGGATGCCAAGGTTTGACACAGATTATTTTTAGTTTAATGTTACTTCCATATTTATACGTATGTCACAAACAACAGAAAACAATGGTGGCTAATTTAAGCAGAAAACATATTAATGAAAGGATATAGGGTAGATTATAGATGATCCCTGAAGATCACAGAAAAAGAATGGAGGCTTCAGCACATCAAACCACATGGCAGAATGGGTCCTGTAGAGCCTGGTGTGGGACTGCTGCTGGTGTCGATACCAGTGCTATCTCTACAGATACTACTCAGGCTGCACCCTAGATACTGCTGCTGGAGTAGCGGTAGCAGCCACCCTGGCAGCCAACCTTCCCTAAAAGGTTTTCACATAGCCCTGCTCCTTTTTCTTTTTCTTTTCTTTCTTTCTTTCTTTTTCTTTTCCTTTTTTTCTTTTTTTTGAGATGGAATCTTGCTGTGTTACCCAGGCTGGAGTGCAGTGGCGCCATCTTGGCTCACTGCAACCTCCGCCTCCCCGGTTCAAGCGATTCTCTTGCCTCAGCCTCCTGAGTAACTGGGATTACAGGCGCCTTCCACCACATCCAGCTAATTTTTGTACTTTTAGTAGAAACGTGTTTTCACCGCGTTGCCCAGGCTGGTCTCAAATTCCTGACCTCAAGTGATCCACCCACCTTGGCCTCCCAAAGTGCTGGGATTAGAGGCCTGAGCCACCATGCCCAGCCTGGTTTTCTTAGTTTGCTGAAGGCCTAGTTGCCACATCTGATGGTTTTCAGTCCTTATCCTGCTTGCTCTCTCTGTGCAAAGAACAATGTCCCTCGTTGCTGGGTTCCCCCTTGGCTTCTGCCTGTGTTGCTTTTGCTGGCCACCTTGTTTGGTGTATCCCTAAAAGGTAGCTCCTCTCTGGAGGTCCGTCTTCCACCTCAGTGCTCTCCTTGGCCCAAGCCTGGGTATGGGGAGCTCAGTTGTCTACCGGGACAGCTCCTGATTGCCCCTCGTCTGGCTCCTCTTCCCCAAGCCTGTCTCTCTCCATACCCTCCTCCTCATTATGTCTTGGGTCACGGCATTGCTCTTGCCCCAGTTACCCAATCAGTCCGTGTTCCTCCCCATCAGGTTTGGCCAATTCTCCCCTCCAGCTCTCTCAAAGCTCACACCTGGGTCTTTTCCACCACCAGAGATACTTGAACAAAGGGCTGGGGACCCACGGTTGAGGAATCAACCTCTCCTCACCTAGAAGGGCCAGAGTCCAGAGTGCGATTCCAAGTGTGCTACATGGACTGACAGCCCTGCCTCTCCTTTTTCTATCACAAGCTTCCAATCAAAGTCTGGTGAGAGCATATCTGATTGGTGGACCCAGGTCAAGTGATTGTTTTCTAGCTGCATGGGAAGATGCGAAAGCATATTCCTGGCATTTCCAGCTCTTCCTTTAGGAAGTGAACCCTGATTCATTAGGTGGGGATTCCATAGTCATAGAGGAAGAGAGTTCAAAGGGCATGAGGTCAGCAAGGGTCCCCTACAAGTTACAAATATAAAACCAGCTTATAGCCCTTATAATGCTATAAAATGCAAACATATTGATGAATGAAATACAAATTTTAGTTAAAGAAGCAGTAACATTCACATTAAAAACACTTATTTAAGATGAACAACATTGTTTTGCTGAAACCAAATTACTACTTGAAATAAGACTATGATGCTGATTGCTACAGCAATGCTCTTCTGAGTTGTGGAAACATTATGTAATACATTTGTCAACTGGTCTTTATTTGGCACTAAGACTTCTTTTCATATTAAGTTTATCTCTGTTCTTTTCTCCTTAGCCCTTAACAATTATACTTGTACTTCTTTTTCTTTCTTTCTTTCTTTTTTTTTGTACTTCTTTTTCTTTCTTTCTTTCTTTCTTTCTTTTTTTTTTTTTGAGGCAGAGTCTCACTCTGTCACCCAGGCTGGGGTGCAGTGGTGCAATCTCGGCTCACTGCAAGCTCCGCCTCCTGGGTTCACGCCATTCTCCTGCCTCAGCCTCCTGAGTAGCTGGGGCTACAGGCGCCCGCCACCATGCCCGGCTAATTTTTTTGTATTTTTAGTAGAGACGGGGTTTCACCATGTTAGCCAGGATGGCCTCGATCTTCTGACCTCGTGATCCGCCCACCTTAAGCTTGTACTTCTTGATACCAATATGATTATAGGCACAAAAGCAGACATGACATTGGAAAGTGTGGTAGTTCTCAGTTACGTGGTCATCCCAGTGGCCTAGAATATTCTGAAATAGTAACAAATGTGAAAATTATTTACAGTCTCCAAAGTATCCTACAATGTAAGAAATTCTCTCATATGCTCCTTCTCAAATGATAGACATCAGTCTTGCTTCCCAATATTTCCAGATTTTCTTCCCTTCCATATACACAAGGGAGTTATATTTTCTTCTCTCTTCAACATTAGTTGTGGTTTTGTGACTTGCCCAGACCAATGACTGTGTCACTTTTGCATGGAAACATTTCTGAGTTAATTCATGATTTTCAACTTCCCCTTCACACTGTCATGATGGCTAGTGATATTCCAGGTGGTGCCTCTGCTATCCTAGGTGAATGAAGATGACATGGAACAGAGCCCTTGCCAACATGTGATGACATGTAGTATGAGTGAGTGAATAAATCTTTCTTATATTAAACCACTGAGGCTTTTAAAGGTATTTGTTATGCAGCATGGCCTAGTCTGTCCTGACTGACACACTTTTGTAAGGCATGGATTACAATTGCTGTTATCTCCTTTTTATACAACAAATACTTCTTCATAAGTACAGAGAGTTTGAGAACCTTGCTCAAAGTCAGACAACTGGAAAAATTCAGATACAGGACTCCAAACCCCAGTCCAAGTCATTCCGAATCCCATGCTTCTCCTAGCAATTCCAAAAGTTGAGAAGACAGAGTTCCAGCAACCAGCAAGCAAGGCTGATGGAAAACATGGCAAGTCTGAGTGGCTTGAGTCCATGTTTTTTGAGCCACTGATGTAAGCGATCATTTTGAGTGCCAAACACATTTGTACTTCAGAGCTTCCCAACTTTAACAATGGGGCATTCTGAATCTTTGGATTTAAAAAGTCATAGTTCTCAAATTCCCCTCCACTGCCGGGGAGGTCGACATGATGATAGATGCATTTGGAGTGGTTGAGCTTCCGTTCCAAGAAGCACTCTGAGGCCATAAACCTGTTCACAAGAGTGATGTGTGTCCCTGGCTCTGTGGGTGGTCATGTAGTTTTCAAGAGAAGGACTCTACTTTCTGCCCTAAGGGCTCTACCCACCTTCACTTGAGAAACAAGCCTCTCATCTGGAGGCAGAAAATGTGGTGTATAGGACAAGTGGCTCAGGAAAAACACCAGGACTGATTGCAATGCTCCCAGTCATTCCTCACAGGATGATATTAGGGGGAAGTAGGCAGAGGTTGCATATTTTAACCAACATTTTCTCCAAGGGAAGTACCATTTACTGGGGTCTTAGAGCTCAATTCTAGTCACATGTTTTGAGAACCAAGTGCTTCCTGTGGGTTCCTGAGCATTTCCAACTTGAGGCTTCTTGCCAAGCCATCTGGGCTGAGACCAGATATAATAGTCAAAGATCTTCAGAAAAACAGAACCAATGTCCAGATCTACATCTATATATCTGGCTTCTGTTTTCTATATATATGGAGAGCGAGAAAGAGAGAGAGAGAGAGAGATTTACTGTCAGAAGTATCATGAGGCTCACACCTCACAAGATTAGGGTTGGTAAGACGCAAATCATCTGTAGGGCAAGTTGGCAGGCTGGAGATTCAGGTAAAAGTTTTTGTTGCTGTCTTGAGTCAGAAGGCTGGTGTATTAGTCTGTTCTCGCACTGCTGTAAATAACTTCCTGAGACTGGGTAATTTGCAAAGAAAAGAGGTTTAGTTGACTCTCAGTTCCACATGGCTGGGGAAACCTCAAGAAACTTACAATCAAGGCAGAATAGGAAGGGGAAGGAAGGACTTTCTTCACATGGCAGCAGGAGAGAAAAGTGCAAGCAGGCAAAATGCCAGAGTCTTATAAAACCATTAGATCTCATGAGAATTCACTCACTATCACGGTAACATCATGGGGAAAACCACCCCCGTGATCCAATCACCTCCCACCAGGTCTCTCCCTTAACACCTGGGTATTACAATTCAAGATGAGATTTGGGTGGGGACACAAAGCCTAACCATATCAGCTAGAAACTCAGGTGGGATTTCTACGTTGTAGCATTCCTTCTTTGGGAGAATTGCAGGCTTTGTTCCTCAGGCCTTCAACAAATTCCATGAGACCCACCCACATTCGAAAGGGTCATCTGCTCTAATTAAAGTCAACTGATTGTAAATGTTGATCATATCTTAAGAGTATCTTTACAGCAACATCTAGACTAGTCTTTGACCATACAAAGACTAGGTTACCATAGTCTAGCCAAGTTGACACATAAAATTAACCATCATATCAGGATTAATCCTAAAAATGTGCATTGCAGAGAGGCTTATCTATGAACAATGAGGCCAGCTAAGGCCTTATGGACCACAACTATATACAAGAAATTTCACTTCCTTTAAACATTATCAAATTATTTTTATTTTTATTTTTTAGTAAAGACAAGGTCTCGCCATGTTGCCCAGGCTGGTCTTAAACTCATGAGCTCAAATGATCCTCCTGCCTTGGCCTCCCAAAATGCTGGGATTACAGGTGTGAACCACTGTGCTCAGATTTCCTTTTTTTGTTTTTTTCTCCCAGAAATTGTGTTGCTCCGTGGCCCTGGCTGGAGTGCAGTGGTGCAGTCATAGATCACTGTAGCCTTAAAACTCCCACCTCAGCCTCCTGAGTAGTTAGGACTACAGGTGTGTGCCAGCACTCCTGGCTATTTTATTTTTATTTTTATTTTTATAGAGATGGGGTCTCACTACATTGCCTAGGCTGATCTTGAACTCTTAGTCTCAAGTGAAGATTTCCACTTCTGATGTCTCCAAACTCCCAGGTCCACCTCCAGTTTGGGGCTCTTCTGATGAGTGATAACATTTGATAAAAGTAATAATAAAGATAGCAGATAGTATTTATTAAGGCCTATGTTTTACATACATGCCTCCATCTAATGGAACAGCCCTGTGAATTGGGGACTATTACTATTCCATTTCACAGATATGAAAACTGAGACACAGAGAGAGATACAGTCAGACCAGTAAGGACTGAAACCTAAATTCCTCTCACCATCTATTCTTTCCCTCATGAACTTCCTCTATAGTTCACTGCGGAGGGAGCTGTCATTTCATTTTCTTCATCATGGAGCCAGAAACACCAGTGATCTAGAACTGTGTAGCCCAACATATTCTTTCTGTCTGTCTAGGGTACAATTGGCCCCAGGACCCTATGCAACCAGGGTTATTTTAGTTCTTTGCTGGGAAGAAAATACCTATCTCTTTGCATCTGCCAGAGCTGTCAGCTCTTCCTTTTTCTCATTTACAGTGTCTCACTCATTCAAAACATTTGTTCAGTATCCACTCATTCCAGTGTTAGGATGTAATCATGAATAATAATGTTGATAATGGTGGTGGTGATGCCGCCACCGCCACTGGTAATGATGATGAGGGCAAAGGTGGTAGCGATGGTGATGATGACAGTACAGTCTCCTGGGTGGGGTCCGATCAGTGCAAGACTAACATCTCCCTTGCACTAGACATTATACTTCTACACATATATCCTGTGCTCACGGTCAGGGGAGCTGATTTCCTGCTCCTTGTTAATTTCATGGCCCTGGCAACCTGTGAACATACACAGCTGTAAACAGGTGCCATCAACCTCATTACACCCTGGGGACTTCCATGTCTGTGTATGCCAGAGCACAGGAGGCCCTAAACCATGGCAGGGTAGAAATCAGGGATTCGGTCTCAGACTTTAAGGTCTTATCTGCTTGTTATAGGGGCATGACTGACAATGAGCGGTGACTACATTTATTCATCTCATAAGGGTATGTTCTCACCTAGTCTCATCTTTGCTAGAGCCCGCTTAAAAGAGAAGCAGAAGTGGGGGCCGCTTCCTCTGGCCATGCCACCTTATCAGCCTCTGCCGGACCAAAGGCTGGGGACGACGGTAAGTCCTCACTTAGCATTCATATGTTCTTGGGAACTACAACTTTAAGCAAAAACACATATAACAAAACCAATTTTATTATAGGTAGTTGGAATAATCAAGAGTGAAGTTCCTATGGCACATTTCTGGCCACAGAAATATATATCACCAGACTTCTAAATAAATACCAAAACATTCCAACATTATACATTGAAATACATGTGAGCTACACATACACTTAAGAAAGGTTAATAAAAATACATGAGATCATAATTTACCTGCTTATTCTTATTTCAGTTCAGGGTAGAGAGTGGCTGGAGCCTATCCCAGCAGCTCAGGGTCCAGGTAGGAACCCACCCTGGACAGGATGCCTTCTCATCTCAGGGTGACTCCTACACGCATCCATACTCGCTCACACTGGGACCACACAGATGCACCAGTTCATGGAACATGCACAGCTTTGGGGTGTGGGAGGTAACCGGAGTACCTGGAGAAATCCCAGGCAGACATGGGGAGAATGTGCAGACTCCACACAGACAGAGGCCCCAGCCAGCAATCCATTTTTTTTCTCATCAACGTTACAACAAAATGACATTGAATGGACCATTATTCGAGGGCCTGCTGAACGGTGAACATGTGGAGCTCCTTAATGAAGGGCTGGCTACATCTCAGAAAGGTCAAAAAAAGGAGAAATAAGGGTTGTGTAGGATCCCTCGCCTGGTCATTCCCTTGTTCCAGGAAGGCCTCTAAAGATTCAGATATCAGCAGGGATAGCCGCTGAATTTCCTTCCACTCCACAAAACCATGGATGATCTTTCTCTGCCTGATTCTCTCTCTCTCTCTCTCTCTCTTTTTTATACCTTTTCACATCTCTCCATACACGGCATTTTCAAGCTCTTCAAAACGGTGACTACAACAGGTCCTCAAGAAACTGCGATTCCTATAGATCAAGAGACAGGGGTTCCACCCACAACTGTTTTCCTGTGTCTCTCACAGAACCTCCAACTTTGGCCAGACCCCCAGCTCTCCCAGCTCAGCCATTGCAAGCCACTAAAGGGGCCTTGGGATGGCCTCAAGTCCCATGAGTGAGGGTGAAGGTGGACACTCCATTCCACTTCCATCTCCCCGTTCAAGAGATACACACCAAAGTTCTTACTAGGTCACCTCCCAAGCCAGCAGAGCCCATTGCAGTGAGCATCTGGCTTCTTTGGAGACGGCTCAGTGACTCCCATGTAGAGGAGGGACTATTTCTCCTATTTGTGTGGCTTTGCGGCTGCCCACTGGGAAATGACTGCCACCTCCATTCTCCACTCTTATCATGCTAAGAAGCGTTTCTGCTCTTTCTCCTCCTGCCTGAGGCCGGAGTCTACGACCCTTCCTGATAGGGATAAACACCAGTTCATTCTGCCATGTATGTTCTCTTACTTTATTCTCCCTTCTATCCCATGAGACCCATTTTGTGCATTTGAGGAATCCAGGGCTCAGAGAAGTGAAGTAACTTTTCCAAGATCACCCAGCAAGTAAGCTGGTAGCAAGATTTCAAACCAAATATGCGAAGGCTGCATAGGGTAGAGCAATAGCAGATGTTCCAATAGATAAACCTCAGAATCTCAGTGGTTTGACATAGAAAAAAGTGTCTAGTATGTTATGGTCCAGGGACTCAGGCACCTTCTCTCTTGTGGCTCTGCCCCTGGCAATACTTGATTCCTGATGTCACTCTAGGGTCATTTCCAGTTCAGCCAGCTTGAAGTGGGAAGAGCATACAGGATCACACAGGGGAGGAGTTTTGGGAAGGGTTATATGCACCCCTAGCCCTTTCCCTCCAAGGCCAGACCCCTCTTTCTTCCTGAGTGGCCTTAGAGCCTTTCAATAGGCTCCAGGAAGCCTCTACAGATGAACTGAAGCTGACAGCTAAGATGCAACTCCATTGCCATCTTGATTTGAGTGGTCTCAATCAACACACATTTCCTGGCTACTTTGTTTTACCACAGGGAGGGGGAGGAGCAGAGGGGTGGGCAGAGGACACCAAAACTGTCAGGAAACATTATGAAAGGCTTTGAAATGGGCAGAAAAAAAAGTTGCTGGTTGTCCTGTTTTAGATCACCTTTCTGGATTATCTCCACATTTCCTAGTCTTTGAGCTATTTTATAACTGAAAATTGTAGGAAAACAAAATGCAAATAATTCTTGTCCATGGGAATGCAAAGACATTTTATTTGGTCAGAATGCAACTGATTGATGCCCTGTGGATAGGTTATTTGTAACTCCATTTCAGTTTTCTCATTTGCCTGTGTGTATGTTCTTTGAATTCTCCTTTGAAGAGATTGTAACATCTTATTAGTTGCCTCATTAATTAATGAGTTAAATAAATCTTTGACACCTGTTCATTTTATATTTGTATGCAAGTCATGATTTTACTCTTTATATGCATCTTAAAAATCCTTTAACAACTAACAATTCCTAGAGGGAGGAGGAAAACCTATAAAACATTATACTTCCCTGCTTCTCAGGAGCCTCACACCCATTCTGGAAGACAGGCAGGGCAAGGACTGCTAATTCCATTTTGCAGTTAGGAAAGCTGAGACCCAGAGAGGGGACTGCCAGATACCAAAGACAACACAGTAGGAAATGGTGGAACTGAGAATTCAGACCCAGGTGTGTCTGATTCTAAAACCTATATTCTTAACCATGGTGCCTTGTTTCCCAACCAATTCTTCCTTGAGGCAAATGGCATATTAGCAGATCAGATAGCCATACTTTACCTATTTGGAAAATGATGAAACTGAGGCTCAGATAAGTTAAATGACTTAGAGATAAATCTGGGTCCAGAATCTGGTCCTTGAACCACTGTTTCCTGGTGTATCCTTACGTAAACCAAGTGAGTATCTGAATTGCCTTCCGGGTTCAAGCAATTCTCCTGCCTCAGCCTCCCGAGTAGCTGGGATTACTGGGGCCCACCATGCCCTACTAATTTTTGTATTTTCAGTAGAGATGGGGTTTCTCCATGTTGGTCAGGCTGGTCTCGTGCTCCTGACCTCAAGTGATCCGCCTGCCTTGGCCTCCCAAAGTGCTGGGATTACAGGCGTGACCCACCACTCCCAGCCTCAAGTGACTATAATTTTCTAGCTAGTATGTTTCTTGAGCATCTGTTCTAGCTTTTGTTTTGGGGTGTGTGTGTGTGTGTGTGAAGATTGCTGGCCAGTTTTGATTCCTAAAATGCTCTCTGAGCCTTTGTTCATAGACACATAAGAGAGGTGGAACCCAGGCCAAAGCAGGCAGTATCTGCCTTGTTCGTTTCAGGCTGGGCCCTGGAGATGGACAGGGGCTGTAGAGCTGGCACAGCTGCTCTTCTGTGGTCATGGGAAGGTCATGGCCTGTAGAGGTTTCCTGCTCACAGGGCTCTGCCCAGGACTTGCTAAGGCCGAGCAGGGCCAGGCTGGGGAGGTGGAGGTGTCTGGAACTGTGAAAGACTCACGGGCTTTGGGGTCAGGTCAGCCTGGATTCAAATCCTGCCTTGGCCACTTATGAACTGTATGTTGGACCATGTCACTACATCTTTCTGGATCTCTGTTTCTTCATCTGTAAAGGCGAGATCATCACCCTAACCTCACAGGGGGCCACAGTCCAGCCTGCCTCCCACTCCACCAGGCCCCGTGCCTGTGGCTGCTTCTGCCCGCAAGAGGTGTGTTTGCCAGCCACACTCATCATATGCGCAGAGGTCTCAGAACCATCTTACCATCTGTGCTTCTTTCTTCTCTGAGAAGAAACCTCACTCACTTCTGCAAGATGGCTGAGACTTGTCATAGCCAGCACATCAAGTGACATTGGCATTTGCTCACAGAGTGATTCAGACTCAGACAGAGGAACAGAGAATGGCAGAGCCAGGCCTAAAATCCAGGCCCTTTCGCTCCCAAGTTGGGGCTCCTGAACATGGGCTGGGACCCTTCCCTGATAAGGTCAGTCAAGTTGTGGCTCAACCATCTTATTTATTTACATGTCCCAGAGAAAATCTACCCCTAGAAAAGTCCAGGACCTGCCCCACTATTCAAGCTGGCTATTCTGGGCAGTTGCGTCACCTCTAGACCCTTGTTTTCGACTCCTGCAGGCCCAGGTCCTGCGGGAATCCTCTGTAAACTTTACCTCTCGTCAATGGTCTCCGTTCAGGAAAATTGGCTCCTTTGACACCGTTTTAGACAAACCATAATGTGTGTGGAGCTGAAAGAGGTTCTATTTACAAGTCTGCAGGAAATAGCCCTGGGCAGAGGATGGTAATTGTAGGGTGAAGGTTCACCAGGGGCTCGGAGGGGAGAGAGGAGCGCTCCAGGGCAAGAGCAGCCCAGCCTGAGGAGGCCTTGGAAGCCCCTTCCCCAGAGCCGGGCACAGGTGCAGTGAGCTCCAGTTAGGGGGTAGTCTTTGTGGAGTCAAGGGCATCAGTGGTGCTGTAATGGGCAAGAGAAGGTTCAGGGTCTGCTTCTGCCTGCAGGACCTGCAGAAACAGGAGAAGATTTGGAAAAGGTGGGGAGATCTTTCCTGCTGTCTCCTTCACACTCTCTCCCCAAATCCCCTTCCCCAAGTATTTAAATGGTTCACACTCTCTTTTCATTTGGCCTCGTTGTAAAGGGACTTGGTCAAATCCCCTGACCCCTTAAGATTACAGCTGGACTGTGAACGTAGGTTCAAATATGACCTTTCTGATCACCATTCTCAGCCCCACCCTCCGCCCCCCAGCCCACCACCCTGGCCACCATTCCCCTAATCCACCTTATTCTTCTTCATGACATCCATCATCCTTAAACATATTGATTAATTTATTGGTGTACTGTCTGTCTCTTCCTTCTACAATGTAAGATGCACAAGGGCATGGGGCTTTGGTTTGTACATCGCTGTAATCCTAGTGCCTAGAACAACGCCTTTATAAATGGTGCTCACTCAAGAGATAAGGAATGAATGGACCAAAGAACAAATGAATGAATGAATGGAGTGAATTACTTAGCTTCAATATCAAGGGCCCTTTAGGTTCCCTCCCACAAGGTGTACCATCTCCCAGGGTAGAGGCGAGTCCCTCATACAGTAAACCTTAACCTCCAGGTCATGTGAACCATGGATCCTGTTCACTTAGAGCTCCCACTAGTAGAAGTCAGGGAGTCACCCAGACAGCTCTCCGCAGGGTGGTCAGGGCGAAAGTTCTGAGGCCCAGGGAGTGGGTGATGTGTCAGAGGTTGCCCAAGATCAAGGTGTGACTGAGGTGAGGTTCACAGCAGCCCTCTTGCTCTCGGTCCCCTGAGCCAAGCCCCAGCATGGCTTCTCACTTAGCAGATAAGAAAACAGGGCAGGGAGCACACAGTCCACCGGGGTCCTTGCTTCAGAGTCCTGGGGGGAGGTGGCCTTGGGCTATGGGATTTAGATGTGCGGAGAAGGGCCCTTGGGGTCCCCTTGCAGCAAGGGAAGGGCTGGAGGGGGCCTGGGGAAGTGACATCATCATGCTGATTTCTTCCAAGCTGTACCCTCAGCAGCACATCACTCTGACCAGGCTGGTCTTCGCTCCACTTATGACTGTGTGACCAGTGCAGGTCGCTTAGCCCCTGGGGCCTCCCGACTAATGGTGGTCATGACTCAAATTAGCCAAAACAAAAGGGCTCCTGGGTGCGTTTGAACGCTCAGCAGCCAGTCCCCAGGAGAGACCAAAGAACAGGCTCTGCTCACCCACAGAGGAGGCCAGGCCCGTGAGAGGGTAGAGGCCGGTTACCTCAGGCTGGCCTCAGTATTTTTAGCATCTTCCCTCCTTCCCTCCCTCCCACAAGCCACTAGCCCACTCCTTGCCCAAATAACAGTCACCAAAATAGCCCTGGCAGTTGACTGAGGGGTACTGGGAGGGCCCCTTCCCTCCTGCCAGTCAGGCAGGCGTGAGCAGAGGCCCTGGGGCTGGGTGAGACCCAGGCGGAGGCTGTTAATTGTATCTTTGGCCCGAATTAAAACAAAATAGCACTCCTTGAGGCTGATGGCAGTGCTGGTTCTGAGGATCCAGGTTCCTGCACTTGCGAGGGATGCCTTGGCGTTAGGACTGCCCCCAGAAGACAGCGACCAAGTAGGCAGAGTGATCAGAGAGAGTGTCACAGGGGTCCTACAGACCAGGAACCTGAGGGTCAGAGCCTATGCTCACCATCACCTCCTCAGGGATACCGTCATTGACCACTATGGCTAAAACAGTGCCCGGCAACTGGCCTGTCACCTGCTTCTTTTTCCTTCATAGCACTGGTGACTGCTCGATGTGACATTACCTCTCTGTTTGAGCATTTATTTCTTGCCTCTCCTGCCAGGCAGGGAGCTGGTCTATTTGATCCCAGCCTTGTCCTCAGCACCTAGACTAATGCCTTGGTGCTCAGGAAATTCAACATAATTCAGCGAGGAAGAAAATCACGGTGCCCAGTAGATCTGTCCAGTCTTGAACCTAGATTCAAATATGACCTTTCTGATCACCATTCTCAGCCTCCCCTTTGCCCCCCGCTGCTGCCCACTCCACTATTCCCCTAACCCGCCTTATTCTTCTTCAAGGTATCCATCACCTTTGGACACATTGATTAATTTATTGCGGTACTATCTGTCTCTTCCTTCCACAATATAAGGAAGGAATGTGTCCTCGGCTTCTGCCATGCAGTGGAAAGCCAGAAGCAGAGAGGGAGAAGAAAGAAACAAGGTCCCCGACAGCGCCAGGCTCCCCAAACCCGCCCCCAGACACCAGGAAGAACAGCCCTTCCCATGTGCCCCTCTATCTACTGACTTCAGAGACCACCCTGTGTCCTCATGACAGCCTGGGACAGCAGTGATAGTCCCTGTTTAATAACAATCAACAAAGCACTTTCTAACGACTCGATTTATGTAACTAACAGGTAATTCTGGTTACTATTGCCATCTTATTGATGATGAAACTGACACTCTGAGGAATAAAGTGACTTGGTCAAATCTCCTGACCCCTAAAGATGAGAGCTTGGATTTGAACCTAGGCAGCCTGGCCCCAGAGGTCCTGCTTAAAGTCTGCATGAACGGCCTGTTGTCTAATGAGGACGCTGAAATTTAGATGTGTGGACCTTCCCTTAGCCAGATGGGACTTTCCTCCTCCCACTTCTGTTCACGTTACCAGCAGCAGTGCCTCCACGTCTCTGGAAAGGTTGCTACATATGTGCATTACCCCATCACCTCTTTTGCTTTTCCTGATTGTACTGTGATCATCCCATCTCATCCCTATTTTTCAGAGCTAGCAACAGAGGTGCAGAGATGATAAGCGACTCCCCTAAGGTCGCTTGGAGTAGAATGTCCGGATTTCCTCCGCTTTGACAGTGCACTCCTCTTGGCCTCTCTCTCTCCCACTCCCTGCCTCTCCACAGCTGTGACACAGGCCCAGCCTGCTGGAGCCCTGGGCCTTACCTGCACTGGCAGGCTGCAGCCAGGAGCCCTCCTCACCCAGCACTGGGTGGCCGTTAAATGCCTTCTTGACTTTTTATGAGTTTTGTCACCCCGCCACGTGCCAAGTTGCCTTTAAGGCAGTGCTATTAAGGCGAATCGTCGAGATTAATAAATACATGTATAAGAGGTTGGGCAGTGGAGAGTTTTCTTCAAGAGCCCAGGCTGCAGACACAGGACACTGTGGCTGTGAGAACTGCAACCTCAGCTCACGGCCTCCACAGCCCACCCTGGCCTGCTGGGCTTCTCCGAGAGTCAAGTGACCTGAATTCTAGAATCCCTTCCACCTTTGATCCTTGGCTTCCTGATCTTGCCAATGGGAACATGCATCTGTACTTCTTTTGTATGGATCTGGCTAGGGTCACAAGGGATGGGACACAGGGTTTTAAGGCTGTGTCTGCAGGGGAACCACCTTGGCAGGAGATGCTACTTTCACCTGGGGTTTCAGACACTTGTATCTGGGGAGTCCACAAGTCTCCTCAGGGTCCTCACTCACCCCACTCCCACTCTGCATCAGCAGAACAGTTTCCCTTTAATGAGTTTCACACACAGGGTCTCCCCAAGATTTTGTCTGAAGACAGAATCTCAGTAAATAAAAAACAAACTTGTGGGGAAAAAGCTGTTTATATTTATTTTTAAATAGAGCAATACAGCAGCATACTACTAGAATAGGGATTGGCAAACCTCTTCTGTAAAAGGTCAGACGCTGGATATTTTAGGCCTTGCATGCTAGACGGTCTCTGGTAACTACTCAACCCGCTGTTGTGGCACGAAGGCAACCTTAGACAATTTATGAGTGGCTGTGTTCCAACCAAACACTTTTTATGGACACTTAAATTTCGTGTGGTTTTCACGTGCCAGAAGTATTACTCTTCTTTTAATTTTTTCCCTAATCATTTAGAAATTTGAAACCCATTCTCAGCCCACTGGCTATAAATAAACCAACGGCAGGCAGAACTGGCCGTGGGCCCCAGTTTTCTGACCCCTGTTGTAGTCGGAAAACCTGGATTCGAGTCCTTCTTGGTGGTCAGTTCACTGAGTGACTTTGAGCTTAGCTGTTTTAGCCTCTCTGGGACTCAGTTTCCCTGTCTAGAAAAAATAGGGCCGAGGCCAAATGATCTCTGAAATCTCATTGCACCTTATCACCTAGTGGTGGAAATTTCAGAATTTTGCAAAGTGGGTGGAAAGAGACACTTTTGCCGGGAATGAAGGACGAAGCCTCCTGTCGCCCCAAAATCCCTCACCTGGGAAGAGAAAGGGGTGTGGCTATGTCTGGTTTTACTGTCTCTTCTGAGAGGTTAATAGATCTTGGGGTCTTCAAGAGGCCTGATGACCCGCAGACAAAAGGTTTTTGGCTGAAACATTGGAAGCTGTCTCCCACCCCTTCCCAACTCCCAGCTGAGGCCCCTCACCATTCATTCCAGCCCCCCCTCCTGCTGCCTTGCTTAACAAAGACAAAGACAGCAGTTCACACTGTAATGTTGAAAATTGCTTGTTTCAGAACATCCCAGTAAACAAGCCCGTCTTTGTTTTAATCCCAGCCTAGCTTACTGTAGTTAATTATAGGAATTTGTGGCTATTTATGTGAACCGAAGACAGGCGAAAACATTCATTTGTAGGCCGTGTAAGTGGCGGGTGGGAATGGGCTCCCAGTACGGAGAAGACCTAGGTAGCATTTGTCCTGGGAGCCGTGTAAGGTAGTGAGAAGCCCAGGTGTGTAATTATTCCCTCTGCTCCCAAAAAGAGAGAAGGCTGCCATAGAAAGTGACACCTAATGACTGTTTTCAGCCCAACATGGGTAACGGGAAAAGCCCCATGCTTAAGGCAGTTGCCTGAGCTGTGGGTCTTGCACCTGCCAGGTGAGCTGGGTTATTTATTTCTGGGCCTGTCCGCTGCCTGCCCCATGTTTCTGTCCCTTGTGGTTCTGGGGAGAAGGGAGCAGGGCCAAAGGTTCCCAGGGCCTTGCAGAGAGGGAAGGCGGGGCACAGTCGCTGGTGGGCATGGGTACCGCCTTTTCTTCCTTTTCTCCAGCCCGGGAGGAGCCACGGTTAGTGAGGAATGTTAACAAAGGGGAGACAGCGCTGGCTAAACAGAGGCCCCACGACAATTCCCGGCCCAAACAAAGCTACCCCGGCCCCCACCCGCACGAGAAAACAAGCCAGGCCTTTGTGCACACTCAATAATTATTGCTTGCAATTACCCGAGTCAGGGCGTCCGGGCTGGGCTGGGGTGGCAGGAGTGGAGGGAGGCGCTGCTGAAAACTCCGCATCTTTAGGGGCACAGTACTTGCTACTGGGGCCAATTCTCCAAGATGTTACTAGACTGCTGGCCACCGGCCAGAAGAACTCCAAAAGGCCTGGACGTCCTATGCTGGACTCCTCGTGGCCTGGACTTCTATTCTGAGCTACGCTGTTGGGAGCCCTACTGAGGCTCGGCCCACATCTCAGCCCCAAACCCTCCAGCCCCGTGCATTAGTAAGCCCACAGCCACGGTGGTTGTGGGCAGCTCTCTGTGCATAACTCTCATCCCCTAACCCCTGCCGACCATCTCTGAGCCTTCACGTGTCCCTCTCTCTGTGTTCTGGACCCCAACCCTCTGCCCACTTCTTTTCCTCTTCTGTCACCTCCTCCAAATCCCCCTACATTTGCATCTGAGAAGCCAAATTTGAAGTCTCTGAGCCCTGCTTAGCCCGTGCTAGTGTTCAACATTCATTCCTAGCTCTCCGCCCTTGCTCTCTGATTCTTCCTCCGTTACGACCCTTTCTTCATGCCTGTGCAGTCCCATCATCCAAGCCCCAGATCCAGACCCTGCCTCCACCAGGAAGCCTTCCAGCACTGCTCTACTTAATGCTTATCTCTCCTTGCCCGACCTTTCACAAGTGAGTGTCTTATAGGTGAGAACGTGTGTATGTACCTATGTGTACATGAGTGTGGCTCTACCAACTCAGCTAAGAGCTTAATTATAACAATAATTATAGAAATAATAACTGAACTCAACATTTACTGAGTGCCTGTTATGTACCAGGGACAGCGTTAGGTGTTTTCTAGGTATTTATCATTTAAATCATACGATAATCTTAAGAGGTAGGTGCTATTATTTTCCCCATTTTATGCTTGAGGAACTGCTGCACAGAGAAGTTAAGTTACTTGTCCCAGGTCACAGAGCAGCAAGTGGAAGAGCTGAAGTCAGTGGGGAGCTGGTGGTGGCACTGGACGGCTTGTGAGAGCTGATCGGTCAGCCATTCCCATCTCCGAACACAATCCCAACTCTGAACACAATCACATTGGTGCCTTGAAACAGGTCACACTGGTGATATTTACACCACAGGAATCAGCAAATGCCCCAGTGAGAGCTTCCTCCCCTCTCCCCAGAAAGCCGGTTGTTAAACATTGACCAGCACGCTAGGGGCTGGACCTGCACTGCCCAGTTATAAGCTGGTGTTCCCTGCATTACAGCTTAGGGATCTTTCCCACTGCCCTCCACACCACAGACCTGTGCTGGGTACCTAGGAGTTGAGCTTGTTCATCTGTCCACCCCAAACAACAAGGATTTATTTCTGGGCTATTAGGTGAGAGGGAGTTTGGCCGGAGGGCTGTAACTTGGATGGGGATAAAACCTCACCTTCCCCTGGCCCAAGTTTCCTTTGATGCAAAGCTGTCCCTGTTATTCTTTTGTGAGCCCAGAGCCCCAGGCAGCCACGTCTCCATGTGGATAAGCATCCCCAGGCCTGACCTTGGCCAAGGCCCCTCACCTCTGCCCCGCTGCCAGGCAGAGCCGAGAACTGCAGACAGAGATCAATTAGAGACTAACTTCATCTTTGTTTCAAAAAAGCCAAGCCAAGAAAAGCTGTGGATAATGTTAGAAAGAGTAAAAATTAGCCTTTTTCCAAGAGCCCCAGCAGGGTCGGGCCCGGAACGCCTGTCTCGTGAAGTTATTTTGGTTTCTCCGCCTGGTGGCTCGGAGCAATTTGCTGGGCACCCATCGGCCAGAGAGGCCAAGAGGCTCCTGCCATTGGGAGCTGCCTTTTTACACCGACGTAATGATGGTTTCTGGGCAAGAGAGATCAATAGGGGATAAAAATATGTTTCCGTTACATCTGGATGCCTGCTCTGGGCCTCTCGCTGACTCAGAGACGCCCTGCAAAGAGCTGGAGTAGAAACCACTCAATACAACAGGTTCAGTAAAGCACTGCATAGAGAGGCTGCCTCTGCCACCTCCTCAGGGCCTCAGAACCCCCAGATCCGAATGGGGAGACCACTGAGGAGACATCAGTGCAGGGGTGGCTTTGATGTTCCCCACATTCTCACCTCCTGTCCTTGAAGAAGGTCACTCTCAGCTGTCCATAGAGCTAGAGCAGTGAGGGAATGACCAGAGGGAGTTGGACGGCACTGCCTGCCCCTGATGCTGCACACTGCAGACGCTGGGGCAAAAGACATAGATTCTTCTGCTCTTAGGGAGTTCAAGGTCTGGTGAGGAGGCAGTGGGAGAAACAGACCAATGCCTTACAGAGAGTGAGCCCTGCAGGGACCAGCAGAGACTCAGCAAACAGACAAACATCAAACAGACAAATAAATGCATGTAGTAATTTCTTATTACTTAGGTACCAGGCACTTTTTAAAAAAATCCATTGCATTACTTTTTTAAAAAAATTTAATAGGGTTTTGGGGAACAAGTGGTGTTCGGTTGTATGGATAAGTTCTTTAGTGGTGATTTCTGAGATTTTGGTGCACCCATCACCTGAGCAGTGTACACTGTACCCAGTGTGTAGTTTTTTATCCCTCATCCCCCTCCTACTCTTTCTCCCGAGTCCCTAAAGGCCACTGTATCATTCTTTCACCTTTGCAACCTCATAGCTTAGCTCCCACTACGAGTGAGAACATATGATGTTTCATTTCCCATTCCTGAGTTACTTCACTTAGAATAATGGTCCCTAATTCCATCCAGGTTGCTGCAAATGCCATTATTTTATTCCTTTTCAGGGCTGAGTAGTATTCTATGATATTTATGTATTACAATTTCTTTATCCACTCGTTGACTGATGGATGTTTAGGCTGGGTACCAGGCACTTGAAATACATCATCTCACTTAATGATTAAAGCAACTCCATGAAGTAATTATTATAATGACCCCATTTTACATATAAGGAGACTAAGACATGGAGATCCACAGTAACACGGCCAACAAAAGCCACTGGATCATGAGCTGTGGAACCAGCGCCAGCCTCTCTGCCTCCCGGAGCTGCAGTCTTAACCTTTACCCCCCAGACCAAGGACTGACAAACTTTTTAATGAAGGACTTGATGGTAAATATTTTAAGTTTTGCAGGCTACATGGTCTCTGCTGTTGTAGCACCAAGGCAGCCATAGACAATATGTTAATGAATAGGCATAGCTCTGTTGCAATAAAACTTTATTTACAAATCAAGTGGCGGGCTGGATTTGGCCCACGGGCTGTAGTTCACCAACCCCTACTTTAGTGCCCTAAGATATATTTTATCATGAAGCTATCTTGAAGGAATTCAATTTCTGGAGCATGGAAGTCTATGGTAATTGTGCCTTATTCAAGAGCAGTACTGGCTAGTAGCAATATACATGCAAGACACATACATAATTTAATAGTTTTAGTAATTACATTGAAAAAGAAAAAGATAAAATTAATTTAATTTAATTTATTTGTTTTGATTTTTTTGGAGACGGAGCCTTGGTCTGTTGCCCAGGCTGGAGTGCAGTGGTGCAATCTCAGCTCACTGCAACCTCCGCCTCCTGGGTTCAAGTGATTCTCCTGCCTCAGCCTCCTGAGTCGCTGGGATTACAGGCACGCACCATCATGCCTGGCTAAATAATTTTAATACTGTATTTTAATAAACAATTTAATTTAATAAATAATTTTAATATTGTATTTGACTTAACCAAATAGCTCAGAATTATTATGGTTTCAACAGGTAATCAATATAATACATTATTAGAAAGGTTTTTTACATTCTTTTTTTATACCAAATGATGAAAATGCTGTGTATATTTCTCCTTACAACACATCTCAATCCAGACTTGCCTTATTTCAGGTACTCGATAGCCACACATGGCTAGCAGCTACCTTACTGGACAGTGTATTATTAAGTAAAAATAAGATATTTTGCTGGAATAAGATGGAATCTCTGTATAAGATGAAAATATAAGAACAACAGAAATGAGAAAGAAATTCTTGGGTGAGTCAGAGTCTCTTCTTAGGTGAGTCAGGATCTCCAGAGAAACGGAATCAACAGGGTATATATGTATATAGAAAGATATTATTATAAGGAATTGGTCCACACAATTAGGGAGACTGAGAAGTCTAAAGGTCTTCAATTGGCAACCTGGGGTCCCAGGAGAGCCATGGAGTAGTTTCAGTCTGAGTCCCAAGGCCTGAGAACCTGGAAAGCCAGTGTTTCAGTTCAAATCCAAAGGTGAGAAAAAAAGCAATGTTCCAGCTTGAAGTCAGTCAGGCAGGAGGAGTTTCCTTTTACTTTCAGGAACGTCAGCGCTTTTGTCGTATTCAAGCCTTCAACTGATTGGATGACGCTCACCCATATTAGAAACGGCACTCTGCTCAACTCAGTGAACAGATCAAATGTTAAGCTCATCCAAAAACACCTTCACAGACATACCCGAAGTAATATGGTAATACTGATCAACTATCTGGGTAATACTGATCAACTAACTCCAGGATCCCTGGAGGAAGACTCATCCTAATTAAAACCTGGAAGCAGAGAAGTTCACCATCCAAAGAGGTTTTGATCTCACTGTGTTGCCCAGGCTGGTCTTGAACTCCTAGCCCAAGTGATCCTCCTTCCTTGGCCTCCCAAAGTGCTGGGATTACTGGAATAAGCCACCGTGCCCAGTCAAAATTTGACTTTTTCTTTTTTTTTTCGAGACAGGGTCTCCCTCTGTTGTCCAGGCTGGAGTGCACTGCAACCTCCGCTTTCTGTGTTCAAGGGATTCTCGTGCCTCAGTCTGTTGAGTAGCTGTAATTACAGACATGTGCCACCACATCTGGCTAATTTTTTTGTATTTTTTTGTATCGATAGGGTCTTGCCATGTTGGCCAGGCTGGTCTTGAATTTCTGGCTTCAAGTGATCTGCCTGTCTGTCTCCCAAAGCGTTGGGATTACAGGCATGAGCCACTGTGCCTGGCCCAGAATATGCCTTTTAACAACAATCTGAGTGCATGCACTTTGGAGTTTGTGAACCTACATGGCTTAGGTTGTGGTTCCATCAGAAGGCTCTGAGCTGACTGCTCTTTAACACCTTCTCAATCCTGACTTTTGCCACAGCACTGTTGCTCCCTGAACCACCACCCCCGCCCCCCCGCCCGCTTCCTGGTTTTTCTGCCCAGAGCACTCAGAAGATTCTTTCTGTTGCTGCCACCAAGAAGGCAAATTAAACAGATGCCCCAGACCCCATTTCTCATTCCTTTGGTATTTTAAATATTCTCTATTTGGATCTCCTAGAGCTGTTTCAAATCTGTGCTTTTCTCTCTCAGGGCAAAAATGATAATGTTTCATGCTGCTCGGGCTGGCAGGTTTTGCAGTAAGTGCTAAACAAGTGAAGACCGGGAGCCCACTGGCTGGACTTCAGAGGCCCCCACCGCAGGTCCTGCCAATGAGGGGCACAGGCGCGAGTGCGGGAGGAGGCATCGTACACAAGGAAGTGAAATTTTCATCACAGAGTAAAGCATTTGATTGGTTTCAGTCCTTGGCAAGTTCTAAGGCTGCCTGACCTGCATTTGTCATCCCATTCATTTTATTCCTATCCAAGGTGGGCCATTAAGCGCCCCAGATTGCTTCTGGGCAGGAGAGAGTCAGCTTTTGTTGCAGAATTTGAGGGCCATCCTCAGGTTCCTGGTTCAAAATAACAGAGCAGTTCCAAGCACAGTCTAAGCAACTTTCCAGCACAACTCTAGCACTTGCTAAAGATTCCTAAGGTTTATGATTTAAACCTTCCTTTGTTTTTGTCTTCAATTTCATTGCTCCATAGTCTACTCTGCTCATAGCAGGAGTCCCAGAAACACGCCGAAAGGATGACTGAAGAGTGATTACACCAGTGATACACACCAGTGGGTTTTATGAGTCCTGAGGTGTTTCTGGGAATTGTATAAGGAGTACTCCCAGAGAGTCTCATTGAAAGTGATCATTATCATTAATTGACTGGCTTTTATTTCATTGACACCAAAATTATTTTATGTAATAATTTTCCAATTTAAGATTTATTTTCCTTCAGGATAATATTCTAGGTAAAAAGAAAGAAATTGTTATTGTGATATTCTGCAGCTAGATGTCCTGCTCAGATCTAGGGAATAAGATTTGGCTACATAGAAAAGCCAGTTATCTAATAATAATAGTAATAATAATAATAGTGCACTTTTATTGAGCACATACAATATAACACCACAGTAAGCAATTCACAGGTGTTAACCCACATTTTCCTCAGGACAGCCTATTGGTTGACTTTCTATCACATACATTTTACAGATGAGAAAAATGAGGCATGGCAAGGTTAAGGGATTTATCCAAAGTCATGCAATCTTTCAGTGGCAAATCCAAGATTTAGATTTAGAAGCAACTGATTCTGATGACCCTGTTCTTTATGATACTGCCATTCAATAATTTGTACATTTTTTTTTGAGATGGGGTCTCACTCTATTGCCCAGGCTGAAGTGCAGTGGCGTGATCTCAGCTCACTGCAGCCTCCGCCTCCTGGGTTCAAGCAATTTTCTTGCCTCAGTCTCTCGAGTAGCTGGGATTACAGGCACACGCCACCACGCCTGGCTAATTTTTTGTATTTTTAGTAAAGACAGGGTTTCACCATGTTGGCCAGGCTGGTCTCAAACTCCTGACCTCAGGCAATCCTCCTGTCTCGGCCTCCCAAAGTGCTGGGATTACAGTATGAGCCACCATGCCTGGCTGATTTATGCAATTTTACTTGATCCTCACAACTTTTTTTTTTTTTTTTTTTTTGAGACGAAGCCTTGCTCTGTCACCCAGGCTGGAGTGCAGTAGTACAATCTTGGCTCATGGCAGCCTTCACTTCCCGGGTTCAAGCGATTCTCCTGGCTCAGCTTCCCAAGTAGAGTAGCTGAGACTATAGGTGCGCACCAGTACACCTGGTTAATTTTTTGTAGTTTTAGTAGAGACAGGGTTTTGTCATGTTGGTCAGGCTGATCTCAAATTCCTGACCTCAAATGATCCGCCTGCCTTGGCCTCCCAAAGTCCTGGGATTACAGGCATGAGCCATCATGCCTGGCCACAACTAGTCTTTAAAAAGACATTATTATGACTGGCATTTTACAGATAGAGTAACTGAAATTCCGAGAAGTTATATGAGCTTGGAAAGAGCAGGATTAAGTCACTGACCCAGATCTTCTGGATTCGGGTCCTCTGTTCTTGCCATTTTCTCTGGGGGTAGTGAGCTCAGGGCTGGGGAGGAAACACAAACAAGTGACATGGGCTGTGGAGGGAGCCTGGGGCACGCACTGTTGGAGAAAGCAGTCCCCACACTGCTCCAGTCATGGTGCAGGGCCTACTCTGAGCCTTATCTTCTGATTTTCTTTCTTTCTTTTTTTTTTTTAGAGACAGGGTCTTGCACTGTTGCCCAGGCTGGAGTGCAGTGTTGTGATCATGGCTCACTGCATTCTTGAACTCCTGGGTTCAAATGATCCTCCTGCCTCAGCCTTGTTAGTACCTGGGATTACAGGCAGGCATCCCCACACCCAGTAACTTTTTTTTTTTTTTTGTAGACACAGGGTCTCTCTATATTGCCCAAGCTGGTCTCGAACTCCTGGCCTCAAGCAATCTTCCACCTCGACCTCCTAAAGCGCTGGGATTGCAGGTGTGAGCCACTTGACCTGACTGATTTTCTAAGAGAAACTGGGAGTTCAGGTTTTTTATGTAAAATTTCCCCATTTGGAAGCATTGCAAGTAACTGATGGTTTTGAAAAGAAAACACTCCATGTCTCCAGCAAATCTGTTTGTGTGGATTGTAGGTCGCCCACTGACAGACCTTGTACAACCAGTGCTCTCTCCGTACCTGAAATGCTTCTGATACAGGGAAAATTGCCTTTTCCCTGTTCTCTGAATAAAGCTGGATCCTCAAAATTCAGGAATGGATAAACGTTTCTGTTCTCAGGTATGTGCCCTGCATTACAGTTCTTTCTCCAAAGGCATTGTTACCCTTTGCCATTATGGCTCATGTCTCATTCTGCCATACTAACCCAGGTCCCATTGGTTGTTAAAGTATTAAAATACATTCAACCGCTTGGCAAATAGCTACTATCGGGACCCCCTTGAGTACTTTCCCATCCTGAGGCCCCAGACTCTCTTTAGAACCCTCAGATTTCCCACAATTGAGCTTGAAAATGGGGAAGCCTGACCCAGCCTGGGCCATGCAGATCATGCTGCAGAAAGCCTGCTGGGGCCCGTGCAAAGCACTCACTAAATATTTGGAATATCAGCCCTGATCCTATCGCTCAAGGACCATTTTCCCTCAGCTGGCTCCTTTCTAAGGTATTTAAGATCAGCCTTTCTCTGGTCTCCCCAACTCACCTCCTCCACCACCCCACCAGCCACTTACGTGCTTTTTTCTGCAGACTGGGCCAGATCAAGGGCCCACATCTGCCCAGCTAAGCCTGTTTTCGCTACCTCTTACCCATGGGAGAAGTAGGAGGTGGGATTTTCATTCCTTAGGAGAGATTGTTCTCTGAGGCCTCTGTGCATTTGATGAGATCTTTCTCTGGGCAGAAAGCTGGGGACCCCTAAGGCAAAGTGCTCATTTTCAGGGAAATGGCAGGTGTGTGGGGATAGGGGAATTGGTTTCTCCAAATCCACACAGCATGGGGCGTGGGGTGGGGAGAGCTCCTTATCAGGAGAAATCATCCCTCCATGCAATGAGGAAGGGGCTTCAACTCTATCTTATAAGCCAGGAGTTGTTCATTTCTATTACTCTTCCTTTTGTGTCTGAAATATTTCGTCCTCATTTGGACAAATTGGAAAGAATGATGTAGATGGGAAAATCTCTCCCGGCACCTTCATCCCCTTAGGGAGAGATTCTGACACTGGAACGGGGTTCAGGAAAATCAGTTTTGAAGCTGTATGAGGCCTGGCATGACAGACCAAGGGGGACGGGAGAGGGAAGGCAACTGTGTCAGGTGGCTGCAATTTATCTTCTAGCTGGGACACTCCCCGAGAATCATGGAATCAGATGTAATTTACTTATTCATTTGCCTACTATTTATTGTCCATTGCCTCCTGGTGGAATATAGAATTCACAAGGACAGGGATGAGTATCCGTTTTGTTTACTGCAAATGCCTAGAATAGCACCAACCACATAGCAGGCATTCAACAAATATTTAAGCAAATATATCCTTAGAACTATGTGAGGTTAGCCCATCAACTTCTTCTTTGTGCAGAAGTGGAAACTGAGGCCCGGAGAAGGGAAGGGATTTATCTGTAGCCTCACAGCCAGTTAGTGACAGAGCCTAGGCCTGAAGGGTCTGTTCCCGATAGAATATCAGTGAAGGCTTTCGTTACGACCCTCACAGCCTTTGCCATCTACCCCGTGTGCTCCAGTATTTGTTGTAACATTGGCCATCCTATTGGTATCTTCCAGGGTTCCATTTATTCTAGTTTCGTCCTGCAGGAAACTGCTGCATCCTGCCAAAGGGAACAAGGGGATCTACTGAGGGGCTGAGGGGCTCCACGACTTGGTCTGGAAGGTAGGTATACAGGTGTGTTCTCTTTGTGAACATTCTTGGAGCTGTATGTTTCTGTTATGTTCCCATTTTTATTTGTATATTGTACCCCAATGCAAATATCTGCTATAGAAAAAAAACTAGCACACGTACACGCATGCGCGCGCACACACACACACACACACACACACACACACACAGCCAAAGACATCATAGATGCTTTCAGAGGTGGTGGCAGTCATACTGAAAATATTGCCAGGTGCAGTGGCTCATGTCTGGAATCTCATTTTGGGAGGCTGAAGTGGGAGGATCACTTAAGGCCAGGAGTATGAGGCCAGCCTGGGAAACAGGGGTTATGTGACTTTTCCAAGGTCATACATGAGGTCATACAGAGTCACGGCTTGGATGCAGGCTGGCTGCCACCAGAACTTCCTTGCCCAGTTTGCACTGCGATGATTCTATGGTGCTTTTTACCTAAGGGCTAAAGAAAATGAAACCATGGGTGTTTCAGATCCATTACCAACAATCTCAGAAGGCTTCCTGGAAGAGGAAAGACCAGCTAATTCCTGAGATAAGTGATGTGCTGCAGAAAGGAAAGGACGGACCCAGCTCTTTGTGTGCAGATTTGATACATTCATTACTTACCCTGTGAGTAGGCACAGGGCTGGGCACTTTCCCATAGTTTATTTTAATTTTCTGTGTATGGCGCTCTGAAGTGGAGAGTGTTCATCCCCATTGCACAGATGGGGAAACTGAGGAAGCCCCAAAGCACTGACATGGCTTGCCCAAGGTTACCTGACTGGTGAGGAACAGAGCTGAAATTCCAACCTCTGCCTGCTGACACTCAGGCAAGCCCTGGTCCACACCACATTCTTCTCTGTGGAATTTTCCCACTCTTCTGACCAACACTGGTGAAATTTCTGCAACCTTAAACAAGGAAGTGGCTGAAGTTTTGGGGGCTCAGTTCACTTCCCATTAAAGTGAGTCTATTGGACCAGGTGGTCTCCTGAAGAGAAAGCCCCTCCTCTCCCCAAACATCCTCCCGGTCCGTCCAAGTGGCTTTCATAAACTCTGTGGGACTCACTGCCCCTTTCCTTCCACCCCTGTCAGAAACCTAGACCACGGCTCTTTTAGGAATTACCTTCCTCAGTTGGACAACAAGCCCCATCTTTACCCATACAGACCCATGCCCCAAGGCGAGGAAGAGACCACTCCTCCCACAAGCCCCCTGCCACCCTCGGCTTGCCAAGAACTCCCTAGACCTTGACCTGCCCATCTCAGGCTCCTGGGGAATCAAAACCCTTAACTGTGTTTCTTTAAACTGATCATCAATTTCCCCTTTATGAAAATTAAGGCTGGATAGGAAATGCCTTGAAAAATACATCAAGGTGAGGCAAATGGCTTTTTGAGATTAATTCCAAGCACACACAGGTTTGGGGCAGACTTCATTTGATTCCCTCTCCAAACCTGGGACAGGGAGCCAGAAAATAGCAGGAGCCAAGGATCAGGCGGGAGATTTTCTGCTTCTCTGAGTAATCGCATCCCCCGTGGCTGCCCAGGAAGCCACATTCAGGGGTCCCCCCTGCCATCTCTCCTCATACACCCCCTTCTCCTTCCACACGACTCTCCTCAAAGGTATTTCCACTTAATTTTGTTTAGAAATTTGAAAAGCAAGTGAAAGTGCAGCATGATTATAGACTTTATTTAAAGGTTTGATTTAGGTTTCTCTCTGTTCTTATATCAAAGATAAAGTAGAAGTGGTGGTATCATGTTCAGGTAATGAGATTTTATATTAAAAAGAATAAATTAAGCTCATAAAGCCATCGGTGGAAGGGCCAGGTGGGGCTGATGCACTCACAGAGGGAACCTATGCATTTATGTAACAAGTACCCTCATCAGATTTGGGCTGGACTTTTAAGTCAAGGGCAGCCTTTTTACTGCCTTGTTTTTGCAGTTATCCCCATAGACCCTCAGGGATAAGATTCCAGGGTCCCAGGAATCAGAAACCACTGTGCAAATCCTCCCTTCACCACTTACTAGCTGTGTGACTGTGGACAAGTGGCTCGACCTCTCTGATCCTATCTTTTCTCTCCTCTAAAAGGGAGGTCATATTAGTATCCACCCAGACCTATCATAGCAATTGTAGGGGACAGTTCATGTGACGTATATATAGTCAAGCACTCAAAGAATGTTAGCCATGATAACTTTTTGAGTAGCAGTTTTCTTATCTGACAAATGGGGATATTGCTATTCATCTAAGAGAGATGTCGTTATGAGTAAGTGAAATAAGAATAAAGGTCTTTGTACAAAAAAGCCTATAACGATTATACCCTTACTTGTATAGTAGTTACTGTTAATTCCATCCAGGCCCTGGGAAGAATCTCTCTCCCCATGTTTGTCAAGAGGGGCTGCATCTCCTGTCCAACACGCCGCACAGATGGAGGCTGGTGAAAATAGGAATTCTAACCTTCCTTCTGCCCTCTCCCCACTCCACGCCCTCCCCCGCTTCCTTCCTTGTGAGCAATAAAACCAAATACAAAGAACAGGAATCAAATAAAGACTCTGCAACCGAGCCGTCTGTGGTCATTTTAAAACAGATCCTTTTTGAAAAGCTGGGTGACATTTTCCTTTAACGCCTGATTTTTTTTTAATGCCGGCTGCATTTTTTAAGCACCCAGCCGGCTTGTAACTAGCCGAGGCAGTACAGTAGCTGCGCCGACTGTACCATTTGATCATTAATTTATCACAGTTCTAGCAGTTTGTCTGACAGGTGATAGCACTTTCATCTAATGAGCCCACAGCCAGGGTGGGGGCGCGGGTGCCCAGTCTGGCCAGCCTGCGGGGTAATGGCCATGCACACGCTCTCTATCGGACTGTTTTCATTCCAGGGACCATCCAAGGCCCAGAAAATAGCTGTCCAATGGGCTGGGGTCCTGCCACAGTAGGTGAGGCTGAGAAGGCCCCCCCAGTGGGCCAAGGATAAGAGAAAACTGTGGATGAAACTCCAGCCTGGGCCGGTGAGAATCACTGCGTTACTCAGGATAGAGTTGGTTATGCTGCAGTAATAAATACATCCCCATCGCTGAATATCTGAGGCTTCCAGAAACAAAGTTGGATTTTCCCCTATGCAGCATGTCCCCTGCTCTAGGGATGTGTCTGTTTAACAGAGCTACCCTAGGGCCCTCTCACGGAGATGCCACCTCTTCGAGGTACAGAGGAAAGCATGGCGCACTAGGGGCTATCTCAAAACTTCTGTCACATTTCATCGGCCAAAGCAACTCATATGGCCGTGCACAAGTTCAAATGGGCAAAGCGGCATCATCCCACCGTGTGCCCCTAAATGAGAAAACCAAATATCTGTCAACAGCCCAGATGGCTACCATTGTCATAAATTCTGCTCATGGATCAGAATCCTGGATCACTGGATCAATCCACTTTTCTCCATTCTCTGCCTCTACTGTCATCCAAGCTGCCATCATCTCACCCTGATGACCTGTTCTCCCTACCAGGGCCACGCTTAGACCTGTTCTGGGACCTGGGCAATAGTGGGCCTTGTGCTTTTGAGTTCCTTTCTTGACAATTTTTTAGTCTAATCTCCTTCCCATGCCTGGGATCAGCGGGGGCCAGTAGTGACCCAGGACACCCTGAATCCAGACAGGAACTTAAATACCTATCTCCATTTCTCTCCCCTGAGGTGCTCTCTAACTCTCTGCCCCTGCCCATCGCTCACCAGGGTAGAACAGATGCCCCACAGAATTTCAAGACTCATGCCTATGGGGTTGTCCTAGGGTGCATGGTGTGGCAACAGTTCCAAGAGGGTGGCTTGGCAAATAGATCACTCATGCTGGCCACTGCGGTATTTCTTTCACAGGAGCTTGTGAGTTTCGGCTGCTTGAAAGGTGCTGACTCATTGATTTGGAGTGACTCAAATTGTTTATCTAGACAGGGGCCCTAAAAGAATATTTGCTTAGGATCCCACCTACCTAGGGGTGACCCTGTTTCCTTTTCCTGCCCTTGCCCTATTTAGATCTGTTCTCCCCCCAGCAGCAGAGAAAACTTCAAAAATCCTCCTGTGGATTCTCATCATGCTGGGAAGAAACTTTTAACACCTCGCAATGGTCTATGAGGCTGTTTCACACTGATCCTCACCCTGATGCTCTATGGAGTCAATTGGGGAGCTTTTGATACATGCTGTAGTCTGGGTCCCACCCTAGACCAATTACATCAGGATCTTCAGGGATGGGGCTGGAGTGAGCAGGTGATTCTAACGTATAGTACAGGATGAGAACTGTGGCCTCTGCAATCTGGCTTCTATTTATCTCTCATCTGATAACCATCGCTGCCTCATTTCTCATCCTTTTCTGCCCTTCCTCCATGTCCTCCAAAGTGCCAAGTTCTCCCCACTGCCCGAGGACACTTGCACTTTCCGTTCCCTGTGCCTGGAATATTGTCCTTTCCCAGATGTTGACAAAAATTCTGTTCTCCTGCTGTTCAACTCTCAGCTCAAATGTTAATTTCATGAAAATGCTTTCTTGACCTTCTGATGTAGCCTCGCCCCTCCCCACCCCCATCCCATCATTTTCAAAGAAGGACTTAGTATCTCATCTTTTATTTATTACTTGGCGTTGTTTATTATATCTGGCATGTTTTCCTCCACTAGAATACATTTCATGAGGGCAGGTGCTTTGTTAGCTTTGTTCATCTCGTATTGTCATTTTCAATGCCTGACATCTTGCTCAATAAATAGTTACTAAGTGAGTCAATGTCAAAACTAATATTTATAGTGAATTCTTCTGAGGTTTGGTATCTTTGTTGATTATTTTCAGAGTTTAATTTTGGGTAAAGTTGGTCTCTCTTGAATAACTGGTAAGAGTGAATTTTCTTTGAACAGGTAATTGTCCAGATTGTGTAATTCTGGAATAATAAATTTAGCTCTGAGCTTCCTGGGATGCAAGGCAAAAAGGGTCAAATTAACCACAGAAACTATGTTAGTCCATGTGACTGGTATATTTGCCTCTTCCTTCTCCTTCCTCATGGTCTTTGATTTTCATGTCTATTTTCACAGCATCTGATTACAAGCTGTCTCAAATCCTTTTTGGGAGCAGGCAGAGTATAAATAGCTAGGAACACAAACAACGGATTCGTATGTGTAATGCCTATTTTACAGACATGCAATACAAGTCCTGGGTCACACAGCCTGGGCAAGAACCCACGTCCCTTGAATTCCTCTGATTCATAGTAGAATCAGTTCATTTTCCTCTGATTCATAGCAGAAGGGCCATACCCTGTGTTTTGGTTTTGCTCCTGAAAGTCCTAACACAGTATTAGGGAATCTTATATTATTAGTACTTCTTTAAGAAAACTGAGACTCAAAGGGATTAAGTACCAGCCAAGGAAGTTAGGGACTGAAATACGCCACCATCCTTGCAGCATTTGACAAGGCTCTCAGAAAGGGTAGCTGGGAACCTCTGGGTATTGATTAGGAGGAATTATTGTCATCTCAGCAACGAGCTTGATTGTCTCCTGATAACTTACTATGCTCAGGGACGAGATGGTAGCTGCGACATTTGCATAGCTGGAAGAGGCACAGGCAGCCATTCTCTAATGATCTGCTCAATGGCCATAATTGCTTTCTATGAAAATTGTCACCGGATAGGTAAATGGCAAGGAGAGAGCAGGAAGTGACATCAATCTCTCGGCTCACTCAACATACTGATCTGACAGACGCACGTCCTGGCGCACAGGACTTTTTACTGAAAGAAGTAATTATGAGCTGAAAGCATCCCCCAGCTCCTCCAGGGCTGAAGAGTGAGCGGAAACAACACAATTAGAAGGTAGAAGAATTAGAAGCCAGGGACATGATGTTGTCAATAACAAAAATAACTCCTGCCAGTTATCGAATGCCTGCTATGTTCCAGGCATTACACACAGCACATCAGATGTGTTTTCTTATTTATAAATCTTCCCCCTTCAGAAGGCATTTTTGTTTCTACCTTACATCATGGGAAACTGAGGCTCAGGGAGCTTCCAATGACTTGCTGGAAGCTATGTCGCAACAAGAATGATTGACATGGCGCTTCCTGAGTGCCAGGGAGTATTCTAGTGTTTTCCATATGTAAACTCATTTACTCCTCACAGGATCCTGTGGGACAGGGTCTGTCATCAGCCTCCTTAGCAGGTGAAGAATCTGAGGTGTGAAGAGGTGAAGTGACCTGCGCAAAGTCCCAGAGTGGCCGTGCCCAGTTTTGAAGTCTGTGCTCTTAAGCCCTGGGTCTCCCCTTGGCTTAATAAATGCCCCCTGCAGGGTTTAACTCTGTCCTTCCCAGCTCCAAAGTCTCTACTCCTCTGTCCTGGGTCTCCCGGAAGAGAGTGCCCTTCCTCTCTCAAGGGCTTTCTACATAGTGGTTTATTCTGACTGGGGACCATTTTCCAGCCCATCCAATTGGTTCCTGAAGTGAGTGTGAACCTCAACTCTTTGTATGGTCCCTGGCTGGCAATGCTCAGGGGGCCCGGTGTCTATTGTATAACAAACATCCGAGGGGATATTATCATCAGAAGGTGGTGGCCCAGCCCTGGGACTCTGGCTCTGGCTGCTCAGTGGCACAGGGATCCGAGGAAGGGAGGGACAGGATGCCCTTCTGCACAGAACAGACCAAGCTGGGCCTCATGGCAGACCTGGGATCTGCTGCAGCTAAACTTGGTAATTCATTTGAGCAGCTGTATAGATTTCTTAATGCTGAAAACACAGCCCAGAAATGGGAATAGCTTGGCTCCTCTGAGAACATTACTCCTCTTCACTTAACACATATGCTGAGGCCAGGTGGGTCCCTGGAAGATGGATCAATGGAAGTCAAGAGGGCTGCCTTGGCCCCTCTCACCCAAGCCAACACCCTCGATGGTGGGGCCGGGCAATACAGCAGGCAAAGGCAATTTCACATTTCTCTGCAGCCTGCCCTGGAGACAGCCCCATTCCTGAGGTCAGTTGCCTCTGTTACGGGTATGGAAATGGACATCCTTCTTTAAAATGCCTCCAAAATCTAGGCTTATTCACACACAGAGCAACAGAGGTTGTGGGTGAAGACCCGCTTTAATGAGCAATGAAGAATAATTCATAATAGTTGATAATTAGCACATCGCTGCACAAGTTGCCCACCAAGCTTCTGGAAAACTGGTTTTATTCTGAAGGCCGAATCTGCCCCCTGCAGTCTTGTGTACAGGCTTTGACCGATATGTCCATGTTCAAAGGCAGCACAAGAGGCAACTTCAGTGCAGTCCTTCCCCCCGGGACCCATGCGTTGCTCTTTCAGTTCTTCTTTCTCCAGACATTCCTGACCTCATAATCCCAAGTTGGCATTAGCTCAAATGCATACGGTTTTACTGTCCCCTGACCATCCAGTCCAAATAGCAAAGATGGTCAAGTGTAAATGGTGCTTTGGCCACAATAGTGGTTTTCAACCAGGCGGAGATTCTGCACCACCACCCCCAGGGGACATGTGCAATGTTTGGAGACATTTTTGGTTGTCACAACTGGGGGAAGGTGCTGCTGGCATTAATGAGGAGAGGCCAGGGATGCTGCTGGACCTCCTATAAAGAAGAGGGCAGCCTTGCACAGCAAAGAATGATCTGGTGCAAAGTGTCACTAGTGCTCACGTGGAGAAACCCTGGGCGATGCTGGTTTGACAGGGTTTTTTTGTGTGTATATTGTTTCTTTGCCGGTTGTTAAAGCCATTTTAGTTTTATGCAAGTCCTTCGTGCTCAGAAGAGGTTTGTAAATTCACAGGATCATGTTTGAGTTCCATATGAAACTTCCCTGTCTTGATCTTCATATACAGATGTTACCACTCAGTGCTGTCTAAAGCAGCCAGTGATGACCTTGATTGCTGGGTCTGTAAATGTAAACATTAACCATTGTTTGCTAATTGTCCTTCCTGGTTTAACACTAGCTGCTCTTGGGGGCTTCGGCCTACAAAATAAAGTCTCCTCATAAACCCTTGACCTATAGATCACAGGGAGGGGCAGTTTTTTTTTTTTAATCTTTATTTCTCTAAAGCTGTTTCAAAGACACAGCAAAATACAGAGAGATCTCATCTCTTGCTTACCTTTCCGCATACACAGCCTCCCCCATTATGGATACCTCCCACCAGCGTGGTGACATTTGTTACAATGGGTGAACCTACATTGACACATCATTGTTGCTCGAAGTCCAGAGTTTGAGAGACTTTTGAAACAGTGGCTTATTCTGATTGGTGACTATTTTCCAGCCCATCCAATTGGTTCCTGAAGTGAATGTGAACCTCAGCTCATACAGTCCCTGGTTGGCAATACTGAGGGTGTTCACTCTTGGTGTTGTATATTCTATGGGACTGGACAAATGTGTAATGACAAGTGACTACCATTATAGTATCACAAGGAGTAGCTTCATTGCCCTAAAACCTCCCTGTGCTCCCTCTATTCACCCCTCTTTTTCCCCAAATCCCTGGAAACCACTTATCTCTTCACTGTCTCTTTAGTTTGGTTTTCTTCAGATGTCATAGAGTTGGAATTGCACCTTACGTAGCAGATGCAAAATTTTAACCTCTGCTACATACGGTACAATGTACAGAACAGTAATGTGCCTGTGTTTTTATGTTGACTAATTTAACTTAAGATGCAGGCAAGTATTTCTTAAAATATTAAAAATAGAATAACTATATGATCCAGCAATTTCACTTCTGGATGTATATTCAATGGAATTGAAAGCAGAGACTCAAAGAGATCTTTGTACACCCATGTTCATAGCAGTGTTACTCACAGTAGCCAAGAGGTGGAAGCAATCCAAGTGACCATTGCCAGGTGAATGGATAAGCAAAACGTGGTCTATCCATACAATGGAATATTATTCAGCTTTAGAAAGGAAGGAAATCTTGACATCTGCTAGAGGATGGATGAACAGTGAAGACGTTATGCTAAGTGAAATAAACCAGTCACAGAAAGACAAATACTGTCTGACTCCAATTATATGAGGTATTTAGAGTAATCAAATTCATAGAGACAGACAGAGAATGGCGGTTACCAGGGCCTGGGGAAAGGGGAGATGGTGTGTTGTTGTTTAGACTGTGGTCCCAGCTACTTGGGAGGCTGAGGCAGGAGAATGGTGTGAACCCGGGAGGCGGAGCTTGCAGTGAGCCAAGATCGCACCACTGCACTCCAGCCTGGGCGACAGAGCATGGCTCCGTCTCAAAAAAAGAATATGAAAAAATTCTGGAGATCGGTTGTGCAATATGGTGAAAATACTTAATACTACAGAATTGCACACTTAGAAACTGTTCACAGGGTAAATTTTATGTTATGTATATTTGTTAGGTTGGTGTAAAAGTAATTGCGGTTTTTGCCTTTTTTTTTTTAATGCCATTATTAGTTTTAATAATGGCAGAAAGAGATATTGATGATGGGGGAGGCTGTGTATGGGGAAAGGTAGGCAAGAGATGAGATTTGTCTGCATTTTGCTGTGTCCTTGAAACAGCTTCAAAGAAATAAAGATTTTTTAAAAATCTGCTGCTCCCTGTGGTCTACCCAAACAGGTCAGGGGCTTATGAGGAGACTTTGCTTTACAGGCCGAAGCCCCCCAGAGTAGCGAGTGTCAGGAACTAGGAAGTACAATTAGCAAACATTGTTTTTAATGGCCAAAACCGCAATTACTTTTGCACAGACCTAACTGAAATGGCTAAAATGATAAATTTCATGTTGTGTGTATTTTCCTACAATTAAAATGAAAAGATGCTGGCCAGCAGGATCCAGGCAGTGACAAGCAGGGACCCGGCAGGTTAGCGGAGGAGCCTGGAGCCACAGGAAGGGAATGTTGTTCCCGGAAGTGGGGCTGAGGGGAGCCCATTGGCTCAGAGCATCTTCAGCTGCCTCGGGAGAGTGCAGTCAGTTTCAGGGGCAGTACCTTCAATCTGAAGAGACATTTGGAGGCCAGCATCGCTTGAGCTGAGGAGGAGAAGCAGAGGAAGCGGGAAAAGAATCGAACTCCTCTGAAAGCCCCCAGCCATCTTCGTGGGGTGTTGCCTTTCTCCTAGAATCTAAGCCCCATTAAGGCCAGGACTCTGTGAGTCTGCTTACCATTCAATCACCAGACCTTGGAACAGTGTCTCAAACATAGTAGGTGCTCAATAAATATTTGTGCGATGATTACATAAAGTCTTACAACTGCAGCCCAAGTTATTTTCCAAAAAGTCATGTCTGAATGTGTCAGTCTCCTGTTCCCGAATATTCCACAGCTCCTGTCATGGAAGGAAGAATGAAGTCTAGACGCCTTTGTGGAGCATTCGAGGCTTTTGGCATACTGAGCTTTCCGTACCAGCTGCATTTCATATTATATCCCCCTCTAGACTTTGCCATTTCCCAAGAATGCCCTGGACTTTCTCACCCATGTGACTTTGTTTCTTTTGCCACACAGTTTTCAGCATCTGTAAAATGCTAAAAGTCTTTGCCTCCTTCTAGGTGCAGTAGATTTGAGGCAGGGATAGAGTAGTATTTATGGGGGAAAAGGCACAGTCTCCTAAACCTTGCCCAATACTGCTTGACTCTGTGTACCTGATGGGGGGGGGGCAGTGGTGTGTGGTGGGAGTGACTGGCTTCTCAGACTAAGGACAGGCTACCAGAGTCCAACCCTTGCTGGGACCCATGGGGCATAGAAGGAGATTGAAATGGGCTGGTGAAGCGGGTATTGGTGGGAATCAGATCACGGCAGCCTTCCCAGAACTTCCCTCCTCGCACTCTGCCAGCACCGTGGTGCACAGACCCTGAGATGGGCATGGAGGGAAGTGAATGGAACTTTGAGTCATCCATGCCCTTAAGGGCAGGGCCTGGCTTCATTCGCAGTGGAAGCCCCTTGGCATCAGGCTGGTGTGGAGGCTCCTTAACAGACAGTGTGCTGCTAATCAGGGCAGCAAGGCACAGTTGTCAATAACGTGGGCTTAGATGTGAGTCACAGCCCATTTCAAATCCGGGTTGCTCCATCCTCCATGCTCATGGATAAGTTCTATGCCTAACAATCAGTAGCATCTTTGCCAGATTCTTCACCTCTGACAATATTGTCCCAATATCAATTCCCCAAACAACCATGCCACTCCACCTAAAACCTGCAGCCCTCAGCGTGACTATCTTAGGCTTTTCACTGGCAATAGAACTTGGCCTTATAACTAACAACCTTAAACTTAAGCACCCATCACGAACATTAAATTTCTCAAACATGTTAGGATTTTATCCAGTCACAATAAACCATGTAACCCCACATTCAAATCTACACACAAGTCAAAATCTAGCCTCCCTTCTACTAGAACTAATTTCCTCAGTCTGTCTGTGCCTCAGCTTGCCCATCTGTAAAGTAAGGATGACAATTGTACCCACCAAATTGAATTGATATGAGGATTCAAGTAGACAATGTAAGGAAAAGTATGGGGTTTTCGTCTTTTTTCACAGTGCGGGACACGTCTTACGAGATGTTGGATGTGCTTACTAATATTAATTTTCATGATTGATATAATAACAAAATAAATATTTGCATAGCATTTCAGGGAAAACAAAGAATGTGCACACGGGTTGCTAAATTAAGGAGCTGGGTGGGTTGGTGTCATTCTCCCATTTTACACAGGGAGGTGGGTGCGGGGCTAGCCCTGATTGGGCACCAACATGCCAGATGGACCGTGGTGATGCATCTGTTTGGATCCTCTCAGCCACAATGGCTTGGTGATACAAACATGTCCATTTTGCAGATACAAAAACTGAGGTCCAGGAAGGCTTGGGACTTACACTCAGCCAGTAAGTAGCAGAGTTGGGATAGAACTCCAGATGTGTCCCCGTGAAGCTGCTCTCTGTGCCATGAGGGTTACAGGCAGAGCGGGAGGCCTGAGGAAGTGTGAAAAGATGCCTTATGCCAGGGGAGGAGAAGTGGGTTCTTATCTTCTTTCCTCCTCCTCCCCTCCAGCAGGTGGACCTGGCAACTGAGGCAGGGAGGCTATTGTGGCTGCAAGCGGGGGAGTGGGCTGAAGTTTCTCCCCTCAAGTGGGGGTGGCCTAGGCCCCCGTCCTCCTGAGGAGTCGAGAGGCCGGGCCATGATGGGCCTTTTGTGCCCTACAGCCTCCTCTCCAGAGACCAAGAGGATACTTGATCCCAATTACAGAAAGTGGCTGGGTCAGCCGTCACTTCGCATGATCCGAGTACCTCAGATGGCAAATGACTAAAACCCAGACAGCACTTGCCTGCGCTCTGCCTTGAGTCTGGGAGCCGGGGCCCTCCTGTGCCTCGGAGTAGAGGCTGGATGGGCACAGTCACCTCTCCTTAGCCCCAGCACTGTAGACAGAGGGATCGCTTGGTGGGCCCAGAGCTTGGTGATCATGGGCAGAGGCTGAAAGTCATGGTCATGTCTACAGGACCGGGGAAAGGCCCAGCACATTGGCATCGAGGGGCAGCTTTGCCAAGTGACATGTCTTCCTAGGCACTGAGCCGGGCTGGGGATGTGGCAGTTGCAGGGAGCCTGGGATGTGGTGGCCCTGTCCTCAGCTTGGTCAGCCTGTCTTCTTTTTTAGGGTTCCCAGATCTGCTTTCTGTCCCCTCACCTGGGTCAGCTCCCAGGGCCAGCAAGGACCAAGCCTCTGACTTCTCAGACCCCTCCATTGCCGCTGGGCCTGGGAGACAGAAATACAAGTGGATGGGCTGCCAATCCCTTCAGTCTATGAAGAGTGTGCCTCACCTCTCCATCCCCGTGTCTCACCTCGAAATGGGCTGTGCAAGTAGGCGACCCTGCAGGGCTTATGTGGAGTGGGAAGGTCTGGGGGCAAAGTGGAGGGCGGCTGAGTATGCAAGGCCAGAGGACCAGAGCCAGCTGAGTAATCCAGTGAGCCCTTGGGGGCAGATGACACCTGCCACCCCCTGGATCGTGCATGGCAGTCAGCCACAACACCCTTCTGTGTCCCAGCATATGTGGTTATGTCCACTTCCGCACTGGGAGAACCAGCAGGGCCCTGGGAGTATCATCCCCATTTGATAGATGCAAAAACCACAGTTTAGGAAGAAACTTGTCTGGAGCTATACAGGGAGCTGGTGGTAGAGTGGCTCCCGGACCATGAAGCTGCCAAGCCCAGGCAGGGAGACAGTCCCTCTGCCTCTGGCTTGGTCTCTTTGCTTCCATGCATACCAGACTGCCCCTTGCTCCCAGCTCCTGCACCCTCGGCTACCTTTTGTTCCAAGGTCATGATTAATGCTCATGTTCTCTCTGACCGCTGGCCACAGGCTGTGCCAATTTCATGAAAAGGCACAACATTAGGGTCTTTTATTTGGGTATTAAGAAAAGGTGGGTGGAGTCATTTTGGGAGTGAGTTCTCCATAGGTGGGGAAATGCCAGGGCACCCAGGTAGCCTGGACAGCGCCTTTGTGCAGATCAATTGAGACACACCTTTCTCAGGGCAGCTCACATACCAGGCATCACACTGGGAGAGTGGTGTGGAGGCTGAATTTATTCCCCCATTATGGTTGTTAGGAATGCTCTTGTGTAGTGAACAACCTGTATAACTGTGCACAGTTGCCCAGAGGATCACAGTGCTCCAGAGCTGGGAAAGCTTAGCTTTGTCACCCTCTGTATCCTTAGATCTTTATTATCTCCACTCCAAGGTTCCTAGGTATGACACTGTCAAGGGGTGCTGGATTAAAGCAGATTTTCTGCAATTGGAGAGGTAGAAATCACGTCCTCATGACTGAGGCAGGGCACTGGGGCCCAGAGAGAGCCACAGTCTACCCACAGCCACCCAGGGCTTGCACTCTGCAGTGTCACCCACCATACACAGGCCCAGCCTTGCATTTCCCTTTCAAGGAAAGCTTGGATGAAGAAAAAACAGGAGGGGGCTCTTTCCTTCCGTGCCCTGCAAAATCAGGTTTTGATTATGGTTTATTGCAATGCTGCATTCCATTCAGAGCTTTTCAGAAGAACATTTCCAATTCCTTGGTTAAAAATAGGCACCAGCTGAGGTCTCCTTCGTCCCCCCACCCACATGGTGGAAGGAGCACTCATCTCTGCCACGTCTCAGAGTTTGTGAACTTGGACAAGTTATGTAGCCTTCCAGAGGCACAGCTGGAGCAGCTGCAGGATGGAGATGCAGATGTGCTGCCCTTCTTTGGGTTTGAGAGGGTGAGATGAGACCATGGAGATAAATAAGTTTACGTGATTGGGACACAGAAGGGGCTGCAGGGCTTCAGTGTGTGCCATGACTTTGACTCCAAAGGTGGTGGTCTAGCAATTTGTCCCAATATCTTAAAATTTTTTTTTTCTAAGTTTCTAAAGTTTTAATTACTATGAGTATTTCCTTGGTGTCAATATTTATAGGGTCCTTGTGATGCTTTGATTTAGGCATACAGTGCATAACATTCAAATCAGGGTAATTGGGGCATCCATCACCTCAAGCATCTTTCTTTTTTTTTTTTTTTTTTTTTTTTGCGTTAGGAGAATTACAACTCTACTCTTTTAGTTATTCTAAAATATACAATAAATTATTGTTGACCATAGCCACCCTGTTGTGCTACCAAATACTAGATCTTGGCTGGCCACGGTGGCTTACGCCTGTAATCACAGCACTTTGGGAGGCCAAGGTGGGCAGATCACTTGAGGTCAGGAGTTCGAGACCAGCCTGGCTAACATAGCAAAACTCCATCACTACTAAAAATACAAAAATTAGCCTGGTGTGGTGGTACACGCCCGTAATCCCAGCTACTCCGGAGGCTGAGACACAAGAATCACTTGAATCTGGGAGGCGGATGTTGCAGTGAGCTGAGATAGCGCCACCGCACTCCAGCCTGGGTGACAGAGCAAGACTCAGTCTAAAAAACTCCAAAAAACTCGATCTCATTCATTCAATCTAACTGTACTTTTATCATCCCCACTTTATCCCCGTCTCCCCATTACCCTTCCCAGTCTCTGGTAACCATCATTCTACTCCTTAACTCTATGAGTTTAATTGCTTCAATTTCAATATCTTTATCATCTTGAAAAAATAAAAGTGGACTGAGGATCATGGATTCAGGAAGATATTTTTGGATCATTTCCTCCTTCAGGAGGACCTCCAAGATTAGCATGATAAGTTTGCCATCAATTGTTACCCTCTGTCTGGAAGAGTGCATTTTCTTTGTTCCAACACAGCACTATCCAGTAGAAATATAAATGTTGAGTCGTTTATATAATTTTAAATTCTCTACTAGCCACATTTTGTAAAAGGTAAAGTGAAACCTGGCAAAATTAATTTAATAATAAATTTCATTTAACTCATTATGTCCAGAATATTATTTCAACATGCAATCAACATAAAAATGTTAATGTGATATTTTACATTCTTTTTTTTCATATTGTCTTCCAATTCAGTGTGTATTTTACAATTATACATTTTCATTTGAACCAACTGCATTTCAAGTGCTCAGTAGCCACAGGTGGCTAGCAGCTACCCTGGACATTACAGTTCTGACCCATCCCCTTCTTTGTCTTGCTGGAGGACTTCCAGCAAATCACCCTCTTCTCTGGGCCATCACCATCCCATCTGTATAAGGGAACTGGGCTAGACTAAGGAGAGCAGATCTTTGGCGCACTCACTGCTTCCCCCTCTTTGTGTGCCTGTGGCAGACATCAATAATGGAGAGCCTATCACTCAGGTTAGTCTTTCTGAGTCTGGACCCGGCCTGTGCATCTCCTTATCCCAGCAGACATTAGCATATGATTGTAGTAGCAAACCAATGGACTCTCTGCCACACTGAATCTTGATGTTCTCATGGGCTTGTGGCTTTCTGACATCTGAAGACTCAGACTCTGGGTTTTTGCCACTCTGTTTCTTTCATGTCTACAAACCTGCCTCCTGTCTCCTCTCAGGTTTCGTTTAATTCACCTACCTTCTGTTTATTCTCACCAATTTCCAACGCTTTTTTTTTTTTTCCAGCTCACTCTTGTCCTACTAGAGTCTCAGGGCCAGAGCTGCGCACCAGGCTGAGAGGTGAAGTCAGTTGTGAGCTGCAACCCATGACCCTGTAGGCATCTTCTTCCACTGGGCCCGGGACATGCTAGGGCTGGCTCTCAGGCCTTGGGGATGGGCACAGAACATGGATCTCTAATTACAGGGGAAGCTCAAGGATGGCAGAGAGTGAGACCAGCATCCACGGAAAAATCTGCTACAACCTACCCTGCTTCAGTTACCCAGAATCATGGGGCAGTAACATTTTTCCATGTATTTAAATATTTTAGGTAATTGAAAGTTGCCCTTTCTGTATGCAACTTTTTCTTATTTAAATGTCTTAAGATAAAAATTTCCTGACTAGATCATCTATGTCTGTGTTTTCTTAGAGAACTCTGAAAATTATTTAACCTTCTCTGGAGGCCTTAAAATATGAATATTCATTAGTGTTCTGTGCTATGATACATTAAGAATGTGTTCAAGACCCACCAAAGTATGGAGGATTGTTTGTCCTTGTGCCAAATGTCCCCAGGGGCTCTGTTTTTTCAAGTATCCTGTCTGCTTTGTGAGTGTTTCTCTCTCATTTTCCTGCCAGGATGAGGGCTGTCACTTCTGTTTCCTGATGTACATACTGTTCAAGCATCACCTCGCTCCCCATTCTAATTTGATGCTTCTGTAGGTTTCAAAACTGCATCACTGCAATTGTTAGTATTGTTTGTCAAGTAAGAGCAATTAAGCCATAAGTAGGATCCCATGGGGGCTCGTCTATAAGTACAAATGTCTGGATAAGGCAACAGTTCTTTAGAGTTGTACTTTGAATTGCAGAGGTTACCAGATAATTACATTTTGAATAATCCACTCTTAGTACTACACAGTTTAACATTTAGATGTTTCTTAAGTGTTCCAACGTATTTTTAAAAATACCCTTTTTTGGCCGGGTGCAGTGGCTCACACCTGTAATCCCAGCACTTTGAGAGGACAAGGCGGGTGGATCACCTGAGGTCAGGAGTTCGAGACCAGCCTGGCCAACATAGTGAAACCCCATCTCTACTAAAAATACAAAAAATTAGCTGGGCGTGATGGCAGGCACCTGTAATCCCAGCTACTCAGGAGGCTGAGGCAGGAGAATCGCTTGAACCCAGGAGGCGGAGGTTGCAGTGAGCTGAGATTGCACCATTGCACTCCAGTCTGGGCAACAAGAGCAAAACTCCATCTCAAAAACCAAACCAAACCAAACTAAACCAAACCAAACCAAACAAAACACCTTTTTTAATGCCACCAGCATATAGTAGGTGCACAATAAGTATCCCTGTGGATATACATGGCTAATTGTAGCTAACTTAGACGCAGCAGAGGAAGGAGCAGAAGATTGGGCTGGGTTAGTCAGCAAAGGCTTCCTAGAGGAGGTGAGATGAACTATGCTTGTAAACATAAAAGCAAATTGGATAAGGCAGATGTTCCAGGCAGAGCCCATAGCAGAAGGAGGACATGCAGATGATCATATTTCATCAGCTAAGGAGTGAAGAGAAGCAGAATGTGGGAATCTTTTTCCTTCTCCATGACAGATGTTCGATTTTCCCTTACCTGCTACCTTCTAGTATTCCTGGGTACAGTCCTTCCTAGGAGGGCTTTGGAGACTCCTGGTTATTTCCTGGGATGAACCTTGTTTTTCTCATCTTTAAAGTGTGACTCTCTGGGCTCTGTTGACTTACAGACTGTGGGTGCAAAATGTTTCGGAAACTTTCAAGTGCTCTGAGGATGAAAAGGTAGGAAGCATAGATGAACTTCAACTGAGCGTCTACTCAGTTAAAATCTAAATGAACTCAGTGACTCTGGAAGGGGAAGTGGATGGATTGTTTGAGGCCAGACATTTGAGATCAGTCTGGGCAACACAGTGAGACCCTATGTCTACAAAAACAAAAAAATATATATAGCCGGGTGTGGTGGCACACGCCTGTAGTCCCAGCTTCTCGGAAGGCTGAGGTGGGAGGACGTTTTGAGCCCAGGAGTTAGAAGCTGCAGTGAGGAGCTTTTTCCAATGCACTACAGCCTGGGTGACAGAACAAAACCTTGACTCTGGAATAATAATAATAATAATAATAATAATAATAATAATAAATTTAGAGGAAATTTAAGTACACAAGGAACACATGACTACATGTAGATATATATGGATATACATGTTACAGCTTAGAATTAAGTTGTTTGTGACCACTATCCCCTAGTCCTGGTGCCATACTTCATTCCCCGGAGACAATTATTGTGAATTCTTCCAGACATGCTTCTGCATATTTACACACAGGTGTATGTATTCACGGAAATATATGGTGTTGTTCTGATTTGATTTGATGTAAACAGACTCAAGGAACTCACGTTTTCTTCCCCCCAATCATGTGTCTTCATGCTTGTCCCTTGTGAGAACCCATAGAAACAACATTATTCTTTTTATTGGCTGCACAATGTTCCATAGAAGGACTGTGCTGTGGTTTAATTAGACATTCCTCATCTGACGACCATGTAGGTTGTTCTCATTTTGTCAACTTTGGTAAATCACATGGTGTGATTGTCTGGGCACATACCTCTTTAGACACGGTGGTGAGTGTTTCCTGGGGTAGCCACGAAGAGGTGTAATTGCTGGGTCACTGGATCTCTGTGTGTCTTCAGTTTCAGTAGCCACTGCCAAATTGCCCTCCAAAATAGCCATGCTGTCTTCCACTTCTACCAGTCCCTGCTGACGGAAACCATCTATCTTCATCCTCACCAGCTCCTGACGTTAGTACTGCACCTAGACCTGGGCAAGAGGAGTCCCTGCTCCGAGCCTGCACCTCAGAATGGCTGGCTGTGTCCACCCTGAGCCACTCCCCACCCCAGGGGGTGAGGAAGCTTTGCAGCCAAGGGTTGAGGTGTCTGTGGGGTCAAGTGGAGGTGACTCGTCTCTAGATGATACTCCAGGTACCTGGGGCTTCTGAATTCTTTGCTCAAATGGCCCTTCCAGGGCCTGTATGGATGAGTTCTGTGAGTCTATCCCCCTAAAGGTGAGCTATACACCTGGGAAGGCACCCTTGATCCCATGGGTGGCCAACAGGCAGCTTTATGGAGGGAGAGGTGTGTGGAAAGAGCTGGAGGGCGCGCTGCAGAGTCCACACACAACTCTGGGGAGGCCCCTACCATGAGGGGCGGAGTCAGGAGAGAGAGAGACATCAGGAAGTGGAGGTTTCTTGTCCTTCGTGCCACAGATGCTCGGGGTGGTTGTGATATTATCAGCCTTTGTAATTTGGGTCCAGCATTTTCCAGCACATTTAATCCTGTCACCGTGTGTGTGTGTGTGTGTGTGTGTGTGCATTTGTTGGGGGTGTGTTGGGAAAAGGGGCTCAGCTTTTCCCTTTTACAGAGAGGCTAAGAAATGTGCCCCAGAATGTGACAACACATGATCCAAGCCCAGGCCTGTCTTTACTGCGAAGCCCTGCTCGGTCTTCACCCCAAGGTTGGACTTATCCTCATCTTTTCTCCCCCACCCTAATTTTTAACCAATGTGATCCTCTCTTTAGAAAGGGCTTCCCTTACTCTTCATCCCCAGGAAAGGGGGAGCTCAGTGTCTGGGGTGGCGGTGCCTACTGGGACTCGTTTCGAGCCAACGTGGAGCACTTCAAATGCGCTCCTTCCCAGGAAACACACTGTTCACGGAAATTAAACACTCTGAGCAGGTGTCTGTCCTCGCCTGTCCCTCTCAGGAGAGAGGGGCAGGGGCTGCATGGGAGCTGAAATAAATGGTGGCAAATAAACCTCGGCACCCGTTAGCGACAGCTCCCAGAATTTAAAGGGACACGTAATCACTCCTAATACACATCCAGGGCAGAGAGCCAGATGTCGCTGATGGCAAAGAGCATTGTTGGCAGGGAGAGGAGCATGCAGCCCCCAGCTCCCACTGACAGAGCTTGGGCCTGCTTCCCAAAGCATCTCTGTACTAACCCCAGCATCTTCCTCTTCCTCACTGTCATCATCACCAAGATGCCTACTTTGTCCAGACTCAGATTGGTGCCCCGGGCTCCATGCAAGGAACCTTCATGGACCAGCTCATTTAAGCCTCTCAATAACCCAATCCAGTGGGAGCTGTTATCCCCATTTTGCAGATGAAGAAACTGAGGCTCAGAGAGGAGGGAAACTTGCCCAAAATCATACACTAATTTGGGGCAGAGATGGAAAGCTTGGTGTATGCAGGCTTGGAGTGCTCATTGTCCTGGGGGAGTGAGTACAAGGGCACAGGGGCTGGTCACCCTAAGCTGCTCCCTCAGGCTCAGTATAACTTGCCTAAGGAGGGTGGGCTGGGGTCCTATCTCTCCAACCCCTGGGTCCTATCTCTCCTGCAGCACAGTGTTGCAGGGACACACCGGGTAGGAAGTCCTAGAGAATCATATTCACCTGGGCCTATTAGGGGACATGGTTGTTAGCTCTGACCTGTGACTTGAGGGGCTCTGGGAAGGCGCTTCTGCTCCCGGAAATCTTTCCTAGCGGATCCCAACGGGGCACCAATGCCAAGTCGCTCTGCTGGGTTAATCATCGCTCCTCTTGGCTCCTCTTTGAAAAAGCAGTGAGTCTGGAGACACCGTTAGTCTCTGCCACCTTGCAGTGAGTTAATTTGCATTGACAGAAGCCTGAGGGCAGCATGGAAGCTCCTGGGCCCCTGGTTAAACGAGGATGTGTGCCAAGAGGAAGGGAACAGGCCTTCCCTGCATGTCTGGAAAGGAGGCTCCCAAGTTCGCCTTGAGCGCCAAAGCCCAAGCAGTAACAGTCACAAAAGACCATCCCATTAACATGAAATGACCAGAAGAGGCAAATCCACAGACACGGAAGGAGATTCACGGTGGCCAGGACCTGGGGAAAGTGGAGTGAGGGGAGGAGTACGGGGGCAGAGATGAGGGGGGCATGGCTAAGGGGAATGGAGTTTCTTTTTGGGGTAATAAAAATCTAAAATTGATTGTTGTGATACGAATATACCAAAAACCTTTAAATTGTATACTTTAAAGGGGTGAATCACATAGCATGTGAATTACATCTCAATAAAGCTGCCATATTTAAACAACCCTAACCCTCTCCTCCTCCCTGTACAGACGCACACACACACACACACACACACACACACAAACACACACACACAGTCCACAGGGCTAGGCCTGGGTAGTCTTGGGCGATTAGATCAGCTCAGGATGAACCCTGCTTTATGCAGATATTAGGGACCAGTTGCTGAAGCAGTACTCACAATAGGTCTAGAAGGACAAGAAGAACAGCTCAGAGAAATTAGGTTCAGGAAGCAGGAGTGGCTCACCCAAAGCTACTCAGCACATATAGAGTTGAACTTGGACCCCATCTATGCACCTGCAGCTCTTCCTGTGACCCCAGCTTGGCCTGCCTCACCTGGACCTTAGCCAAGACCTCCTTAGATTTCCCACCAGCTACTTAAACCTAAAAGAGCCAAGGGTGTCATGCCTGTAATCTCAGCACTTTAGAAGGTCGAGGCGGGTAGATCACTTGAGGTCAGGAGTTCGAGACCAGCTTGGCCAACGTGGTGAAACCCCATCTTTACTAGAAATACAAAAATTAGCTGGACGTGGTGGTGGGAGCCTGTAATTCCAGTTACTTGGGAGGCTGAGGCAGGAGAATCGCTCGAACGTGGGAGACGAAGGTTGCAGCGAGCCGAGATCATGCCACTGCACTCCAGCCGGGATGATAAGAGTGAAACTCTGACAAAAAAAAAAAAAAAAAAAGAACCAAGGGTGTGGAGAGGAGTCCATTCCAGCGTTCTAGGCCTTGCTTCTTAGGAACGGGGTCAGGACAATGACTATCCCCATCTTGCCAATGGAAAGAAAGGCAGCTCCGAGGAGTGAAGAGTTCCCACTCTGGCAGGGGCAGAGGTAGAATTTGAACCCAGGTCCCTCGGTCTCTAAATGTCATGTGGCAGAGTTTCCTCTCTGGTCAATAGGTTGCAGGCAGTGGCCTGTGCCACGCCCTCCCTTCCCCCGGCACTGCACCCACTCCAGGCCCTTTTGAAGGTGGCTATAAGTGGCTCCCGTTGGCGTGTGGGCCTGTCTGGGTGGGTAAGTAAGTGGCTTTGGTGACGAACGGGATGTTGGCCCTTCCCCCGTGCTATGTTTAGAAAGGTGTCAGCTCCAAAGTGGCCCGTCTCGGCGGTCACCCAGAAGGTAATCACGAGTGTCTCTAAAACCCCATCTGTGACCTTTCTGCACTCAGACACAGGGGTCGCCAGCATCACCGGGCAGGGTGCGATGCGGCATGGCCCGCTGGCTTGTCTGGGAATGTGGCCTCCCCCAGATTGGGCAGAGGAGGAACCCAGCAGAAGGCAGAGGCTCGGGAAAATGGGGCGTTCTCTCCCCTCCCTCCTCCAAATACTTGTGAGGGCCTACGAGAAAACACGTGTGGAGGAGCCTCGGTAATCTTGTATGCTGGCACACATACTCATGCACACAGACCCCCACACTCACATTCACCCCCACATACATAAAACATACTCTCATACTTACACACACCACACACTCAGACACACACTCATACACTCATCACAAACCCACACTCACATACACACACTCACACACATATTCACACAAACCACACTCACATACACACTCACACACTCATATTCACACACACTCATGCACACAGACCCACACACACACATTCACCCCCACATACATAAAACATACTCTCATACTTACACACACCACACACTCACACACACTCATACACTCATCACAAACCCACACTCACATACACACTCACACACATATTCACACAAACCACACTCACATACACACTCACACACTCATATTCACACACACTCATGCACACACAACACACATGCACTCACACACCATACACACACCATGCGAACGTACTCATGCACACATGCTCATACACTCACCACACATACACCACACACACACCAAATTCACACACCACACTCACATACACACAACACTCAGACACACCACACACACATGTACACTCACACCACACACACCACACTCAGATACACCACACACACATACACATTCACACCACACACACCACACACACCACACACACCACACACACATACACACTCACACCACACACACATACACACTCACACCACACATACCACACTCACACATGCACATACACACACTCACCACACAGTCTCACACTCACCACACTCACACCACACTCACATGCACACCACACTCACTCACACACACTTGCACCACACACTCACACACCACACATACACCACACACACACATCCACTCACACACACACCACACATTCACTCACACACCACACACTCATACACTCACAAACAGCACACACACCACACATACATGCACACATCACAACACTCTCACACACACATACACACACCCCACTCCCACTTATTACATGCTTGCACACACTCCTATATGCTCACATATGTTACCATGCATACTCTCATACACACACAATCACACTTGTATGCTCATACTAACATGTATATGCACACAAGCAAACCCACACACACGCACACACACACATACACATACACATACACATACACACACACATACACATACACACCCACACAGTCTTAGGCATCTGTTTCCTCATAGAGTGGGTAAAGGAGGAGTTTAAGGTACATTCTACACAGCCCTTAGTATCTCAAATGCTTGATTAAAATTTCTTCTTTTTATAAGTTGTAAGTATTTAAGAAACTATAATAAAAACAAAATTGTTATTTACAAAAAATAAAAATAAGCAAAAGATATGTTAAGGTATGTTTCCCAATTTAAACCTACTGGAGATCATTGAGACATTATTATGTGCTGCCAAATTAACTTTTTTGGGGGGTGTGTGGGGGGATGCAGGCTTTAAAACAATATTTCTCCATGTCTTTGTTAAATTGAAGTATATACTGAGATTACAAGTTGAATTGTTAATAGAATAAAACTGTTATCTCTTGAAACTATTTCTCAGTGTGAAATCAGAATATGCTTCTGAATGATGTGCAAGAAAAACAAATACTGAAATGAATTACGTATTGAGGCTGGCATGAGGCCTTTGAAATTCCCAGTTTCAAATTTTGGCATTCATCCAGGGGTGTTATTCAGAATACTACAGCACTAGAAATGTCAAATTAGAATGGATTATGGCCTCCATGCTGCAGCTGGGTCCCAGGGTCCCTATCCTGTGCCAGGCATGAACCATTGAGATGCTGGGTTGTAGAGATGAGGGTTGATGGGGGAAGAAGTGAGGGTTTAAGATAGGGGGGCAGTGGGGGCTAGTTACGAATCAGGTATGAAGTATTTCAATGCTTTAGCAAGTAGCAAGCTGTATCAGCACATACTAGGTGAATTCCCGGCTTGCATTCATTCAAGTGACTTTTCTTTTCTTAGTGATCTTTATCGTTATGAGCAATCTCTGCCTTTTAATTAGAGTGTTTAGTCCATCAACATTTAATGAAACTATTGGATATAGTTAGATTGAGGTCTACCACTTTATTATTTGTTTTCTCTGACCCTTGGGTTTTGTTTTCCTGTCCCTCTTTTTGCCTTCTTTTGTGTTATTCAAATATACTTTTAGAATTCAATTTTAACTTATCTATTGTCTTTTTAGCTATACACCTTTTACAATTACATTTTTAAGTGGTTGCTCTAAGCATTTCAACATAATCCTTGCTATTGTGTAAATGTTTCTGCCCTCTTGAAATCCATATGTTGATATCCCAATCCCCCAAAAGATGGTATTAGGAGGTGGGGTTTTGAGAGGTAATTAGATCATGAGGGTTCTGCCCTTGTGGTCAGGATTAGTGTCCTTATAAAAAAGACCTCTGGGGAGGATCACTTGAGCCTAGGAGGTTGCGGCTGCAGTGAGCTGTGTTCGTGCCACTGCACTCTAACCTGGGAAACAGAACCAGATCCTGTCTCAAAAAAAAAAAAAAAATTGAATGTTTTTGCTCACCATTATGTAAGCATAGCTACTGCCCAACACATGGTAGGCGTGCAGGCTGTGTGGGAGCAGGGCGAAGCCTGTGACTGCCGGCTTTCCCCTACTTCCCTTGTGTTCTGTATGACTCAGTAGAGGCAACCATAATGTCCCTGGAAATATAACTACATTGGACTTGAAACCATACCCCCATTCCCCACAGCAGCTGCAGCAAGCCCTGCCCAAGGAGAGGCTGAGCTCAGACATGCCTGAGATGGTGCATATCCCTGTCCCCAGCTGGTAGTCTTTCTCTACCCACCCTGGTAGCCAAAGATAAAGGTCATAATCTCTTGGGAGCACTATGGCCCTGCCCATCAGCTAAGACACCAGGTGTCCCTAGGGCAAGTCGGCCTCCTCCCTATAGGACCACAGCTGATGCGCTTTTGAAAGCGCCACCTCCTGGCTGGAGGCTAATCAACACCAGACCAGTGCTGTAAACAAAAACACAACCAAGGACCCTTATAGAGTCCACTTCACCCCACTGTGAACTCCACGGGAGCAGGTGCTGTTATCCATGGATTAATTAGATCTCAATCTAACTATATTCAATACTTTCTTCCACAGATACCAGCACCTGCTCCAGTGGAGGTAGCAGGGGAGTGCAAGACCTGAAGACAGATATTACAACTGATACCACAGAAATACATCACAGGACTCTTTGCAGACACTCCCCACTACCAGCCTGGAGCCTGGTAGCTCCGTTGGGTGGGACTCAGAAGAGCAAAAACAATCATTACAGTTTGGTTCTCAGCAAGCTCCATTCCTAGGGGAATGGGGAGAACACTACACCAAGGAAGGACCTCGTGGGACAAAATAATCTGAACAGCAGCCCTTGAATCCCAGATATTCCCTCTGACATAGTCTACCCAAATGAGAAGGAACCAGAAAACAATTCTGGTAATATGACAAAACAAGGTTTTTTAACACCCCCAAAAGATCATACCAGCTAACCAGCAATGGATCCAAACCAAGAAGAAATCTCTGAATTGCCAGAAAAGGAATTCAGGAGGTCAATTATTAAGCGAATCAAGAAGGCACCAGAGAAAGGTGAAGTCCAACTTAAAGAAATAAAAAAATACAGGATACGAATGGGAAATTCTTCAGTGAAATAGCATAAATGAAAAACATTCACAACTTCTGGAAATCAAGGACATACTTAGGGAAATGGAAAATTCACTGGAAAGTCTCAGCAATAGTATCAAACAAGCAGAAGAAAGAACTTCAGAGCTCAAAGACAAGGCTTTCGTATTAATCCAATCCATCAAAGACAAAGAAAAATGAATTTTTAAAAAAGAACAAAGCTTCCAAGAAGTTTGGGACTGTGTTAAACATCCAAACCTAAGAATAACTGGTGTTCCTGAGGAATAAGAGAAATGTAAAAGTTTGGAAAACATACACACACACACACACACACACACATATAAGAAGTCTCACTCTGTTGCCCAAGCTGGAATGCAGTGATGTGATCTCGGTTCACTTCAACATCCACCTCCCAGGTTCAAGCAATTCTTCTGTCTCAGCCTCCCGAGCAGCTGGGACTACAGGCACATGCCACCATGCCTGGCTAATTTTTGTATTTTTAGTAGAGATAGCATCTCACTATGTTAGCCAGGCTGGTCTTGAACTCCTGACCTCATGATCCACCAGCCTTGGACTCTCATAGTGCTGGGATTACAGGCGTGAGCCACCACACCAGGCCTGGAAAACATATTTGAGGGAATAATTGAGGAAAACTTCCCTGGCCTTGCTAGAGAGCTAGATATCCAAATACAAGAAACTCAAAGAACACTGGGAAATTCATTGCAAAAAGATCATCATCTAGACAAATAGTCATCAGGTTATCTAAAGTCAAGATGAAGGAAAGAATCTTAAGAGCTGTGAGGTAAAAGCATCAGGTAACCTATAAAGAAAATCTACCAGATTAACAGCAAATTTCTCAGCAGAAACCCTACATGCTGAAGGGATTGGGGTCCTATTTTTAGCCACCTTAAACAAAACAATTGTCAGCCATGAATTTCGTATCCAGTGAAACTAAGCTTCATAAATGAAGGAAAGATACAGTCTTTTCCAGACAAACAAATGCTGAGAGAATTTGCCACTACCAAGCCAGCACTATAAGAACTGCTACAAGGCACCCTAAATCTTGAAACAAATCCCCAAAATACACCAAAATAGAACCACTTTAAGGCATAAATCTCACCGGACCTATAGAACAATAGCACATTTTTTAAAAAGGGTATTTGGGCAACAAATAGCTCAATAAATAGAATATAACCACACACCTCAATATTAACATTGAATTTTAAATGGCCTAAATGCTCTACTTAAAAGATACAGAATGGCAGAATGGATAAGAATTCACCAGCCAAGTTTCTGCTGTCTTCAGAAGACTCAACAACACATAAGGACTCACATAAACTTAAGGTAAAGTGATGAAAAAAGCTATTCCATGAAAATGGGCACCAAAAGCAAGCAAGAGTAGCTATTCTTATGTCAGACAAAACAAACTTTAAAGCAACAGTAGTTAAAAAAGACAAAGAGGGACATGATATAGTGATAAAAGGTCTAGTCCAACAGGAAAATATCACAATTCTGAATATATATGCACCTAACACTGGAGCTCCCTAATTTATAAAACAAGTACTACTAGACCTAAGAAATGAGATAGATGGCAACACAATAATAGTAGGGGGCTTTAATACTCCACTGACAACGCTAGACAGGTCATCAAGATAGAAAGTCAACAGAGAAACAATGGACTTTATATCCTACAACAAATGGGCTCAATGGATATTTACAGAACATTCTATCCAACAACTGCAGGATATATATTCTGTTCATCAGCACATGGAGCATTCTCTAAGATAGACCATATAATACCAAAACAAGGCTCAGTAAATTTAAGAAATTATATCAAGTACTCTTTAAGACCACAGTGGAATAAAATTGGAAATCAGCTCCAAAAGGAACCAAGACCATGCAAATACATGGAAATTAAATAACCTACTCCTGAATGATTGTTGAGTCAACAATGAAATCAAGATGAAAATTAAAAGTTTCTTTGCACTGAACAATAATAGTGGCACAACCTATCAAAACCCCTGGGATACAGCACAAGTGGTGCTAAGAGGAAAGTTCATAGCATCAAATGCCTACATCAGAAAGTCTGAAAGAGCACAGATAGAGACTCTAAGATCACACTTCATGGAACTGGAGAAACAAAAACAATCCAAACCCGAACCAGCAGAAGAAAAGAAATAACGAAGATTAGAGCAGAACTAAATGAAATTGAAAAAAAAAATACAAAAGATGAATGAAACAAAAGCTAGTTCTTTGAAAAGATAAATAAAATTGATAGACCATTAGCAAGAGTAACCAAGAAAAGAAAAGAGGAAATTCAAATAAACTCAATTAGAAATGAAACAGGAGATATTACAACTGATACCACAGAAATACAAAAGATTACTAAAGGCTACTGTGAACACCTTTACGTGCATAAACTAGAAAATCTATGAGATTAATAAATTCCTGGAAATATGCAACCATCCTAGATTAAACCAGGAAGATATAGAATCTCTGAACAGACCAATAACAAGCAGTGAGACTGAGATGGCAATAAAAAAATTGCCAACAAAAAAAAAGTCCAGGACAAGACAGATTCACAGCTGAATTCTACCAGACATTCAAAGAAGATTTAGTACCAATCCTATTGACACTACTCCAAAAGATAGAGAAAGAGGGAGTCTTCCCTAAAACATTGTGTGAAGCCGGTATCACCCTAATACCAAAACCAGGGAAGAAAATAACAAAAAAAGGAAACTACAGACCGATACCCCTAAGGAACATAGATGCAAAAATCCTCAACAAAATACTAGTAAACCAAATCCAACAGCATATCAAAAAGATAATCCACCATGATCAAGTGGGTTTCGTTACCAGGGATGCAGGGGTGGTTTAACATACCTAAGTCAATAAATGTGATACACCACATAAACAGAATTATTAATAAAACAAAAATTACATGATCATTTCCACAGATGCAGAAAAAGGATTTGACAAAATCCAGCATCCATTTATCACTAAAACCCTCAGCAAAATCAGCATAGAATGGACATAGCTTAAGGTAATAAAAGTCATCTACAACAAACCCATAGTCAACATTGTATTGAACAGGGAAAAGCTGAAATCATTCTCCCTGAGAACTGAAACAAGACAAGGATGCTCACTTTCACCACTTCTATTCGACATTGTACTGGAAATCCTAGTCAGAGCAATCAGAGAAGAGAAAGAAAAAACGGGCATCCGAATCAGTAAAGAGGAAGTCAAACTGTTGCTGTTTGCGGATGATATAATCATATACCTAGAAAACCCTAAAAACTCATCCAAAAAGCTTCTAGAACTGGTAAGTGAATTCAGCAAAGTTTCAGAATACAAAATTGATGTACGCAAATCAGTAGCTATGCTATATACCAACAGCAACCAAGCTGAGAAGAAAATCAGAACTCAGCTCCTTTCACAACAGCTGCAAAAAATAAAATAAAATACTTAGGAATATACCTAACCAAGGAAGTGAAAGCCTTCTACAAGGAAAAGTACAAAACACTGCTAAAAGAAATCATAGAGGACACCAACAAATGGAAACACATCCCATGCTCATGAATGGGTAGAATCAATATTGTGAAAATGACCATAGTGACAAAAACAATCTACAAATTCAATGCAATTCCTATCAAAATACCACCATCATTCTTCACAGAACTAGAAAAAACAATCCCAAAATCCATATGGAATCACAAAAGAGGCCGCACAGCCAAAGCAAGACTAAGTAAAAAATAAAAAATAAAAACCCAAAGAAACAAATCTGGAGGCATCACATTACCTGACTTCAAACTATACTATAAGGCCAGAGTCACAAAAACAGCATGGTACTGGTATAAAAGTAGGCACATAGACCAGTGGAACAGAATAGAGAACCCAGAAATAAAGCTAAATACTTATAGCCAACTCATCTTCAACAAAGCAAACAAAAACATAAAATGGGGAAAGGACACCTTATTCAACAAATGGTGTTGGAATAATTGGCAAGCCACATGTAGAAGAATAAAACTGGATCCTCATCTCTCACCTTATACAAAAATCAACTCAAGGCCGGGTGTGGTGGTTCATGCCTGTAATCCCAGCAATTTGGGAGGCTCAGGCAGGTGGATTAGCTGAGGTCAGGAGTTCGAGACTAGCCTGGCCAACATGGCAAAACCCCACTTCTACTAAAAATAAAGAAAAAAAGTAGCCAGACATGGTGGCATATGCCTGTAATCCCAGCTACTCAGGAGGCGGAGGCAGGAGAATAGCTTGAACTCAGGAGGCAGAAGTTTCAGTGAGCCAAAATCATGCCAGTACACTCCAGCCTGGACGACAGAGTAAAACTCTTCTAAAAAAAATCAACTCAAGATGGGTCAAAGACTTAAATTAAAGACCTGAAACCATAAAGATTCTAGAAGATAACAAGGAAAAAACTCTTCTAGACATTGGCTTAGGCAAAGACTTCATGACCAAGAGCCCAAAAGCAAATGCAACAAAAATGGAGATAAATAGATGAGACTTAATTAAACTAAAAAGCTCTGCACAGCAAAAGAAATAATCAGCAGAGTTAACAGACAACCCGCAGGGTGGGAGAAAATCTTCACAATGTATACATCCGACAAAGGACTAATATCCAGAATCTATAAAGAACTCAAACAAATCAGCAAGAAAAAAAAAAAAACTCACATCAAAGAGTAGGTTAAGGACATGAATAGACAATTCTCAAAAGAAGATATACAAATGTCCAACAAGCATATGGGAAAATGCACAACATTACTAATTATCAGGGAAATGCAAATCAAACCACAATGTGATACCACCTCACTCCTGCAAGAGCGGCAATAATAATAATAATAAATAGATGTTGGCATGGTCATGGTGAAAAGAGAACACTTTTACACTGCTGCTGGGAATGTAAAGTAGTACAACCATTATTGAAAACAATGTGGAGATTCCTACACTTGATCTTAGCCAAAAAGCTGAGAAGTGATGGAGATTCCTTAAAGAACTAAAAGTAGGTCTACCATTTGATCCAGCAATTCCACTACTGGATATGTACCCAGAGGAAAAGAAATCATTATGCAAAAAAGATACTTGCATATGCATGTTTATAGCAGCACAATTTGCAATTACAGAAATATGGAACCACTCAGAATGCCCATCAATTAACAAGTGGATGAAGAAAATGTTTTTTATATTCATATATACACACCATGGAATGCTACTCAACCATTAAAAGGAATGAAATAATGCCATTCACAGCAACTTGGATGGAATTGGAGACTATTATTCTAAGTGAAGTAATTCAGGAATGGAAAACCAAGCATCATATGTTCACAGTCATATACAGAAGCTAAGCTATGAGGACTCAAAGGCATAAGAAGAATACATGGGACTTTGGGGACTCAGGGGAAAAAGGTGAGAGATGGCAAGGGGTAAAAGACTACACATTGGGTATAGTGTACACTGCTCAGGTGATGGGTGCACCAAAATCTCAGAAATCACCACTAAATCACTTATTCATGTAACCAAACACCACCTATTTCCCAAAGACCTATTGAAATAAAAAAATAAAAAATTTTAAAAATAAAAATGAATAAAAGCATTTTAATTAAAGAAAAAAAAAAAGAGAGACACCCAAGAGCTGGTTAGCTCCTTCTACTGGGAGGACATGGGGAGAAGGCACAATCTATGAACCAGGAAACAGGTTGTTACCAGAATCTGGTGGTGGCTTGATCTTAGATTTCCCAGCCTCTAGAACTGTGTGAAATAAATATTTGCTGTTAATAAGCCACCAGTTTATGGTATGCCATTTTGTTATGGCATTCTTAAAGGACTTAGATAATTCTTAAACCTCCACATATAATGAGTGTTAATATTTACCACTTGGTATGAGACATAAAAACTTTGCAGTCATATGAGTCCATTTACTGCCTCTCCACCACTGTATCCAGCCATCCTGTATTCTATACTTATATTTACATATATTATAAACTCTACACTACAATATCATATTTTTGCTTTAAAGTACTTTATGTATGTTAAATAAATTAAATATGTCAAATAAAGTAAGATTTAAAAAAAGCCTTGAATATTTACTCAGATATTTACCATTTATTACACTCTTCATTTCCCTTTGGCCTGAAAAGTTCCTTTTAGCATTTTTTTGTAATACAGACCTTATGAGGAGACATTTTCTTAATTTTCTTTTATCTGAAATGTCTCTATTTCACCTTCATTATTAAAAGATGTTCTCACTGGATATAGAATTCTGAGTTATTTTTTATCTTCCAGTACTTTGAAGACACAATCTTTTGGTCTTTATAGCCTCTGACAAGAAGTTAGTGAAATTTCAAATTATGTCCCTGTATGTAATGTTATTTTTTTCTAGCTTGGTGCATGATTTTCTCTTTGGTTTTCAATTTTCAAGAGTTTGGCTATGATGTGCCCAGGTGTGATTTTCTTTGTATTTATCCTGCTTGGGATTCACTGAGCTTCTTAAATCTATAAATTTATATTTTTCATTAAATTTGGGAAAACTTCAGTCATTATTTCTTCAAAACATTTTTTTTCTGCTTCATTATCTCTCTCCTTTACTTCTAGGCCTCCAATTACATATACTCTAGGCTTTCCCTGAGGCTCCACATTATTTTTTAAATCTTTGTTCTTTCTGTTGTTCAGAGAGAAACTTCTGGTGCTAAGCCTAATAAATTAATTTTTATTCCAGACACTGTATTTTTCAGCTCCAGAATTTCTATCATTTAAAAAAAATAATTGTATTTCTCTGCTAAGATTTCATTCACTGTGAAGCTATTTTTCTTTTGGTCCATGAGCATAATTACAATAATGGCGTTTACATTTCTGTTATTAATTCTAACAGCTGAGTCATGTCAGCATTGATCTCCATTGATTATCTCTTTGCTCAAGAATGGCTCACAAAGTTCTTGTTCTCTCTTTTATGTTGAATGACTGTGGGTTGTACTGGGGAAATTATAAATGCGATGTTGTGAAGATTCTGGACTCTGTTATATTTCTCTGAAGATTATTGATTTTGATTTTTTGTTTTGGCAAGCAATTACCTTGGTTAGACTTAAACCACAAACTGTCTTTTGGGAAGCAAGTCAATTCTCAGTTTAGTTATTTTATCATTAGCTGGATTTATTCCCATGCATGCATATTTTAGGGGTCAAGCCAAGATTTAGGCAGAGTTAATATGCAGAGTTTAGGGGCTCTCTCCTTAGCTCACTCCTTTTCAAGGAAGGTTCTCCTTTGCCTTCCAGTAACTGTGCTTGTTTCAAACACTGTTCTCTGATTCTTCAGGCCAGAAAGGCTGTGGGTTTTCTATCAAAGTTTTAGCTATATTTTGTAATGTTGATTTCAGCCTGCTGCCTGGCTAAAAGCTATAGAAATGGGTAACTTACCCTGTGTCATTTTCTTCTCTTAAGGATTAGCTCTCCAAGAGCTGCCTCATTTGTTCACTCTCTGATCCCTTCAGGTCAATGGTGTTTTCATATTTTGTGCAAAGTTTATAGCTGTTGTCTGTAGGAGGGTCAGGCCTGGTAAGAACTTACTTGGCTATGCTGAAAGTGGAACTAACATTCAGTGCAGTGATTAACTTAATAATTAAATATATGAATTTAGGTTGGATGTGATAGCTCATGCCTGTAATCTTAGCACTTTGGGAGGCGGAGGCAGGCAGATCGCTTGAGCTCAGGAGTTCAAGATCAGCATGGGCAACATGGTGAAACCCTGTCTCTACAAAAAAGTACTAAAATTAGCCAGGCATGATGGTGCACACCTGTAGTCCCAGCTACTTGGGAGGCTGAGGTGGGAGGATCACTCAAGCCCAGGAGGTTGAGGCTGCAGTGAGCTGTCATTGTGCCATTGCACTCCAGCTTGGGTGACAGAGTAAGACCTCGTCTCAAAAAAAAGTATGAATTACAATGTATAAGGTTTCCTATTAAACAACCTCATCTATTTTTTTTTATGTTGAACTTCTCCCACAGATTATTTTTCAATTAAAAAAATAAGATTTTATTGTTTGCCAAGTTGAGGTTTCTAGGCAATTATGTTTCCTGGGGTTCTCACCATTCCCAGCCTTGACTCTGGCATACTGAGATTGGTGTATCTCAGACAGTGCCAGACCCTGGGAACCAGAGAGCCAGCTTTGTTCTTTCATAGCAACCCTTGTCATCTGCAGAGGCATTGTTAATTTTCCCAAAGTCCCCACATCTATAGTTGCATCTCAGCTTCACGATAGCGTCAGAAGTCTAGGTGGGCAGATGGCATGTCCATTTGACAGACAAGGAGACTGAGGACAATCGTGAGAATTAAATTCCCTAAGAAGGCTGAAACCCGGTCCCAGCTTCAGCCTATTGTCTTTCTCCTGGACCTCACTGGGCAGAGTGACAGAGAGGTTTGCGTTATCTCCTATTTGTGATGAGATGCCAGGGGCAATGTCTGGATCCCATCCATGGCAAGGAAGTCCTTCAGGCTGTCCTTCAAATTCCACCTCTCTTGCCACTTGACAGTGCGGGTGGGGCAGGCTGTTTCACCTCTTCAGGTGTTATTACCTCCCCTGCAGAAGAATGAATTAAGTTGGAGGATTTCTGTGTTTCTTTTAGTATTTTAACAGTTTTTTGATTTTCTAATATTACATGCTTAGTTTTATCTGACTAACTAGACTGCATTCTTTTTGATGTCTGTGCCTCTTTCGTTCATTCATTCATTTAGCCATTTAATAGATATTTTTTGAGCACCTAGCATGGTAGGAACTGCCCTACTAGCCAGGACATGGGCCTGAACAGTTGCAGTCCCTGCCTTATTAGAAGCCCCAGTGTACTGGGAGAGACGGATAACAGGTGGCTTATGAACCCATTCAGCAAGTGCTATGATAGAGTAATACAGGGGTCTATGGGAGCAGCAAGAGGGGAGCCCAACCCAAGTTTTAGGCTGACAGTGTAAGCAGTGATGAGAGAAGACATCTGGACACGGCAACACCAGGTGACCAGTAATAATAACAGTAATAATAATTCACATGTATTGACATCTCCCAACAGCATGACCAACCATCTGAGTTTGCCCTGGACTGATTTGTTTCCTGGGATATGGGACTTCCAGTGCTAAAATCTAGAAAGTCCCATGTGTCAGACACGATTGTAGGCACATTACATATATTAACCCATTTCATCCTCACAATAACTCTACTATTATCCCCATTTTACATAGGAGAAACCCAAGACATAACGAGGTTTGTAACTTGACTAGGACATGCAGCCAGAGCTAGGCAGAGCCACGATCTGAACCCAGAACACACGCTTTTAAGCGTGACCGCACATTGAATGGGTACTAGCTGCGTGGAGGCAGGAGAAGACAAGGGTTAAGGGCATTGGCTTTGGTGATTATGGCTCAGGAGCTGCATGAGGGAGACACCCTTTATCATTTTCCCCATCTGTAAAGCAGGGCTCCTCTCAGCACCTACCTTACAGGTTGTTGGGTTTACTTAACAAGCTATGGTGTGCATGCACTTAGTATAGGGCTTGACTCATTGGACATGGTTGTAAATGATCATTCTTGTCATTATTACAGGGAAGGGGATGGGAGATTTTGAGGATGAGGGAACAACCTATAGGGAGGCTCAGAAGTGAGAGAGAAACTGGGAAATGAGAAAGCTCTCTCTGTCTGGGCACAGAAGACTGGGGACACAGAGGCAAGAGCTGAGGTCAGACATGGCTTTAATTTTCCAAACCTGGTTTGGCAGGGCTGGGACTAGGGTGAAGCAAGTGAGGCAGCAGCCTTGGGTGGAAAATTTAAGAGTGTGTTAGAACAGTCAGTAATTAAAATAAGTACTATTTTAATGCAATATCTCAAAAAATCAAAATTGATGCCAGAAAAAAAAAAATCCATGATGAACAGAAGAATATCAACACTTTAAAGACAAGCTCTGTCCCTGAGTTTGCATGGCTTGCATGACTTGGCTTTGCTGTCCTTACTCTAATCCCAACCCTGTCAGATCGTTGTTTATTTAAAATGTTCGTATTCTGGCCCGGCATGATGGCTCATGCCTGTAACTCCAGCACTTTGGGAGGCTGAGGCGGGTGGATCTCTTGAGCTCAGGAGTTTGAGACCAGCCTGGCCAATATGGTGAAACCCCATCTCTACTAAAAATACAAAAATTAGCCGGGCGTGGTGGCTCACGCCTGTAGTCCCAGCTACTCAGGAGAGTGAAGCAGGAAAATTGCTTGAGTCTGGGAGACGGAGAGGTTGCAGTGAGCCGAGATCACGCCACTACACTCCAGCCTAGGCAACAGAGCTAGACCCTGCCTCAAAAAACAAACAAACAAACAAAAAGCTCATATTCTGTTCTTCGTGGGTTTATTTTTGCATTAATATTCTTTTAAAACATGTATTAAAATATTATTTGATCACTGAGTATTTTGGAGCCCCTGGAATTTTGCATCTGAGGCAAACGCTTCACTTATTTCCTGCTAGTTTTGGCTGGTCCCTGCTGTCCTGGAGAAACTATTACTAGTGTCACCTTTTGCTCTCAGGACTGTCCCAGATTGTGTGTCGAATTCCACGGGCACCTCCCCACACTAACACAGGCCCAGGCACCTAAGGGTGTGCAGTAAATATTGCCACCCACAGGTGAGATGAGGGCATCCCTTTCTTCTCAGGCGTCCAGAACCCCAGGCTATGGGTCTTCTTCCAACCCTCTCCTGCCCTTGATTCCAGCGCTCCCGCCCTGGAACGTGGGGGTGTTCAGGGGAGAGGTATCCCCAGGCATGGTGCTGCTATTTCAGGGCAGACGATGGCTTCCTTCTCTAGCCCAAATGAAACCTTTCCTCTCCCAAATTCCTCAGCCCTCTCATTAGCGGTTGTGTTTGTGGATAATAGCTATAATGAGGAGGCAATAAAAAAATCCAGAATGTGCCGCCCGGCCTCTCCTTAACCCTTCTACGGGGAGCGCCTGCCAGCTCCGGCTGAGGTCTTAATGACTCCAACACAAACCCAGGGGCCGGGGCCGGGAGTGGGCATTTGTATTACAGCTGGATTATTTAATCCCCATTAGTTAAAAATGCCGGGCCACAGGCCAGGAGCCCAGGAAAATAAGTGGTGACAGGTGAGAGAAAAATAGCCTCCCAGAGGCCTCGGCGGCCACTTCAAAGGCCGTGGCCCTGCCAGGTAATTGAGGCCCTAATGGACGCCATGTCCGGGAAACAGCTTGGCCAGAGATGTCCCTGAGTACAGGAAAGTGGACGGGCAGAGGGGTGGGGAGAGGCAGCTCCAGCCAGGCCAGGCCCAGAATGGCCCCTGTAATTAGGCCAGGATGGAGCAAATACCTTTTTTGTCAGGCGCTGTGTGGCGTTCTCATGACTTCCATTTTGGGAGGTGAGAGGAGTGTCTTGGACCAGACGTGAACAGGGCTTGGGAAAAACTGGTCTCTGCACTGCACCAGCCGCCACCCGGACTGGGACTTCAAGGGAGGAAGCAATTGTGTGACTGCCTGTTCATGTGTGTGTGTTTGCACATGCATGTTTGTGTGTATATTGATCTGTGTGCTTGTGTGTATGAGTGTGTACATTATATGTGCTTGTGTGTATGTGTATATTTGTGTGTATGTACATCTTTGTGGATATATGTGTGTGTGTGTGTGTGTGTGTGTAGAGATTCCTTCCTCTCTGTCTCCCTAACTCTTTCTTCTCACATTTGGAATCTCACCGCAAGAAGTTACGGCAGCATTCCTGTATCCACTTGCGTTCTTAGAACAGTCTCCCCATCCTCTAGACTGTCTAGTTGAATTTCTAGAATTCCAGCTCAGGGCTGAAGGCTGGGGTGGTTATTTAGATGGCAGCTTCAATCAGCAGGGTGCCAGGAAGGAGCCCTTCTGCCCTGCAATGGCAATGGGCAGGTCTGGGCCCCAAATGCCTCTCTTGGCAGAATTCACTTATCTGCTGCCCCAGTGCTCAGACCTCTGACTAAAGGGCCCCAAGGATCGAGTTGCCCAGGCCCAGAGAAGCAGTAAAACAAAACGCAGCCATTTCCACGTGCAAGTTCCCGGAGGACCTCCTTCACTTTTGTGCCCCATACTCACAGGCTACTTTGACCATGACTTGTTACATTATTTTTCATTAAGTCAACTCATTTCCTAACCGAAATTTTAAAACGAAATGTTTCATTGCTACCAGAAGTGGAAAAATCAGTATCATTTGGCATAAATAGCGGATAGTGATAAAAATGAACACAATGAAAATAGGAGATTTTAAATTCCATCTAGCTACTCTGGTCAGTTCAAGGTTCCATGTTCGAGGCTGGGCTCTCCTCTTGTTGAAAAGAAACATTAGCAAATGTTAGGGAAGTGTTAAGAAATTCTAGCATCAGTGGCTTTCTTTCTGATGTCATCCAGAAATGAAAGTGCATAAATGTTCACTGCATGATGATGGATGAATGTCACGTCCAGGTGCTACCCAAATATTCGCTAAGCCCACAGGTGGCACTAGTGAGCGGTTACATGACTGGGCTTTGAAATCCCCGTTGCCCAGCACCACTGGGAAAGCCAGCTGGTTTCTCAAGCTTGGTTTCCTCCTCCCTAAAATGAAGGTAAAACAGGACGTGTGTAGGGAGAATTGAAGGAAATGGAAGGAAAGTTCCTTGCAAAGATGCCACACATGGCGAGCTCTCCATTGGCTCCATGTTACTTGTGCAGAAGGAGGGCTTCAAGTGCATTCTAATAGTTGAGGCTTCCCACACTTGACCAAAAACTCAGTACCACCGAGCTGAGCTGGGTGAGAGTCATGAGACCTTCCCTTGCCTTGAGCCAGGGAGAGAGATGGATGTTGAAAGCAGATAACAGGAAAGACCATGCAAGCTCTTTCTCTCACACACTCACTGATTGCTAAGGTGAGGGGAGGACCCCTTTCATAGGGGAGAGAGGTCCAGGGACTGGTGAGGGGCTCTCCAAGGTCCCTTAGGGATGGGGGTGAGGCAGCTTCCTGCTCAGACCTAAGGCATAACCATTTATATAAGCCACGCACTCTTTGGAGCATTTATACAAACATGAACTCACTTAGTCCCAATGACACTTAGGGACTGTGATAGGTAAGTACTAGGAGTTAAGTGCTCTTGGTAGCCCCGTTTTACAGGTCAGGCTGAATAACTTGCCCAAGTTCACGCAGCTGGTTCATTAAGTGCTGGAGCTGGGATCTGAACCCAGCCAGGCTCTGAGCTCTTAACCACCAGGCCAGAGCTGCCTCTCTTCAGATGTACACACATGTGGCCATGTTGTGTGTGGTGTGGGTGTGAGAGTGTTGAGTGTGTCTTGGTGCCTGTGTGAGTCACATTGGGGTGTCTGCAGCTTGGGTCACCTCCAGGCAGCTGGGACCAAGAGGAGTTTATTTTACAAAACCAAACCCTGCTCATTTCAGTTTGTTAACATGAAAGCTGCCTCTAATTCCAACTACAAATACCACATTCTCTGAGCTACAATTGGCAGGGGTGGCCAGAATCACCCCATTTTGCATTCCTTTGAGTCACCAAGTGGAGCAGTGAGAGTGTGGCCATAATTCAGGATTCAGCACTCAGATTTCATGAGACAACATCAGAAATGCCACTGTAACCAGCCTGACTCCTCCGTGGCACAGGGAGGAGGCCAAGGGTGCAACCCAAGCTGCACGCTGCTGCCCGGTTCCTGCCCGGGACAGGGGCCCAGCTTGGCGGCCCTCCTTCAGCCCAGACAAGCATTGGCTCTGTCGGAGCTGAGGCTCAGGGCTGGCTGCCCACGCGGGAACGGCCTTGCTGCCCGCCACAAAGACAGGGAGTTTGGTTTATAAATATGCACCCAGCTGGCCTCTCACCTTCTCACTGGGATTGGGCATTTCTGTGGCCATAGGACAGGAACCCATCTGGCTGAATGCTACCTTTGATGGGAGCCAGAACTACCTTCGTGCTGGGGGAGGGCAGGCCGGATGCAGGCTCTGAGGCCACGTGCTTGGGGCCCCACTGCCCTGTAGACTCCTGAAGGACCAGGGTGGAGGAAGCAGGGCTGGGAGTTTAGCAAAATGTATTGTTCTTTTCACTACCCCCAGCCCTGCCTCCGTCAATGTCCCATGGTCTCTGTCCTGGACCATCACAACCTTGCCTCCTCCATTCAATCCTCTGAGCATCCCCAGAGCTGTTGTCCTGAAGCCCACCTCTGATCTTGACCCACCTCTGATCTTGACCCACCTCTGATCTTGAAGCTCCAGAAGCCCATCAGTGCCCCCACCCCAAATCTTTCCTTGCTCACAAAATTAAGTAAAAACATTTCAGATCATGGTTGTGAAGAGCTCTCCCAGTGCAACTCCAAACTACCTGGTAGGACTTAGACACTAAGGTGGCACTCCTAGATCCCCTTGGCTGGGCAGCTGCACCCCCCGCCAGCTCCTGTGAATGTTGTCCACTAAGGCTCACAGCTGCTGCTCTCTTCAGACATTGCCCTGTGCCGAAATGCCAGGGAAGTCAACCCCTTCTGCCGTAAGTCACTGCTGGGGAATCCCTGTCTTTGTTCTGCTTTCAGGATACCTAGCCTAAGACAGGAAAAAGAGAAAGCAAATCCAGGCAGCAGAAATGGGCACATGAAAAGTTTGCTAATTATATTTTTTCAAATGGAACAGAATTTGTCTCTTAATTTCATATAGTAAGCATTTATTAAGCACACAGTCATTCACCGTGATATACACGCCCAAATCACTCATCGTATATTTACAGGCATAGCATCATATATAGGCATATACATTTACACACACAATGATGCATATTTTCACACATACAGGTTCCTACCACATATACATTTACCTGTAAAGCTTAGCTCATGATCCCATACCCTATATTTGCCAGGTCTCTTACCCCATATTCTATATACACTCACACACAAACATATTTTATATACATTTATGCACACACAGAACAACATGACGTGTATGCACATACAATCATGCATTATAGACATTTTCACACACATGATCATGCCCCAGATACTTTTATGTATTCACAGTTCTACTCCATGTGTATTTACATATCTATAGTCACACATCGTATTAATTTATATGTACATTTATTCATTTTATCCACAAAGTGTGTATTTACCCTGGTTTGTGGGTAAGGTGGTGGCTATTTCCTTAAAAAGAAACACACAGTTGATTAATTTTTTTCCCCTTGAATTTCTTCCTTGTCAAATGGGAGGAAAAAGTTGTTGTGTTTGTGTATCAGGCCCATTAGCCTAGATAAACTGTTGGCCTCCCGTAATGATTAATGATGGAATAGTGCGGTTGTTGCAAAAATAAGTCATGCGGTGAGGAGAGCACTGAAGATTATATCTAACACCAGGGGATGGCTTATTAATCTCACTTCTGGAGGAATTCCTGAGTAAATCAGTCTCCTTTATTAATGATATTTCACTCTGCTCTGTGAGACATCTTTTATCCAGCCAGAAGGGCAATTATCTATTTAGGCCAGGAAACAATATTAGTTACTGCTTCAGCTCCAGGGCAAGGAGAGGAGCCAAGAGAAGAAGGGAGAGAGAAACACACAGAGGGCTCCCGTTCCCAGACTGATGGGTGCCAGGGTCCCTTAAACCTACAGGCAGGTTCCTTCCCCGTGCTAAAGGGGCTCAAGTGGTGTGAGTGTGAGTGTATGTGTGTGTGTGTGTGCAAGAGAGAGAAAGAGAGAGAGATTAGGGCAAGGGGGGCCTGGGGACAGTTGTGCTGCTTCCTTGCTTGAAATAGCCAATGCTGGTTCATTTATTTAATGAGCATCTATGAGCTTCTACTATGTGCAAGGCCTTTGCCAGGGCACTGAGGGTCTCCTGGAATGAACAATGCATGGTACTCATCTCTGTCCTGGAGTCCTTTCTGCTTTGCAATTCTGTTTTCATCTAATCCTTCTTCAACTGCAGTTTGGGGGCAAACAGGGGATTAGATAGCAGGCCATCACAGAAAAACAAGGTATTTTCTAGGTTTAAACCATCATGTTTCTGTTTATCACACAGCAGCTGTTGTGTAGATCCAGCAAGAAGACTGGGGGAACTTATTTAGCCAGATCACCGGGAAAAGTAACCAAATCACTTACCCTCTCAAAGGATATTTGCTAAATTTGCCCATTTTCTTGTCTTCATCATTCATTCATTCAGCAGGCATTTAGGGGGGCACTCACTGAATGGCATCACCTATATCAGGCTCAGGGAATCGGTGATGCTTAAGATCTGATTCTTGCCTGTTAGGAATTTATAGCTAATGGGAGAATTTGGGCATGGAAACAAAATAACAACTCCATAAGGTAGTAAGGGACAATGAGTTGTATGTGCCCAGCTCAGTGGTAGGCACAAAATGTGTGTGTGTGTGTGTGTGTGTGCGTGCGTGCTTGTGCATGTGTGTGTGTGTGTGTGCATGTGTACATGTGTAATGGATGGGAGGAATCAAAGGATGCGTGCTCTGAGACAAACATGCGGATTTGATAGCCGTCTTGCCTGACTTCCAATCCTGGCTTAGGTGTTTTATCAGCTCTGGGACCTTGTGGGTGTCTCCCCATCTCTCTGAGCTTCAGTTTTCTTATCCATAAAATGGGGCTAATGATTGCAATGTCTTGGAAATTTTTATGCCAACACTTTATTATCCCAGTGAGTTTTTTTTTTTTAAGAAAATCAAATATGCAGAGATGGTGCACAATCAAGAAGCTTCTGTAGATGCCCTGGAAGCCAAGTCTCTGTCCTGAAGGCCTATCCAATATAATGACAATTTCAGTTGTTGTTTTTTGAGCACTTAGTTACAATCCAGGCACTATTCTATGTGCTTTCCGTAGGTCGTGTCTCTGGATGAGTCAAATCCTGGGAATCCGGGGACAGGTTAGGAATTATTCTGGAATGAGCACCCCATGAGTGACTCAGACAGGAAAGTGCTCTTCACCTTTAGGGGAAAGCCTGGGAGAGACCCCGAGGGATTGTCTACAGCTTCAGTACCTCAGTGCAAGAGGAGACTGCTGACCAGCAGCGTTGGAGTCACCTGGAAGCTTGTTAGATATGCAGAATTTCACCCTCGCTGCGTCTGTGGAATCAGAATCCACATTTTAAAAAGTCCTGCATATCATGTTTGAGAAGCTCTATTCCAGTGCATTCGCCATTGCAGCCCAGGACCCCCCTTCTTTCGCCCCTCTTGCCTTTGTCCAGCCGTGGGTACTTCCTGTCTGCGACTCCCACCCCACCAGGGGCAGCTCTTCCCACAGATACTGCTTGTTTTCAAGTCTGCATTGCAGGACCAGGGTAGGTGTGGAAGCTTTGGGGCTGGGGGCTATCAGGAGGTCAGCAGTACAGCAACTCCCCCCACAGCCTGGAGGGAACAGCACTGGGCCCGGGGTCCATCCAACCGTAGGGTAAGCTGGCCTTACTCCGTTCTGGGTGCAAGGCATGGTGCTACGTCCTCGCCTGGCAATGGATGCCTTTAACCTTCTCAGTCCCACCCTGAGAAGTAGGCACTGCTTTTTCTCACTTTACAAATGAGAAGATGAAAGCTCTAAGAGATTACATTCCAGCCCACGGGGACTCAGCAGCAGAGCCTAATTCAAGCCCAGGTCACACTGTTACAAGCACTAACCATTAGGCGGCACAGCCCCATCTGCCACCCATCTTCCACCCAGCTCCTCTTCCAATGTCCAGGACTAAACTGCAAGAATCTGCCCCTCCCATCTTTCTTAGCCTTGGCCTTTTTTGGGCAGGAGCTCCATACAAAGGGTCCTTCCTCTGCCAGGGACTGGTGGACTGAGTCTTGGACTCAGTCTTGGTGCGGGCAGTGCCTGGCATGCCCTGGTGGGCAGCAGCAAAAGCTGAAGCCCAGCCCCCTCCGTCAGCACTTTTGCTGTCCCCCCCAGCCCTCCCCATCCCAGTAATTAAATAAGTCTCTGGAAGAGGAGCCTGTACAGTATGTCATAAAATCTCTCTGAACTACCTATATTTACCCCTGAAAGTGAATTCTTTATAAGACCCAGGATATCAAAGCGGCCGGGGATCAAAGTCGTTTTAATAAGCCAGCCGAGTGCGCCTGCCCAGCCTGGCCTCCTCCCGCTGCCCTCCTTGGAAGGCACTTAGGACGCCCCTTGGGCCGCATTGTCACTCTGATTGCTCACTGCACACGCCTTTAGGGGAACAAAAACTCCCGCCCCTCTCATTCCCAGGGCCCTGCCCACCCTGCCATGCACAGGTTGTGTGTGCTCTGCATTGGTGTGTTTGCAGTGCCTGGAAGTAACGTCAATAACAAGGCACAGGTCACGATGTGCTGGGAGGGTCGGAGCCAGGTGTTGCACACTGGCCCACCATTGCCTTTAGTCCACACAGAGCCAAAAAAGAGTGAATTAGGTGCAGCTTTAAAAATTGGAACAAAGTCAGGAAAAATGGTTCCCTTGGGGTTGGTTCCTGGAAAGGGGTTGAGGAAGGCTTTTGGTGTGCTGGTCACCTCCTGTTCTTGATTTGGGTGTTAGTTACATGAGTGTGTTCAGTTTAAGAAAATTCATCAAGCTGGATAATTAAGATGTGTGTACTTTTGTGTATGTGTGTTATATTTCAGTAAAAATATTTTAAAAGTCTGCACATTTCACATACGATTCTGCTTGTCCAGATTTCAGGAGATCTGGTCTCCCCGGACTGAATTCCCATGTGACCACCATCAGTGGGAGCTAAGTCATGACTGCTGCCCAACGTGGGAGAGGTGGGCTTGTCCCAGTCGCTGCCCAAACCACCTCCCACATCTATACCACCTGCCTGCCTTGGAGGAATTTCAGCTTGAGATCCCTGGTCTAGTTCAACCGTTTCATTGTACTAATGGGGAAACTGAGGCCCAAAGGGAGAGAGACAGTAAGTTGATACCAGACCCAATGTTTAGCTGTTGGTTTAGACCTGTTCTCTCACATCAAGGGTTGGCAAACAACGATGGCCTGCTGCTTGTTTTGTAAATAAAGTTTTATTGGAATCAGTGAAGTCCATTCATGGATGTATTGTCTATGGCTGCTTCTGTGCTATAATGGCAGAGCTGAGTGGTTAAGACTGAGACCGTATGTGGCCAACAAAGCCCAAAATACTGACCTTTTGGACCTTTACAGAAGAAATTGACTGAACTCCGCCTTACATGATAATGCTTCCTATATCACTGACCAGCAGCAAATAAAATCAAACCCAGTTCCCCATTCAATCCAGACATCTATTCAATGACTCCTGTCTTCAACGTCATGCTAAACCTAGGATGGGTCTACTTCTCTAGATGGGAGCTAGGATATGTATGGTAGGGTGGTCAGGGACCTGGGTGCTCTGCCACTAAGGAGCAGTGTGGCTTTGGGAAGCGGTCTTAACTTCTCTGGACCTCAGTGCAGCCCACATGCCACCCCTGTAGTGTTGTTGAGAAAATCCTGAGAGCTGATGGGGCTGAAAGTGCTTTGGAGGTTCTAAGGTTAAGGGGATGGTGATGATTCCGGTGGTAATAACATTATTATCTAACAGCTCCATGAACTGGGGTTAGCGCTTCTGATGGACTATCTTATTTCATACTCACAGTAAACCTTTGAGGTGGGTTACTATTATTGCACCCATTTTACAGACAAGGAAACTGATTCATTTTAAGACTTTAAGAGGTTCAGTCAGTCCACAAAAATGTATTAAGCGCCTTTTAGTTTCCACCCTCTGCCACTCTGTTTTTGGCTCTAGGAGTAGAGCAGTGAACAAAATAGAGACGCATGAAGCCCTTCTAATAAATCAGCTTGCCCAAGGTCACCCAGTTAGAGAGTGTGGCACTGATATTTGAACTTAGCTTTGTCTCTGTGAGTGGACTCGACTCTCTCGTTGACGGGCAATGATGATGTCTGAGAAGGAGTGAGAAGAAATGAAGGCCAGAGACCTGGGACCTTGGCCCTAGGCCACCTCTCCAAGCTTCTCCCAGTTCAAACCCGATGACCTGGATCTAGAGCTCTTACTTGGATGCAGCCTTTAGGAGGGCCCTGGAGAGCTCCCAGGAGCTGAGCAGCTCTGTTCGGTCATCTTGTTGCTTGGGGACCTGGAAATATGTCAAGTGGACCCCTCTTGAGGCTGAGTCCAGCCCCAGGCCGCACAGTCGGGAAGCTGCCTGAGGCCTTCTCAAGGTGAAGAACCATCCCCTACTTGCTTCCCAGCGTTCCAAGAGGGCCTGCAGGGAGGTTCTGGGCCTTGGTATTTCTTGGGGACTTGAGCTGTGTGGGGTGTCCACAAATGACCAAGTGATAGAGAATCCTGACACTGGGGCCTTGAACATGGCTTCTCCACTGCGAAGAGTAGGAAAGGTGGAACTTGAGCCCAGGGGCCAGGGATGAGCAGGTCCCACACTCCAAGGCCTTGTTCAAAGGCCACCACTTGGGGAGAAGCTGCCCCCAGTGCTGCTGCCTCTGCGCTGACTCCTGCACCTACCACGAAGCTCCTGGCTCACGCTAGGGCATCAACAGAGGGGGCTTGGAGTCTCCTTCCCTCTGGGACTGTGAGTTCCTGGGACACAGGGGTACGGCTGAAGGCATTTTGGGTCCCCCATGCTGGCATACAGCCTGGCCCAATGAGGGGTAGATGTGCTGAGTAAACAAAGCTTGTTTTTTTGTTTTTTGTTTTTTTCTGGGTCTCCAGCCAACTCTTGGCTTTGGGGAAGGAGGACGGGAGGCTGTGTGCAGTGGAGTGGCTGGGGGAGTAGCTTGCTCAGGGCTGGGGACTCTTTCTGTCCCAGGCTTTTTTGCCTGCCCTGAGGTTTGCAGGAAGCCCCAGAAACCTCCCCAAAGTCATCCCACCCACTTCCTGGGCCTAGGAAGGGAGAGAGGTGGGCACAGCCCCTTTCACAATACCCTGAGGGGTCAAGCAAAGGGCTTGGAGAAGCCCAGGGGGACAGCACTAGCTCCTCCTTGTGGCAAGAAGAGAGGAGAGAAAAGGAAGGACTGAAGGCTCCAGAGGAGCCCCTTACCAAGGAGGCCCAGGTGTTAGTGACCGCTGGCCCGTGCTGGGTTCTCACCATGTAACAGGCACTATCTTAGGCACTTTACCTCCACTCATGTATTTAAACCTCACTGCAAACTCGCAAAGAAAGGGTTAATAATATCTCTTTCTCATGGACAAAGAAACTGAGGATCAGAGAGGTTATATGGCTTGCCCAAGCCACACATAGCTACAAAGTGGGAGGTCCAGGATCTGGCTTCAGAGCCTAGTAGTCCCCCTCCCCAAACACACACACACACGTACACACACACACTCACAGTCACAGCCAGTAGCTGATCAGATCTTCACAAAACTCAAGGACTTGGTCAAATTAACATTTTCCTTCAGAGCCAAGGCTAAGGAGTTTTGTTGAAGGGCAATGATGACATGAGAGAAGGAGGGACAAGGAGTGAAGGCCAGAGACCCGGAACTTTGGTCCCCACCACCTCTCCTGGCTTCTCCCAGCTCAATCCCAATGACCTACATCTAGAGCTTGCACCTGGAGGTGCCTGGAGAGCTCCCAGGAGCTGAGCAGCTCTGTTGGGTCATCCTGTTGGTTGGGGATCTGGAAATAAGGGGAGAAAATGAAGGAGGCACTCACTCTCAGTGTCTGCCTCTGCACTTGCATAAGCACCCGAGTGACAGCTGCCTTAAATTTTCTAAGTGACTGTGCTTCCATTGCCCCACCCTCATCCCAGCCCTTTCATAAGTGAGGAAATCAAGGCTTTGATGGAGGATGTGACGTGCACAGGAGCACAAAGCCTGACACTGGCATTGCCGGGAAGCAGGGGAATGCCTAGGTTCCCACCAGCGTCTTGACCACAGTGATTGACAGATGCTCAAACAGATCTCTCCCAAACCATCTACCCTGGGATTCCAGCCTCCACTCTTCCGTCTAGGGTATATCCCTCCCTCTCCTGCAGAGCCAGTGCAGGGGCTGGCCCTGTCTGCTTTCAGTCTCCTCTTGCCAGATTCCAGCTGCAGGGACTGTTCTCAGGCTTAAAGAGCACAGCTGGTTGAGGTTAGACTCAAAGCATGGAGTCCTCAACCTGAATTTCTCCCCCCACCCGCCTCTCCACCCTTTTTCCCAGTTCCCAGACAAACGCCTGGAGAGGGTACTGGCAATGAGCCAAGGAGACCAAGGAGGCAGGAACTCCAGACAGCACATCCTTTTTTCAGAGCTCAGTGGACCCTCCCAGATTCTTGAAGACCAGCGTCATCTAGGGACCATTATGCCCATTTAACAGACAAGGTCATGGAGGCTTCCACAGAGACAGTGCACTGCCCAGGGGCACCAGCGTGATGGTGTTTCAGCATGAGCTGGGATCCAGCCTGCCTGATCCATTCTTTTCATTGGGAAAGGAGGGAGAGTGGAAAATACTTCCTCATGCCTCCGTGATAAGTGTGTGTGGATCTCATTTGAACCCCTTCTAGATCAAAGTGCGAGTTTTCCCTGGTTAGGCTTTAAAAAATGACTTTTGGGTTTTCAAAAGAAAATGCTCTGCTGACTTAGACATCAATAGCTCAATAAATCTTAGGGAATTGCACTATTAACATTTTTCCCCTCCTTTTTACTGGTCCTCCTCCAATCCTTACCACTCTGGATCCCAGGGGGCAGAGCCCGGGTACCTCCAGGCCCTCTGCTCTCCATGTTGGAAAGGGGCCGGAGGAATGGTGCCATGCTGTGTAGGGGAAGACACTCTTCCCAGGGGGTCCTCCTGGGACCCTCACCAGGGTTGTGGCATGGGGCCTGTTGTTCTGGGGAGGCCAAAGCTGGTGTCTGCTCAGAAAAGGGAGCATGATGGTCCCATAGAGTAGCCGATGGAACCTCCTGCTGTAGGTTTGCAAGGGCTGGATGAAGATTGAGAAACAGTTCCCTAACGGGGACCATAATGAGACCACAAGATACAGAGGGAGTCCCACAGCATAAATAGGCTAACACATTTGTTCATTTCTCCTTCTTGAAATTCCTTTGCAATATCTACCCCCACCCCTCAAAATGGGAAAAAAAATTGTAAAAAATGATAAATTGGGGTTTTGTGTGTGTGTATCTTGTTTTAAACCAATATGATCTCAATTCTTTTGTGGGCTTTGAAAGTCCGTGCGGGAATTCCCCCCTCACTGTAAATACCCAGCGTCCGGGCCTTATGGCATGTGATCTGTAATAAACTTCAAAAGAACACCTTTGACATTTTAGATAACTTGCAAATGATGATGCAGAGAGATCTTTTGCCACTACAAAGAAAGAACAAAAGAACCGACATGAAAGAGAAATCAATAAACATATGGCAATTAATAAAACATTTTCTATGAATACCCTACAAAGAGTTTTACAACGGTATAAAAACCCAACAGTTGTTTCAATGTGGATTTAAGAAGTCTCAGCTGGCGTATTAAGACATCCGTGCTGAGCAGCACACGGGAAGGCACAGAAAAACTGGGGCCAAGGCTGGGCTTGTAAATCCATCAGAGGGAGAGGTACAGATCAGATGGATAGCTGGACTGGAAAGGGGCCGGAGGAATGGAGCAATGCATTCCTATTTCAGGGACTAAAAGTGCGAGGTCGGGTGGAACGTATCTTTTCAACTGGTAGGAACCACTGGTGAACAAGCGCATTTGGAAGCTGGGCTGGGTCCCTGCAACCTCGTCAGCTAAGCCAAGGCACAGTCACATTCTCAGAGATGGGCTCTGTAGCATGCCCAGAGACTTCTAGCTTCTCCATGTCCAATCTCTGCCAGCTTCCAAATGTGTCCAGCCTGGAGCCAGAGTGAGAATCAGTACGTGGAGGTTTTTAATAATCAGTAAGATGTGGAAACTGCCCGATCAGAATGGAACCAGCTATACATACCCACAGATTGATTGTGAGCCCTGCTGAATTCCTCACTGAATTCTCAGCTGCAGCTTCTATTCTGTTTCTTCCTTACCCCGGGTCCCGAGTTCGATTCCTGCCTCTGCCACTTCCAGCTCACTGAGTGGATTCTTTGGATCCCTTTGGCCTCAGTTTCCCTTTCTGTACAATAGGGACAATGCTGTCTGCCCATTCCCTCTCCCAGGCTTATTGGGTGTTAATAGACATTAGCGTGACCCTCAGAGCTGTGTGCTTTTGGAAGTGGGTGGTGAGAAAAAGGCTCACTTTCAGCCTGGCTGTGTTGGGGCCATGCAATTTATCTGCACCCTCTCCCTATCTCATCCTCCTCCTTAGGTGGTCTTCGTGGATTCATCTGTGTTTAGAAAATACCAGAGTCTTCTGGCCCTTTGTGCATTTTGAAGTTTCTGCTTGACATCCCCTGCAAACCAAATGGGGTGAAAGACTCCTTTGAGGCTGGAGCTGGTGGCATCTCCAGCATATCTCCCTGGAAACTGTAAAGCTTATGCTGGTGGGTGGGGCTTCTTTGGCAAACTTGGAGGAGAGTTAGAACTAGGCAGCCCGTGGTAGTTTGACACAGAGATAGCACAACAAACAGACCAGAGGACACGAGGAGGGCAGAGGAAAAATGAGGCAGATGCTCAGAGGCATTCCTCTCTGTGAGTGTGTTCTTGTGCAGGGAATTATGTGTTTGACTGCATGCATGTGTGTGTGTGTGTGTGTGTGCGTGTGTGTGTGTGTGTGTGTTGTCTGAAAGCAAGCAGGCTGGTTGAGCAGAAAGTATTTGACCACTGGGTTAAAATATTTTGTGACCTTGGTTGAGATTTTTTTTAACATCTCTGGGATTTTGTCTCCCCATCTGTAAAATGGATGCTAGATGACAAACATCACAGCTTTTCATAACAAGTAATGATCTAAAGGGTCCAAGACAGACTTCACTGTGCTGCCGCTATGAGTGATGGTGATGTCATCAGTGATGGCGGGCTGATGGGCTGCCCTTCCTTTGTATGGGAAGGTGGTCTGGCCTGAATCCGGCCTCCCATGTTCCTTTGACTTCTTTGTCCCAGTGCACTAGGTTTTGCTCACATACGGCAGCAGAGAATCCCCAAGGCAGAGGTTGTAGCACTCCATCTGCCTCCCAATAGCAGCCTCTACCCTTCTCTTCCCACCAGTGCCCCTCACATCCCCCATAACCGGGAATAGCCTTCTAGTTCTGACTTTCGTGCTTCTAAATCGGTGTGCTCTCTACTTTCCGAGGTAGGCTTCCCCGTTCTGGACAGCTTTAAACGGTAGAAAGCTCTTCCTTATGCTGGGCTGAAATCTTTCTCCTTTGTCTTGGTTGTTCTCAGTCCCAGCTGCACCTTAGAATCAGCTGAGATGAATCAGAAATGCTGAGTCAGAACCGCTGGGGAGGGGTCCAGGAATGGGTCTTGTTAAAGCCTCCCGGGTGATTGTTGTGTGCAGCCAGATGGAGAGCCATTGCTACAACTGCTGGCTCACTGGATGGGATGACCAGGGGTCCTCCTGGAAGTCTCCACAGGGGTAGGGAGGAGTCCCCTCGGGGCAGGGTCCCCAGCAGACTCAGGATCCAGAGCGGAATCCATCACTGCTCTCGAACACAGCTGGGCAAATCTTATGGAAGGGGCACTACTGCAGGGCAATTGCTTTGCACGGTGTGCCCACTGGCCCTCAGCTTTCATGTCACGGGAGACACGTGTTAGAAACACACATCCCCAGGCCGCACCCAGGCCCTAGTAAATCAGAATCAGTGGTGGTAGGGCCCCAGAAAGTGATATTTTTAATCTGGCTTTTCCCCGCAATGGGATTCTTTGCACATTAAAATCCAAGAAACAATTCTCTGGGTTAAAAGCAACGTCTTTGGGATCAAAGGGATCTTTGAATGAATCTCAGCCTCACCATTTTTTTTATCACTTTGGGCAAATCACTGTACAACTCTAGGCCTTAGTTTCTTCATCTCTAAAGTGGGGATAATTCTATCTACCTTACAGGGTTAATCCAAAGATTAAAGGAACGGATGAATATAAAATACACATACCAGATGTGATTCATAGTAAGTGCTCAATATAAGGGAGAAAATAATAATAATTATCAATAATGATGATGGTGGCTGTTGTCAGGCTTTTCTCTTTCCTTGCTTTACTTCAAAGCACCTAGAGTCCCGCGGGGAAGCTCGGGGTGGTGGAAGCTGTGCAGAATTTGAGGACAGGAACAAGAAACCAAGGGTTTTCTTTGCTCCTTTTGGATCCGGACAGAGAAACCGACTGTTTTTTCCTGGACTGGGGACTCAGGTGCAGTTCTGGCCCCTAAGCAGCTTTCTCTATAGCCCCCTTGAGGTAGTGACGGTGTTGGCCAGAGACACTCTAGCCTCAGTCCATTGAGCCCCCTGCGATGGCCTGTCCTTCCCTGGGGACTTTACCCCTACCCGCATGACTTCTAGCAGGAGGCCTGGCCTCAAGCCAACCAAATAAGGAGGTGGCATTGGGACAGTAGTGACAGTCCCCAGAGCCCATCAGATTCACACTAGACTTCAGACTTGGTCACAGCGTTTTCCGTTTTCAGAGTTCAGCAGAAGCTCTGCTAACCAAGCTTTTCCTAACTTGTCAGATTAGCCAATATCATTCATTCCTTCTGCAGGTTGCCTGGTTACCGCTCACGGAAGGCCCAATGCTCCCCTGGCCCATCACTTCTGAGTGCACCCATGCACCTGTGTTCCACGGTGGAGCTGGCGAATTCATCCCAAGGAGGTTGAGCTTATATGCCATTTGTGCTTGTTATTGTAGTGACATAAATGCATTAAATATTACATGGACCAATGAAATGGGAGTGCAAGACCAAGGAGGTGAATGCTTTGGAAGTCCCAGTACAGGGAATATTCTAAAGAAAATGTAGTTTCATATTAGAATGGAACAAAATAACTACAAAAGACCATGAGAATGGTCACTATCTGGATCTATTCAGCGTTCACACCGCTTTGCACATGCACAGAAGTTCTCACTCACATGGAAGGGAAGTAGAAACTGTAGGTTGGATGTTATGAGTTTCATTCATGTAAGAATGATTACTGGCCAGACACAGTGGCTCACGCCTGTAATCTCAGCACTTTGGGAGGCTGAGGTGGGCGGATCACAAGGTCAGGAGATCGAGGCCAACATGGTGAAACCCCATCTCTACTAAAAATACACGCACAAAAAAAATTAGCTGGGTGTAGTGGCACCTGCCTATAATCCCAGCTACTCAGGAGGCTGAGGCAGGAGAATTGCTTGAACCAGGGAGTCGGAGGCTGCAGTGAGCCGAGATCACGCCCCTGCACTCCAGCCTGGCGACAGAGCAAGACTCCGTCTCAAAACAAAACAAAACAAAACAAAGAATGATTACCTGGAACTCCAGTTGGAGAGGTCATTCTCGAATTGCCCTGGTCCTATATGAAAAAAAATCAGTGAATGCTCATTCATTTATCATATTTAAGTTAAAATAAAACACCTAGAACAGATAAGTACGTATTGTTTCTAGTGCGTTTACCTTTCAGTTTTGATTACTTGAATTCCTACCTGGTGGTCATTTAAGATGCATCTCCTGTTTCTCTTCAGATCAGCTGGATTTAGTTTGCTAACCTGTTTTACAGAGGAGAACACAGAAGCTAAGTAACACAAAATAGCTTGCCCACAGTCCCAGAGCTGGTCCACGTTTAGCTGGATCCTGCTCTTCTTCTCACATTGTATGCAGAAGTCTAAGATGATCCCCAAGATACCTGTCTCCAGTGTACCTGCCCCAGGGACTGTGGGAAACCTGGAGTTTCACTCCTATATTGAGGTTACTAATCAGTTGACTTTAACCAAAGGGTGATTATCCTGGTGGGCTTGACCTAATCAAGAATAAAGGTCAGCAAGATATTTCTCCTGCCGGCTTCAGCGAACACGAACGCCACCGAGTTCTACAGCTTCAAGAAGGTGTATTCTGCCAGCAACCTGAATGAGCTTAGAATGGTGGCCTGAGAATCAAATGAGGCCTATCCTGGCCAACACGTTGGTAGAGGTCTTGTAAAATCAGAGCAGAGGGATCCAGTTGATCCAAGCTCAGACACCTGATTCATGAAAACGGTGATAATTTGTGTCATTTTAAGATGCTCTCCTTACAAAGTGATCTGTTACAAAGCAATACAAAATGACTACAGCTCCCCAAAACCCCCAAATACAATGCACCTTACCCGCAGCCTGCCCACCAGATAGAACTTTCTGGCCTTGGAGGACAGTGGTGGATTCGCCCTGTGAGGATAACCTCATCCAAGGGGTTACTTCTGGAGTGATGTCTTGGTTTTATTCCAGGCAAATTAATTTCCCATATGAAATTCAGTGTAAGTAAATTATTAGGAAGAAAAGTGCCCTCCTCCTTCCCACTCCAAGGGAAGGGCACTTGCATTAGCTCCTGTTTTGAATTAAACATCAATAAAACGTCTTGTCATTAGTGTTATTTCGGATAGAGCTTTTGTAAATTTCATACTCTGTAAGATCCTCCTCCGCCTAATAAGTTTACTTTTTCCAAGCTGTTCAGATTCCTTGCACCCACCCCGCACCCCATCTCTCAAATGCAGAAACTCGGCCTCTAATTGCCAGTCCCAGCTCAGCCCCTGGGCCCTGCTTTTAAAAATGAAAGTGCCTGAAAAGGAACCACTTGAAACCATTTATTTGCTGCTTTGGGTGTCTTTTTCCCCCTTTGGGGAGAAGGGAGGTCTCTGCTGTTTCTACCAGACTGAAGAGCTAAGGGCAGAGACAAGCTTTTATTTATTTTGCTACTCCTGGTTTCTAGCATAAGGCCTGACAAGTCAGAGATGAACAGAAAATGTTTGCAGAAGGAAGACAGGGAGGAGGGGAAGAAGGGAAAAAGAAAAATGAAGAAAGGAGGGAAGGAAGTGGGGAGGGAAGGCGGCGGGAGGGAAGGCAGATGATGGCTCCTCGTGGTGACACACACATAGCACTCACAGCATGTGTACCAGGTGCTCCATCCACATCCCCAGCCCACCCAAAAGTCACTGCAGACCATCCTGGCTGATCTTTGAACTGAGTGAAGCTTTTCTGCTCGAGGGCAATTTCCTGGCTGTGGGAGTGTTCTCAGACTGCATTCAGGGCAGGCGGCAAGTGCCAAGGAGTTAATGCCAGAGGACCAACTCTCCATGAATGAGCAACGGGAATCGGTGGCTATATACACCTGCCCCCAGGTGGGGGTGATTCTGAGTTATGTGACACAGTCTCCAGAAGCTCCCCAGAAAAATGAGCGCCCAGTGCCTTGTGGTAACTCTCTCAGTACTGCCCCTTCATTGGATTTCCACCTTCCCTGTCTCACTCCCCGGCTCACTCACTGGACTTCCTGGCATCACCTACCAAATAAACTCCTTGCACCCGTCTTGCCTCAGCCCCCTCTTGGGGGAGGCCAAACAAAAACCACCTTTATTGCCCTACCCATGCCTGTGGCAGACATCGCTAATCAATCACATTGCTTGTTCCTTTTAGACTCAGACGAGGTTTCAGAATCCTTCTCTACACAATGACCTGTGCAGTCATGATTAATCATCCTATGGAACAATGGACTCTACTCTAAAAAGTCCATCCCTAGACCTTTTCTCTTGGGGTTAGTGGCAACCACTGTCCAGAAACAGTGCTACAACAGACTCTCAACCTGCTTAGGGAAATACAACATATAGCCACATTTTATGATAAATGACCCTTTATCTAAGGTATATAGTGTGGAAAAAATAAAGTAATAATGACGACACAAGGTATTGAGGATTTACTCTGCACAAGCCACTGTTCTAGGTACTTCACATGGAATAATATATTTAATCCTATGATGATCTTTGAAATACATGTTTTCATCATTTTTTGATAAATTGGAAAACTGAGGCACAGAGAGGTCAAGTCACTTGTCCAAGGTCACACAGCATGTCAATAGTGGAGCCTGGATTCAAAGCCAAGTTGTCACTTCATACCATCTCCAACAGTTAACCTCCATTCATCAAAATGATAGAGAATTTCAGCATATCCTAAATTATGAGATGACACTGCTACTTGAAGCACTGCACAGCCTGGGAGGGCCTGGGCTACAGAGTGCATATGCTCTGACTGAGTTGGGAATAGCTCAGAGGGTCAGGACCACACAGTGTACACTCTAACCACTGGGCCTCTCTGCATCCAGCCGGAGCTATGGTGCCCTCACTCTCCTCCCAGGTCCTGCCGCCCATCCTAAGAGCATCACATCTGGATGGCACATAGAGGACAGAGGCTCAGGGATTAGGAGCCTTCCCTGGCTGGAAATGAGTCATTTCTATGCATAGCAGCACAGCCTGGAGGCCTTTCTCCACGAAGAAGACCGCTTGGCCACTCCCTACTTTATCTGTAAGAGGGCGGGAGAAAATGTGTTTCTGGCCTTCGGACCTCTCCACTATCTCTCTCTAAAGCTGCTTACAGGGAGCTCATCACCACCTGAGACAGAGAAGGCTTGATATTGCCCTCACCAGGGCTCAGCAAGTGGTTGAACTAATTAAGGGCATGTCAACTGCAGACCTCCGGCTACCTCTGAGGATACAGCAGTGGGGCCCAGCCGCAGGGTCTGAACTGGGTGCATCAGAGCCTGGAGTTCTTGCAGACTCAGGGGCTGGCATCAGAAAGAATGGGAAGCTGGGCTCTGACTGTTGGCCTGCAGCAACAGCTGACGAGTGACTTCCAGAGATAATCCCAGGCCCCAATCGAATCCCCAAACTAGAATTACGGCTACACTTACCGAGTATCTACCTGTGCCAGGCACTGTGCTAGGAGCTGTCCACATGTCCTCTTACCTGAGAGAGGCAGTTTGCACAGCGATTAGCACCTGCTTGGGTTCAGATTCCAGCCCCTTAGTAGTCATGACTTTCAGTCAGTTACTTAACCTCTCCAAGCCTCAGATTTCTTATTCCTAAAATGGGGCTACTAATAGTTCTCACTTTGAAGTGTTCTTGTTAAAGGAGTTAATGCATGTGAAGCAATTGGAATGGTTCACACATGATTTTAACGATTTTATTGTCACTTTATTTAAATCTTCACGGTGATTCTGGGAAGAGCTATTATTGTCCCCATTTCACAGAGGCAGGAATTGAGGGTTGGAGAAGTTTGATCGTTTGCTCCAAATCACACAAAGGCGGCTGGACTTGAATAATAGCGTTACCTGAGTCTATGAAGATAGGAGGCTTTCCTCCTACAGAGCCTAAGGCATCTTGGGATCGAGGGGCTGGGCAGAACTCCCAGCTGGGGGCTGGTCTGAGCTTGCCTCTAGGTCCTTAAAACCTGGGGTTCACCCTTTTTCTTTCTAGGCCTCTGAGGCCTCATTGGTGCAATGAGCAGGTAGATGGATGGGGTGCTATTATCTAATAGCTATGAATTGGTGCTGTTCAAGCACCATTTAGTGGAAGAGGACTGCTTAGCCCCTGGGAGCCTAGGCATGCACTGAATCACCTTGGTGACTTTGTTCAGTGTACCTCAATATCCAGCACCAACACCAGTCCATGTGGTATCTTTGTGTGAACTTGATAATGGCTCCCTATCTTCAAATAGGATTTTGGGATGAATTTCAGCCCCCACTTACCTTCTTGGCCAGGAGCTTTTTGGCAGTGCACAACCTGCACAACTGCATATGGCAGCCCGGTAGATGCCTGATATTCTACGTTTAGTCTTCTTTGGGGTTAGCATGGCAGGCCCCTGGAGTATCTATAAGAAAGCAGCCATCCTGGTGGGAAGGTTGACCCAAATAGATTGAACTCTACACCATGTGGGGCTTTATTATAATGAGGCAGAACCTAGGCAGGGGCTGAGGCAGGACATGGCAATGTCCTGCCTCAGAGAACACTTCTGCCCTCTGTGGGCCTGTTCTGCATCTGTGCCCCAGCTGTGAAGTTGTAACCAGGAGGCCTTCATTCATAGGAAAGTTCTCCATGCCTTTCTCTTGCAAGGCCAGGGTGGAGCTGAGCTGGATGTTGAGGGATCTCCTCCTGGATCAGGGTCCCAGCCTCACAAGGCCTGGTCTCTCCCACACTGTGGGATCCACAGACGCACCTCTCAAGCCCATTCTAAATCAGAGCTGTTGGAGTCAGAGCATGAGCTGTCAGAGGTAGTGGAGTGGGCGGGAAGTCTGACTTTGAAAGCCATCATCCCGCTATTCACAGGCTGCTCTTTCAGGGCTTTCTCTTGGCTTTCAATGCAGGTCTGCAGTGCCTTTGACCAACGGCCAAGCTTAGAGTCAGGGTAGGAAAATGGCTGGATAAAACTTATGGGACCTAGAACACTTGCCATTTTAAGGGTCCACAGAGCTGGCTCTAAGGGGGAGAGGTTAGGAGCTTTCTGTTCCAGTGGGTGGGCAGATGCCTCCCTAAGCCACCTGTGGACACCTCTGCAAGGCCCTTCTGTGGGACTCAAGTCAGGAAGGCCAGTCTGGACTTCTCATCGTTCCCACAATGACCACCTTTTCCCCACCCTGTGACTATTTTCCTAAAATGGATACAATATCAGTTGAGAATGTGTCTCCTCATCTGGGGAGAAGGTGAACATGTTTTTATTTCTATGAATAAAGCACAGAGTTAGGCAGAAATGAAAAGTTGTTTTGTCAGGATATGAAAGTTCAATTATGTATAAAGGCTGAGGACCATTGCTGAGTAGCCAGGGGTGGACTGTGACAATTAAGTTTTTGTTCCTCAACTCCAAACCTGTTCTAGGTCAGCTTTGTGATGCCAGGGCTGGGATCCTGCAACTCTGCAAATCCTGTTTCTGGCTCCTTGTTAAGATCTGCCAATAGGGTCACTAGAGGGAGACTTCGGGCTGGAGGAGCAAGAAGGGACTTGCCCCTTCCTCTTCCTGTCTGCTGTGGTTCCTGCAAGCATCATCCTGGTGATGCTTCAGCCCGGCAGCAGCAGTTCTCTTCTGAGGCAACGGCTGAACCTGGCTTTTAACTTATCCAGTTCTTGTAGAACAAGCCTCATTGTGTTCCCTGAGAAAAATCAGTATCAGCCAACAGTGCCCCCTTCCCAGGAGTCTTCATTCTTGACTTATGGGATGGCATCCCTCCACCAACCCCAGAGACACCAACACCAGTCAACTAGTGGCTCCTCCTCAGAGGTCTGGATCCCTGAACCATGGGCCTCCTTCTCTAAGTTTGCAAATTTTAATAATTCCAACCTCCTCCCTTTATTTATTTCCACACACCTATGCATGCATGCATAACTATCCACATGCATACATGCACACATATACTGTATATGCACAACACAAACCTTTAAAACTTCACAAAGCATGGATGCATACACACATGCATCATGTACACACACAAATGCACTATGCACACACACACATGCATAACCACACATATTCACATACATTTACACACATCATGTTTGTGCAACCATGCACTTCATATGCCCACCATACACACTGCATATGCACACACATGTACCATGTATATATGCACAAACACACCACATATGCATGCCTGTGTATGTGCATAACCCCACATATGCAGGTATGAGCACACACAAACACGTATTCTGCATATACCCTCATATATGTGGGCATATATTGCATATAAAGATTTAACCATACATAATTGCTTTTGCACCCCACATACACTACATGTAAACATACATGCACTGCACAGGCGTGCCCATACGAATATGTAACCTCACACGTACCCATACATGCACCATGTAAGCATACACAAATGCACCACATATGAAAGCACAGACGTGTGGGACTAAGCAAGCATAATCATTTTTGCACGATCATACACACATAACCACACTTGTTCACATATACACACATGCCACATGTGCACACAAGGTTACCTACCACAGCATATGCACACAAGTGCACTATGTGTATACATAAAAACGGACCCCGTACGCATGTGAAAGCACACACATGCACGCAGCACATATGCCCATGCACACACAAATGCATTGCATACGCACTCACACATGCACACCTCGCCACCCACAGCATGCATGCCAGCAGGCGTGCACAACACACGGGCCTGCGCTCTCAGGCTCTCGCTGCCAGCCCTGCCGGGCCTGGCTGTAATTGCTCCCAGCCCCGGAGTCTGGCAAAACGCTCTTGTGGGGCGTCGGCTGCGGCCCCTGATTAATCCCAGCTTTTCCCGCGCCCCAAGCGCCGAAGCCCCGAACTGCCGCCGGCCGAGCCCATCCCCAGCCCAGGCTCGTAATCAAAAGGCAGATTTCCGCGCCGGGCACCTGTTTGCAGGGCTGCGCCTCCTCCCGCTGCCGTGTTTTATCTCGGCGCGGCGGTGAATAATTCATGGCCCCGGGTCTGCTTTGCAGTCAAACGCGCTGCGTTCTGTCCGGCGCCGCCGCCGCCGCCCGCCGGCCGCTATGATTTATTATTTACCAACGCGCGGCCGCGCCGTGTAAGGTGAGCATTGTGGCTGCTCGCAGAACTGTTACAATCTGGCCTCGTTAGTGGCCTTTCTTGCTGCATCTCCAAACAGCGGCCCCGCTTATTGATTTTCCCGCGGAACCTCTGCCATGAAATCCCACCGCTGCTGCTCTCAAAGCTGTTGCTATAAAGTCAGACTTGGCCCTTCTTCTCGAGAACAAGAACTCGTGTTTGGATGCGCTTTCTTCTTTTATCCATTGTGTCTTCTCCTCTGCCGAGGCGTCTCCCATTAGTGCCTCCCCCTCAGCTCCCTCCTTTCCTGGCGACGACGCTCATCTCGGCAGAGGAGATGAGGGTTTTTTTCTTAAGACAGCAGCGGGCCCGTGGGGGGAAGGTGTAGGGCCTTTCATGGTGGCAGCCGCGACAGAACCGGCCTGGGGAAAAAAGTTTTCCTGCCTTGGAAGTTTTCAAACGCGGAGAGGCTGATCTGGGTAGAGGGTGGGTTGCTTTGCTGGCTACTCTCCCTGCTTCAGGGAAGATGTGGTCTCCTAGGACTCACGGGAGAAGCCAGAGAAGAAAAGGCGGCTTGTGAGTGCCTACTGTGTGCCCGTCACTTGCTGGGAGGTTCAGGTTTATTTAATCTTCAAAACATTCCCGGAGAAAAGGCCTGACACTCTGTTTACGAACAAGGAGAGGTCACAGAGTTAGCAAGAGGAGGCTCTGGGATTTGCACCCAAGGGCCTCTGCCCCCAAAATATGCTTTCTCCCAAGCCACTCTGCACCTCCCTGGGTAACATGAGGGGCAAACTGGTGTGGGCTGGGGGTGGCTCCAGCATCCCAGGTCCCCAAAATGAGCATCTGTTTCTCAAATTCTAGCAAAGTCGCTCTGTGGTTGGGAGAGCCATCCCAGACAGCCCCCTTCGCTTGGCTGCCAGGCCTGAAATCCACCATGGCAGCCACCCCTCTGATCCCAGTAGTCAAGGTTAAGGGCTTATGGTTCCATGCAGGGAAAACCTGGGTTGTCCTATTTGTGTGGATTGTAGGGGGCTCAGAACAGATCTGCAGTTTCCTTAAAGAAGCATTTTGTATCTGGCAGTTTGAGAATATTCTCTGAACAGGGCACCCAGAGTGGAGCAGGAGACCTTGAAGAATGCCCCCTTGGGATCCTGAGCAAATTCTCCTTACTGGACTGTACTCCCTCCTTTGCCAAGACGAGGAAACGATGCTTACACTTTTCCTTCCTTCCGCTTAACCTGCTTTTTGCAACATGGTGGCAAAGATGAGTTTCTAGAAGTCTCCCTTGAAATTGGGGTGGGGTGGAGATAAGGAATGAACAGTGGCAGGGCTGGCCAGTAGCAAGATGAATTCCTGGGTTGACTTGTGCACTTCTAAAATCCCTTGTAAAGGTGGAGTGCAGCAGCCATGACCAGGAGGGTCCTTCATAGATATGTGTGCTACCCTCCTGCTCGCAGAGCCTTCTCCTGTTAGATCACTGGGCTTTGCTTCATTTCCCTAACCATCATTTATGGGACTCCTACCAGCACCCAGGCAATGTTCAAGCTGCTTGGGAACTTGGTAATAATCAAAAGAGATACAATCTCTGTCCTCATGGATCTTCCACATTGAGTGGGAAAAGAGATAATTAAAACATTTTAAACTAATGTGTGGGTTATTGGTCACCCCTGCCCCTGCCCCTGCCCCTGTGTCTACTCTCTGCCCTTCTCCACCTTGCCCTGTGCCCAGGGAGGCTGAATTCCATGGACCACAACTCTCAGGCTCACCTGCCCTCTGGCTGCTGGTGGGTTTGTCCAGTTGGAGGCTTTGGCTTGAGATTGGAGACAGGGGAGAGGATGTCAAGCTGTTTCTTCCCCAGCTTGTTTCTGCTTTGACACTGTGGTTCTGGCTCCTGGCAGGAGGGCCCTCTACCCCACTCCAGCTCTCTCTGGGCTCTGGCACCACTACTCCTTGCCCTAGGGAGGGTAGAAGCTTCCCACTGTCGCCCGTCTGTGGTATCTTGACATCCCTTGCTATTCCCCTCATTAAATTCCCTTCAAAATCCCAGCCAAGTGTGCCTTCTGTTTCCTCCCAAGACCTTGTCAGATAACAAATAAATATGTAAGATGAAATACGAATCCAGGTAAGGGGATAGATTGATGGGGATGTAGCTTTGGATAGGGTGATCAGGGACAGTTTCTTTGAAGGGAACATTTGAATGAAGACACGAAGAAAATGAGAGGTTAGCCATGGCAGTGTCTAGGAAAAAACACCCAAAGCAGAACAACCAGTGCAAGGGCCCTGGGGTAGTAGAACAGCCAGTGCAAGGGCCCTGGGGTAGTAGAACAGCCAGTGCAAGGGCCCTGGGGTAGCAGAAGAGCCTATGCAACGTCCCTGAGATAAGAAATGCTTGGCATGTTTAAGAAACATCAAGAAGCCTAGTGTGGTTGGTGGGGAAGAGAAGGGGCATGCAGATCATCTAACTTAAACAATGTCCTGCAAGCAAGGTGGGGGTTAACTATTCCTCTTTTTTTGGATCTAGAAACTGAAGCTTGGGGAAAGACAGAAGGTGGCCTAAGGTCACACAGGAACTGGCCTCATGAATTTACCCAAGGGCCCTCTCCCCAGCATGTGTAGTGTTCTGGGGGGTCTTGCAGTTGTCCTGGCCACTGGGTTGGGCCTCTGGGCCCCTCCCCAGCTCAGACACTCAGGACTGTGGTCTGTTCCCCACTTGGCTTTGTGGTAGGCTCAAGAGTGGCCCCTCTAAGATCTGCTCATCCTGATCCCAAGACCCTATGAATGTTACCTTATATAGCGGAAGAGACTGCAGATGTGATTGAATTAGGGGCCTTGAAGTGGGAGAGTAGCCCAGATGATCCAGCAGGGCCCAATGGTAGAATCACAAGTTTCCTCATACGAGGGCGGCAGAGGGAGGTACAATTACAGCACAGGTAGAAGTCGACATGGATGTGAGGAAGGTGGCACAAGCCAAGGAATGCAGGTGGCTTCCAGAATCTGGAAAAAAAAAAAAAAAGAAAAAAGAAAGAAAGAAAGAAGGAAAGAAAGAAAGAAAGAATGAAAAGAAAGAAAAGAGAGAAAGAGAGAAAGGGAGAAAGGGAGAAAGGGAGAAAGAGAGAAAGAGAGAAAGAGAAAGAACGAACTTTTCTTAATGCCTCCAAAGGGATCTAGCCCTGTGATACCTGGTCTTCTGAAGTGATTTTGGCCTTCTGGCCTCCAGAACTATAAGAGAACACATCTGTATAGATTTAGGCTGTTAAGTATGTGATACGTTGTTTCAGCAGCAGAACTTAGACCAACTCTGGGTGAATTTTCACTTTCCCCAATTACAGTCATGACACTGTTTATCATTGGCCATGAACTTCAGTGGCTCCTAGGCTCAACTGTAAGCCCAGTGAGGGCTGGAACCTTGAGTATCTAGCCCAGTGGTTCTCGATGGGGGTAATTTTCTGATCACACCACTCCTCTGCTCAAAACCCTTCCGTGGCTCCCAAACAACGATGTCAAAGCTAGGGCATCCCCAACGCCCAGTGTGGCAAGTTTCTGTTCCCTCCTGGCCTCATCTCCTGTCTCCTGCTGCCTGCCTCACCCACTCTGCTCCAGCCACATGTGTCTCCTTGCTGTCCTCAAGCACGCCAGGGACATTCCCCATTAGGGCCTTTGCACCAGCTGTTCCCTCTGCCTGGATACTCTTTCCCATAATGTCCACTGATCACATGTCACTGTCTCAACAAGGCTTCCTCTGTCCACACCACTTAAACCCATTCCTGCCCTACTCACTCCTGATGCCCTGTGCCTGCTTTGTTTTTTGTTTGTTTGTTTGTTTTTCCATTTTTCATTTGTATCATAATGTGCATCACCTTCCAGAAGCTACTTACTGGTTTTTGTTTATTGTCTATTCCTACTCTGCCCTCCTGCCACTAGAATGTGAGCTCCATTGAAGGCAGAGATTTTGTCTGTCTGATTCAGTGCTGTATTCCTGCTACCTAGGCCTTGCACATAGTAGGTGCTCAATACATATTTGTTGACTACATGGTTGAATGAATTTCTCCCTCCTGCACTGTCAGATCCTGTCAGCTGCCCTCTGGAGAGTCTAACTGGGGATGAAACTCTGTGACTCTCCCCTCCGCCCACCCATGGGCCAACCACTAACCACTTTTGGCTCCTAGTGGGCCCACAGCATGAGCAGGTCTGACAACTGTCCCATGGTACAGAGAGAAAACTGGAGTCTTGGATCATTCCACTGATAAGGGAACATTAGTGCCAAAGATCAAGGCAGGACTGAAGTTCCAGCATAGCCCCTGTCTGGCCAGGATGGGTCAGTAACCCAAGGAGGGGAGGGCCAGGTCAGGCCAGGAGCCCACTCACTATGCTCTGGAGTGGGGGATCCTCCCCTAAGTCATGTTGGGCAGCTGGCCCCTGCAGGGCCCAGGATAGGCATGGATTGCTGTGGGCTCCATGGCAGCTCCTGGGGGACAGTCTGGCAATCAGAGTCCCTGCCAAGCATCATTGTTTATCCACCTACGTACAAATACCCTCTCAGGTGCTGGACCCTGGGCTGAGTGCTGGGTTGGAGTGATAGGCCAGACCAGGGCTTCTAAAGCCCAGCACTATCAACATTTTGCCCCAAATAATTCCTTGTTGTGGGAGTCTGTGGTGAACTTTGTAGGATGCTTAGCAGCATCCCTTGCCTCTACCAACTAGATGCTAGAAGCATCTCCTTCCAGTTGTGACCACCGAAAATTTCTCCAGTCACTGTCAAATGTCCCCTGGGGGAAAAATGTCCCAGTTGAGTGTCTAGCTGGGCTAGACTCTCAAGGTTCCAGCCCTCATGGGGCTTACAGTTCAGTCCAGGGGCCAGTGAACATAATGGCCAATGACAATATGGTGTCACGACTGTAACTGGGGAAAGTGAAAATTCACCCAGGGTTGGTCTAAGCTCTGCTTACACACCTCCAACCTTGCAGAGGACTCTGCAAGTAGTGAGTCCCCATTGTTGGAGGTGTGTAAGCACCTTTTATCAATCTATCACCATCTTAGTCTGAAATCTGCTCCTTGGGGTTCTCATTCATTACTACCTTGTCTGTCCCCTCTTGGATACAAAAGACCACTTGGGTCTTACATGGATTAAGTCAGGGAATGGGAACATTTCTCAGGTCCCCAGTGTCTTCATGACCACCCCATTCCTTAAGGCAATCTAGAGAAGACATTTGCCCTCACCTGCCTTGCCACAGATTATTATCTCTTGCCACAGATAATAAGTGGTGGCCTTAGAAGAAAAGAGACTTGCTTGAGGTCACACAGAACATTAGCAACATAGGCAGAACTAGTACCCAGGGTCCTGGTTTGCGTTCTTGCTTCTTATCTTTTCTATTGACTTCAATTCACATGTTTTTCTTCTTTCTCAGAATAGACCGGGGACATATGAGATGTATACAGAAGACCAGGGACTGTGTGTTAAAGCCAGAACCCCTGTCCCACCCCTCTGCTATGTTAGGGGTGGGACAGACAAAAATGGTCTCAGCCCATATAGAGCAATTGCTATTGTAACCTCCTTCCTCCAGACTCTGTTGACTTTCATGTTATTTGAGTATGAAACTTCAAATTAAAAGAACTAACCATTAGACAAGAAAGCAAACCTTTTTAAAAAGGCAAATATTAACTCTATGGAAAACTAAAAGATGTAAAAGAAAGTAAACCATTTCCAGTATACCATATGACTCAGCTGTGAGCAATAGTTTCAAAGTCATATGAAAATTTAATGTTATAACCAAATCTATTTTGAGAAGATGCGGGGGAGGGAAAGGATGTGGAGGTGGAAGGGGGAAGGATCATTTGTAAGAAGTCTAAGCCATCAACTTCCTGGTTTTTTTTGAGACAAGGTCTCCCTCTGTTGCCCAGGCAGGAGTGCAGTGGCACAATCTCGGCTCACTGCAGCCTGCGCCTCCTGGATTCAAGTGATTCTCCTTCATCGGCCTTGTGAGTAGCTGGGATTACAGGCAAGCACCACCACACCCAGCTAATTTTTGTATTTTTTCAGTAGAGACGGGGTTTCGCCATGTTGGCCAGGCTGGTCTTGAACTCCTGATCTCAAGTGATCCACCCGCCTCCGTCTCCCAAAGTTCTGGGATTACCAGCATGAACCACCATGCCTGGCCTAAACCGTTAACTTTCATAGCCCCAGGTCAACACAGATACCTAAAACTGAACAAAGCACAAAAATAAAGACTCCCAGTTCTAATAGGAACTAGATTTATGTTCCACCCGAGACAATGATAAAACTGGACAAAATAGATGAAACAATGGTTTAGATGCTGTACATGAGATGATGAAGGACACTGGTCACTGAGAGATGGGAATCAAATGAGCGCAGCCCTATGATCGCTCTGCTTAGTGTCTTGAGAGAGTTTCCAGGCTGTGGCACAGGGAGAGGGAACCCAGGCAGAGCCTGGCAAATTGCCCAAGTTGGGGAGATGGCAGGAAGAGTCCAGGGAGCCCAGGTAGCTAAAGTGCACAGGGAAGGAATAGTGTCGGAGAGTAGAGAGAGCTGCATTTAGGTCTGCAGAAGCTTCCCTTAATTATTCAGCAGGGTCCCAATCAGCAGAGGCATGTGAAGAAACTTCCCGAGGTGGGGAAGGAACCACCCAAAAGGATTAAAGATAATAGTATCTGGAGCTCACACAGGGTCCAGAATGATTGCTATTCCCACCAGGCAGAGTGGAAAATCCTGAGAATTCGTGGAGCATTGAGTGAAATATTCAGAAGGGTCTTGCCTTTATGTCAGGGAATAATTAGCCGTAGATGAAATGCAGCAGTCATCCAGCCAGAGACAAAGAAGTTCATTTCATAATCATAACAAGTTAAGTTTATCAAGAGAATATAGTAATCCTAAACATTTATGCACTTAATAACAGAGCTTCAAAATATATGAAGCCAAAAACTGATTGAACTGCAAGGAGACATAGACAAATCCACAATTATAGTTAGAAATTTCAATTCCTGTCTCAATAATTGATAGAAGAAGCAGAAGGGGGAATCAGTAAGGCTATATAAGGTCTCTACAGCCATATCAATCAACCTGACAGGATGGACATTTATAGAACACTCCACGCAACAACAGCAGAACACACATTTTTCACAAGTGCACACAGAGCATTTACTAAGACAGATCATCTTCTGGCCGTCAAACAAGTCTCAGTACATTTAAAAAGAATCAAAGTATGTTTTCTGATCACATGGAATTGCATTAAAACTCAATAGCAGAAAAATATCTGGAAACCCCCCAAATATTTGAAAACTAAGCTAAATAATACACTGCTCAATAAAGCATTTATCAAAGGAAAATTAGAAAATTTTTTTGAAATAAATGTAAATGAAAAGACAAATATAAAAATGTGTGTGATACAGCTGAAATAGTATACAGGGAAATTTCTAGTACTAAAGAATCAATGGTCTCAAATCAATGCCTCAGCTTCCATCTTCAGAATCTAGAAAAAAATTAAAATAACAGATTAAACTCAAAGTTAGCAGAAAAAAACGGAACAATAAAGATCAAAGTGAAAATAAATAAAATACAAAGTAGAAAAACAATAGAGAAAAAGTTGGTACTTTGAGATCAATAAAATTAATAAACCTTTAGCCAGGCTAATCAGAAAAAAAAGATATAAATTGCCAACATCAGAATTGAGAAAGGTGAAATCACTATATATAATCCTATATTAAAATAATAATAAGGAAATATTAGGAACAAGTTTAGGTCACCAAATTTAATAATGTTCACGAGATAGGCAAATCCCTTGAAAAACGTAAACTACCAAAGATCACTCAAAAGGAAATGGATATCTGAATAGTGTCATTATTAAGTAAATAGATTTTGTAGTTAAGAAGTTCCCTCGTAAAGAAAACTTCTGGCCAATAAATATTCACGGATGAATTCTGCCAAATATTTAATGAAGAAATAATACAACTTCTTCAAAAATTTTTCCAGAAAATTGAAGAGGAGGGAATATTCTCCAGCTCTTGCATTGTGCTGATACTAAAACCAGACTGAAACATTTACTTGAAAAGAAGGCTATAGACCAATATTGCTCATGAATACAGAGGCAAAACATCTTAACAAAGTTTTAGCAATTCAAATCCAGCAATGCGTAAAAAGAATAGTACACAATGACTAAGTGGAGCTTATCCCAGGAATTCAAGGTTAGCTTAACATTTGAGAGTCAATCAATGTAATTCATTACATTAACCAAAAAAATGAGTATTTGAATGGATACATGCAAAACATTTTTAAAAAAATTAAACATTGATTTCTGATTAAAAACACTTGCAGCATATTATGAGCAAATTTCTTCACAATGGTCTATATGAAAACCTGTAGCTAGCATCATACTTAAAAATGACATACTGATTGCTGATCCCTAAGGTGAAGAACAAGGCATGTCAATTGTCCCCGTTTCTATTTGATATTGTTCTAGAGGGTCTAGCCAGTGTGATAAGGCAAGTAAAGCAACTAAAAAGCATCCAGATTGGAAAGGAAGAAATAAAATAATATTTGTTCACAGATGACATGATTGTCTGTATAGAAAATTTGATGACCTCTATAAAATCACTACCACAATTAGTAAATGAGTGTAATAAGGTTGTAGTATTCAAGATCAATATACCAAAATCAATTGTATTTTATATACTATCAATGAGTAATTGAAAATTGAAATAAGATATGCCCCAGAAAATATAAAATACTTAGGAATAAGTCTGACAAAAGATGTGCAAGATCTGTGCCCATCACAAAATATCAATCAAAGGTGTTAAATAACACCTAAATAAATGTAGAAATATATCATAGTCATAAGTCAATATTGTTAAAATGTCATTTCTCCCAAATTGATCTATCAATTCATTGCACACCCCAATCAAAAAGCAGGTTTCTTTGTAGAAATTGACAAGCCAATTTTAAAATTCATATAGAAATGCAAAGGAGCTGGAATAGCCAAAAACTCTTTTGAAAATGAAGATCAAAGTTGGAAGATAAACTAGCTTATACTGACTAATGAATACAGTATTCAATATAGTAATCATTACAATGTGGTATTGATATTGAGATAGACAAATAGATCAATGAAACAGAAGAGAGAGTCTATAAATAGACCCACACATATATGGACAACCAATTTACAACCAAGATGCAGAGAGAATTCAATGAAGAAAGGCCTTTCTTTGGATAAATGATGACGGTGTAATTAGATATCCATATGCAAACAAATAAGCTTTGCTCTGTACCTCTCCCCATATATAACAATTAATTGTAGACCTCAAAACGGATCATAGACCTAAAACACAACATCTAAAACTAAAATTCTAAGAGAAAATAAAGGAGAAAAAAATTGTAAGATCTTGGGCTAGCCATAGTTAGAAACATCAAAAGCACACTTCATAAAAGATAAAAATTGATAAATTGAACATCATCAAAATTAAGGACTTCTCTTTAAAAGACACCATCTAGGGAATGAAAATACAAGACATAAACTGTGAGAAAATATTTGCAAATAACATATATGATAAAGCGTCTGTGTATAGAATATATGAAGAACTCTGAAAACTTAAGAAAACAAATAACCCAATTAAAAAATGGGTCAAGGATTTGAACAGACACTTCAGCATAGAAGATTACAGGTTGCACATAAACACACGAAAACATGCTCAACATCATTAGTCATTAAGTAAATGCAAATTAAAACCACAGCAAGACACCACTACACATTTAAGTAGAAGGGCTAAAAGTAAAAAGATTGACCATATCAAATGTTGTTGGAGGTGTGGAGCAGCTTGAACTCTAATACAGTGCTGATTGGAAAGTAAAATGGTATCATCACTTGGAAAATCATTGGTAGTTACTTTAAAAAGTTATACATACACTTATCATATGATTGAATTGCTCTACTTCTATGTATTTACCCAAGAAGAATGAAAGCATCTGTCTGTACCAAGATTGTACATGAATGTTCACAGTGACTTTATTTCTAGTAGCTGAAAACTGGAAAGAGTTTAAATGTCCATTGAGTTAATAGATACACAAATGGTGGTATATCCTTAGAATGGTATATCCCTCAGCAATAAAACCAACTGAGCTTGTTAATGTAATAACACAAACAAGTCTCTAATTATGCTAAGTGAAAGGAGTCAAAAAAGGAGAATACACATTGTGTGATCGTATTTGTATAAAATTTTAGAAAATGCAAACAACTTGACAGTGACGGAAAAAAGGTCATTGGTTTCTTGGGGGATAGATGGGAGTCACAAAAGGAACAGGAGGGAGGGATTATGAAGGACCTGGCTATGTTCATCATCTTGACTGTAGTGATGTGGTTTCATGGGGACATGTGTACATTAAAATGTATCAAATTACAGCAGGTCCTCAAATAATGTTTCCATCCAGGTCATTTTATTAGAATGTAATTGAGAAAAACCCATCAATCCCTGCTGAGGCCCCCCCTGTCTGTGTGGAATTTGCATATTGTCCCCATGTCCATGTGAATTTTATCTGGGTCCTCTGCTTTCCACTGACATTCTAAAGCTGGGCATGTGGGGTTCATCGGTGTGTCTACACGGTCCCAGGATGAGTGAATGAGTGGGATAAGTGCATCCTGTGATGGGATGGGGTCCTGTCAAGGGTGGGTTCCCACCTGCTGTGGGGATGGGCTCTGGCCGGGATGGGCTGTGGCTGGGATGGGCTCTGGCCACCTTCTACTCTGAACTAAAATAATTGGGGCAAAAAATTACCTTATTTGTTTTTATTAGTCTTTCTTAAACCTATGTATAGCTCCCATTTATTTCACTGTTTAATACTAGAGGTGTTTGGGGTCTTCATTTAGAAGTTCAATGATGTTTTTATAACCAGAAATATGCCTATGAACTTCACTGTTGTTAATACCAACTGGCCTATGGTCAAATTACACTCATTACGTCATTTCACCTAAAATCACAGTTTCTGAGAACCTATAGACATTGTTAAGTGATGACCTACTGTATATACTCTAACATGTACAGTTTATTGTATGTCAGTTTTACCTCAATAAAACTGTTTAAACATGGCTGGATATTATATACAAATGTGTTAAATAGTAGAAGAAAGAGCTTTAAGAATTGAAAGTGGTTGCTGTTAGGGAATGGGAATGGCAGGTGAGGACCAGTGGAAAGACTACTGTTCTCCGTGATGTCTTGTAAACTAATCTGACTTTTAAAACAACCTACATGTTTGGGCGCAGTGGGGCATGCCTGTAATCCCAGCACTTTGGGAAGCCAAGGCAGATGGATCATGAGGTCAAGAGATTGAGACCATCCTGGCCAACATAGTGAAACCCTGTCTCTACTAAAAATACAAAAATTAGCTGGGTGTGGTGGCATGCACCTGTTGTAGTCCCAGCTACTTGGGAGGCTAAGGCAGCAGAATCACTTGAACCCGGAGGCGGAAGTTGCAGTGATCCGAGATAGTGCCACTGCACTCCAGCCTGGCTTCAGAGAGAGACTCCATCTCAAAATAAATAAATAAATAAATAAAACCACCACCAACAACAAAAAACCAACCACCTGCATTTATTACTTTTTTAAAATTAAAAACATGAAGTCAAACACACACACACACACACACACACACACACACACACACACACCCCTTCCTTTCTGAAGTAGGCCAGCCCGAAGAAGTTGTTAAACTTAAGGCATTTCTCCTCTGGACTTTTTACAGTTTTTTGTCTGTGTATGTTTGTCTCTGAATGGAACATTCTACATCCAGATGACTGTCTACCAGTCTCTGTGGTCAGGAAACCAGGGCTAAGGATCAGAGATTTGGTGTTGGATGGTGAACAGCAATCTGGAAGGATCTTTCTGGAACCCTGCAGACCCCTGCATTAGAGGCTGAGCAAGGAAAGTTTAGAGAGGGCAAAGCAGAAATGATGTGGTCCCAGGTAGCAGCAGAGCAAAGATGGCAGGATCACAGGAAGCCAGTGGAGTGAAAACAGAGGGATGCCAGGAAGCGTGTTATGTGGCTGGGCCTGTGCACTCTGGCCCTGGACCACGGGAGCTCCTTCTCTCTTTTCTAGAGGTGCTTGTGTCTGTCTACAGGTCAATGCTGGGGCCCCAGGAGCTTAGCAGAAAGGCAGTAGGTCACAAGGAGTGCACACATTGGCTTTGGGCCCCAAGCTGCCTGGGCTTGAGTCCCAGCTTTGTTCCTCTCAGGTCCTGGGATGGACTCTCTGTGGTTTAGTCTCTCCCTCCACAAAATGGGGGTACTAACAGTACAGGACTTGCAGGGGTGCTTCTGAAGATATGATGAACTAATATACTTGGAGCTCCCTGAATAGTTGCCTGGTCAGAGCTAGGACTCAAGAAACATCTACTGTCATTGAACCATTTCTGAGATGCACATGGGAACAGCAGGCCTGAGTTCAAATCCCAGCTCAGCCTCTTTGTATCTGGTGAGCTTGGGCAAGTTGTTTTCTCTCCTTGAGTTGTCCTGTAGGGTGGCTGGAAGAGTTCAATGGGCTAAAGTGCTTTGAATAGGGCCTGGCACAGAGGAGAGCGCCCAAAAATGAGAACCACAGTGATTTTCCCATCATCGGCCTCTTGGCTGGGATTAGACCCCTCATCTCCTCCCTGTCCTGATTTCTCTAGATATAATTTTAAAATCTAACTGTAACTTTAACTAAAACTAAATTCACCCCAAGTCTACTGCCATTTGTACATACCCACTCTTATTTCAGTGCTGAAATTTATAAAGATCTCCAAATACAGGTCTCAAGAATTGGACTTAAGATTAAAAGAGACTGTGTGACTTTTAGAAAGTTACTGAACTTCTCTGAGCCTCGATTTCTTCATCTGTACAGTATGCATGATGATGCCACTGAAATCACCAGGTTGTTCTGATACTTAAGTGAGATAATGTGTTAGAAATACCCAGCAAACAGTAGGTACTCAATAAACACTGGTCTCTCCCCTGTCATCTCCTATTCTCCACCTGATTCTATAGCACAGAGCCTGGTTTGTGGTAGGTGCCCAGGAAATGTTTTCCAGGTGAGTTATTCACTGAGCAAACATACTGATGCCTAGGAGAGAGGCCACCCAGATTTCTCCCCCTAGCAGGCCTGCCCGCATGGCTGACATATCTATTATAGATGCCTCACATCCCAATAAATATTTCAATGCAAATAAATAAAGGATGCCATGAGCCTCTCAGTGAGTGACTCTTCACAGCTCACTACACACAACATCTATCCCTGATTCCTGCCCAAAGTCGGGTGTCCCCTGGGATGCCTCACTGGCTCTAGTGGGACAATGTATTTTCTAGCCAATGTGGGGCTAGAAAAAAACCACTCAGCTGACTCCTTGAAAACAGGAAAAACTTCTCACTTTGGGGTGGCCTCTGGGACACTGGGAAACATGAGCCTATGTTTCATGGGGCCTATACTCAAGTGACAGCCACCCACCTCATCATACCAATGACCCCCAAGGAATGACAAAGACATGTTCTCCACAGTTCAGTGGCATCTGAAGGTATCTTCAAAGGAATTGATTAGAAGGTGAATCCAGGGGTCATATTCCAGACTAATCTAACTCCATCTCATCATTCTCCTCCAAGTAGAAAGGTATGAGATTGGTGGCCATTTGACTCATTCATTCAATCATTCATTCATTCACATATTCACATATTCAATAAATGATTACTGAGTACCTTCCATGTGCCAGGAGCTTGGAACATAATGGTGATAAGGCAGACAAGTTCCCTTTTGTGTCGGGCAGTATTCTAAGACAGCCCCTGTATTAGTCTGTTTTCATGCTGCTGATAAAGACATATCCAAGACTGGGAAGAAAAAAATGTTTAATGGACTCACAGTTCCACATGGCTGGGGAGACCTCACAATCATGGCAGAAGGCAAGGAGGAGCAAGTCACAAGGATGACAGCAGGCAAAGAGAGAGAGCTTGTGCAGAACTACTCTTTATAAAACCATCAGACCTGTGAGACTTACTCACTATCATGAGAACAGCATGAGAAAGACCTGCTCCCGTGATTCAATTACCTCTCACTGGGTCCCTCCCATGACACATGGGAATTGTCAAGCTGCAATTCAGTATGAGATTTGGGTGGGGAAACAGCCAAACCATATCATTCCACCCCGGCCCTCCCAAATATTATGTCCTCATATTTCAAAACCCATCATGCCTTCCCAACAGTCCCCTGAAATCTTAACTCATTTCAGCATTAACTCAAAAGTCCATAGTCCAAAGTCTCATCTGAGACAAGGCAAGTCCCTTCCACCTATGAGCCTGTCAAATCAAAAGCAAGTTAGTTACTTCCTAGATACAATGGGGGCACAAGCATTGGGCAAATACAGCCATTCCAAATGGGAGAAATTAGCCAAAACAAAGGGCTGCTGGCCCCATGAAAGTCTAAAATCCAGCAGGGCAGTCAAATCTTAAAGCTCCAAAATGATCTCCTTTGACTCCATGTCTCACATACAGGTCATGCTGATGCAAAATGTGGGCTTCTATGGCTTTGAGAAGCTCTGCCCCTGTAGTCTTGCAGGTTACAGCCTCCATCCTGGCTGCTTTCATGGGTTGGCATTGAGTGTCTGCAGCTTTTCCAGGTGTATGGTGCAAGCAGTCAGTAGATCTACCATTCTTGGGTCTGGAGGACAGTGGCCCTCTTCTCACAGCTCCACTAGGCAGTTCCCCAGTCAGGACTCTGTGTGGGGGCTCTGACCCCACATATCCCTTCTGCACTGCCCTAGCAGAGGTTCTCCATGAGGGCCCCGCCACTGCAGCAAACTTCTGCCTGGGCAACCAGGCATTTCCACACATCCTCTGAAATCTAGGCAGAGGTTCCCAAACCTCAATTCTTGACTTCCATGCACCTGCAGGCTCAATGCCTTGTGGAAGCTGCCAAGGCTTGGGGCTTGCACCCTCTGAAGCCATGGCTCACACCATACATTGGCCCTTTTCAACCATGGCTGGAGCATCTGGAACTCAGGGCAACAAGCTTCTAGGCTGCACACAGCACAGGGGCCCTGGGCCTGGTCCACAAAACCCTATTTTCCTCCTAGGCCTCCAGGCTTGTGATGGGAGGGGCTGCCATGAAGACCTGTGACATGCCCTGGAGACATTTTCCCCATTGTCTTGGGGGGCTTGAATTTCTCCCCAGGAAATGGGGTTGCAAATTTTCTCAACTTTTATGCTTTACTTCCCACATAAAACTGAATGCCTTTAACGGCACCCAAGTCACCTCTTGAATGCTTAGAAATTTTTTTGCCAGATACCCTAAATCATCTCTCTCAAGTTCAAAGTTCCACGAATCTCTAGGGCAGGGACAAAATGCCACCAGTCTTTTTTCTAAAACATAACAAGAGTCGCCTTTGCTCCAGTTCCCAACAAGTTCCTCATCTTCATCTGAGATGACCTCAGCCTGGACTTTATTGTCCATATCATTATCAACATTTTGGACAAAGCCATTCAACAAGTCTCTAGGAAGTTCCATACTTTCCCATATTTTCCTATATTCTTCTGGCCCTCCAAACTGTTCTAATCCCGCCTGTTACCCAGTTCCAAAGTCACTTCCTTATTTTCAGGTGTCTTTTCAGCAGTGACCAACTCTATTGGTACCAATTTACTGTACTGGTTTGTTTTCATCCTGCTGATAAAAACATACCTGAGACTGGGCAAAAGAAAAGAGGTTTAATGGACTCACAGTTCCACATGACTGGAGAGGCCTCACAATCATGGCAGAAGGCAAGGAAGAGCAAGTCACAAAGACGGCAGCAGGCAAAGAGAGAGAGCTTATGCAGGGGAACTCCTCTTTATAAAACCATCAGATCTCACGAGACTTACTCACTACCACGAGAAAAGCATGGGAAAGACCCACCCACATGATTCAATTACTTCCCCCTGGATCCCTTTCATGATATTTGGGAATTGTGGGAGCTACAATTCAAGATGAGATTTGGGTGGGGACTCAGACAAACCATATCAGCCCCCAAAGTTTCCACCCCTGAGAGTACAAGTCCTGTATAATCCTCTCCCCTTAAATACAGGTGGGACTATGATGGGATTCCACTCTGTGAGCAGAGATGAAGGCGTTTTTTGGATGTAATTGAGTCTCAAAGCAGTTGATTTTGAGTTAATCAAATGGAGATTATCCTGGGCGGGCCTGGCCTAATCAGGTAAAAATGTATTTAAAAGAGATTCTGGGCCCTTCGTTAAAAAAAGAGAATTTCTCCTGCTGGCTTTGAAGAAGTCACTTGCCACATGTGAGAGTCTGCAAAAGGCCACATGGAAGGGACCGCAGGTGGCCTCTCAAAACAGACTGAGATCACTGCCCCAACAAGAAAGCAAGAACTTCAGGTCCACAGCTGCAGGAAACTGAATTCTGCCAACAACCTAAGCACCGTGGAGCCCAGCTGGTGCCTTGACTTCAGCCTCATGAGACCCTGAGTCCAGGACCCCATTTGGCCAGGTCCAGCCTCCTGACCCAGAGACACTGAGAGGTAATAAGTGTGTATTGTTTCAAGACATCAGGTTTGTGGTCATTTTTAAGGTAGCAGTAGAAAATGAACATACCACTTTTAGGGGTCTCAGAGTTGATGGGGGACACAGATAGCTCCAGCCTGGTGAGACTGGGACAGCCATGGGAGTAAAGCCAGGAGGCTGTGACACTTCTAAGTGAGACCTGGTGCAGGAGCAGGATTCAGTTGAGTGGGGGAGTAGGAAGGCTCCAGGGGAAGGAGGAGAGAGAGGAAGAGGAGGAGGAGAAAGAGAAGGAGGAGGAAGCATACCCCAGGAGGATACAAAAGCTTGTCCAACCAGGTGCTCACTCCTGTAATCCCAGTGCTTTGGGAGGCCCAGAAGAGGGGATCACTTGAGGTCAGGAATTTGAGACCAGCCTGGGCAACATAGCAAGACCCTGTCTCTACAAAAGATAAAAAAGTTAGTCGGGCATGGTGGTGTGCATCTGCAGTCCTGCTACTTGGAAGACTGAGGCAAGAGGCTCACTTGAGCTCAATTTGAGGCTGCCAGGAGCCATGATCACACCACTGCACTCCAGCCTGGGTGATTGAGCAAGACCTTGTCTCTAAAAAGCAAAACGAAACAAAACTAAATGAAAAACAAAAGCATGTCCAAAGTCCAAGAGTTAAGCAGTTCAGGCCCATGGGCAGCTAGAACAGGAATGGGGTAAGGAGGAGAGGCTGCAGAAGCCAGATCCTGAGGGTCTCTGGAGGCTGCTGAGCCTTGGGACTTCTTTCTGGGGGCCGTGAGAGTAGAGACATGTTCAGAAGGGGCCCTAGGAAGATCATTTGTTCTCAAGATGGAGGGCAGATTGAAGGGGGCAATACTGGAGGCTATGAGACCAGGAGGGATCTGCTGTAGGACCAAAGAGAGAGATGAGAGGACAAGGGCCAGGAAGGTGGTGGTGGGAAGGTGAGATGTGGATGCTTCTGGAAAGCATTAAGCTGGGAGAACGCATAGAACTGCATAATGGCACAGGTGGTGGTAAGGAAGTGTGTTAGTCCATTCTCACATTGCTATAAAGAAATACACGAGGCTGGGTGCAGTGGCTCACGCCTGTAATCCCAATACTTTGGGAGGCCAAGGTAGCCGAATCACTTGAGGTCAGGAGTTTGAGACCAGCCTGACCACCATGGTGAAACTGTCTCTACTAAAAATACAAAATTAGCCGGGCGTGGTGGCGCATGCCTGTAATCCCAGCTACTGGGGAGGTTAAGACAGGAGAACCACTTGAACCCGGGAGGCAGTGGTTACAGTGAGCCAAGATAGCACCATTGCACTCCAGCCTGGGCAACAAGAGTGAAACTCCATCTCAAAAAACAAAACAAAACAAAACAAAACAAAATGGCTGGATAACTTATAAAGAAAAGAGGTTTAATTGGCTCACAGTTCCACAGGCTGGACAGGAAGCATAATGCTGGCCATGTGCTTTGCTTCTGGAGAGACCGCAGGAAACTTACAATCATGGTGGCAGGTAAAGGGGGAGTAGCACTCCCCAGGGCCGGTGAAGGAGCAAGGGGTTGGGGGGCGGGTGCCACACACTTTTGAACAACCAGATCTCATGAGACTCTATCATGAGAACAGCACCAAAGTAGGAAATCTGCCTTCCTGATCAAATTATCTACCACCAGACCCCACCTCAAACATGAGGGATTATAATTTGACATGCGATCTGGGCAAGGACACAGATCTAGACCATATCAGAAAGCAAAGAGCAGGGCAGCAGGGTGAGGTTCAGTTTCCATTTAGGCATTGGGGCAGATGATGGTGCTACTTGCTGAGACGGAAAGGCTGATGAAGGGACAGGGTTAGAGGGCAGGAGGAGGCAATGTTAGCAACAATAAGAAACATCCATATAACAATGACTGTGAGTGGCCGGATGAGGTGGTATGCCTGTAATCCCAGCACTTTCGGAAGCCGAGGAGGGCAGATCACCTGAGATCAGGTGCTCTGAAGCACCTTGCCATGTGAGATGCTGAGTTTGAACTGTTTGTAGGATACCTGAGTGTTTCTATCAAGTAGACAACAAGACAGACACTCTGTCAACCTGACAGTCTGTCAATATCTCAGTTGATATCTGAAGGCTTAGGCATGGCAAGGGGTCCATGGAAGTTTATGAGGGTGTCCAGGAAGACAGGCTTAAATAAGAGGAGGAGAAGGGAGGGAAAGACAAGGGAGGGGAGAGTGCTAACCCCCACTGACTTTGATATTTAAGGCGTGGGATGAGAAAGAGGTGGCTTGGAGGATGTGGAGAAGGATGAATCAGAGAAATCAGAAAACCACAGAGTGAGGAGTCCGGGAAGGGCATGCTTCAGGGAGGATCTAGTGATTAACATGTCACATACTGTCAAGGGTTCATATCAACGAAGCACTGACAAACGCATTAGATTTAGGAACAAAGAGATCACTGCTGAGTGACTGAAGAGATCAGCACGTGTGAGGACTGAAGCCAGAACTCACGGCTTCGGCAGATGAAATGCTTGCACCTGGGAGTCAGGAGCCCTGTGTTCAAACCATCTCTGCTCTTGACTTGCTGTGGATCCTTGGATAAGTCACTGTCCCTCTCTCTCTGGGTCTCGCTTTCCTCATCTATAAAATGCGGATGTGATGTCCACTGAACTACTCACAGGGCCATTGTGAAGGTCAGAGGCAATCAGATGTAGCTGAGGATGGAAGCATAAAGCTCAAATGTAAGAGTGAGGGCCTCTGGGTCAGATATCTGGGTTTAGATCCCAGCTCAGCTGCTTGCTGTGTGATCTTGGGCAGGTCGTTTCACTTCTCTGAGTCTCAGTTTTCTTATCAATACAAAGGGGATAATGACTGTTCCACTTCATGGAGTGTTGTGAATATCAAGTGAGATAATGACTACAAAGCACTTCAGTAGGCTGGTATCTTGGTGAGTGTTCAATTGTGTCAGCTCATGGTCACTAGGGCTGTCTAGCGATACAGAAATTCCTACAGTGAGAGGTCCAGAGTCACCTGGGGCCCCTTCCTCATGTTGGCTTACAGCCCCCAGCTGCTCTGTTCCTGGACAAGAAGGATTCATTGGTTGGTGTGGATCTGCCTGGCTCAGTCTTCCTGGTACCCAGTTCCTACCAGCCAGGTGACTGCTGCAGGCAGGGAATGTCCCGGGTCTCGGTTTCCCACCTGTACAATAAGCACGTTGCAGGTGGTACTCGTTACCATCTTGTGAGCCTCAAAGAAGCAGATGGGCTTGTAGAGCTCAGAGGCCTCCCTTGGACCTGTTCTGGGTAGCTAGGAAGAGGAACACATGTCCTTTCACACCATGAGTGAAGTGAGGCTCTGAGAACTAAGTCTCCCAGCAAATTCGAGGGCAGCATTGGTGGGGAGCCCAGCTGCCAAGGAAGTGAGGGTGAGATTTCTATGCAGATCCTCCCCAGAGCTTGCATATCCACCCACTCAAATAACTGAGAACTGCTGTGAGCCAGACGCTGGGTCAGACCCTGGAAGTGAGTCCTATCTCACCCCCAACCCCCATTCATGCTGCCTTTCCAATATAACTGACCCTTCCAGCCTTGTGGCGGTGTCAGGATCAGGTCTGATTGGAAGTCCTGGAACAATATGCAGAAATGGAAGAACAACACTATCTTATGTGTCCCCAAAGGCCAGGCCAACCAAAATGGGACAAGGAGGATGAAGGAGCCTCAAACAGAGGAGCGGTGTCTCAGGGTAAGTGGTGATGTGGGACATCAGGGGACTCACAGTGAGCAGGGAAAAGTCCATGTCCTTCCCTGACTCCCTGGTTTGGAGAGGAGACAAAGTCAGACATAGACAGGCAGCCTCAAGGGAGCCCAGCTAAGAGTCCCAGGAAAGGGCTGGGTACAGTGGCTCATGCCTATAATCCCAGCACTTGGGGAGGCTGAGGTGGGTGGATCACCTGAGGTCAGGAGTTCGAGACCAGCCTGGCCAACATGGAGAAATCTCATCTCTACTAAAAATACAAAAATTACCCAGACATAGTGGTGCACTCCTGTAATCCCAGCTACCCAGGAGGCTGAGGCAGGAGAATCGCTTGAACCTGGGTGGCTGAGGTTGCGGTGAGCTGAGATCATGCCATCATACTCCAGCCTGGGCAACAAAAGTGAAACTCTGTCTCAAGAAAAAAAAAAGAGTCCCAGGAAAGAGAACAGAGCAGAAGGAGGGAGAACTTCATAAGAGGGCATCCAGGAAGGACTCCTGGAGGAGGGGGCATCTCATCAGGATCTTAAACAATGGAGAGGCTTTCACCATGCAGAAGAGAGCCAGCCTTCCTGGCCAGGAGTTCAGTCCCCCAGGGAGGCAGGACCCTGAGTATGTTAATCTCCTCAGCAAGGCCAGTGCATGTCTCAGACACAGATCCACATTCTTCCCTACGTGCTGTGCTGGGCCCAGCAGATGAATGCTTGAGGTATAGACACTGCAAGGAGTCAAGAAAGGCCATGGCTTCTCTGCCTGGGTTGTTGGAGGTTGGTCAATGCTGTTCCACTTCAGGAAACAATTCCAGAGATGTGGGAGGGAGAAGAGTCCCCACATCTGCCTTCTAGGGGTCCATGGTGAGCTGGAAAATGGAGTGGGGAAACCTAGGAAGGAAACTGTTGAGAGACGGCATGGGGTAGGCTGGCTCTCAGCAGAGGATGTGGGGGTCATCCCAAGGAGGCTCATCCAGGCTCAGGGCCTGGGCAGATGGAAGGAGGGAGGGCACGTGGACCCTTCAGGGCTCTTCCATCATAAGGGAGAGAAAGCTGAGGCTTGGGGCTGTGGACAGTTTCAGAAGGGCGACTGGCTCCATTGCTCAGCCTGGCTTTCCTCTGTGCCGGCCTCACTCTCAGCAGCCTTGCGCTGTGGCTCTCCCAGGAATCCTAGCACTCTGGTTCTTCCATCCCCCCATCAGCCAAGTGGGCTGCATGCTGGGAGTCTGCCTGCTGACTCCTTGAGAGTGTCGGAAGCCCAGTGGACAAAGAGAGCATTTCCTCCTTCAGTGCCCATTAGGTGTCATGTGGCCCGGCTTGAGACATGTGTTAATTCAGCAAGAACTCCATGAAGGTGGGATAGGGCAGAGCACGTCTTCAAAAGAAAATGAGGGTGGAGTTCCCAAAAGAAGAGGGAGTAGTTGGAGGGCCCCACCAAGAGCGGCTGTCCATACAGTAGACCACTGCTAAATCCTTCCAGCATCCAAGAGAGGCTTGCTAAACACGACACCAGCAGGATAACCGGCAGAATGTTGTGTCTCGAGGGACCCCACCACTTGGTGGTCCTGTGTTCTTAAAGCTATCCTTTCTCTTGACAACCAGAGACCTTTCTGTGACTCTCTCAGCAGGCTTAAAAGCTAATCATATGAAGGCATCAGTGACTCCCAGAAGCAAGAACTCTGTTTTCAGCTGGGGCTTCCGGAAAAGGCAAGGCCTCATTACAAAGGATTGAATTTCAGGCAGTGCAGCGGAGTGTGGGGGACCTCCAGGGACTCCAATACATAAGGGCAAAAGAGGGCCAAGGGGAGAAAGACTCCCTTCCTCAGCTCATGTCCCCATTGGAGGACGGTGGCTCTTCCAGGAACTCCAGGACTCTGGTTCTTCAGTCCCTCCTTGTTGGAGGGATCCATCCATCCACCTTTCACCCAATTAGTTTAGCTCTCTCTGCTCCACAGCTGCAGTATAGGTAGGTGTCCACAAAACAAAGACAGGTCTATGTCTCCAGGCCAGAGAAGATGTGTGTATGTCAGAAGGGTCAGAGGAGTGGACTCTGGAAACAGACAGGATAGGGAGATCAGTGAAAAAATGCCCCCAGCAATTGTCTACTGATGTTCTCCTCTGTCATCCACTCATCTTCCCATACATCCACCAAGCACCTGCCTACTCACCTTCCTAGCCATGCACCCATTTTTATCCACCTGTATTCATCCATCCATCCATCCATCCATCCATCCATCCATCCATCCATCCATCCAGTCACATAACTGAGAACTGCTATGAGCCAGCTGCTGGGCCAGACACTGGAGATAAGTCATATCTCACCTCCACCTCCCATCCATGCTGCCTTCCCAATACAACTGAGAAGCCAGCTATAGGCACCACTCACTGCATCAGTCTGTGATCAACAGTGGGAGCCCCAAGGAACATCTAATTATCACAATGACATTGTAGCTGAGTGTTGGCTGGTGTGTAAGATTTGCCAGGAAAGAGGAGGAAGGCCCTTCCTGGTAGAGGAAATGGCATGGGTAAATGCTGGGAGGTCTGAATGAGAACCGTTGTTTGTTGAGTAGGTGGAGAAAAGAGGTAGAAAATGACTGTGCATGTATAGGCAGGTCCTGAACCCCAGGCCCTTGGGATGACCTCTGAGCACTTGAGTCAAAGTCAAGTAATGACTCCTGTGTTTTACGACTCTGCAGGAATGAGGGTTGGGGGGTGGGGTGGAAGAAGGGCCAGAGGGCAAGACAATGTAGGCAGAAAGCTTGGTTTCTGCAAGGAAGACCCATCCCCTCCATGGTCTTCCACTAGGAAAGAAACTTCTACTTTCTCATCTACGGAGAGGGCGCTAAGATTCCTCTTGTGTTTGGATGGGGTTGGGCAGACTTGGTGGCCAAAGTGAGACTCTGAACTGGACTTCAACTGCCCAGGTTTTTGGGTGCAGGGGCCAATGATAAGGCTGCAGGCTGACCACTTGTGTGATGTGCAGGATAGGGGGGTATGGAGTTCAGAGGACAGGTCTTGATATTTAAAACCACCTGATAGAGCCATAAGTCCTAGAGGTTAGGGGGCCATCAGCATAGCAGAGAGCCCTGCAGATGTGACAGTGACCTCCCATATCAGGGCAGCAGCTTGATAGGCAATGACCACGGTGAGAACTGGAGGGCAGAGTACTGGGATCCTAAGTTCACACTTCTGACAGCTGGGAGGCCTCTCTAGACACTGGAGTAGGTACTTCTCAGGTACATGGGGTGGCAGGGATGGCAGTGACCTGGAACAACAAAAATAGTGAGAGTGTCTTCTACTTGATGTAACACATTGAATGTCCACAGCCTAATGGTCACATCAACCCTGTGAAGTAGGTACTATTGTTATCCTCATTTCACAGATGAAGAAACTGAAGAACAGAGAGGCCAAGTACCTTGTCCAAGGTCATACAACTAGTAAGTGGCAGAGCTGGGATCAAAACTTTAGTTGTCCGGTCCAGAGTTTGTGCTCTTAACCAGCCTCACAGCTCTCTCATTGCTGTTTGGAGAACAAGGTACTAAGGTACTACGTTAGGCCATCCTTGCATTGCTATAAAGGAATACCTGAGGCTGGGTAATTTATAAAGAAAGGGGGTTGAACTGGTTCACAGTTCTGCAGGCTGTACAGGAAGCATAATGCCAACATCTGCTTGATTTCTGGTGAGGGCCTCAGGAAGCTTCCACTCATGGCAGAAGGCAAAGGGAGAGCAGGCACGTCACATCATGGGGAGAGCAGGAGCAAGAGCAAGAGAAAGGGGGAGGTCCCAGACTCTTTTAAACAACCAGATCTCATGTGAACTGAGTGAGAACTTACTCCCCACCAAAGGGATGGCGTTAAACCACTCATGACGGATCCACTCCCATGATTCAATGCCTCCCACCGGGCCCCACCGCCAACACTGGGAATCACTTTTCAGCGTGATTTGGAGGGGACAAACATCCAAACCATATCAGGTACTATCTGCACAGGAGGACCTGGGACTGGATTGACCACCTTATTTTTATTATCTTACCTAGGAGGAGATAAGTCACCATGGGCCCACAGGACAAATTCATTCATCTACCCATTCATCCCTTCCCTTCCCCTCCCCTCCCCTCCCCTCTCCTCTCCTTCCCTTCCCTTCCCTTCCCTTCCTTACCTTTCCTTCCTTCTGTTCAAAAACTATTTACTTGCTTTCCCTGCACATCACATCAGGCATCTAGGGAATGTGCCCAGAACATAGTCAGAGGCCTGGGGGTGGCCTGGCCCCGGGCCCAGGCAGGACAAAGTACAGAGCTCACCTCCTGTGAGTAGACCCGAAGTTAACACATCTTATCAAACTCCAGCCTACGACTGAAAGCCAAAAAAACAAACAAACAAAAAAAAACACCTAAATCCTCAGGATGGGAGCAATTTAGGAGAACCCTGAGCCCATATCTGCCAAACTGGACAGACAGACAGAGAGAGAGAGAGAGAAGGGCTGTGACCATGAACAGATGCAATTATGAGCAGTGCCAACAACCCACCCTGCACACTTCCGGAAACACAGTGAGATCTGGGGCGTCAATTATTTAAACCCTAATTAACATAGCTCTGCATGTCTTTTTGGGGGGCACACTCAGAACACACGGCATTGTTATCGTGGAAGAAAAGAGAGAATGAAATATTGATGGGGGCCGGCTTTGTTCTCGGCTCAGCAAGAGCAGGCTGGTTGTAGAAAGCGGATTCCCGCCGTTGCTGCAGCTTTAATTAGGAAGGTCGGTGGCTTCTCGGGCGTCTTGGATTCCTTTAATTTCCACAGAGGGAAGCGGCTTCTGAATTTTATTGAACACAGTTGAATTTTTATTTTCAAAAATCAAAACAGAAACAGTTCTTGGCATCTGTTATGAGCCCTGGGTGTTATTTGCTCTTTAGAGATAAAGTTGTTTTTATATGGGGAGAGAGAGCCAGGGAAAACGGGGCTGGAGATCTGTCCTGGGAAAGATACTCAACTGGGAGATGGTAGTCAGCAGAAAAATAAACCTCTGCTCGACCCAGTTCAGCCCGGGCTCCCCAGCATCCTGGCTGGCTCAAGAAATCCATTTGACAATAAGCAGTTTGAACTGAGGTTGAGGCAGTTAACTCTTGGGGCACCAGAGTCTGACCAGGCTCCAGAAGTTTCTGGGGCAGGAAGTGACGTGGAGAGAAGTCCCCAAGGCCATGGCAGAGCACTGCAAGGAAAGGAAACCTCAGAAGGAGGGTCCCCGTTGGTAACCTCAAAAGTCAGAGCCATCTCTGAATGCTCAGTCCCAGGTCCATGTGGGATGGGGGAAGATGCCATGAAGAAGGATTCAGGTTTAAGTGGCTTCTGTCCTTCCTCTTCCTCTTTGGTGGGTCAGTTGGTCAGTTCATTGATTAAGCACATGTCACACATCTGGAAGCCAGACACCCAGCAGGCACTGGGCTACTGGAGAGACAGAGCTACAGCTGCTGCCTAACAGGGAAACCAACCAGAGCAGGACTGTGTGCACAGGCGGGGGCACTGGTGTTGAGGTGTGATGGGGGTTCTCTCCTGGGTGTTTGTTAGAAGATGCCAGGGAAAAGGCAGTTGGGGAGGTTTTACTCACTTGAGAAGTGACATTTGAACCGCTCATGAAGGAAAAACTTGGATTTCAAGGCAAAGAAGAGAAAGGAGGGCATTACAGGCATAGTGCATGGCCTCTGCAAAGGCATGAAGATGTGAGAGGGCAAGTCATAAACTGACTTGAGTTTCAGCAGAGGGAGCAGATGAACGTGAGGCCTGCCCCAGGGACAATGCTCTGGGGACAGCGTCTTTGTGGGCTCAACCTCAGGGTCCACAGCACATGAACCAGGGAACACACTCAGCCTTGGGCTGGGGCACCTCTGCCTGAACTTTAGGGAGTGGGATGTGAGTGCATATGGCCACCCGTGTAACCCTGCCCAAACCCTGGGAGTGGGTCCCGGTGTCCTCATTTCAGTGAGAAGTGTGAGTAGTGGAAGCATGGAATGAGGTCACTTCTTTAGCTACAAGAATGTTTCAGTTGCAATCGAGCAAAGTCAGAGGATTCATTCAACAAATATGGACCCCCCTGCTGTGGCAGACACTGTCCGGACTCCATGAACAAACCCCCGGATCCTTTTTGCATCTTGAGGCTCATCATATCCTAGCTCTGGATGCACCATCTCTCCCAGCAGCCGGCACCTGCATCCTTTTATTGGCGTGCTGCCCTTGGGTTTCAGTGCTTCGTCTGAATGCACGGAGAGCAGGAAGTGCCTGGGCATGTACAGCCTTCTAGAGCAGCCTGATGGGGACAGGGTGTGAAAACTTCACCTGCCGGCCAGGCGCGGTGACTCGTGACTGTAATCCCAGCATTTGGGAGGCTAAGACGGGCGGATCACCTGAGGTCAGGAGTTTGAGACCAACCTGACCAACATGATGAAACCCTGTCTCCACTAAAAATACGAAAATTAGCCAGGTGTGGTGGTGTGTGCCTGTAATCCCAGGTACTCAGGAGGCTGAGGCAGGAGAATCACTTGCACCCAGGAGGCGGAGGTTGCAGTGAGCCGAGATCATGCCACTGCACTCCAGCCTCCGCAATGCAGCGAGACTCCACCTCAAAAAAACCCCAAAAAAACAAAAAAACAAAAACAAAAACAAAAAAAACTTCACCTCCCCTGCCCCTTACTGGGACAGTTCTGATGTGTGACCTACACTGTCTCCAGCCCAAGGAACCTTCCACAGGACTTTGCATGATACCCACCATCTCTTGGCCTTCTTCCCTTCCTCGTTCCACTCTGCCATCCCCTGTGGGTGGTTTCTGAAAATGCTGTCTACTCAATCACTTTCACCCAACTCCGTCTCAGGGTGGACGTTGGGGAATCCACTCAAAACACCCATTATGTTTCAGGTGTGGTTTTAGGCCTGGCATCACTGTGTTAAATAAGTCACACACATGCTCTCTCTGTGCACACACACGAAGAATGTTCCAAACAATTATCTAGGTGCTGGAGGAACAGCAAGAGAACAGAAGCCCCTGCCCTCAAGGGCTGCCATTATCATGGGGGAGACAGACATACTCTAACACTAAATAAACAGGGTGGTCGGGAAAGTCCTCCCTAAAGAGGTGACTTTTGAGTAGACACCTAGAGGAGATGGGGAGGGTTGAAGCCATGAAAATAGCTGGTATTAAGTGTTCTGGCCAGGTGCAGTGGCTCATGCCTGTAATCCCAGCACTTCAGGAGGCCGAGGTGGGCAGATCACCTGAAGTCAGGAGTTAGAGACCAGCCTGACCAACAAGGAGAAACCCCGTCTCTACTAAAAATACAAAAAAATTAGCTGGGCATGGTGGTGCAAGCCTATAATCCCAGCTATTAGGGAGGCTGAGGCAGAAGAATCACTTGAATCCAGGAGGTGGAGGTTGTGGTGAGCCGAGATTGCACCATTGCACTCCAGCCTGGGCAACAAGAGTGAAACTCGGTCTCAAAAAAAAAAAAAAAAAAAGTGTTCCAAGCAAAGAGTTGGAACCAACCCAAATGCCCATCAATGACAGATTGGATAAAGAAAATGTGGCACATATACACCATGGAATACTATGCAGCCATATAAAAGAATGAACTCATGTCCTTTACAGGGATGTGGATGAAGCTGGAAACCAACATTCTCAGCAAACTAACACAGGAATAGAAAACCAAACACCCACATGTTCTCACTCGTAAGTGGGAGCTAAACAATCAGAACACATGGACACAGGATAGGGAACATCACACATTGGGGCCTGTCAGGGGATGGCAGGCAAGGGGAGAGAGAGCATTAGGACAAATACCTAATGCATGTTGGGCTTAAAACCTAGATGATGGGTTGATAGGTGCAGCAAACCACCATGGCACACTTATGCCTATGTAACAAACCTGCATGTTCTGCACGTGTATCCCAGAACTTAAAGTAAAATAAAAAATAAAAAAGAGTGTCCAGCAAGAGACAATGGCAAGTGCAAAGGCCCTGAGGCAGGAGCTACTCAGAGTGTTCAAAGAACATTAAGAAGGCCAGTGGGTCAGAATGAGTTTAAAGGGGGCAGAATAAAGGAGATGAAGGCCGGAAAGGCATTCTAGTGTGAGTCTGATAGGGTCTGTACAGTCCACCGCGCACATACTGGCTTTTATTCTGAGTGTGGTGGTAACGAGCAGAGGGTTCTGATCTTTGTCTCCTGCAGAGTAGTTTCAGCCCTGTTAAGAAGGCCAACAGGGAGCTGACCTCAATAGGCCACGGGGATGCCCTGCTTAGAGTGGACTTGTGAAGAACGATGCTCTTCAGGCAGAAGAGCATGGGCCTCTTCCTAAGAGGCTTTTGCACCAGCTGCCACAGGAATATGCCCCTCTGCATCTTTTACACACAGATGCACACCGACACTAACAGGATCATGCCATATATGATTGCTGAAGCTGCTCCTTCTTCTCCTTACTCCCGTATTTATTCAACAAGCATTTGTTGGGCTTCTAGGCCTGTCAGGTGCTATTCCAGGCCTAGGGGCAACCTGGTAAGCAAGGCAGACAGAATCCCTGCCTGAATGGACCCCATGTTCCAGTTAGGGAGAGGGCTGAGAAACAAATGATCAGAAAAACATGGAAAATGTATTTCAGCTGGCACCAAGTCCTATATAAAACAACAACAAAACAAACAGGGCCGGATGTGGTGACTTGGGCCTGTAATCCCAGCACTTTGGGAAGTCAAGGCGGACAGATCACTTTGGCCCAGGAGTTTGAGAACAGCCTTGGCAACATGGCAAAACCTCACCTTTACTAAAAACACAAATATTAGTCAGGTGTAATGATGTGTGCCTGTAGTCCCAGCTACTTGGGAGGCTGAGGTAGGAGGATCACTTGAGCCCAGGGCGTGGAGGTTGCAGTGAGCTGAGATCACGCCACTGCACTCCATCCTGGGCTGCAGAGCAAGACCCTGTCTCAAGAAAGAAAAGAAAAGAAAAGAAAAGAAAAGAAAAGAAAAGAAAAGAAAAGAAAAGAAAAGAAAAGAAAGGAAAGGAAAGGAAAGGAAAGGAAAGAGGGAGGGAAGGAAGGAAGGAAGGAAGGAAGGAAGGAAGGAAGGAAGGAAGGAAGGAAGGAAGGAAGGAAGGAAGGAAGGAAAGAAAGAAACGTGTTGGACCAGAAGTTCTCAACTGGGAAAAGTACGGATTCCACTCCCTAGGGGCACATTTGACAATGTCTGGGGACATTTTTGATTGTCATAGCCTTTCATGGGTGGGTGCTACTGGCATCTTGTGGATAGAGATCAGAGATGCTGTTGAACATCCTGCAATGCACAGGATAGGATCCTGCAAGAAAAAATTATCTGGCAGAAAATATCAATAGTGCTGACATTAAATGCTCTGTGTTAAATATAAGAGAGTGAGACAAAAGAGGTATTGTAGCCAGGATGGTCAGGGAGGGCCATTCTGAGGAGGTGACATTTCAGCAGAGACATGAGTAAAAGCGGGGAGTCAACTCTGGAGGAAGAGTTTCCAAACCGAGGGGACAGCCAGGGCAAAGGTTCTTGATGTGTTTTTAAGGAATACTTGCAGATTCAGGTTATCCTCTCTAAAGACTTTAGGGTATTTCACTCTGTGAATTAGATAACTCAAGGAATTCCAAGATTTCACCTTGGAATAATTTCTCAACATTGTCTTCCAATAAAAGGAGATTATCTTTCGTTCACCAGAAGGATTGCTGGAGAGTTTCTACCCTACAGTTGACTCCAAGCAAGGCGTCTTGGTGCAAAAAGGCTACATTCTTCTGGGACAAACCCCTTTACCCTTCTTCAGCAACAGGGGCCCTGGGGTGGGTGGGCTCGCCTGCTTGCAACTGTCAGGAGAGAATTTCTCCCACCTGGATAATCAGGCAGGATATTCGCAAAGATTATCATGTCCATGACACTTTTTAAAAATCTCAAAATAACCTGGGAAAGTTAAGAGGTCCAGGGGCTTCACCCCAACCTTCCATTTCATACAGGAAACTGAGCCACAGGGAAAGACAAGACTTGTCTAAAGTTTTATAGACAGTGAGTGCAGGGCACTGGATGAGTGCCTGCCTCAATTTTCATCCCTGTTTCCCAGCCACAGAGGTGCACCAAGCCATCTCTGATTTTATAAACAAAGCTCAGCTCTGAGAGTTTCCTTCTCCCAGGCCTGCACCCTCTTTGCTGTGACATTTCCTCTTCCCACCTTGAGTCTGCCTCCCAGGGCCCAGCCTCGCTGGAGGCTTTGATTAAAAATGCACCTCCTAATCTCATTAGAGGCCAGAAACATGCATATATGCAAATCAACATCTGCTCATCTACTCAGGGAAGGATCTTCCCAAAGTGCTCTGGGAAAAGGAGCCCAGCCCAGTGAACTCTGAAGGGAAGACTCCAGAACATCCGAAAATTACTTCAAAATCCCAAGGTCCCTGATGAAACTTCACTCTTCATGTAATTGGAGGTTCTACTTGAAGGAGCAATAAAGGAGCAGTCGTCGCAGAGTGGCCTGCCTCAGGCTGAGGCTCTTTGCTGATCAAACCTCTTCTGCATTACAGGAGACATGGCCTGGCCCATGGTCTGGGGAAACTTACTGCTCTGGCTGTCAAGGCAAACAGTAGCTGGTGTTCACTTCTTGGCTTTGATGATGTCTTCTTTGCCAATTTGAAGGCATAGAGCCCTTTCTGGAGAATTATTGTATGAGTTAGGGCACACCATGTCAGCTGCTATAACAAGTAAACCTCAAAGTCTCTGTGCCTTAAGACAATGCAGCTCTGTTTCTCACCCATGAGAACTGAAATGGTGACGGGGTTGGAGATGAGGATGGTCCTGTGCTCAGCACAAGCATTCATTGCAGGCTCCTCCTAGCACGTGGCTCTGCCCTCCTGCAGGACCTGAGTCCACTCCAGGGAGAATTGCATTGAGGTTCTGTGGACCAACCCTGAAAGTGACACACATCACTTAATGCCCACATTCCAATGGCCAGAATTTAGTCACATGGTCTTGCCTAGCTGCAAGTGAGCCTGGGAAATACAATTTTGTGGTGTGCCCAGGGAAGAAGGGGAGAACATGGATATGAGTGTTCAGAAGTGGTCTCAGTCACAGCTATCCTCTCAGACAATTGCAGAATTGAAAGAGCCCTTAGAGCACAAGTTGGTTTAGGTCTTTTGGTTGTAAGCAACAGAAACAGATAAGCATTGAGACATTTATTGGCAGGATATCAAGGAATCTCAAGCATAGATATGGCAGGGATGTTCTGGACACCCAGGGAACAGCAACCACAAGCATGGTGTCGTAGTAGGAGTGGCCTGGTTATGAGTTAGACCACCGAGGGTGAGGAAAGTCTACCCAGGTCTTCATCCATTGCATCATTGGTTCCATGAACAAAGTCCTCATGACTAGGTCTGCCTAGGTCACACACCTGTTCTCTGGCTGCAGAGTGGAGGGGAGAGGACTAATCCTGTCCTGTTGGATTCCACATAGCATAGCAAACACCTGAATTCATCATTCCACCCAACTACCCCTTTGAGGGAGAGAGACAATTCTCCAAAAGGAAATAAGGGTGCTGATTTCAGGAGACTGGGTGATGGGATCCAGTAAGTGTCAGCTACTGATTAGAATGCTTCCTTTACAGATGGATCTACTGGGCACAGGAGACGGGAAGTCAGAGAAGAGGCAGAACTGGAGCCCCGATCTTTTGATGGTTGCAGTAATTGCCTTGTGTTTGAGTGGCATATGGAACTTGACGCCATTTTTCTTTTCAAAGTCTGTGAGGCCCAGTGTCTCTTTTCTGATACTTCTGCCTTGTCAGGGTCAGCAGTCACCTTGGTTCTCTTTAGAGGAGATATGTCTGTTGGGAAGTCTGATTTTCAGACTTATATAACAAGGGCATAAAGGCAAAGAGCATCTGTAGGAGAATCTCAGGGTGCAGCCTTGAATAAGACCCATAGAAGTGGTATTTGGATAGGTGACCGGTATCTATGCCTCTCCAAGCTACCCAATACTTTTATCCACATATTTTGGGAAAAAATATATTTGTATATGATTATATTCAAATGTGTGGTGAACATGAGTTGTTTTGCCTGCCCATCATCTGTGCACCCTTGTGTTGAAAAGAGCATCCCAATTTCCTTTGGGAAACTGACCCACCTCCTCATTTAGGCCATGTATTCAGGTGGGACTGACTTTATCCCCAAGCCCCAGCAGGAACATGTGACGCAGGCTTGACTCAACAGAATCACAGTGATTGATTCAGGAGTGGGCATATGACCTGGTCTGGGCCAACCAAATGGAATTCTGGGACTTCTGCAAGAGCAATGGAGACAGAGATGCTCTCTTTCTATTGCTGTACATAAGGTCTGCCTGGACTTGCTGGTGGCCACCATTCCTGCCAAAGGTTGAGTCACACAGAGGAAAGCCGATGTAAAGATGGAAAACAGTAGATCCCACAACGACATCATCTAATGCCTGGGCCATCTGTGCCTGATGTCTGACAAACTTCTTCTGAACATTTTAGTCACAGGACCTCAAAAAATTCCTTTTTGTCTTAAACTGGTTTGAGCCAGGTTTTCTCTACTTGCAAATTGTAAACGAAAGACTTCTTCTTAACATAAAATACTAACACTGGTAGTCTCAGGTTGTAGGATTAGAGAGATTTTACTTTCTTCTTTTATTTTACTTCTCTGAATTGTATATCATAAACTTGGATTACTTTTGTAATTAAAAAAAGTTACATAAAAAATGCTTTCTGTCTTCTCCATGCACCATGGCCAAAGCAGTTTTTTTTTTTTCCTCCTGGTAACCCAGAAAGACCAAGTAAGAAAAACAGAGGTGAGGAACACCAACTTGTTAAGGCTGTTTTGTGTATCAGTGTGTCAGGTCCTGGCGTATATTATCTTATTGCATCTCCACAAAGGCAAAACCAAGGAGGTCTTGCTTTTAGCCTCCTATTCACAGACAAGGCTCCAGGAGTTGACATCTCAGCCAAGGTCACACCAGTAGTAAGTTTCAAGCTGGAGAGCGGGGGGTCGGCGGGGAGCGGGGATTCGGCTTCAGATTTTCCTGATGCCAAAGCTCTCTTTTTGCTGTCTGGCCTGGCAACAGGTGAATGAGGTTCAGTCCTAGCCAGCAACCCCTGGAGGGCTGATCACTGTTGAAGTGAGCGCTGAGACCACATCAAAGTGTTTAGTGTTTGCGGGGTCAGGCACAGAGGGCAGGAAAAAAATGAGGTTTGTCTGGGCCAGTTCAGAAAAACAGATAAATTTAATGACTTTCGTATCATTTAAACATAGGCAGACATATTTATGTGTCTGTGTATATGTGTGTATGTTTATATCTATGTCATCATTACATTTATACCTTTGTAACTACTGTTGTTGGATTGAACCACATAAAATTGATATTAGACCATTTTTGATCTATTAGAGTGGTTCTTTCAAATAGTTTAACCCTGTACCTATATCATCTATAGCTATATATATGTCTGTCTATAACTCTTTTTTTCACAAAAGAACAAAGATTCCTCTAAGTCTGAGGGTACCACCACTGCCTCCCCTCTCTTCCGGGATGCCCTGAGATGGAGAGGAAACCAGACCTTGAGAACCCCAGGGCCAAGAAGGCCTGTGGATACCTTCTCAGCATCTGCGCTCCCCTGGCCTCTGAGGAACCAGCCCCAGCTCCACTCTCTTGGCTGACCAGGGAAGGCCCCAATTCACTGGCCGCGGTCCCCTCTGCAGCAGAAGAGAGACGTCAATGGACCATTTGACACTGGTTTGCTATTGACAGGCAAGAAAGAGGCAGCTCGCAGGAGATGGGCCCAGTCCTGCACATCCTGGGGTGAGGTGGGAGGCTGCAGGGCAGAGCCAGGGCTGAGGGAGGGAGGTCCACTCTAGGCCCTGCCCTGGGCCAGTCCAGTCTCTGCCTTACTGCCCTCCCACTTGTGCAAGGGACACCTGACATGACGGACCCACTCTCCCCAGCCCTGCCTGCTCACCAGGCCGGTCCCCTCACAGGCTTAGTTAGCCTGGCCTCCAGATGCCCCTCCTCAATCCCTGCGGCCCCTGGCTGCCCAGCTCAGTCCCCGGCTGCCTACTCTGGCCACGGGGCTGTTTGTGGAGCCATCCCAGGCAGCCCTGAGCTTCTGTCTTCCTATTTAGAAAAACAAACAAAAGCCGGTTCGATTACCACGGGCGGGCTGTGAGGCGTCCAACACAAACCGAGGCCGCCCGCCTGGCGTCTCCAAATGCCCCGGGTTCGGTTCAGGCAGTCCCAGGACATTTGCCTCATTCCTGCTCTGGCCTTGTCACCAGACCCTCCACGCCTCCTGAGAGGCTGTGTGGAACGGGGACGGGCAGCGCCTGGGCTGCAAAAGAAACCTGGAACCCTGAAGTTCTCAGTCCCAAGCAAGGCTGAAACCAACTCGTACCCTGAAGCCCTACAATGTCTTGCTTCAGAAGGACTTAGGGATAACTTTGTCCAGTACCCATTTAACAGATGGGAAAACTGAGGCCGGAGAGGAGGGACTTTCCAGGGTTACTCAGTGAATTTTGGACGAAACCTTTAAAAGTCATAACCAGAGTCAGGAACCACATGGAAGGATTTGAGGAACAACTCCTGGAGGATTTTTTTTTCTCCATGAATCTCTTCCCTAAGGTCATGAATATTCTAAAATTCCACCGTTAGAGCACTATTCCTTGAATCTAGACGCACTAAGAATTTTTTTTTTTTTTTGACATGGAGTCAAGCTCTGTCACCCAGGCTGGAGTGCAATGGCGCGATCTTGGCTCACTGCAACCTCCACCTCCCAGGTTCAAGTGATTCTCCTGCCTCAGCCTCCCAAGTAGCTGGGATTACAGGCCTGCGCCACTACACCCAGCTAATTTTTGTAGTTTTAGTAGAGATGGGGTTTCACCATGTTGGCCAGGCTCTTCTCGATGTCCTCACCTCAGGGGATCCACCCACCTTGGCCTCCCAAAGGGCTGGGATTACAGGTGTGAGCCACTGAGCCTAGCTGGAGAAATCTCCTTGACACTGAGTTAAGGAAAGAAAGCGAAGTATATATAAATATCTAAAAGTATTCAGTATTCTGCAATATATATGTAATACATATAATTTTAAAAATCATACACACACACACACACCTACCCCCCACACACACATACACACACATACCAGTCCCCCGCCCCCCCCACACACACACATACATGGAGAACATTTCTGGCAGTAGATCCAAGAAGCTACTAGCAGAGTTTGCCTCTGGGGAGAAAGGCAGAAGATACACAATCGTAGGAAGACTGACTTTTCATTGTATTCTCTTCTGTATAATTTTCACTAGGTGCATTTTTACTTTGCAATAATAAAAATAAAGGCAGACACTCACACAGCCCTTACTATGAGCAGATCTTGTTCTTGGTGTTTTATGTTAACTCATTTTATTTTTGCAACAACCCTACCAGGAACGTATTCTTATTGTCCCCATTTCACAGACAAGAAGACCGAGCCATTGAGATATTAAGTAACTTGCTTAAGGCCACACAAGCCGGTAGATAGCAGAACTGAAATTTGAACCCTGATATCCCAGCCCCCAAGTGCAGACATGTAACCTCTGTATTCATCTGTTGCTTCATAAAAACTGCTTGACAACTAAACTGAGACATGAAAAGGTGTGCTCTGGGAAGGAACAGGGAACAGATGTGCAAATGGTCACAGAAGCCTACTTTCAGCTCCAAAGCCTTCAGCAACGAGAGTCTATCAGGCCGGCTAGAGTTGCTTTGGGAGCAGGGAGTGGGGCCAGAGAGAGACCTGCCCATGCATGTGGCATAGCAGGAGGAGGTGCCTCTGGAGTGGTGGGCTCTCGGAGGGTGGGGAAGGCATGTCTTCCAGGTTAAGGTCTAATGAAAACCTGTTCATGACCCACCAGCTGACCAGCCACAGAGGACTGGGCAGGAGCCAGGACCCCACCCTAGGCTAAGGAAGAAGCTGATTTTCAGGACCTGCTTCTTCAGCAGGTGCAGTGGGAGGATCTTGGGTCCAGCGCTGCTTCTTCAAATGTCTAACCATTGGATAAGAATAAATAAACGCAGTTGACCCAGGTTTGAACCGTGTGGGCCCACTGACACGTGGACTTTCTTCCACCTCTGCCATCTCCTCTTCCTCCTCCTCAGCCTACTCAATGTGAAGATTAGGAGGATGAAGACCTTTATGATGATCCACTTCCGTGTAATGATTATTAAGTACATTTTCTCTTCCTCATGTTTTTAGTTACATTTTCTTTTCTCTAGCTGACTTTGTTGTAAGAATACAGCACATAATACATCTAACATACAAAATATGTGTTAATTGACTGTTTATGTTATTAGTAAGGCTTCTAGTCAACAGTAGGTTATTAGTAGTTAAGTTCGGAGGGAGTCAAAAGTTACCCACAGATTTTCAACTGTGCAGGGGTTGGCACTTTCAGCCCCTGTGTTATTCAAGAGTCAACCTACATAAATACATACATAGTCATAATAAAAATAGTGTGACGGATTAAAGATGGCCACAGATTCTTTGACATCCTTCCATGGAGAGGTGGGTCCCATGCTTCCTCTTCTTGGACCTGGATGCTCTGTGATTGCTTTGATGGATAGAATTTGGTGGAAGTAAATTGTGCTAGTTTCCAGGCTCAGCCCTTGAGAGACCAGCAGCTTCCACTTCCTGCCTCTTGGAGCCCTGAGCCACTACCTTGTAAGAATTTCAGCTACCCTGCTGGAGAGACCACATGAAGAGGAAAAGGGGCCCAGAAAAGCCCTGTCTTCCACCTTGTCCTGACGAGGCACTAATAATGTGAGTGAAGGCATGTTGGATCCTCCACACTAGCCGTGTCACCAGCTGATACCACTAAGCAACGCAGTCAACTCCACTCAGAGTGAACAAATTGTCCTGCCAAGGCTTGCTCAAATACCCAACTTATGTAACCACCACCCAGTCAAGGGAGAGAATATTGCCAGAAATCCCAAGACCCTGTAGTGCCCTAGACAATCACCACCCCTTCTCTGCCCCCAGAAGTAACCATCACATAGGCTGCTTTGTAAGGTTTCCCTCTCTTCTAAAAGTTGATTTTATCATCCACATACAGTTATATAAATACGTAGGTTAGTTTTATTCTTTTTTGAACTTCATATAAATGGAATCATACAATATGCATTTATTTATGTCTTGCCTCTTTCAATCAGCATCAGGTTTGTGTGAGTCATTCATGTTGTTACCTATATCAACATTTTGGTCATTTTCATTGCTGTATAGCACTCCATTGTATGGTTACCCAACAATGTATTTATTGGTTCTATTGTTGATGTTGTTTCCAGTGTTGGCCTGTTTGGTACAATGCTGCTATGCTCATTCTTGACTGTGTAGAATATAGGCTCATATGTCTTAGTATGTGCCAAGAAGTGGAATTTCTCAGTATGGTCTTTGCGTATCTTCGACTCTTCTAGATAATGTCTTGCCTCAACTTGCAGTCCCACTAGTGGTGTCTGAAATTGTCATGTGAATTGTACTTCATCGTTGGTTTAATTTGCATCTCTCTGATGGCTAATGAGGTCAGGCATTACTTTATATATTTATTAGCCATTTGAATTTTTCTCTTTTGTGAAAAGTCTGTTTAAACTGTCTCCCTATTTCTCAACTGACCATCTAGGATTTTAAAATTTTAATTTGTCTCCAACCTTTAAACAGTGAGAAACTCTATGCTAAAATACAGATGTGTGGTTTCAGTAGAGAAAAGGGACTCTTTGACCACCCCAGGCTGGTGATTCTGCATGGCAGTGATTGGATGGGAGTGAACAGTGGAGACTCCCTTAGGGTGAGAGTCACCAGGGTGCCAGGGTACCTACGATGAGGGATGTCGCATACATTCATGTGCCGTGCTCTCTAGGCATTTAGATTTTGGACCTGTGATTTATTGTCTCTGAACTGTGTCAGCCAGCTCTATCTCTATATCCACCTGCTTTTTTTTTCTTCTTTCGAGAGAGGGTCTTGCTCTGTTGCCTAGGCTGGAGTGCAGTGGTGCAATCACAGCTACTGCATCCTCTACCTCCCTGGCTCAAGCAATCCTCCCACCTCAGCCTCCCAAAGTGTTGGGATTACAGGTGTGAACCACTGCATCCAGCCTATATCCATCTGCTTTTCACCCAACCTGCTTCGGTGGGTTAATTACAGAAATGGTTTTTTCATACCAATTTGTTCATACCTCCTGTATCTTCATCCTTTGGTAGTGGGGCCGTGCCCTCTGTGTGACTTGCTTTGGCCAATGGAACAGTGGCAACACAAGCAGAGACTTAAAAAACACTTACTTTCTTGCAGCTCTTGAAACCATATAATCTGGGCTAGACTACTAGAAGATGAACAAACTGATGGAGAGAAGCCAAAGCAGTCCAAGGTATCCCAACTGAGGCCATCATTATCCTACCAGCCCCAGGTGATCCACTTGTCAACTGCAGACGCGAGAACAAACCCAGTCAAGATGTCTCAAAGCCGGCTTAGTCCAGAAGAAATCTCACCTAAGCTCAGCCCAAATTGCTGTCCTGCAGAATTGTGAAATAACCAAGGTTGTTTTTAAAGTTACTAAGTTTTGGGGATTTTGTTACACAGCACATCAAAGTGATACACTTGCCAACTGAGTTTTCCACAAACCCCAGCAGTGTCAGGGAGGAATACAGGGAAATATTCAAAACCCGCTTCCACATCCACATCTCTACATGGAGCAATAACTGTCCTGGGCCCTGGATCCCATCCTCCGGGTGGCTGGGGGCCCAACTTGCCTTTCCCCACTGTCTCAAATGCGACTCTTACCCTCATTTGCTCTCCTTGCATGCCTGGTTTATTGTGACCTCCTCATCTTACAAAGAGCCCAGGCAATAACCCAGTGTAATTGGCTAATATTTTCTCACCTTAATTAAAAGTCCAAATGGGAATATTGGCAGCTTAGACCCTCATTTGAAAATTGAGCCATATTCCCATTAATAGGAAAGTCTAATTAAGACATCCGTTAAAAGTCGATAACATTAACTTAATGGGGGAGAGCCAGAAGGAATTCAATTAGATTTTATTTCTGTAAAATTAATATTAGCAACTTAAAAAAAAAGTCTCCAATGCTAATTGTTATTCATAAAAAGCTCTTTGAGCATTAGAATGGGAATCTCATTAGACTGTCTTAGAGATCGGGCTAAACTCAAATGGGATTCTAGCTGAAGATGGAGAGTGGATGCACCAAGCCTTGGACTGAGAAGATGCAATTTGTGGCATCTAATCCGAAACCTCCCAATAGTCCTAACACTAGAGGCTCCAGAGTGGAAATCTGGAGACCTGAGTTTCAGTTGAAGGACTTTGGCAAAGCCCTTTCGTTTCTACAGATTCAGCTCACTGTTTTTCAAATAGGGCCAGCAATTACAATTTTGACTTGCTATTAGGTTGGTGCAAAAGTATTTGCAGCTGTCATTATTACTTTAATGTCAGAAACCACATTACTCTTGCACCAACCTTATGTGTCACAGGTATCTCTTGAGGCTATAAGATAATGAAGATGAAGAGATAAACTTGGTCCAAAGGGAGGAAAGAGGAAGAAGAAAGAGTCTGGATTCCACCTATGCAATCTTTAATATGCTTCAGGACGGACTGTTCTACAATGTAGAGGGCACTCAATAAATGACAGCTTTTGTCTTTTTTAAAAATTTTACTTTAAGTTCTGGGATACATGTGCAGAAGGTGCAAGTTTGTTACATAGGTATAAGTGTGCCATGGTGGTTTGCTGCACTTATCAACCCATCATCTAGGCTTTAAGCCCTGCATGCATTAGGTATTTGTCCTAATGCCCTCCCTCCCCTCACTCTCCATCCCCCAACAGGCCCTTGTGTGTGATGTTCCCCTCCCTGTGTCCATGTGTTCTCATTGTTCAACTCACTGCATGAGTGAGAACATGCAGTGTTTGGTTATGTGTTCCTGTGTTAGTTTGCTGAGAATGATGGCTTCCAGCTTCATCCAGGTCCATGCAAAGGACATGAACTCATTCTTTTTGATGGCTGCATAGTATTCCAGGGTGTATATGTGCCACAGCCTCTTTATCCAGTCTGTCACTGATGGACATTTGGGTTGGTTCCAAGTCTTTGCTATTGTAAATACCAGGCAGCTTTTGTCTTTATTATGTTAGCGGCTTAGGTTTTGTGAAAGAACATTGTACCAAAAAATTTACCAAAAATTATTTTTTGGCAAAAAAAGTTACGTGTTCATTTACAAAATACAAGAAACTTTAACATGTAAAAAATAAATATCAAAACAAAAATCATTCTAAATAACCATCGTTCACATTAATGCATGTTGCCCCAGTTGTTCCTCTCCACATATGCACTGATGGAAAGAAAGGTAGATCAATAGGAAGCCAGGCAGATGGTTCCAAACAGAAGTGAGTTATAAAAATGGGCTCCTGTTATGTACTTATGTTACTTTGAATAAAAGCTATTGAATATATTTAGCTTGAATTTAATGAAAGAAAAGTAAATTGTTGTGAAACTATTAGTAAAAACAAAAAGATGGCTGAGTATTTAATTTCAAGAGATATTCATTCCGAAAAGAATTGGAGTTTAAGAAAAAAGATTGTGAAAACATTAAAAGTCTGAGTCTCTATCAGAAGGGACATTTTTAGCTGTAAGTAATGGAAAAGTGACCACGCTGGCTTAAACAGTAAGGGTATATTTGCGTTTACAGAAGTCTAGCGTTTGGCAGTTTCTAGTTGTTCCATTCTATCAGGCAGTTCAATAATTTCATCGAGGATCAGAGTTCTGTTTCTCTCTGCTACCCCAGAACTGGCTCTGCCCTAAGGATGGTTCCTCGTGGCTGTAGCATTTCTTGGGGCTAAGATAACTAAGTTTACAGAGCCATGACTTATCTACTTTCTCCACATTAATTGGGTTCTCACAGCCACCACAAAGGAAGCTACCATCATTATCTCTCTTTATAGAAAAGGAAAACTCATTTAACAGGATAGCCTACCAAATTAAATGTTTCTTATTTAATTTAACTCATTTAATTAAACTGTATTCTAAAACATCTTTCCTCCTAGTCACTCTTAATCCTGGCATATGCATTTGTAAATTGTGATGTCATCGGGACTATATTTAAGTTTGACTTGGCAACATTAACATGTCCTGAGACTCAGTGCAGAGAAGCATGGCAGTACGTTCTTTGACTTAAGGATGGCATAATATAATCATTTTGAACCTGTGTAACAAAGCTTGAAAGCAGGGAAAAGAATCTGCTTCCCCCCTGCCCTTTTTTTTGTGTTGTCTGTAGGAATTGATTTGGGATTTTTTTGTTTTGTGTTTTCTTTTTAAATGTAAAAGGATAATCTTTTATAAGAAATAAATAGAATCGCTTGAACCAGGGATTTGGAGATTGCAGTGAGCTGAGATCATGCCACTGCACTCCAGCCTGGCAATAGAGCGAGACATTGTCTCAAAAATAAATAAATAAATAAATAAATAAATAAATAAATAAAAGCTTTATTGGGCTGCTTTGTTCGTAAACCAAAAAGTAATAAATGAATCCCTATATTCACCGCCCCCCCCCACAAAAAAAAAAAAGGATAAAGGAAAGGAAGGCTCAGAGAAGTTAAGTAACTTACTCAGAGTCACACAGCTTGCAACTGGTAGAACAACAATTCCAAAGAAATCGTCTGAAACAGATTGCATTCTTGACCCTGATTTTTTACCCTTTGTTGGGTGACTTTACAGTATCACTCAGTAAAGGGGTGGAGTATATTTCCCCATCCTTGACTTTGGGCTCAAGTATGTGACTTCCTTTGGCCAAGATCATGAAACAGAAGTAACAGTGTGCCGGTTTTAAGTGTAGGCCTTAAGAGGTTTCATGTTTCTATTTTATTTGCTTGTGAGAATATTCCCTGGCAGGCTCATGGTCCACTGCTATGAGAATGTACCCTGGTAGCTCACTGGTCCAAGGAGGATAACAGACAAGAGGAACAGAGGTACAGATCATCAGGTAGGACAGACCCAGCTCTACTACCTGGCTGAGCTACTAATATACAAACAATCTCAGCTAAAGGTCAGTGGAGCTGTTCCAGCCAACCCACAGAGGCATTAGCTAAATTAATACTTAATGTCATGGGTCATATCAATAATACTTACTGTTACGAGATTTTGTGGTCATTTGTTACACAGCATGATTTGGCAATAGCTGACTGATACAATCTGATTCCACAGCATAGGTTCTTAACTATTGCTCCATCTGCCCATGTTGTATGTGTGCCTGCCCTCCACTAGACAGGTGCTGTTCCACCTGAGTGAGGAGAGGGCTAGAAGCCAAGGAAGATGTCTCAGAGCCAAGCAGCAAGCCTCAGGACTCAAGATGGCAATGACTACTTCCCTTGGGCATATAGGTAAGTAACCAGTCGGGGCTGAGCCTCTCAGTCATGCATTGCTATTGATCCACAGGGCCTGCAAAATGCTTGGTGCAATCTTGTCAGCAAGGCACACCTCTGATTTCCCCTGGAGGCTCCCTCTTTTTAAAAATCTCCCTCTCTTGTGGCTGGGCTTGCTCGTACCTGTGGAAACCTAGCCAGTACAGAGAGAGGAGGCAGGTTCCAACTGATACCTCACCAGACCTGGGTCAGGGGGGCAGCAGGGGTGGAAACTCTGGGCCTTGCAGTATGCGGGTAGCTTCTAGGCTCAGCACCCTAGAAGCACTCTCATTTTCAATCCAGCCACCCTGAATTGCTTGCAGCTCTTCTGAACTTCCTGTATTCTCTCTTGGGGGCTTTATGTACGTGGTTCTTTGTGCTGGAGCATTTGGTCACCTGATGTCTTAAGATAAGTTCCCCAAAAAGAGATGCACATGGAGATTCTTGTACAAGTGACTTTCTGAGGAATGGTTCCCAGGAGCAAGCTGGTAGAGAGTGAGAGAAGAAGCTGAGCATTGCCGTGCATTCAGGAAGAGTCCAGCCTCAGCCTGACCCCATGGGGAGCTCTGGAGTGTGGATGGCACCAGTTTTCCCACTTTCAGGCAGGGAGGCTGGGCTTTTGAACCCTTACCTCAGGCGTTGACTAAATTCTGCCCTTCATGGTGGTAGTGGTGGGAAATGCAGAATTTCTCAGGAAATCTGGGTGAATGGCTCCCTGACTGGGGAGACGTTTTCCTGGAGAGGGGCAGTGGTGAGCCTCAGTGGCAGGGTGGGTGCACCAGGGCCAAGTACTCCTGCCTAACTCCTTCTCATCCTTTAGGTATCAACTTTAATGCCACTTCCTCCAGGAAGGTTTTTCTGCATCCTTTCTCCCTGGCTTTGCGGTTAGTTCTTATCTGTGTTCCCATAGTTGTTTCTGCCTGACTTTTTTGTTGATTCAATGATTGTCTCTCCATTTTCACCTCCAGGAAGGCAGGGACTATGTCAACCTTGTCCATCAGTACATCTTCAGCATCTGGCACACAGTAGTTGGGCAACATATTTCTGTGGAAGGAAGAGAGGGAGGGAGGGAGGGAGGGAGGGAGGAAGTAATGAATGAAGGAAGGAAGGAATGGAGGGAAGAAGGAAGAGAGAAATGGAGGAAAGAAAGAGGAAAAGAAAGAAAGAAGAGAGGGAGGGAGAAAGGAAGGGGAAAGGAAAGGGGGAAGGGAGGGAGAGAGAAAGGAAAAAAGGGAGGGAGGGAGGGGGAAGAGAGGAATGTGAAAAATATAGGGAGATGGGTCATTGCCAAGTATTCTTAGAATGAATGCTTAAACCCTGAGTTTGGGAGAACAGGGTTGTCTCCAGGCCATGCTTTGCGATGTCTGTGAAACATGAACTGAGCCAGGATTAAAAATAACCGGAGGGTCTGTCCCTAGTTCCCTGGGGCTCTGAGAACCATCAGTGTATCATCCTGGCTGGAACTAGGAACCATTAGCTTGGAGAAACTCTGGATCCTTCATTCAGGAGGGCTCCTTGTTTGTCTACAGCATACAGACCTCAGCTTTGCTTTTCGTTTTTCTCCTTGACTCTCTTAGATGCATTTTAGAGCTATAAAGCCCAGCACAGGTCATCTTGTGCAGCCCCTTCCCTGAACAAATGGGGAAACTGAGGCACGGGGAGGGCCAGAGAACGATCCGAGATCACCCAGCAAGCCAAAAGCGTCCCTAGGACTAGAATCCAGCACTGCTGGGCCTAAGCAGGCGCTGCCTCCCCTGTCTCAGGCAGCCCCTGCACTCTCTCAGGTTTAACTCCTTGACACCAACCCCATTGAATTTGATCCTGGAAGGAGAACCCAGGGGCAGATGAATTTGGCACTGCAGGGTAGAAGGAGGCATACACAGAAGGCGGGTGCAGGGGCACGCAGCTTTCTCCACTGAGGCTTGATGGGCTTCCTCTGCTGAGGATGCCACTACTGAGCCACTGCACTCAGACCATAGGCACAGAGCCACAGACTTCAAGGGAATACCCTTAAAGATCACTGAGCTCAATTCTGTCCTAGTATAAAAAGTAAACTGAGGCCCAGAGAAGGCAGGGATAAGACCCAAAGACACATAGTCGCCCAAAATGCAGAACCAAGGCTAGAATTGAGCTCATCTTGCCTGTTAGTCTGTGGTTTTGTGGCAAGAGCTACCCATTGCCTATTCAAAGCCACCACTCATGCCCCCTTCCCTCCTGCTGATCCAGTCCCAATCCTTGAGAGGCGAGGAGCAATCTGCTAAGGAAGGCTTACCTTAACCAGTACAAAGATGAAATCTCCTTGGGACAACACTTTTGCTTTGATCCTCTATTTTTATGCATTGGATTCAGATGTGAAGACTGGAGAGCCAGCAGCCATTTTGGGAGCAGGAGGCAAAAATATGTGGTCCAAAGTCAACTTGCTAAGGATGGTGGAACTGAAAGATGAAACAGATCTTAGACCTTGACCACATAATTGAGTAGCTGAACCAATGCCCCAACATGCCATTCTTTAAATATCTTGTGGGAGAAAACCCCTATTAATTTAGATCACAAGTAGTAGGCTTTTCTGTTCCTTGAAGTTGGGAGCATTCCTTACTGACAAAGACATTTTCCACCCTATTCCTTAACTATGCTTTGAGGTGGCCAGGTAGCATAACAGCATGCCCATTTCATGGGTAGAGAAACTGTAGAAACTCTATGCATTTCCAAGCTATCCTCCCTTGGATCCTTTCAAACTCCAGATTTTTCAGAAAATCCAGCATTTCATTTGGTCCCAGGCTTGCATTACAAAGTGGGAGGAAATGTCTTTTTCAAACAAACATTGTCCCAGCACATCGTGTGGGTCCTGGGTTTGCAGGAATATCAAATAGCACTGAATTAGGCCATGGTTTGGGAAACCCTGGCTGCCGCCCCACTAGTTCTTCTGGGGCTTCATCCTGGGAGTGCAGTGGTGGGGCCAACAGTGGAGGGGGAGGAAGCAGGATGGTCTCAATTAATTAACAATATTTGCTTCATTTTGAGGGGAAAAAACCCCTCCACATTGGAGACTTAGCTGTATAAGAGCTACTTCAATCAACATGCAGTAAGAAAGTGAGGGCATTGGACAGAAATTTCCTGCCAGCTGACTGTCATTGCACCCTGAAGCCTGATATTAAAACCAGATGACATTGTAGAGCACCCAAACCTCAGCCACTTCTGCACCTCTGGAAACAGGGAACCCAACTGCACCAACCGCTCAGAGAAGCTGATCTCCCGGGAACCCCAGCTCTGGTGTCTAATTGGCTTTCCAGCCTGGCCTCATCTGACCTCAGCCTGGCTAGAGCCAAGTCTGATTTAGAGGAAGATGGGGTTCTTTCTGCCTTGCTTAGACGAGTTGCTCTTAGAAGACAGAAGGTCCCTCTTGAAGGAAGCTCTGAGCTTCCCATCTTGCAGAGCCTTTTTATATATAGGATTCTCATGTGAAAACTCTGTGTACGAGTGAGTTAATTCTGACTGTTGTATAAAACACACACTAAAATGTCAGTGTCTTCACATGATAAAAATTTATTTTCTCACTTCCATTATTTAGTCTAAGGCAAGAGTTCCTGGTCGATAGAAGACTTCCACATGGTGATGAGGACATGGGCTCCTTCTATATTTAGGCTTCGTCCTCCCTAGCGCCTCTGTATTAATCCACAGATGAGCAAAAATAAGGGATGGCGGTCCTGCTTCTTTAGTTGTCTGGGAAATAGAAGTTAAATAACTTGCTCCAAGCTCTGTAGAGTCCCACAGCTGGATATGTCCAGTTGCGTGTTCCACAGGTACCTCGAAGGACATCTTCATCTCCATCCACCTCCAACCCACTCCTCTCACTTCACACAGGCAGTCCTGGGTGATTTGCTTTTGTCAGTCTGGGTCTCCAAGCCCTGGGGTCATCTGGGGCTGGCTGTCTCCTCACTTCCCAGAGCTCCTTAGCCTCCAAGCATGATATTCTACTGCATTGTTCATCTCATCCATCTCCTATGCCTGTAAACCTAGCTGTGCTTCCTGTCTCCATGGAGCTCACAAATTACATTATGAGCATCTTGAGGCCAACACAGCACACATCCATGGTGCTGAGCATGGGCATTGATACTTGAATATTGAACAATGCAGAAAGTATCAATCTGCTGCTGTGACCCGGAATGATGATCCAACATATATCCGTTTCTCTCTCCTTGAGAGGCCATGAGGCAACATGCTCAAGGAGTCTGGGATTCTGAGTTCACCCCCCACCTCTACCACCTGGTGGCTGAGTGATCCTGGTCATATCAATTAGCATACCTAAGCCACAGCCTGCTTATCTGTAAGGTGGGGATAAGAGATTCCTACCTCGTAGGGCTGATGAGAAGGGTTGGGGTGACAATGATACAAAGCATTGCCGTGGTGTCTGGTGCACTTTCAGAAAACACAGTGACTGGCAGGCATTTGCTCCAGATGGTGCCAGCTGTGTTCCATTTGCCCCCTTCAGACCCAGTCTCCACCCTCTACACCTGCTGACTTGAGAGAATGGAGTCTATGGACAGCAGCAAGGGCTCCCTCGCTCTCTAGCTTCTGGTTGGGTTTGGCCAATACAAGACTCCAAGGGGCTTATGGAGAGTGTAAGGAAAAGCAGGTTGGAATATTTAACCCTCTAGCTCCCCCATACCTGGGTCGCCATGCACTGGTTGTACCCTGCATTGAAGGCAGCGCTCTCTGTACAGCCACATCCTGCATTCTGTAACAGCTGCTCCTTCGATTCTACCTCCATGGATGCCAGCCCCTAGGTGCCACCCCTGGCTTTTTCAGGGCCCTCAAATCTGTCCATGCCTTTGAAAACAGTCCCTTTATTAACCTCAATTCCCTCAATTCCCGTTACTCAGTTTGGTGGCGCCGTCTGTTTCCTTCAGGGCCCTGACCAATTCAGCATTGTTAATTACTTCTATATAGAATTTTATATTTTTCAAACATTTTTCCCCATTCACAATCACAATAAATTTTCTCCAAGGTTCTTCACAAACTACCACTTGACAACAGAACAATAAAAAACCCAGAGAGGGCAAGCACCAGGGAGCCCAGTGGGCAGATGCAAAATCCATCACCACTTCCTTCGCTCCATTTTCTCCAGGCTGAGCAGCTCTGTGGGGTAACAGGCTCGTTTTCCCCTGGGTCAAGAGAGGAAACTTTCTGACACAGATGATCAGAGGAGCTGGGTTGTGGGAGAGACTTCAGGCGAGAGCCAAAACACAGCAAAGGATTCAGAGCTAGAGATGGAGTTTTTAATAATAAATAAACGCCAAAACTGGGCCTTCACATAGAGGACTTGGGGAGCCTGCAGCCAGCATGGGGTGCCCAGGAAGCCGCCCATCCTCAGCCTACAGATTCTCTGGTCATTGTCCAAATGATTGGTGGGACAGAGTCTTGAGGGATGATCTTCAAACCCCAAAGGGGAGGGGAAGAGAATATTTTGGGATGATCCCTTTTTTCATACAAATAAAGAGGCTCTTAGAAGTCGTATCAAGTGTCTGAATTTCCTGACTGTATATTAATCCGCTTTCATGTGAATTATGCAATATTGTCATGGAAGAAAGGAGCAGCTGGATGTTGGATGGGCAGCCCTGGAATCAAAGAGGACCCATGCTGCGCTGTAGCCTCTGCAAAGAAGCTCATGGAGGCTGGGCTGTCCTGTGGCGCCCTGTCTTCCTCCCACCCATGGGGCAAATGTGTGCCCAGAGGGAGCCGGGGAGGTCCAGGGCCAGTAGTGAGGATGGGGTGAGCTAGAGAATGAGTCAGATGCCTCATCAGAAGGGGCTGCTCCAGAATTCAGGTCAATGGTTGCTACGTTGACATTGTAGCCCCAGTGAAATAAGACCTTCTGAGTTTTCAAGACAAGCCAGGGACGCAAGGTTCTTTTTGTTTTGTTTTGTTTTGTTTGAGAGGAAGTCTCGCTTAGCTGCCCAGGCTGAAGTGCAGTGGCATGATCTCGGCTCACTGCAACCACCATCTCCTGGGTTGAAGCGATTCTCCTATCTCAGTCTCCCAAGTAGCTGGGATTACAGGCACCCACCACCATGCCCGGTTAATTTTTCTATTTTAGTAGAGACAGGGTTTCACCATGTTGGCCAAGCTGGTCTTGAACTCCTGACCTCAGGTGATCTGCCTGCCTTAGCCTCCCAAAGTGCTGGCATTACAGGTGTGAACCTCCGCCCCTAGCCAGGAGCCCAGGATTTTATGGGAAGTCTTCCAATCTTTATATGTTGGCGACAAATTTTGATTTCTAGGAGATATTATGCAAACCAGCAAAGTCAGAGGGGTTCTACTTTGAGGCTTGGGAAAGTAGCAGCATTTTTGACTTGGCCTGAAATTAGATTACAACCCTCATCTCTGTATTTCTCTCTTTTCATCCTTATCAGATACCTTTCCTACTGCACCCAGTTTCTGAGTGTGGTAAAACCAGCACTGGGCTAGAGCTGTGTATTTGGAGATGGGGCCTCTGAAGAAGTAGTTAAGGTTAAATGAGGTCTTAAGGGTGGGCCCTGATCTTATAGGATTAGCATCCTTAGAAGAAGAGACACCAGAGAGAGAGCCACCCCCGCCGCCTCTCTTCTCAAGAACAAGCTGAGGAAAGGTCATGTGGAGACACAGTGAGAAGGTGGCCACCTACAAGCCAGGGAGAGATTCCTCCCCCAGAAACTGCCATGCTGGACTCTGATCTAGAACTTCCAACCTCCAGAATCAGGAACAAATACATTTTTGTTGTTTACGCCCACACACCCATGGTATTTAAGGATGGCAGCTTGAGCTGACTAAGACAGGGTCCAAGCACTTGGTTCCGGTTGCTCATGTCCCAGGGACCCACATTTCCAGTCTGCCCTCTGGGGGTCATAGCACCTCTCAGGGCTTGCTGATGGGATCGGTGGTTGTGAATGTTCCTTGTCAGTATGGAGACCCGTGATCACGTATGAGAAGCGGGCAACTCGTGAGGACCTCAGCTATCTGATAGCATGCAGCAGGTATGACGCTCCGTCTGTGTACTCAGATGTGCAAAGGGGGTACCTTTGTTCTTCCAAAACTAAATGAAGTTTCCATCCCTTTCAGTGGCAGAAACTGATCCTCAGGGTATTTGGATTTTGCCACCATCTCACTCAATGTTCAGCCAGGGGGACAGGAGCTGCTGTGGATATTTCCAGTAAACAGGATTTTAATTCAGGAAATTGGGAAAATGTGCATTTCTTAAAAGCCAGTGGGTAGGGGTAGTGATGGAAGCCAAGGTTGGGAAGGTTACTGATGACTTTTAAGAAATCTGGAAATTCAGGGATTGTAGGGAAGCCTCTGCCCATGGCCTCACTGCCTGTGCCCCCAGTGCCTGGGCTTCTTGGGGCGGAATTTGGGTATCATGGGAAGCCAGCCCGCTGGTGTTCACGACTGTGAAATTGCTCCTTCCCCTCCCCTGTCTCCTCAGCGGATCATGATGCCCCTCAAGGTCTTTCTTTATACCTGAGACCTGAAGCTGTAAAATGTGTTCTCCTGCAGCAGCTGCAGAGATAAAGTGGCAGGCCCTCAGGTGTGGTCCAGGCTCCAGGTCCAGCCAGATTGCCTGTCCCTGAACCAGAACTCTTTTTTCGTCCAGTCTGGGCTTGGACAAAGGCAGCAGGCAGTCTCTGGAGGCTGATCGTCTCCTACTGAGCTGAGGATCCTTCTTGCTTTGGAGTTCGCAGCCAGATAGTCTCTCCTATTTCACTTTTCAGGTTTCAGCCCTGGGCTCCCCGGCTCCCTGCTACTTGAGGTCTCTCACAGGGTCTTTGCAGAGCCTCCAGTGAGTGGGGTCTTCTGCCCCTGCTGTTTACTTGTGTGGGTGATTTTCCTACACAAGCCTTTTCCCCATGCCCCTCCCTTGACACAATTGCAACTAACCCAAGTGGCTAACTAAAGTGATGCAATCCTTTCTCTCTCCTTTTTTTTTTTTCTTTTCTTTATTTTTTTTCTATCTAGAAGGCAATATCTAGAAGTAGAAGCCATGGAAAGCTGTGGGATCGGCCAGGCCTGGATTGGAATCCTGGCTCTAACTTTGGAGCTGTGTACCTTGGAATTTTCTAATCCAAGCTTCAGTTTCTTTTTTTTTTTTTTTTCTTTTTTCTTTTTTTTTTTTTTTTTGAGACAGAGTCTCGCTCTGTCGCCCAGGCTGGAGTGCAGTGGCTGGATCTCAGCTCACTGCAAGCTCCGCCTCCCGGGTTTACGCCATTCTCCTGCCTCAGCCTCCCGAGTAGCTGGGACTACAGGCGCCCGCCACCTCGCCCGGCTAATTTTTTTGTATTTTTAGTAGAGACGGGGTTTCACCGTATTAGCCAGGATGCTCTCGATCTCCTGACCTCGTGATCCGCCCGTCTCGGCCTCCCAAAGTGCTGGGATTACAGGCTTGAGCCACCGCGCCCGGCCGTTTCTTCACCTATACACTGGGTTCCTGAACCATGAGACCGGAGGGAGAAGAGCTCATGGATGAAACGCTACTACTTGCACTGGTCTCTTCCTGGGGTTGAGTCTGCTAGGCCAGGTTCAGGACACTGGAAAATGTGGCAAATGCAGAGACAACCTCTCACAGTGGACCTTAACCTTTTTGGCACCAGGAATCGGTTTCATGGAAGACAGTTTTTCCATGGGCCAGGATGGGGGGAGAGATGGCTTTGGGATAAATCAAGTGCATTACATTTATTGTGCACTTTGTTTCTTTTACTATTGCATTGTAACATACAATGAAATAATTATGCAACTCTCCATAATGTAGAATCAGTGGAAACCCTGAGCTTGTTTTCCTGCAACTAGACAGTCCCATCTGGGGGTGATGGGAGGCAGTGACAGTTGGCATTAAATTCTCACAGGGAGCATGAGACCTAAGTCTCTCGCATGTGCAGTTCACAATAGGGTTTGCGCTCCTATGAGACTCTAATGCTACCCTGATCTGAAAGGAGGCAGAGCTCAGGAGTTAATGAGAGCAATGGGGAGTGGCTGAAAGTACAGATGAAATTTCCCTCACTCACCTGCGCTCACCTCCTGCTGTTTCTGTTCCCACCAGGCCAGGGACTGGAACTAGTCCATGGCCAGGGGGCTTGGGAACCCTTGTCTGAGGAACATCTTTGAGCTCCTTGCCTCTTGGCTGGACTGACATAGAGAAGCTCATGGGCTGGGATTTGGACAACATGCTTGCCCAGGAGCATTACAATTGCTTTATGTGGGCCTTCAATGCGCTTGCGGAGAAAGCTCCACAAATCCTACAGCCAGGCAGAGAACCTAGGCTCTTGCAGTAAGATGCAAGAACTGACTTCTCTGGCTCTGAGCTTAAGCTTGTTATTATTGACTGCTCAGACTGGCATCCGCATGATAACTCAAGAGCTAGAATACTCAGGCCAGGAGGAGAGGGGAAAAATCCCCAACATGTGTCTGTTATCAGATGATGACTAAGCCGCCCTCATCGCCACCAGGCCTTGTCACAGTGGAATGATGTTTGTCAGACATGGATTGTAACCCTAAGGTTATCGCAGAGGGCCAGGGGATACATGAACGGTGTTTGCACTAACACCTTTGATCACTTCTAGAGGCATGGACATCTGCAGAGGTAAGTCTCAGAGACAGACCTTCCCAGCTCCAGCCAAGGCAAGAGGCCAGTCCTGAGCAGACCAAAGCTCTGCCACAATTCTTTTCCACAGAGGCTGATGGATTGAGACATGTAATTAATATATGTCTATATATTTATATACAAAAACCCTTACAAATCACATCCCTCGAGCCAGGTCTTTAAATAATGGAAGACGGTAGATTACTGCTTTATTAGTCCCTTCCAAAAGCTTATAAAAATTATCTTTTGCCGCTGGGAAGACATTTTATCAGAATTTATGGCAACTCAGAGAGTCTTGAGATATTAGATTCAGAAACTAAAGGTGCTTTCTGTGGCTGTTTCTGCAGCAGACAGGCCCTGCTCTCCCCTCTCCTTGTAAATTAAAATCTTGAACATTATCTGCTTTATGAAATAAGACACTTGGCTCTCCTATCTCGAACCTGCTTTTTAATTAATATAGACTTGAGTAGGCAAAAGCCATAAACGTGAGTGAGTGGCTATAGTGTGTGAGAATGGAATGGCAGAGGGAGACACATGGAATCTGGAAGAAGAGGAAACCCAAAATATATGTCTCTAGGGGCAAGTCTCTGACTTGGGGGGTAAGCATTTCACTAATGGCTTGGAGAGATTTGCCTTTGCATGTTTTCTGGCCAAGGTTGGAAGGCTCCATTATTAGCCAGCATTTTCCAGGGTCTGGTATCTGCCTTACGGAGGGTTGCGGACCTGGGTATTTCCAGGTATCTATCCCCTGTTAGGGGAACTCAGGATCTGCCCACCAAGAGCTTATATCTAGAGCAGTGCCCCTCAAGTGTATTCCTGAACCCGTGCTGAGCCACAGACCTTTGTCACTGGCCCACCACAAGAGAAAGTACAGAAACTGTGAGTTACGCTTAGCAATAACCCACAGCGATTTGGTATTGCCATGGTATCCGAGGGTCTGAGCAATGGTCTCCTGTCACTGAACAGGATTCAGACAAGCTTGGATGTTCTTCATTTCATTTTCCTAGTAATGCTTTTTAAAAATTCTATTTGGCAAAGTTCATGAAAAATGATTTCATTTCATAGTCTCTAGCTTATTTTCCAGATTATTACTTCAGATTTTATTATTTTTTAGAATATTTTCAAAATTATTTTATATGTACTAGGCTATTTTCTAGAGTGTTTCAGCTCAACCTAACCTGATTAATAGAATTTCGCACCTTCCAAAACATTTTTTAAAACCATTAGTCTGGCCGGGCGCAGTGGCTCATGCCTGTAATCCCAGCACTGTGGGAGGCTGTGGAGGGTGGATTGTTTGAGTCCAGGAGTTCGAGACTAGCCTGGACTACATGGCAAATCTACCATCTTTACAAAAAATACAAAAATTAGCCAGGCATGGTGGTGCATGCCTGTAGTCCCAGCTACTTGAGAGGCTGAGGTAGGAGGATCATGAGCCTGGGAGGTCAAGGCCGCAGTGAGTTGTGATTACACCACTGCACTCCAGCCTGGGCAACAAAGCAAGACCCTGTGTTAAAAATAAATAAATACATAAATACATAAATAAATAAATAAAACCATTAATTTGATGTTCACAAGAGCCCCAGGAGGGAGGTCCTACAACGACTAGTGTTCCCAATGGATATGTAAGAAAACTGAGATTCACAGAAGACAAACGATTTGCTTAGAATAACTCAGCTTATTATTGTCCGTGTTTTTCACAAGGACTCTCCTAACAGGTAACATCTCCTAGTGGTTTTGCTTTGCATTTCCCTTATGACTAGTGATGTTGTGGGCATCTTTTAATAAACCTCTTGGCAGTTTTTATCTCTTCTTTGGAGAAATGTCTATTTAGGTCCTGTGCCCAGTTTTTAATTGGGTTATATCTTTTCTCGCTATTGAGTCGCAGGTATTTCTTATGAGTTTTGGATAATAACCCCTTGTGAGATCTAGGGTTTGCAAATATTTTTTTTTTCCCCAACCAATGGGCTGCTTTTTCATTTTGTTGCTTATTTCCCTTGCTGTGTTGAAGCTTTGTGGTTTGATGTAGTCCCATTTCTTTATATCTACTTTTGTAGCCTGAGCTTTCCCTGTGATGTCCAAGAAATTATTGCCAAGGCCAATATCAAGAAGCTTTCCCTTATGTTTTCTTCTAGGAGTCTTATGATCTTGGGATCTTGTGTTTAGGACAGGCAGTAACCAGTGTCGGCAAGGGTTACAGAACAGGGCACTCTTGTCCGCTATTGGTGGGAATGTACATAAGTATATAGCCATTATGGAAAACAGCATGGAAGTTTCTACAGAAATTAAAAACAAGCTACTGTACAATTCAGTATACATCCAAAGGAAATGAAGTCACCACTTCGTAAGGATATCTGCACTCCCGTGTTCCTTGCAGGATTGTTCACAATAGCCAAGACAGGCTAAATTACCTAGGTATCTGTCAATGGGTGAATGGATATAGAAACTGTGGAATATACATTATTATATATGTGTGAGAGATATATATATAAAATACAATTATATATAAATATATGTTTATAAATATAAGCATATAAATATAAATATAAATTTATATATAATTATATAAAATTAATACAATTTCACAGCTTCCAAAACATTTTTTAAAACCATTAATCCAGCCAGGCCAGATTACATATATATATATATAATTTATATATAATTATATACTTATATTATTCTGCCTTTAAAAGAGAGGACGTCCTGGCCAGGTGCAGTGACTCACGCCTGTAATCCCAGCACTTTGGGAGGCCAAGGTTGAGGGATTACCTGAGGTCAGGAATTCGAGACCGGCCTGGCTAACATGGCGAAACCCCATCTCTACCAAAAATACAAAAATTAGCTGGGCATAGTGGCACACGTCTGTAGTCCCACCAACTCAGGAGGCTGAGGCAGAAGAATCCCTTGAATCTGGGAGGAGGAGGTTGCAGTGAGCTGAGATCGCACCACTGCACTCCAGCCTGGGCAAGAGTGACTCTGTCTAAAAAAAAAAAAAAAAGAGAGAAGAAGAGTTCCTGACATTTGCCACAACATGAACGAACCTGGAGGACATTACGTTAAGTAAAATAAGCCAGACACCAAAAGATGTATACTGCCATCTCACTTATATATGGAATCTAAGAAAAAGTTAAATATCAAGATAGAGAATAGAACAGTGGTTACCAGGGGAAGAGTGGGGAGAGGAAGTAGAAGATGTAGGTAAAGTGATATAAAGTAGCAGAAACGTAGGATGAGGAAGTCTAGAGATCTAATGTAGGAGATGAGTAGTGTAATTAATAGTATGTTGTATTCAGGATTTTGCTAAATAGGTAGATGGTAGCTGTGCCAGCCACAAAAAAAGTGGGTAACTATGTTAGGAGATGGACAGGTTAATTTCCTTCACTATAGTTATCATTTTCTATCTATAGGTATCTTACAACATCATGTTGCATGCCTTATATGCATAATACAATTTATTTTTAAAAAAATATATTAACAAGGAATGAACCTGGGTAAAGAGTGCATGCTTTGCATCATTCTTGCAACTTTTCTGTAAGTATAAAATTGGTTTCAAATAAAAACTAAAAAAAAAAAAAAATCAGTTATTCAGGTTATAAATGGCAGATGTGGGATGCAAACCTAGGCCTCTCAGCTCAGATTCAACACTAATTCCTAGCTAAGGCACACTGATATGTGAAGAGGCAGTCATTGGATCTTCTTTCCTAGGAATTTTTCAATTTTTTTTGTGTGTTTGTTTTTTGTTTTTTTGGTTTGTAGAGGAAGGTGGGGGTAGGGATATTTCATTTTTTGGTGGAGACAGGATCTCACTATGTTGCCCAGCCTGGCTCAAACTCCTGGCCTCAAGGAATCCCTTCCACCTTGGCATCCGAAAATGTTGAGATTACAGGCATGAACCACCATGCCCAGCTGGGTATTTCTGTTTTAAAGGGGGTAGCTGCAGAGACAAAACCTATGTACAAGGATAGAATTAAGCCTGTGCTTACCAACAAGACAAAAAGCTTAAAGTAAGAATTTTTGGCAGGGCTATAGGAAGTGATTTGGAGGTAATTCCGTGAGTGTGAATAAGATGGAGACGATGCTACCTGCTGTGCCACACCAGGAAGGTAGGTCCTATGACACGCATTTGCTGAGCAATCCCTGCCTGGGCCACAGGTGAAGGGTCTCAGGCATGGCTTCTGCTGAGCTGGCTGAGACCAGGCGGCTGCCCCGTCAGAGAAGCCTCATGCAGGATTACAGGCAAACTCCATCTGACCTTGGCCAGCACTGCCTGTCTGATCCCACCTCTTTCCCCAAAAAACACGTTGGGCAGCCTTCCAGGATGAATCTTTACTCCTTTTAATAGAGAAATAGGAAATGAGCCTTAAGAGAAGGTGAGGAATTATTGCTGCATTTAATGGCTCTAAAAATATCTCACTGGGGTTGGCTGTGAGTTCACTACTGGGTGATGATCCAGTGTTCTAGGGAGAAATGGCCAGACCTCAGGTGGGACATAGAAAACCAAAATGACCAACCAAGCTGAGACCTGTAAGAAGGGATGGCTCATGCCAGGCCAGTGCAGTGAGGGCCAAAGCCGAGATCCCCTGGCTGGGCTCAGCCCTGGGCACTGCAAGGCTCTCAGGACTGGATGGGTGTGTAACTCACTCTGGGAGGGGTCTGATGTGAGTCCCAGTTCTGTCTCTCCTGGAATTCACAATGAAGTCCTGGCCACATCCATTTCCATCTTCACTCTAGGCCTCCGCACCCCCATCTCTGAGAAAAAGGAGTTTTATCATTTCTAAGCTCCCTTCTGTAGGAGACAACATTGGTTGCCTTCCCAGATCTCATTGCCCTTGTTTTCCTCCCTACAGTTCACGTCTTGTTCAGAAATCCACCCATCCCATTGCCGGCTCCAGGAGTAGACTCCAGCTTATCTGAGCTGATTAGCATGTGGCATTCTGTGGGATTCGTGTCACTCTAGAGGTGGACATATGTCCTCACTTGGTCCACCAAGGTCAAGGAACACCTTGTACTAAGAGGAAAATATCTACTCTGTATCCTGGAAAACTTGGGCAAGGAAATGAGGGACTTCAACCAAGGCTACTGTCATTCTGAGAAGCCAAGGGGACTCAGCCTCAGTGTGGTGGCCATAAGAATGGGCCTCATAGACCTCCAATTAAAGATAGCTTAATGACCAAGAGCCCTGGCTGCTCTGAAATCCTTTGCCATATTTGTGCCAAAGTCATGCTTCCCACTGACTGCTCCCAGCCAATGTGTGGCAGTGATACTCCATCAGGCCCATTCCACTGAGGACTGTGTGATGGCCTTGTCCAACCCACCAAGGCTGCACAGCCGTCTAGGACACTTCCACCCAACTCTCCTTTCTCCCCCACCCCTCCCCTGGTTCCCTTGGCATTCATTTTTTGGAGACTATCTCCAGTGGTGCCAGGAGTGGTCTGAGAACAGAAGTGGAAAGATGAGGATTTGAGACTGGTTCACCCAGCCAGTGGCAGAAGAGGATGCCATCTGGGTTGGTAGGTGGGACATGGATAGTGCCTGACATAAAGCAGTGTCTTGATTGCTGAAGAATTCACCAGGGATGACCTGGGGAAACATCCTGGTGGAGGGAAATGGTGTGCCACGTGGAGAGGTTCAGGTGTTTGAGAAACATGGGGCAAACAGTGCCTATGAGGACGTGGAGTTGGCTGGTTAGTGCTAAGTAGTTTCATCCATGCAGCCTTGCAGATGAAGAATAAGAGGGCGATTCACAGGCAGTTAACAGCGTGGAGTAAAAACCCAAGTGCTGGTGGTAGATCACAAGGAGAACCTTATCACCTACCCAGAAAGGGCAGACAGCTGAGTGAACGGTGGAGGACCCTGTTGTTACAACTGTACAACTGCAGAGATGTTGGTTCTGTTACGCAAGGTGGTTCTGTTCCGCAAAGGCCAAGGCCCCCGTGGGAAAACCTAGGTCCTGAAATATGGAATGGGGACATCTGAACAGATGCCTCTGAGAACGTGGATTCTACAACCCCCTTGGGCTCTGGGGGGCTTGCAGGAATTGCTGTACTTCCCTAATCAGAGCTGGCATGCTACAGAAGTTTCTCCCCAACACTGGAACAAGGGCTTCCCTGGGAAGCTGCTCCCACCTCCTCACCCCGGCTGCCAGGCCAATAACTGGGGGCAAACCCTAGCATCAACACTAAGCCTGGAATAGAAGGGAAGGGAATGGGCACCTAAAGGGATGCAAAAATTAGCTGTGTGTCATGGCACAGGTCGCAGCCTGGTGGTGCTCCCGAGACTGGGTTTAAGGGTTCCTGTTCAAGGGGGGTGGAGTATGAAACTAGATCAATGAGAATTCATTGAATTGAGGGCATTTTCTTGGGGCATAGGAATGTAACACCCTGGCAAGGACTTCAGGGGATAGGGCAAATGCTACTAGAGTGGTTTTTAGAAGCCTAGGGAAAGGCAAGTCTGATGCTCAGCAAAGTGGTAATGCCCCAGTTGCCCTGGCAGATGAGAAGGGAGGAGGGGAAACAGAGGGAAGTGGGCTTGCTGAAGTGGATATATTATGGCAGGTCTGAAGACCCACCAGGGCATTTAGCTCCATGACAGGGCTCAGCAGGCACACCCTCCACCAAGGCCATGAGGAAGGCCCCAATGAGAGGACCAGCAGCTTCGCTAAGCTCAGTAGAGATTCTCCCCTGCAGACCTCTAACCATGGGATGGGAACCGACCAAGATTGCAGCTGCTGTGCCCAGAAATCCATGGCCACCTTTGCACTCAGGCCACTCTTCCCATCAGTGAATGAGTGTGGCAGGGATACTGAGGCAGGCTGGGTCCAGAGAGACCCAGGATGCATCAAATGGTGGCAACTTTGGCTGGAGGACTCTCTGATAGCCTTGCTGAGCCTTCTGTTGAACTGCACCGCAGTCCAGGCTGTCCTTATCCAACCTCCCTTCCCTCTATCCCTCCCTGAATGTTGGACTCGCATTGCACTCTTCTCTAGCTCTCTCTCATCTCCTCTCCAAGACGGTTTTCTAAAAACTTCCCTGTGCATTTGCTTCTCAGACCAACACATTGAGGAGGAAGCAGGCCAAGGAAGGCCCAGAAGACAGAGAGAGAATTGGGTGCTTAAAAGTATCACTGCACTGTTGAATCAACTGGCCCCACAGCCCCTTCTATGAAATCCCCACTGTGGTGGCATGAGAAGCTCGTATGTACCGGGAAGAGTTAGTTCTCTGTCCATGGAAGTGAAACCAGCCTCTTAGAGCTGATACAGCATCCCATTACAATCTTTCACGAGACTTTGAAGCTCCTACTGTATATTACCATGTTTCAAGCCCCAGTCTTTTCACTCCCACTTTATGGCTATTCTCCCTACAACACAAGTCTCTAGAAACAGTGATTTTTCTAAGGGACGGGCCTTTCTTTAGCAAATAACACACAACTCTATAGACAAAAAGCCACTCATGGGTAAAACCAGTGAGTCACCAACGGCTACTAAGACTTGGTATTTATAAATGAAAATCAGCACGCTAGGAGAGTTTTCTGAAGGCCCGATTCAGCATCTGGCTGAGAAGTCAGGATGCCATGCAACCCCTAGCAACACACAAAGTGCTGCCACATGTTCCCACAGGCAGAGACGTCAGAGGCGAGATGTTCAGGCAGGATCCTTTCAGACCAGGGCACCATTGGGGCTGCCTTGGGCTGGTCTTCGTTTTCGGTTGCTGCTATTCTTACATTTTAATTATGAATCGCTGTTGGTTTGGTTCCTCTTCATCAGCTCAGCTTGTGGTGGGTTGTTGGTTAACCCCACAGCATGTAGAGATACATATTTGCACCAACAGAGTGTGGGGCCTATCATTTTCCAATAACTACTAGACTCTGAAACATGTAGGTGTCGTAGTCTGGTTGTGAATCATCCGTGCCCTTATTTCTATAGCAGAGGTGTACAGGAAGATTCCCCAAGTGCTTCTGCGAGGCTTTTCAATGTGATCCCTTCCTTCTGGCTGGGGGATAGGGTGAGATTGACGGTCTAATGACTTTGGTTTGGCCCATGTGGGCTGTGGACGCAATGGTTGGAAAATCAGTGCTCTCTAGAAGATCCAGGACTAGCACTGAAGTCCTGGAGGGTTAAGGAGGGAAGGCTGGAAGAAACAGGGCTCTCGACCCTCCACTCCCACTCCCATCAGAGAATCTCCGTGGTAGGTTGTTGTCTGTGACCTAGTCTTGTGAGGCTGAGTGGGACAGCGTGGAGTCAGGGCTGGCATTCGGCAGCAAGCCACAAATGTATCATCACTGCTGTCTGCTGGGAAGGTAACCTGATTCTGTATCATTACTGTGACACCCCAAGGTTAGGGCATCCTGGTAGCAAGCAACAGTAATCAAGCTGGGTTGACTCAAGCAAAAAAAAAAATCAGTTTATTAAAGGGATACTGAGTAGTTTACAGAACAGACAGGAGGGTGGACAGTTAGTCTTGGAGTTAGGATGAGAACCAAGGTGACTTAGAACACCAGGCAGAGAATTCTACTCCAGGTATCAGTACTATGATGATGATGATAATGATGATGATGATGATAGGCAGTGTTTGTTGACGTGTCCTAAATACTTGATGTGTCTTTACTATTTAAGCCTCCAACAATCCTGTGAGGTAGGGATCATTATCATTCCCACTTTGCAGATGAGTAAACTGAGGTACAGGTAAGTTAAATAACTTGCCCAAGGCCATGCTGCTGATAGATGGTAGAGCCTACCTTGGATGGGCTGTGTCTTTCCATCTTTCCACTGAAGGTCATTGCTCTCAAGCAGCTCCTCTCTCTCTCAACTCTCTCCTTCAAGGTTCTAGTTACAGAAGGGGCAGGACTGAAAAGAACTTTAAAAAAAAAAAAAAAAGGTTCTAGTAACCACGCCCACCACCTCCTCTTGAGGCCGCAGTCTTAGCAGCCTTTCTTCCCAGTCCCAGGTCCTTTACTATAACCTGCGATTTCCCTACACCCTGACCACACCTGTGTGCTCCTTTGTTACAACTTCCTCAAATGATCTTCATTTGAGAGTGCCATATGTCACTGTTGTGCTGGTGTCTTTCATAGAATCCTTGAGATCATTGATTAGATACCACCCCATTATTCGCTGTACCACTGATGGAGAGTAAATGTGGTCACTTAACGTCAGGCCACTGATTGTAAGACCAACATCAGAGTGTGAAAATGTGTGCCTTACAATTGGAAAGAAAATTATTGCTTCTATTTCATAGACGAGGGGATGGCTACACAAAGAAGGTAACTCCTTTGAGGCTACCCAGCCAGCAGATGGCCGAGCCAAGATTTGAACCAGACAGCTTTGTTCTGGATTCTGCATCCTAACTGTACCAACGCTGCTCTGGCTGTGTGGAGCCAGACTCTAGAAAAATCCTGCATGGGGAGAATTCGCGGTGGAGCTAAGGCAAGCAGGGAGAGGAGAGTCCTGGCCGGGACAACCAGCCACTGATGGTCTGAAGGGAAGTATGTCCTAGGGGTGCTGGGGCCCAGGGTGGGGTGAGGAGAGTAGAAAGGCCGATTCCTCCTGGAGGAGAAGTCAAATACTACTCTGGGCAGAACGGAGGCCTGAGATGATGTCCCAGCCTCCCCAAAGAGGCCCTTGTCCCCTCCAACCCCTGCCTTCTGAGTTCATCTTGTCATCCATCGACAAATACAGACCAGGAGAAACCTAAATAAATGAGTGGCTGCTCGAAGCCGCAGGACAGCTAACCATAATGGAGGTTTTTGGTTTTCTGCTTGAGACACAAACAGCACATTCCTCAGCCGAAATAGCCGGGTGGAGAAACAGGGCATTATTGGACGGGAACACCCGGCCAGGATGAACCAAACAAGACAGAAATAGGTCCATGCCACCACATGAAGGGAGCGCGTCGGTGCTTGGCTGGCTGTGCTTGGCCTGGCCCTGCCCTGCTGGGGTAGCTGCTGACACCTGGGGAGGCTCCAGCTTCGCCCCAGGAGGAAGGCAGCTGTGTGTTTGCCTGGATCCTCAGCCTTGGGCAGTTGAGGGTCCTTTCTTAGACTTTCTTAGATAAGGGTTCTTGGGACTTGAGATGGGACATGGATCCTGGTAGCTCTGCACACACACACACACACACACACACACACACGCATGCGCACACACACTCAGACTCACCAACACACACAGCCACATTGTGTACTTGCAGAGCCAGAAATATGTATGTAAGCTCATGTACATCAGTGTACACTGCTTCAGACACATGTACCCACATGAGAACAAAGAGGTACACACTGGCCACATTGCTCATGCACGCAGATGCACACCGCACTCACACCCCCACACACATGCGGCAGCACACATATGCAGAGATCCACATGACTGTGTGTTCTTAACCTTAGAGATGTACACAGATATCCATATGTATCCATAACCACTCATATGCACACACACTCATATGTACATGTCGCTACACATGCAAATATCCACACATGTGAGTGCATGCACATCAGCACATGGGCCCAGGCACGTTGTTCCTGGCCCCTTGGGCCTCCCTCACCCTGGGCATGTTCACCCCAGAGATTGGTGTTCTCTCATCTGAACAAGCATCTGAGGACAGGTTTAAGGGGGCTCCGGGATGGGAGGGTCAAGGAGAAGCTGCCAAGAGAGCCCAGGATCTATTCCATCATTTGCTTCTAGCCAGTCTCTCTTCCCCTCGTTTCTCCTGAGTGGTCCCCAGGCAGTTGTAAATAGTAGACCAATTCTAAGGTCTCCCAGTAGACTGGGCCTGGGCCTGGCCACAGTTTGTTGGTACCACTATCACTGTGGATCTCCGGGCTCTGTGGAGCCAGGAATCAAAGCAGTGATGATCATTCCTTTATTCCCAAAGACCTCTACAGTACCTGGTGCTCAGTACATGAATAAATGAAACAGAAGAGCAGTGATTGGCATCCCTACTTAACAGCTAAAACAACTGAGGTCCAGAGAGGCTGAGCAGGACTTCACCAAAGTCCTATCTGTCTGCCTCCTACCCCCACCCCAGAGCTGCCCCCATCTGTGGAAGCCCTGGTGTCCCCTTCTGACGCCAAGGCCAGGACTGTAAAACCTAGACAAGGCAAAGAGATAGTAATATGTCCTGGGAGCCTCTGGGCTATCCACCTGGTGTCTGCCTGGCCCTTGACACATCTGTCCTACCCTGCCCCAGGGCCAGGCAGTAGCTTGAGGCTCCAGGAAAAAAGCCCAGTTCATCATCACATCCATCCCCTGAAGCACTGGTTGCCAGGTCTTTTCCTAGCCTCAGATCAGCTCCCCATCTCTGCTACACCTGTGACTTCCCCAGACCTAGGGATGGACCGTGGTTTTCTGGTCCTGAGATCAAGCTGGAGTGAAGAAGGAATAGATGAAGACAGCAGGGGTCAGTGTTTGTTCAGTGGAGGCCACACAGAAGCAGGCATGAGAGGACCAAACATTTCCCAGGCAGGTCACCCAGCAGATACTCAGACACATGGTGTCAGACCCACAAACCGAACCCCTGGCCTCAGCTCAGAGCAGGCAAGGGCAGAAGCTGGGTCTTCCCATGAACCCACACTGGTGTATTGGGAAAGACCTCTAGTCTGCTCCAGTTTGGGGATTTTCCAGCTTTTGTTTTGCAGCCGCAGAATCTTTCCTTCAGATGATTTTTTAAAGTATTAAATTAGGGTATAATTTACATCCAGCAAAATTCACCCTTATAGCATACAATTCTGCTGCTTTAACAAAAACATACAGTTGTGTAACTACTACCACAATCAAAATATAGAAGAGCTCCATCGTCCCCCTAAAATCCCCACGTCCCTTGTGGTCAGCCCCTCCCCCCACCCCTGGCAACCATGGATCTGTTTTCTGTCCCTGGAGTGTTGCCTTTTTCAGAGCGTTCTGTAAATAGAATCACACATAATGCAGCCATTTCATTTAACACAATGCCCTGGAGACCCATTCGGTTGCTCTGCGTGTCGGTAGCTCATTGCTCTTGGTTGCTGCGTGGAATTCATTGTATGGATAAACCACAGTTTGTTTAGCTGTTACCCACAGGAGGGATATGGAGTTTATTTCTACTTTTCGGCTATTATGAAGATTCTATGAACATTTGAGTATAGGCTTTTGTATAAACACACACAACATATATATGACATCTTTTTGGAAAATACAAGTGGGTTCTGGGTCATGTTATAAGTATATGTTCAACTTTCTAAGAAACCACCAAATTGTTTTCCAAAGTGATTGCACCATGTTGCATTCCCATCAGCAATGAATGAGAATTCTGGCTGTTCTATATCTTCACCGGCAATTGATACTGTTACCTTTTCCCACTATTCTAATAGGTGTGTATCAAGGGACAATTTACTAGAAACTCAAATCTACGGAACAGGTATGTTGAGCTACCCTGGGTAGGGCCAGGAGCCAGAGTAGGGGTTCTCAGCCCTGCACACTGAGACCCTCCCTTACTACAGTGGGGGTTCCTGAGTGTCTCTTTGGAACCCAGAACTAAGGCCAGGGAGGGGAAGAGCATTGCCCAAGGTCACACAGCTCAACAAGAGGGAACAATGGGCAAGACCCAGCCCTCTGTCTGATACCAGTGACTTGTCCTTTCCTGAGCACTATGTCACCACTGGAGGGGAGGGAAGGAGGGTTCTCAAGCCATGTCCCAAGGACCTGCTTTGGGCTGGGTCAAGGACTGAGTTGAGTGCATCAGCCTCAGGGCTATTCCACGTTGAGAGTTTCTAGTAAGAAAACATGGTCTAGGGGAAATGACAAGATCTTTGGGATCATGCAGAGACACACTTTCAAAACCCAACAGGAATGCTTATTAACTGTGCTGCCCTGGGCAAGTCACTTTACCTCTCTGAACCTCAGTTTTATGAACAATAAAATGAAAAGTCTATCTTACTATTTTGTTGGGTTATCAGATAGACTGCAGCTCATGACACAATTCTTTATTCAATAAATGTATTGAACTCTTTCAGGCCAGACACTGCTCTGGGTGCCAGTGTTATAGCAGTGAACAAGACAGATAAGATCCCTGATCTCAGAGGAGACCAGGGGATTCAGTAATCAAATGTATAATATGTCAGGTGTTGGTATATGGTATGCAGAAAAATGAAATATAAAGCAGAATAACAGTATGTAGAGAGAAATGGGGTACCCTTTTAAATAGAGTTGTCAGGGAAAGCCTCCTTGAGAGGTGCCATTTGAACAGAGACCTGAATAAAGTAAGAAACTCAACCATATGGATACCTGCATTACTCATTAGCTGTGTGTTCTTGAGTAAGTCACTTAACCTCTCTGAACCTCAGTTTCTTCATTAAATAGATTGAATTAGAATCCTCCTTACTGGACAGTTGTTAAGTTTCAGTGGGAGAAAGCTGGTAAAGTGCAGCAGCACAATGCCCAGCACAAAGGGCGTGTACATTTCAGTTAATCTCCTTTCCTCTCCAAAGAATTCAAAGTCTAGCTGGGGGTTGCAGTTGTAGGATGGACACATAAGACACATATGAAAATAATATAATAGCTCACATATTATTTGAGCACCTGCAATGTGCCTGGCATGTTCAAAATATTCTGCCTGTCTTATGATAGATGGAATTGCTTGTCCCAATTCTTTACACTTCCTGTATCCAGGTCTCTTGTCATGTGACTTGGCTATGTTTCCATCACAGGTGAAATGTGCTCCCCTGCCTTGATTTTGAGCTCAGCCATGTTACTAGCTTTAGCTAAAGGGCTGCTCACAGATGCGACACAAGCAAGGGCTTGAAAGTGCTTGTGTAATTGGGCTTGTTCCCTCATGTTGCCGCTATCATCATGAGAAGAGCACAGCTTAATGTTTCAAGGAGGAAGACAGAACCATGGAACAAACTCATGCATGCTGCAGCTTAGAGCCAAGCTCAGCAGAGCCCAGCCAAGATCAGCCAATTCCAAGCCAACCATCACATACATGAGCAAGAAGACATCATTGTTTCAGCCACTGAGTTTTGGGGTGGTTATGTAACATTATGGTAGTGATACCCATATGTTACTGATACATATGTTAACCATTTAATCTTCACAAAACCCTTATGAGGTAGTTACTCTTGTTATTTTATAGATAAACCCAGGAAAGTTAGATAGTGAATAATTGTTAAGCAGAGAATTGAATTTATGCAATCTGGTTTTAGAGCCCATTCTATGAACCATGACACTAAAACAGAGTGAGAAAAATGTGTTGAGAGGTGTGTCACATGCTATGTGCACCCATAGGGGTGCACACCTGGTACACCTATGTGCACCAGGTGAGGAATGAATTGCACTATGGGAAATAGGAAAGTTTTTCCAGAAAAGACTGTATATAAGTTGAAACTAGAGTACAGGTAGAATGATATTAAGTAGATGTTGGAGAACAGGAATTCCAGGTAGGAAAAACCAGCCTGAGCAAAAGTGCCGAGGGGTGATACATACAATGGTCTTACAGTTCCCCTCACCCCTCATCACCTGATCAACCCCTACTCACTCTACAGCTCTTAGTGTCACTGTAACTTCCTTGGGAAAGCCTTCTGTAACCTGCTGGACAAGGCCAGTTCCTTTCTCTACACTCTCCAGAGCACCAGATTCCTCTTTTTCACAACACATAGTACAGCTGTAATTATATTAGTATTTGCCTCTGTCTGCCTTGGTCAACATTATAATAGTAGCACCTGACTCATGGCTGGTCTACAAAAGATATTTGTAAAATTGATGCCATTCACAAATGTATTAGTTATGTATTGCTGAATAACAAATTAACCCAAAACTTAGCAGCTTAAAATAATCATGAGCATTTATTATTTTGCATCATTTCGTGGATCAGGAATGCAGGAGCAGCTTAGTTGGGTGGTTGTGGCTCAAGGTCCCTTGTGAAGTTGCAGTCAAGTTGTCAGCTGGGGCTGGGTCATCTGAAGCCTTGACTGGGGCTGGAAGTTCCTCCTCCAATATGGTTGACTCACAAGGATGGCTGGGTGATGCCAGCTGTTGGCAGGAGGCCTCAGTTTCTAATCACATGGGCCTCTCTAGGGTTTTCTGAGTGTCCTCACTGCAGGGTGGCTCATTGCCTCTAGAACAAATGACTCAAGTGATCCAAAAGGAAGGATAGCCAGGTACAGTGACTCACACCTGTAATCTCAGAACTTTGGGAGGCTGCGGCAGGAGAATTGCTTGAGCCCAGGCATTTGAGACTAGCCTGGGCAACATAGAGTGACCCCCACCTCAACAGAAATGAAAATAAAAATTGGCTGGGTCTGGTGGCCATGCCTGTAGCTTCAGCTACTTGGGAGGCTGAGATGAGAGGATTGCTTGAGTCCAGAGGTTGAGGCTTCTGTGAGCTGTGTTTGCATCACTGCACTCCAGCCTGGACAACAGAGCGAGACCCTGTCTAGAAGAGGAAGAAGAAGAGGATGAAAAAGAAAAGAAGAAGAAGAGGAAGAAGAAGAAGAAGAAGAAGAAGAAGAAGAAGAAGAAGAAGAAGAAGAAGAAGAAGAAGAAGAAGAAGAAGAAGAAGAAGAAGAGAGAAGAGAAGAGAAGAGAAGAGAAGAGAAGAGAAGAGAAGAGAAGAGAAGAGAAGAGAAGAGAAGAGAAAGAGGAAGAGGAAGGAGGAGGAGAAGGAGGAGAAGGAGGAGGAGGAGAAGGAGGAGGAGAAGGAGAGGAGAACAAGGAGAAGGAGGAGGAGGAGGAGGAACAATGTCTTCTATGACTTAGCCTTAGAAGTCACATGCTGTGGCCTCCACTGGATTTTCTTGGTCACTGTTGGCCAGCCTGACACAATGTCAGGCTATGTAAGGGTGTGAATACCAAAAGGTGATGTACATAGGGGGATATGTTTTTTGATAGAAAATAACAGGGTTGGGGCAGGTGCATGTCTGATTTCCAGACTGAATTCACAGCTTTGGGTGCAGGTGGGTAATCTAAGAGTTGATCTCAGAAAGCAATGAAGGAACAAGAAGAGTGAGACAAGGAAGGGGGAAAAGCAAATAAAAGGTGTGTTAGTGAGAGAGTCACCACTGTGAACCCCTGAAACACAATCCCCTGGAGGGTCCTCAAAGGTACTGGCTACAGCATGCCTCAAATTGTCTCCTCGAAGGACACAAGGCTGTGGCATTTATCTACCCAGTCCATCTGTTTCTCATCAGTTCAGTGGGGTATTAACTCCCCTAAGCACCCTCCCAGAAACCCCTGCAAAACACACACAAGACTAGGCAAGCTGCCAAGGCTGTGAAGAAGGCTGAAGACAGAAAAGTTGAGCAACGAGGCAGTACTTAGATGAGATGAGGCCCGTTTGCTCTAGAACTGTCCATCACCCACAGCTGCAGCCACAATCCTAGGTGGCCTGAAGGGATGTGGCTCAGATCTCAGGAAACATCTGCCATAGACTCTTCAGAGACTGCAGTTTGGGAGGGGCTCCCCAGGAGCATGGGGCATGCAGGATAAGAATTCATCAGTACTGGGATAAGCAGAGGATGAGGGAGCAGCAGGTGCAAAAGCCCTGAGGCAAGGGTGAGGAGGGCTGGCTCCAGAACCCTCCAGGGAAGTGTGGTCAGAACTGGGCAGGAGGTGAAAAGAAAGAGATGAGGCCAAAATACTTGGTTGGGGTCAGATCACACAGCACTTTGCAGGCCATGGCAGGGAATGACTTACTGGTTGTGTGACCTTGGGTTGGTTCCTTCACCTCTCTGAGCTTCATTTTTTACAGATGTGAGGATTAAGTCCGACAGCACAGATCAATTTTAAGCATGGTGTCTGGCACACAGTTAATGTGATATAAATGTTTGGTATTGTTAGCAGTGGCGAATCCATATGGGTCTGTGGCAACTCAATTCTCACCTCCTCAGAGGAAAGAATTCGTCTGAGGGCAAACAGCAGAGTGAGAGACTGTGGCAAGTTTTAGAGTAGACGTGAAAGTTTATTAAACAGTTTTAGAGCAGGAACAAAAGGAAGTAAAGTATACTTGAAAGAGGGCCAAGCAGGTGACTTAAGAGATTCAAGTGCACGGTTTAGCCTTTGACTTGGGATTTTATACATTTGCACACTTACAGGGGTTGCATCTTGTCCCCCTGATTCTTCCTTTGGCATGGGCTGTCCGCAGGTGCAGTGGGCTGCCAGCACTTGGGAGGGGCCACATGTGCAGTGTGTTTACTGAAGTTGTGTCCATCCTCATTTGAGGCGTTTTTTCCTTACCAGTCAAATGTTCTTGGAGCAAGGTCATATACCAGGTAAACTCCGCCATTTTGCCTTTTAGAGTGCACGCTTGAGCCTATTTGCCCATACTTGAGCCCACTCACCCAACTCCTGAGATCTTATCCAGAATTGCTGATCGCCAGCTTCAGGTGTTTTTTATCTTTTGGGAGACTGCCTTCCCCTGCACTGGCTGCAACCAATTATTATTTCAGAGACACTTTGACAACTGCCTGACCATGCTGGTGGCCTGGCATTCCTGGTGGGGTCCCTCTCCTGCCCTGCTTATGTCTGCCTGACTACCTACTGTAATAGTATATTGTTGATTTCATTCTCATCCCAGGCCTTCCCCACTCCAGCTCCCTCATTCACTTGCCCCTGTCTCCTCAGAACTCCAGTTTCAAGCAAAATGCAAAGCCTCATGCTGTTCCTAGTCAGGCCACAACAACCTAGCACCCTGCTGGCAACAAGATGCAGCTGAGAACCCTTGCAGGTCCCCCGAGGTCCTTTGGAGTGTGACCAACCCATACCCACAACTCCCTCCACCCCAGCTTGGCCAAGCGGTTCACATGGCCCAGCCATGCACACCAAGCTCCCTGCACCAGCTCACTTCTGCTCCTGCTGTCCCACCTGCCAAATGCCTTCCTCTCCCCCACTATCCTCTGGCTGGTTAAAAGGAAAACTCATCTCTCTACATTCGCAACACTTCTGAACTAAGTATGTGAGTTTTCCACACCAAGGAATTCTATAATATTCTGCGGATACCAACTGAGTGTCCAGCAATTCAGCTAAATTCTGTCACTGACTACGTGGAGTTAGCATGTGGAGTTAGCATCAGACCATACTGGTAAAGGGCTCAGTCTTACAAGACTATCCCCCACTTCAGACGCTAGTTGGAAGTCCCCAGTGTCCTGGACTAAAAATCGGGGGTTCCCACAACCCCCTCCTTGAGCTTGAAATTCCCACAACCTCCTCCTTGGGTTTGACGATTTGTTAGAATGGCTCACAGATCTTAGGGAAACACTTTACTAATGTTTATTGGCTTTATTAAAGGATTTTTTTTTTACTTTATTTATTTATTTATTTATTTATTTATTATACTTTAAGTTCTAGGTTACATGTGTATACATGTGCCATGTTGGTGTGCTGCACCCATTAACTCATCATTAGGTATATCTCCTAATGCTATCCCTCCCATTCCCCCTCCCCACAATAGTACCCAGTGTGTGATGATCCCCTTCCTGTGTCCAAGTGATCTCATTGTTCAATTCCCACCTATGAGTGAGAACATGCAGTATTTGGTTTTCTGTTCTTGCAATAGTTTGCTGAGAATGATGGTTTCCAGCTGTATCCATGTCCCTACAAAGGACACGAACTCTTCCTTTTTTATGGCTGCATAGTATTCCATGGCATATATGTGCCACATTTTCTTAGTCCAGTCTGTCACTGATGGACATTTGGGTTGATTCCAAGTCTTTGCTATTGTGAATAGTGCCGCAATAAACATACATGTTCATGTGTCTTTATAGACATGACTTATAATTCTTTGGGTATATCCCCAGTAATGGGATGGCTGGGTCAAATGATATTTCTAGTTTTAGATCCTTGAGGAATCGCCACACTGTTTTCCACAATAGTTGAACTAGTTTACAGTCCCACCAACAGTGTAAAAGTGTTCCTATTTCTCCACATTCTCTCCAGCACCTGTTGTTTCCTGATTTTTTAATGATTGCCATTTAACTGGTATGAGATAGTATCTCATTGTGGTTTTGATTTGCATTTCTCTGATGGCGAGTGATGATGAGCATTTTTTCATGTGTCTGTTGATGGTATGAATGTCTTCTTTTGAGAAGTGTCTGTTCATATCCTTTGCCCACTTTTTGATGAGGTTGTTTGTTTTTTTCTTGTAAATTTATTTGAGTTCTTTATAGGTTCTGGATATTAGCTCTTTGTCAGATGAGTAGATTGTAAAAATTTTCTCCCATTCTGTAGGTTGCCTGTTCACTCTGACGGTAGTTTCTTTTGCTGTGCAGAAGCTCTTTAGTTTAATTAGATCCCATCTGTCAATTTTGGCTTTTGTTGCCATTGCTTTTGGTGTTTTAGACATGAAGTCCTTGCCCATGCCTATGTCCTGAATGGTATTACCTAGGTTTTCTTCTAGGGTTTTTATGGTTTTAGGTCTAACATTTAAGTCTCTAATCCATCTTGAATTAATTTTTGTATAAGAAGTAAGGAAAGGATCCAGTTTCAGCTTTCTACTTATGGCTAGCCAATTTTCCCAGCACCGTTTATTAAATAGGGAATCGTTTCCTCATTTCTTGTTTTTGTCAGGTTTGTCAAAGATCAGATGGCTGTATATGTATGGTATGATTTCTGAGGGCTCTGTTCTGTTCCATTGGTCTATATCTCTGTTTTGGTACCAGTACCATGCTGCTTTGGTTACTGTAGCCTTGTAGTATAGTTTGAAGTCAGGTAGTGTGATGCCTCCAGCTTTGTTCTTTTGACTAAGAATTGTCTTGGCAATGTGGGGTCTTTTTTGGTTCCATGTGTACTTTAAAGCAGTTTTTTCCAATTCTGTGAAGAAAGTCATTGGTAGCTTAATAGGGATGGCATTGAATCTATAAATTACCTTGGGCAGTACAGCCATTTTCACAATATTGATTCTTCCTATCCATGAGCATGGTATGTTCTTCCATTTGTTTGTGTCCTCTTTTATTTCACTGAGCAGTGGTTTGTAGTTCTCCTTGAAGAGGTCCTTTACATCCCTTGTAATTTGGATTCCTAGGTATTTTGTTCTCTTTGAAGCTATTGTGAATGGGAGTTCATTCATGATTTGGCTCTCTGCTTGTCTGTTACTGGTGTATAAGAATGCTTGTGATTTTTGCACATTGATTTTGTATCCTGAGACTTTGCTGAAGTTGCTTATCAGCTTAAGGAGATTTTGGGCTGAGATGATGGGGTTTTCTAAATATACAATCATGTCATCTGCAAATAGGGACAATTTGACTTCTTCTTTTCCTAACTGAATATCATTTATTTCTTTCTCTTACCTGATTGTCCTAGCCAGAACTTCCAACACTATGTTGAATAGGAGTGGTGAGAGAGGGCACCCCTGTCTTGTGCTAGTTTTCAAAGGGAATGCTTCCAGTTTTTGCCCATTCCGTGTGATATTGGCTGTGGGTTTGTCACAAATAGCTCTTATGATTTTGAGGTACGTTCCATCAATACCGAATTTATTGAGAGTTTTTAGCATGAAGGGCTGTTGAATTTTGTCAAAGGCCTTTTCTGCATCTATTGAGATAATTATGTGGTTTTTGTCTTTGGTTCTGTTTATATGCTGGATTACATTTATTGATTTGCATATGTTGAACCAGCCTTGCATCCCAGGGATGAAGCCCACTTGATCATGGTGGATAAGCTTTTGGATGTGCTGCTGGATTCAGTTTGCCAGTATTTTATTGAGGATTTTTGCATCAATGTTCATCAGGGATATTGGTCTAAAATTCTCTTTTTTTGTTGGATCTCTGTCAGGCTTTGGTATCAGGATGATGTTGGCCTCGTAAAATGAGTTAGGAAGGATTCCCTCTTCTTCTATTGATTGGAATAGTTTCAGAAGGAATGGTACCAACTCCTCCTTGTACTTCTGGTAGAATTCGGCTGTGAATCCATCTGGTCCTGGACTTTTTTTGGTTGGTAGGCTATTAATTTATTTGGTTGGTTGAAATTGCCTCAATTTCAGAGCCTGCTATTGGTCTATTCAGGGATTCAACTTCTTCCTGGTTTAGTCTTGGGAGAGTGTAAGTGTCCAGGAAATTATCCATTTCTTCTAGGTTTTCCAGTTTATTTGTGTAGAGGTGTTTATAGTATTCTCTGATGGTAGTTTGTATTTCTGTGGGGTCGGTGGTGATATCCCCTTTATCATTTTTTATTGCATCTATTTGATTCTTCTCTCTTTTCTTCTTTATTGGTCTTGCTAGCAGTCTATCAATTTTGTTGATCTTTTCAAAAAACCAGCTCCTGGATTCACTGATTTTTTGGAGGGTTTTTTGTGTCTCTATCTCCTTCAGTTCTGCTCTGATCTTAGTTATTTCTTGCCTTCTGCTAGCTTTTGAATGTGTTTGCTCTTGCTTCTCTAGTTCTTTTAATTGTGATGTTAGGATGTCAATTGTAGATCTTTCCTGCTTTCTCTGTGGGCATTATTTTAACAAATACAAATGAATAACCAAGTGAAGGGGTACATAGGGTATGGTCTGAAAGCTTCACTGGGGCAGTGGGATCCTCTTCCAATATGGCTGACTCACAGGGATGGCTGGGTGATGGTGGCTGTTGGCAGGAGGCCTCAGTTCCTCACCATATGGACCTCTCTCCAGGGCTGTCTGAGCGTCCTCACAGCATGGTGGCTGGTGGCCTCTAGAGTGAGTGATTCAAGTGATCCAAGAGGAAGGACAGCCAGGCATGGCTGGTTTTTCCTACCTGGAATTCCTTTTCCCCAATGTTTACTTAATATCATTCTACCCGTACTCAAGTCTCAACTCATATAATGTCTTCTCTGTGAAAACTGTCTTCTTTCCCATAGTGCAATCAGTCTCTCACCTGGTGCACATAGGTGTACAAGTTGCACACCCCATGGGTGCACACAGAACTTTGTTGGCACACCTCTCAGCACTCTTTTTCTTACTCTTTTAGTGTCATGGTTAATAGCTCCTGTACCAAGCATGGGAGCTTTAGTCCCTGGAAATTTGGGGTGTGCCACCCTCCTGGCATGTGAAAGCACTCACCAATCTAGAAGTTCAATTGTTTAGACTTTTATGGAGACTTCATTATGTAGGCATGATTGATTAAATCATTGGATATTGGTGGTTGACCTCCATCTCCAGCTTCTCTCCTCTCCCAAGAGGTAAGGGGTTGGGACTGAAAGTTCCAGTCCTCTAATCATATGGTTGGTTCCTCTGCCAACCAGTCCCCATCCTGAAGCTATCTAGGGGCTTCTAGCCACCAGTCATCTCATTAGCATACAAAAAGACACTCAACACTCCAGAGACTTCAAGGGTCTTAGAGCTCCTTCTTTCAGGAACCATGAGCAAAGACTGAATATATTTCTTATTATAGTACAACACCACAGTGGGTACTCCCTCCCCATATTTCAAGACATGTCTCTGCACCCTGAAGGCTTCTGAGACTTGCCTATCAGCCTCAGCTCCTCTCTTCCCACTTGCAGACCCTGAGATGGTTGATGGGGACGATCAGTTCTCATGCCTGTCTTCCTAAGGGGTCCACTCTCTACCAAGATGCAATTTGATTTTGCATTACAGTTACAGTCATTATTGATAGCTAGTGTTTGCCCTTCCTTATCTTTTGCCGATATTACATTATATATATTTGTTTATCTGTTTTCCCTACCAGAATATAAGTTCCATGAGGTCAGAGGATTATTGTATTGTATCTCTTTCTGTCTCCCCAGTGCCTAACACAGCACCTGACACATGATGGATAATCAATAAATATCTATAAATACTTGAATGATTGCTCTACTCCATCCCTGGGCCTGGTACAATGTCATAATTACAAAAGCTACCATTTGTTGAGTATCTACTCTACCCTGAAACAGTGACAGCCACTTCACACCCATCATCCTCTCTAATCTTTACAATCGTCTTGTAATCACCCAATGGGTTAGATAGAGCTGATTTATCAAGATAGGGGAACTGCAGTAGAGAGAGTTTAATTCACGCAGAGCTGGCTGAATGAGAGACCAGGGTTTTATTATTACTCAGATCAGTCTCCCTGAAAATTCAGAAGCTAGAGTTTTTCAAGGATGATTTGGCAGGCAAGGGAATGGGTGTGGCTGATTGGTTGAGGGGATGCAATCATAGAGGTGTGGAAAATGGTCCTTTACAGATTAATTCATTAATTCTCTTGTGTTTGTTGAGTCCACTTCTGGGTGGGGGCCACAGGACTGATTGGAGGGTCCTGGTGGAGCCATAGGTCATCAGAAATGCAAAGACATGAAAAGGTATCTCAAAAGGCCAATCTTAAGTTCTATAATAGTGATTTTATCTGCAGGAGTAATTGGAGAAGTGCAAATCTTGTGACCTCTGGAATAATAGCCAGTAATCATTTGTGTCTATATCTTAGCAGAACTCAGACTCGCTCATCTTCCTAATCTGGCATTCTCTCATTAGTTTTACAAAGGTGATTTAGTTTGGGGAAAGGGTTATTATCATTTAAACTATAAACTAAATTTCTCCCACAGTTGGCTTGGCCCAAGCCCAGGAGTGATGAAGGCCAGTCTGGAGGTCAAAGGCAAGATGGGGGTTGGTTAGATCAGATCTTTTTCACTGTCATAATTTTCTTACTGTTATAATTTTTGCAAAGGTGGTCTCAGTCTGACTTGCTGCAAGATGTGTGCCATTATTTTCTGTACACATATACATGTAGATAAACTATACTATGTTAATGTACATATAAATGTATGCATTAATATGATAGCTTAATTTATAATATTGCATATATCTTAATTTATATCACATATATTTTATATGTATACACACATACGTTTATATATATATGTATGTATATATATAAATATATCAGATACTTGTTGGCACTTACTGTGTGCTAGACCCTCTTCTAAGAACTTTACAAATATTAATTCATTAATTCTCATAGCAGCCCTGTGGTGAGTTGAGTGGTGCCTCCCCACCCCTGCAAAAAAGAAGATATGTTTAAGTCCTAACCCCTGAAACTTGCAAATGTGACTCTATTTGGAAAAAGGGTCTTAAATGTAATTAAGTTAAAGATCTTGAGATAAGATCCCCCTGGATTACCCGGGTGGGCCCTAAATCCAATGACAAGGGTCCTCATGAAAAACAGAGAGGAAAACAGACACAGGTAGGAGAAGGCAATAGGACACACAGGCAGAGGTGGCAGGGGTGCAGCCACAAGCCAGGGAGCTCCTGAAGCCACCAGAAGCAGAAAGAGGCAATGCAGGATTCTCCCTGAGACTCTAGAGGGAATACAGCCCTGCTGACACCTTGATTTCAAACTTTGGGTCTCCAGAACTCTGAGAGAATACATTTCTGTTGCTTTACGCCACCTGGCTTGTGGCAATTTGTTAGGGCAGGCCTGGGAAACTGATACAGCCCTATTAGCTAAATCCTATTATTTAGCCTCATTTTACAGATGAAGAAGTTGAGGCACAGGGACAGATAAAGTGACTTGCCCAAAGCTGCACCGCTGGTAGTGGGCAGAGCCCAGATTCAAATTCACAGTCAGTGCTCTTAACCATGACGGCCAGAAGAGAGAGGTTATGTGACATGGCCACTGCTCTGTGGCCAGCCAATGGCACAACTAGGATTTGAACCAAGGACACCCTGACTGCAGAGCACAGCAGACTGCACTGCAGCTGCAATACCACATAGCTCTCCAGTCCCTGCCTGCAGGGTCCACGCTGAGGCCCTTACATAAGCCTGTCCCTTTCACGGAGTGGTTGTGGGGCACAGCAGCCAGTCTGTGTCCTGCAGCTCTCTCCAAATAGGAGCACCCACCCTCCAGACTGGGCCCCAGGCGGCACTACAAAAGACCGTAATTTACACAGTGCAATCCAGTACCTCCTTGCTTCATCTTCCCACAATTAAGCAGGGCTCGCTGGTGACAAACGGCCCCCACTCCCACGGCCTCACTGCTCCTGGGGACCCTGCTCTCCTCTGCAGGGCCTGGGGCTCATTCATCCTTTTGGACTGCTCAGGTTGGAGTGGATAAATCAAGCTAGCTTGAGAGCCGATTGCAAGGTCATCACTCAGAGGAGAGAGCAATCGCCTGGAGTTGCCGAACTTCATATTTTATTGGAACAGCTAGAAGTGCTGGGCCACTGACCCCCTCCCCTCGAGAGAAGTATGGCTTCCAATCTGTCACCACAGGTCACCTGCCAGGAGCAGGGGGCCACCTCCCTCAGCCTCTACAGGACTTGGTGTTCAGCTCTTACTGGGGATCCACGGACACAGGGGTAGGAGGGTGGCCCCAGAGCTTGGGTGTGTCCAACTCTTTGCCCACCCCACCCTCTTCTAAAGCTTCCCCAAAGTCCTCTGGCTTTCAGGTATCTGAGAATACAATTTAGCACAGCCCAGGGGTGGAGCAGGAGTGACACCAGCCTTAAATCATCATTTGGAATGTGGCATTTACAGTCAGGCATATTTATGGTTGAGTCTGGGCTCCATCACTTCCTAGTATTTTGTGACTATGGGCAAGTTACTTAGCCATTGTCAGTCTCAGCTTCCTCACCTTTGAGATGGGTTATGAGGATTAAATGAGATAATACATGCAGAGGGCTTGGCTCAGGAAACATTTCACCTGAGGTCCCTGCTTTAAAAAAAAAAAAAAAAAAAACTTTCTTGGAATACTTGTTAAGTTTCTAGGACACTTGGAAGAACAGGAGATGCTATAAAATAGGTCTGAGCAAGGTGGGTACTCAGCCTCTCCCTACACAAGGGTTTTGGGACCACCAAGCCTCTTTTGGGGCTCTTGAGGTCAATCAAGGCTGCCCTTTAGTAGGGGATGAACAGAGTAACCATCACTCCCTCTGCTCCCTTCCAGCCCCTTGAGCTTCTGATTTACTCCCATGGCGGGGTCTCAGTGGGGTGAACAGGCAGTCTCACAATCACTTGTTCCCTGTACGAAAATATGAATCCCATTTATTCAGTGCAAAGTGCTCACCCTGCTATCCGTGGTAGGATTGGGTTCTGCTTCATAAAATCGAATTCTGATCCATGGTGGTTTGAACCATTGGTTCTCCAAGTGTGACACCCAGATCTGCAGCAGCATCACCTGGGAAAATGTTAGACATGAAATTCTCAGGCTGCACTCCAGGTCGACTGGACGAGAATATCTGAAGATGGGGCCCAAGAATCTGCATTTTAGCAGGTGCACCTGGTGATTTTAATGCATGCTAAAGTTTGAGAACCAATAGCTTAAATAAAAATGAGAGATTACTTCTCTATCCCTCAGAATAAGCCCAAGATTAGATAGCCCAGGGCCAGTGTGACAGCTCCATCTTTTATTTCCACCATCTTCAGCAGGTGAATCGACTCTCAAGGTTGCTTCATGTTCCAAGATGGCAGCTGGAGCTCCAGCCATCATGTGTGCACTCCAGGCAAGAAGGAGGAGCAAAGAGGAGGGAAAGACAGTAGACTTGCTTCTCATTTGAGGCAGCCTTCTATAACATGCCTGGAAACTCCACCATCACCACCAATAGCTTCCATTCACATCTCATGGGTCATCCTTAGCTGCGAGGATGGCCAGAAATATATTCTTTTATCTAAGCGCTTTACTGCTCAAATAAAGAATCATAAGTCTGTAGGTAAAGGAGAAGGGCAGAATGTACATTGGGTGGGGATCTAACTTCTTCCCCCACTCCCCACACACACTCTTCCAATTCCGCCAACCATCCTTACAAGTAAATGTGAACATCTCCTCCACTTTACAAATGGAGAAAATGGCCCTCAGAAAGATCAAGGTCATGTAACTAGAAAGAGCTAATTGGCTTAAGCTGAACTGCCTCATTTTCTTACCCGCTACCCCCAGCCTTGTTCTTTACCCACAGAGATGGCCTGGGGGTGAGCATGGTCTTATGTAACTTCTCCTCTCCTCCAGACCCCAAAGAGGTGCCTAACCTTTGCATGGAGCCAGAAGGGTTTTGGGGCCTGATTCGGGATGGAGGATGGGAAGGAGAGAGGGGAGGGGTCAGGCCCTCTCCAGAGCCCAGACAGCCTCTTCTCTTTCCAGAAGTAAATAGTGAAACTTAATTAGCAGGCAGTGCGTGCCAGGCAAGTAATCCACAGGCTTTCTAAGGCATCTGTTTCCACGTGCTCAGGGGGAATGTCACCAGCTCCCCTCCACCTGGGCACTGAAGCTCATGCCTGCGCAGACTCTGATGAGGCTTGCTCAGTGGGAGGGGGCCAGGGGTACCGCTTCCTTTTCCAGGCTGTGTCTAGTGAATCTCTCCAACCCAGTTGCTTTGGGCAGCCCAAGGTATGACTTCAGACAATATGGCAATTCAGGACGCTCACAGCCAGAGGCTTCTGTACTCATCACACACGTAGTCATTGAAGTATTTCAAGAAAACATTTCAGAACTGAGAGTTTGGTCGAGGGTGGGGGGTGGGGTGGTGGAGAAAGAAAATGGGTTAAGAAACAAGGGGAATAAATTAGTGCCTCCATTTAGGTGGAGGGCAGAGGGGGCCTAAGAGATGTGAGCTGTGATTTCGGAGCACCAGGAAGGGCCCTGCTCTCCTCCTGTGAGAGTTCCCTCCCTCCCTCTCGGCCTTCACTGATACCCTGACTTTTGCAATTCATTCCTGCGGGTTAAGCATGGTCCCAGTCCTAACCCCCAATCCTGGTAAAAGCAGCACATCAAGTTCCCAGAGATTCATTCAGAAGCGAGACTGGGGTCTCTTTTCTGCATAGGAAAGCTTGAGCCCAGAGTTTGTGGAAGGAAGGACGCAAAGAAAGCTGTAAGACTCCTGAGATGGGAGGGATATCAGGACCTTGAGTGAACAAAGAGAGGACTACATCTCAATCGCCCTCTGACCTTACCAGCTCTGACCCTGCCCAGAACTTACTGCCTGGATCACTGAGTCACTGCATGGAGACCAGATGGCCTGAAGAGCTGCTTCACTTGCATGGGATTTTATTTCCACCATCTTCAGCAGGTGGATCTACTCTCAAGGTTGCTTCATGTTTCAAGATGGCTGCTGGAGCTGTGGGTGACAAATGAACTCCTGTTGGATTGAGACATGGTTTCCACCTCTGCAAACAAATGGAGATGGCCCTAATCATGCCTCTTGACTCTTCCTAAGTTTTGGCTATCTGCTTTGACCAAAGGCCTGCCCTGGAAATGGACATAGAAGTGTCTCCCAGCTGCATCTACCCTGGTGCTTCAGCCTAGGCAGTGAGGACATTGGGGTTTAGAAGGGAAGTGGCTGGACCAGCAGAACCTTGGATGGAGGCTTTCTGCTTCTCTGGGCAGCTGGGGCATTAGAAAGCCTAGCAGGGATTGAAGACTGGTTGAGCTGTGGTACCTGGCGGGGCCCAGAGTCTCTTCCCTGCAGGTATTTGCCCCACCTCTTCCCTCCCACACTAGACTCAGAAGTCCATTGGGAGCCCAGTCTAGGCATAGCCAATCAGGTTCAGCAGCTTCTACCCTAAGCCATAGCCCTTCCATGCAGTCCACCCTAAGCCAGGCCCCCAGGGAACACCACTGCTCTGAGTCCAAGCCTCAGATGAATGTCAACTTTTACCTGCCTTAGAAGACTCCTCGGCCTGGGCCTGCTTCCTCTCCCTGCTGCTCTATTTCAAATTTTCTGCTTTTCTACTCCAGCTGCCCGGAATAGCAGGTATAATTCTAAGCTGCCCCCACCCCCCAGATTCCTGACCCGTGGTTAATCAAACATGAATCTAGGTATTGGGGTGAAGGGATTTTTGCAGGTAAAATTAAAGTCCCAAATCAGTTGACCTTCAGATACAGAGATTGTCTGGGCAACTCTAACTTGATCATGGGAACCCTCTAAGGCAGAGAGTTTTCTTCCACTGAATGGACAAGGGAAAGTCAGATAGACTTAGGCCACGGAGAAGGTAAACACCCAGGCTGTGCACTGCTGATGGAAAGGGCAACCTCTCGGGGCTGAAGACAGGAAACTGGGGACCTCAATCCCACAGCCACAAGGCAATGAATTTTGTCAATAACCAGAGAGCTTGGAAGAGTACCCTGAGCCCCAGGTGAGAGCTGTGGTCCAGCCAACACCTTGATTTCAACTCGTGAGACCTTGGGCAAACAATAAGGTCATGTTGTGTCAGACTTTGACCTACAGACTTGTGAGCTAATAAATGGGTGCTATTTCAATCTGCTGTGTTTGCAGCAATTTGCTACACAGCAAATGAAAAGTCTACCCTCTGCCTGGGGCCCCCCTCCCTCCTCACACAGGCCCTGCCCTTCTTGGCCTTGAGCCTCTGCCCAGGATAAACATCAATCTCTCCATCTCCACATGCACTCAACTTTCAGGAGGGCTCAAGTCAAATGCCACCATTCGTGTGAATTTCCCCCAGAGCCCATCATCTCAAAGTGGAAATCTCTCTCCAGCCATTTTCATCTCCTCTGCACAGCCTATGCCCAATTTCATAGTCATGCTGGATAGATTAGCATTGTTGGGACACAACATGCATTTCAACAGTCCTGAGTTTTGCACATGCTGTTCTCTCTGCCTGCTCCCACCCCTGGGGCCAAATGAGGTGAAACCCTTCAGAATCCTCATCACCTCCTCACTGAAGCCTTCCCTACCTGTGGGAAGTGACTGTCACCCCTGGGATTTCATCATATTGTGTGTCTCCTTCTACTATAGTCATTTCCCCTTCTCTTGGGATGATTTGTCTACCTCCTGCTGGAGGGTAGACACAGGAAACCTTGTGTCATTTTTCTTTCTGGGCTGGATGCAGAACCTGCACCTCCATTAGCTATCCAATAAGTGGCCAAATGAGTGAAGACATTTTTGCCCCACCCAACCAGCTTTCCTGGCATATGTGTACCCAATTCTTGGGGCCTGGATTAGGATGTAACAATGAAATATCCCCAATCTTTTATTATAATATTTAGCTATAGATCAGATTCTCACAGGCTTCTCCTTGTCAGGCCTAATGGAGGAGAAAAACAGCTCCCATAGAGCTGTAGGGAGGTTGTGGCAAGGAGAGAGCCCCGAGGAGGTGGCTGTTCTTTCTCTCCCTGGGGATGGTCATGGTGCTCTGCTTGAAGACAAGCCTTGGGATTCACCTGCCTCTCTTTCCTGGATACCAGGATTGCCCACCTGAGGTCTGCAGGAACTGAAGACATTCTAAGCCAAATCTAGGCATTCAGGCAGGACTGGAGCAGCTATTCAATGAGAATCTAACCCTAGGGATGCCTGGCCAACTGAGAAAGCATGGCTGGAGGGACACTAGGTCCCCTGAGGGGCAGCATCTCCAGGTGATGTGCTTTCTGAGAACTGCTGAGGCCGGCAACCATCAGCTATGGCAGGAGCTGAAAGCTCCTCTCTGGAGGCACAGTGACCCCTTCGAGTTGACACATGCACAGCCCAGGGTCGCCTAGTCCTCCGCAGTGTGAAGAGGGGGTTCTGCCCAGTATTGACTGAGAGATTGGGGCAAATCACTTAACTTCTCTGAGGCTCAGGGTCATTGAGAGGAATAAATAAGGCAATGCATGAAAAGGTTAAGCACATGCTTGACATATAGGAAGTACTTAACAAATATTAACTATTATTACTATTCTAGTGGTGTCCCTTCCATCTCTGCTTCAGGGTTCTGGCATATCCCAGTCCATCTCTAACAATAGGTTCAGAAGTGACTTCTCCATACCCTGTTAAGAGCCCATGTGTTCTAGAAACTATGATTCTGAGATATGGAGAGAGAGGGGTGTGGGGCAAAGGAATTTCCAGCTCAGCTAATATCCATATGTTTCCTCAAATTTTCCAGATGTCTTGCAGTAAGTATGGCTATTCGATTTGCTCTGGCCAGTGGGCTGTGAGCAGAAGTGGTGAGAGGTACTCCTGAGCCAAAGGATTTAAATACTGATTTAACCTTCCAGTTGTCTCTTCACTGGTCATGGAGGCCATGTGTTGAGACAAGGGAAGCTGCCTGGATCACTGAGTCACTGCATGGAGACCAGATGGCCTGAAGAGCTGCTTCACTTGCACAGGATTTTTTGTGGGTGACAAATGAACTCCTGTTGGATTGAGACATGGTTAGTTTGTTATTGCAGCATAACCTACCTTATGCTGATTAATACAGACTGGCTGAACTATTTGACTGTATTTCCTCCTAGAGAATATAATATCTTGCATTGGGAAGGAACTATGCAGGACAGCCCAGTCTTTGATCCTCTTGCCCCTGGAAACGGAATGTCTTTCTCTGTTGATGACATGAGATGGCATGATTAGCCCCAGACCCACTGGGTAGCCAGATGAGCAGGGTATTTTTTTTTTTTTTTTTTAGCAGAGTAATACATTGAAAGAATGCTTTACTAGAAAGATTGTTCAGAAGAGCTAAATTTGTCTTATGTAGAGCCTGTCTACCACCAGGCTCTAAGGATGGCCCAGGAATAACACCACCAGGGAAGGACCAGGATCCTGTGGGAGGAGGTTTTTGAAGTAGGTTCGCTAATTACCATTCCAAAGGGAAGACTCTCACTGCATGGAGGACAGCGAGACCATCGCCATGCCAACCACCAGGAATAGGAGTCTGAATGCTTCTACCCACTGCATTCTGGTTAAGCTTTACCAATTGCCTTAGTCCAGTGGGACAGAACATAGTCACACAAGTTATATGAAGTGGATTTATTGCTTACAGATAGACCTCAAGGACAAAGGAAGCTTATAATCCATTGTAAGCAGATCCTCCAAGGCTCAAGAAAGTGTGGTGGTTGGAGGATGAAGGATGAAAGGTAGGACCCTGAAGGCAACCTGCTCTGGGTTATATACTTCAGGAAAACATGACTCACTGGGAAAAGTTTTGAAAGACATTCTGTTTCCAGGGACAAGAGGAACAAAGGTTGGGCTGTCCTGCACAGTTCCTTCCCAATGCAGGATATTATATTCTCTAGGAGGAAAAGAAACAGGGCCTGTGCAGTTAAATTAGTCCATTTTCATACTGCTATAAAGATACTCCCTGAGACTGGGTGATTTTTAAGGGAAAGATGTTTAAGTGACTCACAGTTCTGCCTGGATGGGAAGGCCTCAGGAAACTTACAATCATGGTGGAAGGGGAATCAGGCACGTCTTATATGGTGGCAGGTGAGAGAGAGTGTGTAAAGGAGGAACTGTCAAACACTTATAAAACCATCAGATCTTGTGAGAACTCACTCACTATCACGAGAACAGCATAGAGGAAACTGTCCCCATCATCCAATCACCTCCCGCCACGTCTCTCACTTGACACATGTGAGGAGTATGGAGATTACAATTCAAGATAAGATTTGGGTGGGGACATAGAGCCAAACCACATCAGCTGCCCCAAGCAGTTCCTACCTATCTCAGGATATTGCACTCCTGGCATATTCTATGGTTATTCTGAGAACTATGAGAAGGAAAGAAAGAAAGGTAAAGGGGCAGAAACTGGGTTGGCCAAGGATATTTGAGGAATGTCCAGTGAGAAATTTGGAATTTGGACAAAAGGAAGGAGAAAAGAGAGACCAGAAGCAGCCAAACAGCCATCTCAGGGGACTTTGTGTGGCATGAAGGACCTCTCTGAGAGTAGCAATGGCAGTGAGTGCTTTCTACCATCTTTAGTCTTGGGTGAGTTTACAAACAGCTTATAAGACTACAATGCCTCTGCTGTCCTCTCCTACTCACTATGGTGGGCAAAACGGAGAATTCTTACAAGGCTGGCTGCCAGCTGTCTTCTAAAGAGCATGATGTATCTTTAGAGTCTGAGAAGAGGAGAAGAAAGAAACACAATCTGCAGCTGCCATTCTGCTACGTTAAGTCCTATTAGCAGGGGGCCCTCAGGACCTGGTACTGGCATTCAGGCCAGGTCCCTCCCTGAAGCCAGGAGGCGAGCTCTCCACCATGGCCACCAGCCAAGCACAGCTCATTTTCTTCAGAACCTTAACAACAAACACGCAAAACCCCAAACCCAAAGGCCTCTGTCTCCTTCTTCTCATGGCTGATGAGGGGGAGTAGGAAAGGTCCGAGGTTATTGAAATGCTATTTTAAACTCTAAGGCAATGTTAACCAAAACCTTGAGGCTGATTAAACACGACCTTTGGGCCACAGTGCTCTGGCTCAGAAAGGCAAACAGCTTCTACCATCTCAGCAGCTCCAGGCTTGTTTATTGGTTTGAAAGCCCTTACGGGGCCCACCAGGCTGAGGGGCGAGGAGGGGAAACTTTAATATCTAAAGGGAGAGATCAAAAGCAGTTGACATTTCTGGCAGAGAGCAAGCGTGTATGTATCTTTATATGTATAATGTTATAGCTCAGCAGAAAGAAAAAGGCATTTCTTCTCTGGGTTAAATCAAATCAGGCCACATGTTCTTGATCTTGACTGTGTTGTCTTACAATCCAACCAAATTTAACTGACATTGAGCATTTTTGATCTAAACAGTTAACATGGAAATTTGGTCCAAATAACTTTCTATACATTCTGAACATGAATTTGGTTCAATCATCAGAAATGATGGGAAAGGCCCCTCCCTGCATCCCTCCAGGGAGCCAGTCAAAGGAGCGGCTTGTGGGTCAGGCTGCCAGCTCTTCAGAGTCCTCTCTGCTGATGGAATTGATGGGGAAGAACACCTTCACATCTGATCATGCGATGTCTACATCTGATCCTGGGGCCCTGGATTTGTTCTGGGCCACCCCAAAGAAGAGAGATGACCCTGACATGTTAAAAGCATCTAATGCAGGCACAAGGTCTAGGAAGAGCCCTGGAAGACGTCTCTGGGGTAATCTCCCTTGAGCTTCCTGGTAGCTTTGGTGAGGACAATTTCAGTGCAGTATTGAGTGGAAGTGTGAATGGCCTTGGATGATAGAAAGAACACCTCTTCCAGCCCCTGGTGCTATGCTTGACACAGAGAAGGTGCTCAGTGGACATTTACGGAATAGACTTTGAATAAATGAATGTGTGATAGACCCAAGCAGCTGGTTACTCCATATGCATGTACCCCTATTCTTCCTTGATAAGTGCATCCTGTTTTAATTCTAGAAGGCAACACACCCACTTCCAGGTGATAGAACATCATAGATATCAGCTAATCCTACCAATCCTATTCTTGGTCTTCTCTGTTTCCCTTGCAGCTAGGGACAGAACTGTGACCCTGCTCTGGCCAAAGAGTCCTAAATGGAAGTTTCTGGGGGAGTTTTGGGAAAGCTTTTACATTTTTGGTTAAAGAGGACAGGTAAAGTTGTAATGTCCACTCCCCCTTCTCCCTCGTCCTGCCTTCATTCATTGCTTTCATTCTGCAGTGCAGAGTTGTCTCTGAGAAGTGGTTGCCTTTCCCCTGCATTGAGATTTGACTCAGTCATTGTTTCTCACCAGTGATGAGAAAGGAAATGATACATGAATCTGGACCAAGATTCTAAGGACTAGATGTGCCTGCCCCATGCTCTCTCTTTTACCAGTAGGTATGGTTGACAGAGGAAAAGCCCTAGAGAGTAGCAGAGCTGCAAGACAGAAGGAGTCAGGGTCCCTAAAGCACCATGTAGAGGACAGTACCCAGTGACCAGATGCACTTGCATCAGAATGGTAGGGCGTTTAGAGGTTCTAAACTGTTAAGAATTTCTACTGCTTTAAGCATTAACATTTTGAGGATTACTTGTTACAGAGCTAATGCTATCCTAACAAATATACTTACTTTCTGCATGATTTAAAGCAAATTACTTCAACTCTCTCTCTACCTCATTTCTTCTTCGGCAAATTGAAGCTATCTGCAGGACCTACCTCCTAGCATGGTTGAGACAAATACATAAACACTTAGCGCATGCCTGCTCCATAGCAAGTGCCCATTACATGCTAACACATTTTCTTACTATTATTATTCCTGAATTGGGGATGAGTTAGGTGACCCCTAGAGTCTCTTATAGCCTCGAGATCCTGAGATTCCCTCCATGGTTCAGATCCTAAGTGGAAAAAGCAAAGAGATGTTGTATCTGAGGAGTTGATGTGTCTCCAGGGGAGGTAAAAATACCTTCAAGGGCAGTGATGGCTAAAGTACAGAAGAGAGATTCCTTCCTTCTGCACTCCCCACCCAACTCTCAGACAGGTTCCTGGTATGCCTTCATTTCCTAAACTGATGAAATATTACCTGGAGCAGAGATCCGACATTCAATAATCAATCTTTCTTCCCCATTTTTGTATGATTCATGCTAGGAGACCAGTATGTTTAGTTTTGTCCTGGTTTACTTTTGTCAAGCATACTGCTACTTTCTTGTACTCAGAGGGTGGTATGAGAAACACTGTTTGGGCAACTTTTGAACAAATTCTTGCCTGCCTTCATAGTGGGGCTGTGCATCCTCTCTGAGCATAGAGAGAGAGAGCCCCAGGGAGGAGTCAGGAGTGCAACATTCCAGTCCTGATTCTTCCCCTTCATAGCTCTTCTCAGACTTCAGTTTCCTCATCTGCAAAGTGGGATAATAATATTTCCTATTCAAGAGGATTAGGGCAAGGTATAAATAAATTAATATATGTCAAATCACTAGAACTGTGCTTGGCATATAGTCAATTATTGGTAAGTGTCAGCAATATTTAACATTATTGCTGTTGCTATTATTGTTGTTCTTATCAGTTGGTATTTACCACAGGTAAATACTGAAGAGGAAGACACAAAGTCGACTACAACTCAGACCTGTCCTTGATTATATTTTAGTCAATCAGAAGGGACTGATAAGCAAACAATTACAAGAAAATGCAGTATAAGCTTCAATGAGAAAGGCAACCCATTCTGGCTTGGGATCAGGGCAGGACTCCATAAAAATGAGGACTTGGACTAGATGATTTCCAAGGTTTTACTCAGATACCTTCAGTCATCCTTAGAAGCAGAACCCAGAACAGGGATATGGGTGATTCTTTTTTTTTATTTTTCCAGAGAAAGAGAGTAAGAGAAGTGGTCTAGAGTAAGGGAAGGGGCTAACCCAGAACTTGGTCTTAGCTGGTGTCTAGCTTCAGCCTCAATGCCCGGTGAGCCCTAGAGCATGAATCACAACTCAGAGGGACTTCCACTCAGAGGCCAGGTGTCTAGGCTTTCATCTCCTCATGTCAGTTGATCGTTGGCTACAGGTCATTCTCAGGGATTGGGGAGTTTAACCCCCCAGGAAAAAGGGTTCACAATCTTCTCAGGACAATTGCCTGGAGAAAGGAAAACCTGTGAGCCACTAGCAGCCAATACTTATAGCCACTGAGGGCTGCATGCCCCAACCTAATAGAGGGATTCTATCCAGGGCACCAAAGGATCCACTACACTCCTAGTCTACAGTTTCAGACTGCACAGGCTACAGGACTTGCCTCCATCTTCATCAGTCAAATGGGGAAAAGGATCCTAGCCCTGCCTCTCTTAGAAAGCAAATCTGAGGCTGACATGAACCAAGACTGCAAAGCTGAGAGTTAGGCCAAAGCGCACGGGTCTGGAAACATTCTCAAAGGCTTGTCCTACTAACCTGCCCCCTGCAGGCCTGTTGGTGACAGAAGGGCCAAATCCCTTGCCCAGAGGGAAAGGACATTTGGGAGAGTCTTCCAGGGTGACTACAGGCCTGTCCTGTACTCTGGCCTCTCCTCCCCTCCCCCATGGTAGGAAAACCAGTTTGGCCTACTTCAGAATTCACAGAAATAATGAATAAAATCAGTATGTTCTTCAAGCCTCAGCTTCCTCATCTGAAAGAGTCATTGTAGATCATAATGCCAATTTGAGGATTAAATAACATAATGACTTAGAGAAGACTTAGCACAGTGCCTGGTAGATAGGAGACCCTCACGACTGAGTGAAAGATGGTGAGAAATAGATAAACTCTGGCTCAGTTTCTTCTCGTGTGAAATTAGGTTGACAATACCCATCTGGAGAGATGATGAGAGAAAATATGAGATTGTCATTGTCAAGAGCCCAGCACAGGCCTGGGGCTTGGTGGTGCCCAGTAAAGGTTGTGAAATGAAGGTGCAGTGAGCTGAGAATAATGCCCAGGAAGTGCATGCACAGCACAAGCTGCACCATAAGCACGTTCCTCTTTGGATCATGGGAAGGTGTGTACCTATGACCAACCAGATCCTGGGCCTGTGGACCCCCAGCACAGTGCTCTCTGTTTTGAGCTTTTAACATGTATCTGCCCTCTTCTTGGACCTTCTTCAGCTATGCCTATGCCCATCTGGCTTAGGTAGTGGCTCATTCTTTCTTTAGCAAGGGCTTCTTACTGTCTGCTAGGTGGAGGGCTTCGTCATTTGAAATCCAGGCTGAGCTGATGTCAAGACACAGGGAGCTGATTTTTAATTAAGCAGCTTGAAAGTTGGCAGAAGAGGCAGGAAGCATGGACTGCAAAGCCTCTGGCACTTGGGGCTCTGCAGCTCATAGAAAGAGCCACTGGAAGTATTCAGGAAAAAAGTGCTCTGGGTCCTGGATGTCTAGAGATCAAGATTCTGGCACCAGATTGGCTGTGAAGACTTGAGCAAGTCTCTCTCTCTGCTTCAGTTTACTTATGTGTAAAGTGGAGGGATGGTCTTCGTGTGCTCTGAGCTGCTTTGTAGGTCTAAAGTCTCTGAGACTATGTAGTGAACATCTACGGAGCTGTTCCTGACCCTATGACCTGCAACTTGGACCTGTTTCCTCTCTAATACAGTTCCTGCTCTACAGGGAAATACATTTCCCAGGCTCCTTTGTCAAGGGCTTCCTGGTCTGTTGGACCAATAGGAGACACTGGAAGGAGATTGACAGGCCGGAGGCGGGACAAGCCTTGGTGCATTTTCTCCCCTTGCTGAGCCTTTGGCAGTGCTGTGTCTTCTCAGTTGCTCCAGCTCCCAACTGGGCAGCTCCATTATAGTGACCCCAGATTCTGGGCTTTGGTGACACCACCCCCTCCTATTACCACTCCAGCCCTAGGCTGCCTTGCCATCCTGTTTGGCTTCCCAATTCTTTCCTCAATATCTAATCAATTCTTTCTATTAGATTGCCCCTGCAATGAGGAGAGTTTGGTCGGAGAGAGAGGACAGGCAGACAGACTCAAGCCTGAGCAGCCACAGAAGACAGCAAGCGTGAAAGACTCAGCCCTGGGAACCTTTCAGAGCAGCTTTCAAACCAACACTTACTTTTCTGTCCACAATGACGTGAGCAGGTATTCAGAGGTCACAGTTCAGAAAAGACACAAAGAAATTACTATGGTTTGAATGTGTCCCCCAAAGTTCATGTGCTGGATACTTGATACTCAATGTGGTGGTGTTGGGAGGTGAGACCTTTTAGAGCTGATTAGGTCATGAGGGCTGTACTCTCTTAAATGGATGTATCTGTTATCACAGAAGTAGGTAGGTTATTGCGGGAGTGGGTTCCCTATGAAAGGACAAGTACAACCCCTCTTTCTCTCTATTTCTATTTCTCTCTCTCCTTCTCTTTGCCCTTCCACCATAGGATGATGCAACAAGAAGGCCCTTGCAAGATGCTGGCTCCTTGATCTTAGACTTCCCAGCCTCCAGAACCATGAGTTAATACATTTCTCTTTATTATAAACTATCCAGCCTCTGGAATTCTGTTATAGCAGCACAAAATGGAGTAAGATAGCCAGGGTGGCTTCTACAGCTTCTTACTCCCATCCATACATGACTCTCTGGGGTGGCACTGGAGATCTTTTCTTCTGGGAACTACATCTCAGAGTCCCTTCTGTATTCCTTACCATTTCCCAACCTAGCATGGCTTCTTCCTCCTTGAAGTGGGGCAAGCCTCTGGGAGACTCTGCATCACACATCTAAGACATGGAAGAGTTGTTCGATTTGTCTCAGTCTGAACCCCCTGTTTGTAACCACTTAGCAATACTGCCTTTCATGGAAATGACCCGGAGAGATTAGACAGAGCTCCCTCTAGCTAGATATGATGATGGGGACTTTATGGAGGAGGGTCCTTAGAGCTGGATAGGGCTCTGCTGGGTGGGAACCCAGGGAAGGGGATTCTAGGTGGGGGCAATGGACAAAGGCTCAGAGGTAAGAATGCTTGACATGTTTAGTGAGTGGTGGAGATGAAGTTTGACACCTAGATGGAATAAATGGAGAAAAGACCTTAAAAGAGACATAGGATTATGCTTTTTACATTCACCATCATACTTATAACAACCGATGGAGTAAGTAATATGGCTACACTTTACCCATGAGGTAGGTGAGGCTCAGACCTGTGAATAAACCTGACCAAGGTCCCAGAGCTCATAAGTGTCAGCTTTCTCCTGGATCTAAACCCAGGTCTACCTGATTCAAGAGCCACCACATTCTATTCTTAATTACTGTATGACTCTACTTTACCAACACTGAATCTCATCCAACGCTGAATATATGAGCTTCACATACTTGCAGCATACATTTGAGATGAGATTCTGGAAGAAGACTGCATCACTTAGGGATGTGGTCAGCTGCAATTAATAAACAATTATTCTGCAGTGGCTTAAACAGAAGAAGGTTTATTTTTATCACACAAGAAAGAGTTTAAGAATAGAAAGCCTGGGGCTGCAACTGACTCAACAACATTAGGGACTTCAGTCATATCCATCTTTCTGCTCCACCATGCTTAGCATAGTGGTCTTAAGCCTCAAGCTTGTAACTTCATAGTCACAACGTGGCTGCTGTACCTCTAGAGTTACATCCACATTCCAGGCAGGAAGAAAACAGGAGAGAAGGAGACAAGGGTAGCATATATGTCAGAACAACAAAAACTTTCCCAGAAACCCCAAGTCGTGTTAACCAGAACTGTGTGGCTAATCATAGCTTTAAAGAAGAATAAGAAAGCTTTTTTTTTAGTGCAGCATATTGCTACCCGGAGAACAAACCAAGTTCAGTTGGTCAGCAAAAGGAATAATGGATCTGGGGTGGGAACTAGCAGTTCTGTCTCAAAAGTGGAAGTCAAAATATTGGTAACCATCTCTTGAAAACAACCCCTGGCTGGGCGCGGTGGCTCAAGCCTGTAATTCCAGCACTTTGGGAGGCCGAGACGGGCGGATCACGAGGTCAGGAGATCGAGACCATCCTGGCTAACACGGTGAAACCCCGTCTCTACTAAAAATACAAAAAAAAAAAAAAAAAAATAGCCGGGCAACGTGGCGGGCGCCTATAGTCCCAGCTACTTGGGAGGCTGAGGCAGGAGAATGGCGTAAACCCAGGAGGCAGAGCTTGCAGTGAGCTGAGATCTGGCCACTGCACTCCAGCCTGGGCGGCAGAGCGAGACTCCGTCTCAAAAAAAATAAATAAATAAAAAGAAAACAACCCCTTACCACTGATTCTCTACAATTCAGCTGCAGTGAACAATCAACTAAATTGAACCAAGAGCCAAGTATTAAACAGTTAGAATTTCACCATCACGAATTTGAGAAGTAGCTCACTGTTTTCTCTGCCACAAGCTATTTATAGAAACTGATTTCTAATAAACACAGATTGGCAGGTGTGTGTATTGCGTTGGGGGGGAGGAGGTCAACAGTGCACCCACACAGCTTTATTGATGCCTTGTCAATCAACTGCTGTTATTTTGTTGTTTAATTTTTTTTAAGTGCATGTAAGCACTTTCCCTGCTAATAGCAGATTTATTGAACAGCACCACAAAGCGGTTCATCTCCCCCATAGACTATGGCAGCTGGTTATCAACTTTGTGGCTTCAGGTCAGAGGGTAAATTGACCCCATATCCATATCCCCTTCCAGGGGAGTTGCAGGGATCTCAACAAATTCAATACTGTCCAATAAAATGTCCTACCCCTCACTCTTCAGGAACCTAACTCAAGGCCTCAGCTTTGCTGTCAAACCAAAGGATGTAATTTGACAAATGGAACATCTAAGCATATGGTCATGTTGGCCATTTTGTTAAGACCCAAGGAGAATTTCCTTATCTTAGGAACTTGGCCTTTCCTAAAATTGTGCCTGAGCATGCATACTCCTTGCTCTGATCAAATCAGCTTCTAGTTAAACCATGCCTGGTGCTCACCCCTCCCAAACCTGGCATTTAGGCCCAGCTTAGCCTACATCTTGTATCTCATTTCCCCTTCTCTCTGTCTCTTATGCCCACTCCAACCAAATGTGTTATTTGCTAGTTCCTACACACACCTGGGCATTATCCCCACCTCACCTGGAATGACCGCCTCTCTCTTCTTCTCTGACTTGCCACCTCCCCGATGACTTCACTTCTTGCCCAAATTCTTCCCATTCCTCCAGGCACATCTCCAAATCTTCATTATTTAAGAAGCTACCTCTTACTCTTCTCAATGAATGAGGCCTAATCTTCTTACAAAAGCTCAGTATTGGTATTTCTTGAAGTTCAGATGATGATGATGACGACGATGATGATGATGATGATGATGATGCAGATGATGATGATGAAAGCAGTCCTCATTTATCAAGCTCTTACTGTGTGCCAGGCAAGGTGCTTCGCATGGGTAATCTCATTTTATCTTCTCCATGACTCCATGAGGTAGGTGCTATCCTCATTTCCATTTTATAGACTAGGAAGCAGGGACAGAGAGAAGTTAAGCAGCTTGGCCAAGGACACAGAGCTGGCAAGCAAAGGGATTTTGAACCCCTAGCAGCACATTTCAAGGCTCTCATATTTGGCTTTATGTCTTTGTGAATGTGCCCGGTTCCCACCACCCACCTCTGGTCAGTGTAACTACACACTCCAGGAGGCAGGAACCCTTGGGGGCATAAGATATACCCAAGTCTCAGCTTATAGCCTCTGAGAAAGGGGCATACACAAAGAAAAGACCAGGAAAAGTTCAGTTGATCCAGAAGAGGCTGTAGTCAGTCCCAGGCCTTGGTGTCCAAAGATATGAAAGAAAAAAAAAAAACAAAAAACAAAATGTTCTTGGTTGGCACCTCTGACAAAATGAATCCAGCAGATACTGGGAGGAAGGCATGGTTCTCAAAGTTTGAAATCCCTAAACCAAAGCTCTTTTGACAGAGAGGCTGTCAACAGGCCCTCTAATCTGGAAATAACAGCTGCCTGCACAGGGTTTAACAGACAGATTCTCAGAATAAAGCACGTCTTCAGTGAAGATTAACTCCCCTTTGGGAAAGGTCTGCCCAAGAACTTGCCCCTCTCATTTGTACATTTTACCAGCCCTTTGGTTCCAGGAAGTGTTGTGGCTGTGAGGGCAGATTGGGGCCCATTGTCTCCCGTCTGCTGTTCTTCCTCTGGTCAGAAAGCGATGCCAGCAAAGATGGAAGCACTTAAAAAGGCATCATTTGTGATGACTCAGATCTGGAGGTTTGACTTATGGGAGGGCTGTTAATCCCACCCCTTCAATTAATCCCCCCAAGACTTGCCATCGAAACCAGTTGGCTGTCTAATCTTAGAATGAACAAGAGAGCAGAGGACTTGAGGAATTTAAATGTTCCAGAAAGAATGAGCAAGGCTGGCTTGTGGGGAGAGGATGAAAGAGGATGCTTGGTTCTGTCTGCCCAATCAAGAACATCAGACTCATCTGGGAATTTGGGAGGCCTGGTCTCCAAGGCTCTGCAAGGCAAGTGACTTTCTATTATGGGACAGTGTTCGCCTCCCTGCTAAGCTCACAACAACCACATAACATAACACAGCATGTCAACATAACACTGCGAAGGCATTGCGTCAGATGAGGACTGGAATGGCAGAAGATTACCCTTTTTATTAAGGCTAGACAGAACGGTTTAAAGCAGGGATAACAAAGTCAAACATCTTACAAAGTTATAACTCAAGCTATTACTGTCTACCCCTGGAATCTCCAGCAAAACTTATCATTTCAGTGCACTGTTTTCTGCTGCCAGTATCAGCCTTTCTTTCCTAGCACTTTCTCCAGCCAATGCCTCTCTCCCTGTTGTGCAATCTCAACAGACAACTGACAGGACTGGGTGTACAAATACCGCAGCTCCCTTGCCCCTCTGGAGCAATGACTCAAAATGTGTTCTGTGCTGACTCTCACATGGTCACAGCATGATTTAACTCTAGCTGCCTATAGTAGTAACTTGCTCATCTATCCATTTTTATTGGCTCTCTTCTCCCTGTCTTACTTTCCCACCTTCTACAGGTGTTTTCTAGAATAATTTCCTGAGTAGAATATCTGCTTCCATTTTTGGTCCCAGTATCTTTTCAAAGTATGGAGAACAGTCTTTAAAGTACTGGAAACATCTCACCTACAAAGGTGTGACTGTTGTGTGGCTTCCCATGTGGTGTGTCCCAGTTCCTGAAACACAAAATCAGAACTGGAAATCACAGAGTCCAACCCAAAGCTCTGGTGACAAGTCATCCCCTGGCCTCTCCTTACATATCTGTAATCATCAAGGGTTCACTGTCTCCCATGTTAATCCATCACATGGCTAGATGGCTGTCATGTTCAGAAAGTCTTCTTTTCTGTGATAGAATCTACCTCTCTAAAACCCATCCTCAGTGGACAAATTCTGCTTTGTGGAGCTACATACTTAAGATAGTGAAACTCAGCAAGAAGATAAGGAAGTAGGTTGGGTGGATGCAACAGAATCTCCAGGTGAGAGAAGGGGTAAAGGATGTAAATGGTTTGGAAATGCACAATTCAAGTTATAATATTTAAAGCTGAGAAAAATAAATACTATTTTCCATGATACAAAAAACAGCTTGATGACATCTTGGCTGATGGGCTACCCAGAGGTCAGAGATACCTGTGCCCTTTCAGAGGACAGGTACCAGAATCCCCAGGACATCCAAGAGTTTTATGTTTATCAACGGGCAACACACTATTGGTTAAGTGGTAGAACTTAGTTTGATATATGTCTTATAGATTTGCCTTCAGACATATGAAAACAGCTCAGTGCCTGCCCCTGGACCCCTTCCTCTTAGCAACAATCACCCCCAGTTCCTCTAACCACTTTTCCTGGACTCAGGTCACAGCTCCCTCCTTGTTCGGGTCACTTTCCTTTAAGCTTCTTCCCAGCTTGGCTCATCATGTGCTTTTCAAACTGGGTATGTACATCTGGGAAAGTAATTGGAGATAAGGTAGGGATTAGGTGAAACCTTATGAAAAATATTATTTTAAACCAGAAAATTTAATATTAAAGAAAACAAGAACTTTTTTGGCAAGTAGACTATAATAGCGGAATAAAAATCTGAAATTTTTAAATGTAAAAATTCAGGAAACTTGAGATATACCTGTAAGCCCTGGTTGCTTCAGGGAATACCCCAAAATCATGGGGTTTATGAGTTCACATTCCTCTGCCTTTATCAGTGTTTTGATTGGCAAGTCTGAGGATCCCTGGGATGTCAATGTGTCCCCTGAAAGGGCAATGCCTGGAAGAAAAACCAAGTGGAGGGGCAGTTGCCTCCCTGTTATAGGGCAAATACAAGGAGCAGACATGCAGCCTTACCCTATTTGTTACTGGCCAAACTTTAACCAGGCTGGAGCCAGCCTTGGAGTATACAGAAAGGAGAGTTTAGAGCTTGAATATCTTGAAAGCAAAACCAGTGGAAACTTTCCAGCCAAAATCTGGAATTTCTGGGCTACAGTCCCCCAAGTACTGGATGGAGGCAGGTCTGCTCATTTTTGTTTGGACCTCAGAATATAACATTTCTTTTTAAAACTTCTATAATCCAAAGAACATGTGGTGATTTCTACAGTGACAATATGTTCATTTATTCATTAATTCAACAAATATTTATTGAGCCTCTAACCATATGCCAGGAACAGTGTTTGGCAAATAGAGGTCCCCACAGATCTACTTTAATGACTAAAATCTGATGTATCATTAACATGCCCGCCATTGGCACGTGTCCGTGTGTGTGTGTGCGTGTGTGCATATGTGTGTGTGTTTGTAGGGCTTATTCCCTTAAGAAGGCCAAAGGAGGTCACTGACAGTCATATTTATATATTTCCCTTGTTAAACAAAGCCATTTACTCATACTTTGAGAATATTTATAAATTCTCACCTTGAGTTCAAATTAATGAAGTGCAATGACGGGTGGATTTCAGACAGTGCAAGCTGGTTTGACCTCAATGGTGACAGAAAACATCTGAATTTAATTCTGTCCCTGTCTACCCTATTCTTCCCTCTTTCTCTGACCCATCCCAGGAAGGCACTCGGGGGTCCATTCTTAATGCTCAACAATGAAAATCTGGCACTCCTCAGCTCAATTAATCTCTACTTTTCTCCAAAAATAATTCACACAGCTTAGTAATTTTCAGTCCTGATTGCATTTTAGAATCATCTTGGGAACTTTTTAAAAAAGAATAACGTCCAAGTCCTAAACCCAGAGACTGATTGAATTGGTCTGGAGTGTGGTTCAGATATCAGCCTATTTTTTTTAAACTCCCCATATAATTCTAAGATGCATCTAGTGTTGGGAACGACTGAGAGTCATTTCCCTCTGATACCTGTGGGATTCCTCAGATAGGCCACAGCCTTGTTGATGGTATGATGACAGCTAATGAGTCTGAACCAGATCACAGGTCTCAGCTTGGTGCTGATGCTGAGTTGGTATTATCAAGTATAAGCTAGGTTCCCAGAATGCTGCTAGATGCTGCAAGGAGTAGTTGCTTAAGCTCTGAGCTCCAGTCACGTCATCTGTACAATGGGACTGTCTCCTCCCGCATGGAGCATCCTGTGTTGACCTACAGGATTCCTACAGTGGAATGAGTTTAATGAGAACATAAGGGAGCAGGCAGAGACTGCTTTTGGTCATGACAGCCTTTGGAGAGTCATCAAATCATATAGCATATTCACCCATTTATCTCTATATTGGCATCCCCAAATGGGAGTGTTTTAGTCTCTTCCTGCTGCTATACAAAATACCTTAGACTGTGTGATTTGTAGATGGCATAAATTTATTGCTGACAGTTATGTATGGTTGGAAGTCCAAGATCAAGGTGCCAGCAGGTTCGGTGTCTGGTGAGGGCCTGGTTTGGCATCTGGTGAAGGCTTTCGAGATGGTGCCTTGAATGTTGTATCCTCTGGAGAGGACAAACGCTGTGTCCTCACATGGCAGGAATGAAAAAGGGTCTAACTACTCTTCTTTCTTTAATAAGGCACTGGTACCTTATCCACGAGGGCAGGACCCTCATGGCGAAATTACCTTGTAAAGGCCCCATCTCTTAATACTGTTGCATTGGGGATTACATCTCAACATGAATTTAGAAGAGGACACAAACACTCAAACTATAGCAGGAAGAATTAAGAGGCATTAAAGACATGTGTCCTAAACTGAAGTGGATGCTAAGAAGGTATTGCTGACCAGTCTCACAATCAGGCACTAGGGCCATCGTAGACCATGACATGACTAGTACTATTTTCTCATATTGTTGGTGTCTGGGAGGCAAAGAGCAGAAACCCTTCAAATTTGCACAAGAAATAAAAGGGAGATTATTTATTGCACGCATCTTTCAAAGCCACGATAAAGGCACCATGAAACTGGACCTCGTTGGAGACTGGAATCAGGGCCCCATAGCCTTGAATTGCTCCTTTTCTCCACATCTTCATCTTTTTTCTTCTGTAAACTGCTTTCTCTGTGAAAAGCAGCCAGCCAGCATTTCCTGAGTCTACACGACCACAGTTCATGCAGCAAATAGAAACTGACTAGCTTTTTGCAAAAGGCCAATTCCAAGTGTTGGGGTGCAGGGCAGATAATCTGATTGGCTTAGCTTTAGTCAAGTGACCACCCCCGTCCAACCGGCTGTGTCCGTGGCTGGGACCTCGTGATACAAACAAGGCTGCTAGCGCCCTTCTATAGGAAGGAATCCGGTGTTCTTAGAGAAAGGAACCAAGTGCTGGCGAGACACCCAGTTGGTGTCTTCTACAGTCACATAGAGGGTGGTTTTGGTAAAAGTTAGTCTTGGAGATGACTCCATGACTGGTCTGAGAGCGTACTGTTCTCATACCTAAAACCAGAAGTTGCCATCCAGCTCAGGCACCCCTTCCGGCAAGAAGGCAGGAGGTGAGGGCTCTACCCTGGGTGGTGGTGGATTAGGATGTTTCTGAAGCCTTTCCCTCACCCTTATGCAGCTCTTGGGAGTGCTTGGTGCAAACACGCTCCAACCTAATTACCAGCCGGAATTAATCAAAGGTATTCCCAACTGCATGAGCCCTGCTAGCCAGGAATGTCTCCGAGTTGAAATTCTTAAAATACTTTTGTTTATGAGGAAGTTTTACAGTTAACTTTTTCCAAAAGCCAGCAAGAGGAGCAGTCCCTGCAGACATCTGAGAGCTCTTTGGCTGTCTTAATTCACTCATGATGTTTCATTAATATCAATTTTCTCCCTGCAACCCAGCCTGGCAGGTTCTTTTTACACGTGTTCTATTTTCCCAACCTTCTGGCGTGGGAGGGGGGTTGGGGGGTGGGGGGGCAGTTGTTGTTGATGTTTGCTTTAACTTTCCCATGGAGTTCTTCCTCCATTTCCTAAGAAATTCTCCTAAATCTCCACAATGCACACATCTTTGGGATCTAACAGCTTCATTTAAAAAACAAAGGGCACCACAGACTTTATGGATTTTTGTTCTCCACTTGGAAGTTGTTCCACAAGAGAGAGGTTGGCAGGAAAATCACAGAGAAACAAACCCTGATCTTGTTTATTGATCCTGCCCTTGAGGCTAAAGGTACAGAAACTCCATCTTCTTGCTGATCCTTCCAAATTCTCCTAGATTCTCCTAGTCTCTAAGTAGGCGTCGTCTTGCTAGGTCTTCCTTGCTGCAGATACGCTCTGGCAGCCTTATTTATATCCCAGAGAGACAGTGAGAAGGATGAACAGAAACATCCTAATCTACCACCACCCTCACCATGATCAGAAGTAGATTGGAGGCAGCTCCATCTGACTTGTTTCCTGCTGTCTTGCCCCTATGTCTTGCCCCTGCAGTCTTTGACTTAATTGCTCTCAGATCTATTCACTGTCCTTCCCCTGCTTTCTATCCCCAAGCTCCCTTGCCAACTGGCTTTTGGGGAGATTCAGCCAATGGAAGGCACTTGCAGGAGACTGGAGGATGGGAGGAGGAGGAAAGTCTAGGCATTTCTCTTTCTCTTTCTTCGTCTCTAGAGGCATCCCTGGCAGTGACAAGGTCTCTTCCATGTCTTCCAGGGCCAGACAGCCCTAGCCGTGGATGTAGCTCCCTGTAGACAACTCTGAATCTTGAGTTTTGATTGCAGCACATCCCCCTGTTTTCCCTCCAGCCTTAGCAGTGGTAGAAGTTTTCCTTTGTGGCAAATCTCTGGGTCGTGTCATCATCCCTGGCTTGGCTTCCCAAATCTTTCATTACCTGTGTAATCATTCCCCTCTGTTAAATTCCCTATGTTTGAATCACCTAGAGCACTTTTTGTTTTCCTGGTGGATACTGACTGACATATCTACTCACTCAAGATTCAATATCTCTGCCTGCTTGTAAGTCAGTGTTTCTTGAATTATCTGTTGCAAAGGACCATTTAAAAATATTTATAATCCATCATAGATTGACATGGTCCTACTACATAGGGCTGGTTATGTAGCTTGACCACCTGCCATTTATGAAGCAAGTTCAACAACGACTGAACTGGTGTATACACTGTTCAATGATGCAAGTTCTCTGAGCAAGCATTCAGACATCGTAGCAATGTAAAATTGCTAGAAGCATCTCCAAACATTTACCGTCAACCTTTGTAGTTGTCTCTTCACAGACCTCCTACAAAGAATTTGTAGGCTGTGGTGAGAGCATGGGTCACAGTTTGAACAGCACTGCTCTGGGATACTTTTTATTCATGTTTAGGACCATCCCATAGTTTGAGGAATCTGGATACAGCATAGATCAAACAGTCTTTGGGTTATGTGTAAGTCCCCGTCAGAAGCTGTATTTCTCTCACATGGCATGTTCCCCACAACTTCCCCATGTTCTTCCCAATAAGGAGAGCAACAATGACTGCCTTTTACCAGAGACTGACTTCCTTTTTAGGCTTTAGACCATTTCATCCTCACAACAGCCCCATGATGAGGTACCATTATTATCCTTGTTTTACAGAACGAAAAGGTAAAGCTCAGAGAGGTTCGATAACTTGGCCACGATCACAAAGCTCAAGAATGACAAGCATGCCTGACTCACTGCCCTGGGTCTTAGTTATCACACTGAATTGCCTATTCATCTTGGATCCTGAGGCATAAGAGGAGACATCATTAAAGGTCTGAATACTCAAGTGAAACGATGCATAATACATTCCATCTCCTTAAACAGGGTTTCTCATGAAAATGCCCTCCCATAGACACCCCAATCTTCCCCAGACAAATTGTCCCCATCTGCACCCTCCCTCAAGAAGCTTTCCCTGGCTCTTCCAGGCCACCTTTCTCTGATTTCCTACAGCTCTGCTAGGCCACACTGCACTCTCTGAATTCATGTTGAATACCACACAATCCTATTGTCCCCAGACTGTACTTTAGAGGCACTTCTTGTCTCCCATGAGTTTAGAAGCCCTTCAAGAACAGAGGCTTTGATAATAACAGTGGCTCCTGGCACACAGCTAATATTTATTGAGTACTTCTGGGCGCCAGGCATAGCTTTAAGCACTTTCCCTACAATAACTGGCTTAATATTCACAACAATGTGAGTTAGGTACATTTTTCATACTCTTTTGACATGTGGGGAAACAAGGGAGCTTAAAAACGTCTCCCGGTCTCTTATTTCAAACTGCTGTAACAAAGTTCCATAGACTGGGTGGCTTCAACAACAGAAATGTGTTTATCACTGTTTTGGAGACTGGAAGTCCGAGGTCAGAGTGCCAGCATGGTCAAGTTTGGGTGAGAGCCCCCTTCCAGGTTGGATACTCACCATATTCTCATGTGGCAGAAAGAGGGTGAAAGAGCTCTTTGGGGGATCCCATTCATAAGGGCACAATTCTCATGACCTAATTACCTTCTGAAGGCCCACCTCCAAATACCATCACATAGACACAAACATTCAGTCCATTATTCCCAAGTTCAACAAGGAAGAGCTGGGCTGATATTTAAACCCTTGGATTGTAGGCTTCCAAAGCCTGTGGTCTTAGCCACTGTGCAATAGTGAGTTCTTGAATTTTCAAGGCACCTCCACATCTGTTATCTAAGTAGGTTCTCATGGTGCTTCAAGGAAGGAAGGAAGTACAATCATTGAGAGTGTCTTATAGCCGGGAAGGCCCCTGGAGAATTTTTAACTTCCCCATTATGCAGGAAAGGAGAACATGGCCCGGGGCAAAATGATGTGTGCAGAGCAAGCCCATACAAGAAACACTGGTGGGTTCTGAGTCCCAGCATGGAGCTCTCCCCTCTGCACCAGATGTCAATAGCAGGTGGGTAGATATTCATCTGACTACTGAACTCACCAGAGTAGCATGCAATGTTTTCCAGGACTCCTGCCAGGCCATCATTGGTATTGGAGAGATCATAAAGGCCATGGATGCTGGGAATTGTCTGCGAAGATGGGAGTTTCCAAGGAAGGAAAGGAAGCTAAGTATAGAGTTGTGATCTTGCCTGGGAGTAAGAAGACCTGGGCTTGAAACCCGATTTTGCTGTGTAAACTTCAGCACATTACATAACTTCTCTGAACCTCAGTAGTTTCATCTGCAAAATGTTCTGGGTTTTGGAGTAGCTGACATGCACTGAAGTCTTACCACAGTGCTGAGGACTTTGAATGCATCATCTTATTTAGCCCTCAAACTAACCTTCCGAGGAGGGTCCCAGTGTTATCCCATCTACCATGAGCTTGGGGAAGCTCTGTAGCATGCCCGGGGCTACAACCTGGCAAGTGCAGAGCCAGGCTTCCCACCCAGATGTGATGATCGTCAGGATCCAGCTACATATCCAGTGCAAAATTTACAACACATGGGAAATGTTTAGTATAGGGCCTGGAGGATTATGGTTGAGTCTCTTCCCCCTCCAGTCTTCAATCTTTCCATCTATTAAATGAGTGGATAAAACTAGAGCAGGGCGTACAAGCTGAAACGAGGATGCCCAACAGACAACTGCGGAAGTCATGGATGCTCTTCGCCAAATGGCTGCAGCTCGCCCCCTCCTGGACACATAGTAGGATTGCACTTCCTGGGCCCTGTCATTGGGCGGGGCGTGCTACTGGTTCTGGCCATCTGAGTTGTCAGCAGAAGTGACCTGTGCCACTTCTGAGCTGGGGCAATTAATTGCTGGTGGGAAACCCTCAGAGCTCCTTTTCCCTCCACCATATTTAAGATACTGGCTGCTCCAATAGTCTGGGTGCCAGAGTGAGGAGACTCAGAACTGGCTCCTGGCCAAGCTTCAATGGACTACAATGGACTTGTAGAATGAGTGAGAAATAAACCTTTTTTTTTTTTTTTTTTTTGAGACAGCGTCTTGCTCTGTTGCCCAGGCTGAAGTGCAGTGGCACAGTATAGCTCAGTGCAGCCTCAAACTCCTGGGCCCAGGTGATTCTCCCTCCTTAGCCTCGTGAGTAGCTGGGACTACAGGGACTTGCCACCACACCCGTCTAATTTTTAAATTTTTGGTTGAGATGTGGTCTTGCTATGTTGCCACAGCTGCAGTTCACCCCCTCCTGGCCTCAGATGATTCCCCTGCCTTGACTTCCCCAAATGCTGGGATTATAGGTGTGAGCCACAGTGCCTGGCCAAATCTTTGCTTTTTAAGCCACTGAGAATTGGGGGTGGTTTGTTTAGCATAACCCAGCATACCCCGATTGCTACCACAGACAATATAAACAAATGAAATGGGTCAAGCATTCAAATTTTATTAAAATGCATGACTCACTTGTTTTAGCTTTTTTGTTTTCTCTCTTTTGAGGGAAACAAGAGAATGAGTCATATTCCACTGTCTTCTTCCCACTTCTATCAGACAGACAGTGACACAATCATGATAAGTGGCTCCTGACACTTGTCCTCTGGGTTAGGGGGACACAGAGACCAGGGAAGGGGTGATTGTGAACCTGAGGGAACAGCTATTCAGTTCTGATCCTGGCTGTATGGAAATGTGAGCCTGATTTGCCAGAACTGATTGTTTTCAAGGGAAACTAAAAATCTAGGTGTTTACAGTAAATCTTCCCATTTGTACAAGTTGATAAATAAATAAGAAAAGCAGTAATAAATGTGCAGGTCAAACAAAAATGTGTCTGTTGGCTGTGTGAGGCCTGTGGAACACCCGTTTGAATCCCCCAGACCAGAAGGTCCCCATGCCCCGTCCAGCTCTGACTTGTATGCCACTCTGGCTGCCGTGAACTCCCTGCAGTCTGGGACATTGGTCATTGCCGTCTCAGCTATACCTAGCCCAGCATCTAATAGTAAGGGTTCAATAAATATGTGATGAATAAAGGGGTAAATGAATGGACGAATGAATGAATGACATTCAGTCTGGAATGGGAGCCCAGGAAACTGATTATCTCAAGACTTAGGGCAGGGACACAAGAGCCAAACTCCAGTGAGTCCTATTTGGATGAGGCCGCGTGGGGTGGCTCACGCCTGCAATCCCAGCACTGTGGGAGGCCAAGGTGGGTGGATCACTCGAGCCCAGGAGTTGGAGATCAGCCTGGGCAACATGGGGAAACTCTGTCTCTACAAAAAATACAAAAAAGAAGGAAGGAAAGAAAGAAGCAAAAAGAAGGAAGGAAGGAAAGAAAGAAGGAAGAAGGACGGAAGGAAAAAAGGAAAAGAAGGAAGGAAGGAGAGAAAGAAGAAAAGAAAAGGAAAATAAGCACTGAATGGTGAGACCAGAAGGATTAGGAACCTGCCCCTCCTCAGCATCTTCCCTGAGGCTAGGCCCTGCCAACTGTCCTGCTCCTCACATACCTGGGGCTCCAGGTCCCAGCAGGCTCAGCCTGAGCTGGATTTGACCTGATTCCCCACCCTACCACATGCAGCCCCCATCTTACCCACCTATGCTATCCTGTATGCTGCCCCTGGGACTTTAGGCACAGTCTCAGTCTCCTGTACCCAGAATGGTCTCTCTGCTCCACCCATGCTCACTTGCCCTTGTTGACATCTAGCTCAGGGCCCACTACTCATATCTTGGATGCTCCCCTGATTCCTTCTGAGTTCCTAGGATAGAGGATCACATACAGTTGTTGGTGGAACCCTATTCCAGGAGACACCGCTACAGGCAGCACTGTATAGTATCATGGTTGAGTTTAGGCTCTGGAACCAGACAGCATAGGACTACATGCTAACTCTACCCCTTTCTGAGTAGGCATATGTATTAGTTCCCCATTGCTGCTGTAACAAGTTGCAATACATGTAATAGCTTAAAACAACACAAATGTATCATCTTACAGTTCTAGAGCTAAGTTTAAAATCAAGGTGTGGGGAGGTCTGCATTCCTTCAAGAGGCTTGAGGGGAGGGTCTGTTTCCTTGCCTTTTCCAGCTTCTAGAGACCGCTTGGATTCCTTGGCTCCTGGCTCCTTCCTCACATCACTCTGGCATCTTCTTGTCATCACATCCCCTCTAACTCTCTCCTGCCTCTTTTTTAAAAGGACCTTCTGATGATGTTGGGCTCGCTCTCCCCATTTTAAGATCCTTAACTTAATCATACCTGTAAAGTCCCTTGTGCCACCTGGGGTAACATAATCACAGGCTTAGGGATTAGGACATGGACATTTGGGGAGGGGCTGTTCTTCAGTCTACCACAGTATATATAGATTTAGATGAGTTAAACTCAGTTTCCTCATCTATCAAATGGCAATAACAATTGCCTCTAACTTCAAGAGTTGTCTTGAGAATTAAAAAATTTAATATGTATCAAGACCTCAGCCAGTGCCTGGATCATAGTAAATGCTCAATATATGTTAGCTCTTCTTACTGTTATGCTGTGGAATAAGGGTTCCATGGCCAGTGAAGTTTGAAAAAGGCAGCATACTGCATCTGCATCATGGAGATTCACGTTGCCCTTCATTGTGTTAAAGGCTTTGATAAATCTTGCAGAAATAAAGGCTCCTGGTGGCTAACTCAGCATATCCTGAATGTATTTGACCTTCTAATGAAACCATTTCTTCCAGAAAGCATCTATTTAGATCCTTTATATTTAGGAGTTGGGAAAACCTGACCCAGAAGGGCTCTGGTAATTATACAGGTGACAGCAATCAACAGAAAAGTACCTGGCAAAGACAAAGAATGCAGGTTTCTTTATAGGCTGCAGCCTAACACGTGTGTTCACTGACACACAGGACACCCATTAGTACCCGCAGCTGGAGGGGCAAGTGGTTCTTCCCTTCAGGTCTCCCCCATGTGGCCTCTGATTAGGGTGAGGGTACTTCTAGGCCCTTCGAGAAGCTTCTTTCTGTGCTTACAGGTGGAAAGGTGTTCTTATACCCTTGTCCCCTCTCAAATATCTGGCTGTTTGCTTCCTGCCCTCCAGGTGCAAATAATGAGAACCATAACAACTCCAGCACGCACCTGAGAGCTTGCTGCAGGGATCGGTGCACTTTTCCAGGTGTAGTGGGCTGAAGAAAGTCCCCCGAAAACCTGTGTCCACCCAGAACCTCAGAATGCAACTTTATTTGGAATAATGGCCTTCAAAGTTTTTAATTAAGGTAAGAATCTCGAGACAAGATCTTGCTTGATTAGGGTGAATCTAGAAATGATATCCTTTTAAGGGACAGAAAATGAGAAGACACACAGAGACCCAGGGAAGATGGCCAAGAAAGATCGAGACAGAGACAGGAATAATGCTGCCACAAGCCAAGGAATGGCAGGAGCTACTAGGAGCTGGAAGAGAGAAAGGATTCTTCCCAAGAGCCTTCAGAGGGGGCATGGCCACACCACCAGATTTCATAATTCTGGTTTCCAGAATGGAGAGACAATATATTTCTGTGCTTCAAGCCACCCAGTTTGTAGTTTGCAATAAACAGCCCTAGGAAACTAACCCATCGGGTATGCTTGTTCCCAGGTCACCACCCCCTGGCAGGTGCAGGCTTTCAGGCTCAGGCTGATACCTGATGGCTGACTCCTGCTCCTGTTGCTCAGGCATGTTGCCACCCCTCAACTTGGTTCAGCCTTGTCTCTCTGGAAGCCTGTGAGCTCCCTGAGGCCAGAGCCCTAAAGATGTCCGGGCCCCTGTCCCCTGCTGGAGCAGGAGTTGTGGCCATTAAAAAAAAAAAAAAAAAAAGTCTGATTGGCTGGATTAGTAAGATTCCCTGGACACTGGTGGGTGAGGATGCATACTGGAGGTCCCCGATGAGTCTCTGAGTCCATGGGCTTGCACATCTGTGTGGCCATCTGAGTTACTAGGCTTCTTGAGGGCCTCTGAGGTCAGAAGAAGACCCTGGAGCCCAGGATCTAGAGCTCAGCAAAGGATGAAGTGGGCAAGAAAGACTTGAAATGTGAGTACCTGCATGTCCCCCAAAGTGTAAGGTATGGACCATCTTGAGCAGCTCACCATGTCCTAGAGATAATCGGACACTCCAACCCCCTAGCCAACCAAAGTCCTTAGCAATACAGGGAGAACCCAAGTCGTGTGAGATTTCAGACACAACTGGGGTCAGCACTGGCTTGGAGTGGACAAGAACTGGTTCCCATGGAAAGAACTGGAAGGGTAGGCAGAATTTTTTCAATTCAGTGTTGGCATTTTCCTAATGTAAAAAGAATGCTATCTTGAAGAGATTTTTACACTGCCATGTTCAGTGCAGCACTACTCACAATAGCCAAGATATGGAAACAATTTGTTTGTTGACAGATGAATGGGTAGAGAAAATATGATATATGTATCATATATCATATATATGCACATATATACCCACTCTATATATACACACATTTTTGACACTATATATACACACAATATATACACACACTCTATATAAATATACACACACACACACTATATACACACAGATATTATTCCATTTTTAAAAATAAGAAAATCCTAGCATCGATGACAACATGGATAAAATTTGAGACCATTACAAAGTGAAATAAGCCAGTCACAAAAAGACAAATACCACACAATGTCACTTATATGTAGAATCTTTACTAAAAAAAAGTTGAATTCATAGTAACAGAGAATAGAATGGTGAATACCAGGGGCTAGGGTGGGAGAGATGGAGGAATATTGGTCGAGGGGTACAAACCTTGAATTATAGGATGAATAAGTACTGGAGACTTCACGTACAGCATGGTGAATGTAGTTAATAATGCATTGTACACTTGAAAAAAATAATTCTGGCTTACCATAGAATATTCTAGAAGTTCAGTCAAAAGAGCAAATACATCTGGGAAACAGATATCCATACTCCCACCTTTTGGGAAGTTTGGGCAATGCCTGAGCTTCCCTTCAATCTTGTTCCTGGGCACACTATTGATTTTATACAGAGACAGTGGAGCATGATGAGATCCAGCAGTCTATATTCAAATTCCAGCCTTAGCATACACAGCCACATGACTCTGGTCAGATCACTTGAACTTTTGTTTCCTGCGTCACTTTCTTCAAATATTTAAGTGTATAATAATAGTACGTACTTGATATGGTTAGACTTTGTGTCCCTGCCCAAATGTCATCTTGAATTGTAATCCCTATAAGCGCCATAATCCCCATGTGTCAAGGGAGAGACCAGGTGGAGGTAATTGAATCATGGGAGCGGTTTCCCCCATGTTGTTCTCGTGATAGTGAGTGAGTTCTCATGAGATCTGATGGTTTTATAAGGGCCTCTTCATTCTTTGCTTGACACTTCTTCCTGTCACCTTCTGAAGAAGGTGTCTTGCTTCCCCTTCGCCTTCCGCCATGATTGTAGGTTTCCTGAAGCCTCTCCAGCCATGCTGAACTGTGAGTCAATTAAACCTCTTTCGTTTATAAATTACTCAGTCTCAGGCAGTTCTTTATAGCAGTATGAGAAAAGTCTGATATACTACTTTATAGGGTAGATGGGAGGAATAAATCTAAAAAGTCTTGGAATAGCACCTGGCACATAGTAAACACTATGCAATATTTTTGCATAACATTACACTTAATGTCTTCTTTTTTGACACCATTAGGACTCTTCACATATGTTTCTCTGAGCTTGCAAAGTGTTCCGATAATGGGTGCACAGTAGTAATTTGAGAAAAGCCCAGAAAACCAGAGGCAAAGGGTGAGACCTCTTGGTGGTGGTACAGGCTGCTCCTGGAGCCCGTATTTCAGGGTCTTATTTTCCCTCATGAGACATTGCAGCAAGAACTTCTCAGGGAACATCCCCCACACACATGCTTCCCCAACTCTCATCCCCCACCTGCAATGGATACTGTAGCTGCTGTGCCCATATGCCCTGGGCCCCTTTTATCAATTCTGTGAGCTCATCATCCCCTCTCTGCCTGTTTTGCTGCTGACAGCTAGAAGATTCCAGGCCAGCCATTTGATTGTTTGATCGAGGCCAGGATTGTTTGATGTTTCCCTTTGATTAAATTCAGGTTATACATTTTTGAGAGAAAATAATAGTTTCATTTTTTTACATGAAAATATTGAATCCATTTGGAGTTAATTTGGGCTTAAATGGTATGTTTTTTTCTCATTTATATGAAACACTTCCTTTATCATATAGCAAATATTTAATTGCATGTTTGTAATTTATTTTAATTGCAACTTTCTCCATATTTTTCTTTATATATATATATTCATATTTTATCTTTGCATGTATCTATCTTTTTTCCCCTCTCTGGTTTTCTGAGCTCTTCTCAAGTGATTACTGACACATTTCTAATGGTTATCCCAAAGCCAGTGTCACACTGTTCTAATTACCATAGCTTCGTAATGTGCTCCAAACTATAGTGCTAGGCAAGTTCCCTCTAGTTATGCACCTTTTCTCAAAAGATTCCTGGTTCTTCTGTTCAATTAAACCTTCTGGTGTATCTTAGAATGGTGTTATCAAATTCCTTAAGTAATACCTTTGTGACTTAGAGGACTTAGAGTGTCCTAAATTTCTTTTCTTTTTTCTTTTTCTTTTTTTTTTTTTTTCAAGACGGAGTCTCACTCTGTCACCCAGGCTGGAGTGCAATGGTGTGATCTTGGTTCACTGCAACCTCCGCCTTCCCAGTTCAAGCAACTATCCTGCCTCAGCCTGCCGAGTAGCTGGGACTACAGGCATGTGCCACCATGCCTGGTTAATTTTTGTATTTTTAGTAGAGACAGGGTTTCACCATGTTGGCCAGGCTGGTCTCAAACTCCTGACCTTGTGATCCAGTGATCCACCTGCCTAGACCTCCCAAAGTACTGGAATTACAGACATGAGCCACTGCACCCAGCCAGAGTGTCCTAAATTTCCAAGTCACTCTGGGCAGGAGGGACACCTGTGTAGTGCTAAATCTCTCTGTGTGGGAGCATTGGATGTGTCTCACTTAAGCCTTTTATGCCCAAAAACATTTTGTGCTCTTCTCTATGAAGTTCCTGTCCATTTCTTGTTGGGTTGTTTACTATTTTTGAGTCGCCTATGAACAGGATTTTGTATCTATTTTCCATTGCCTTTTCTGATGAACTACCTCTGATAACCATGCCAGCTGACAGTATAGAACAGTGGTGAGTTCAGAGCCCTTGCGGAAGACTACTTGGGTTCAAATTCTGGGCCACTCACTCATTAGGCAAGACATCTGATCGCTCTGTGCCTCAGGTTTCCTCATCTGTGAAATGGGCAGATTGGGGATACCTGTTTTAAAAATGGACACACACGAAAGGGATTCTGGCACATAGTTAGTGTCATCCACCGCTATTGCCTAAACAGGCCCCTCACAGATCCCTGTGGCCCTTCTTGGTGATACAGTGGGTGAGTGATGGGACATCATTTGTTCCTTCACACTGCCCTGCCAAACTCAGGCGCTTTCCTTAGGAAGCTGAGAGGGACTCCATTGTTGTGGGAAGAGCCAGGGACCAGGCTCGGAGCTGGGCTTTAGTCTCTTCCCCTCACCTACCTGCAGAGGGTGCACGACCTTTCTCTCAAAGCATTTCCATGTGTCTCTGGCTCCAATTTCCTCCCTCCCCAGCCAGTGCCCTCCAAGCATCACACTGTCCCCCAGCCACCCCTGGTGACACTGGTCTGCACCTCCCTCATCACTTCTCGACTTGATGTCCACAGGTTTCTCCCTTCCTTCTTCATAGTCATTTCCAAGTGCAGGAATCTGACGGGCCCTGCGTGTCTCTTCAAGCCAGTCTTTGGCCTGGCCATCCGGGGGTTAGGGGCAGAGGGGTCTGATTTTAAAAAGCTGGCTGGGGAAGCAGCAGATTTCCCAAAGAAGGAAATTTTGGTCACAATGGGGCATACCCAGTACGTACCTACAAGCATGGACATTTCAGAAGAGTTCCCTTCCCGGCAGGACCCACTATTCACAAGCAGAGATTAAATGTGCATTCAGGAATCACCTAGATCTTATTATCCCTCTTTTCATAGACGGGAACACCATGGTTCTGAGATGTTAGGGGACTTGCCCAGGGTCACAGAGCAGCATTGGACAGAGGTGTGTCAACAAACCTGGGCCTTCATCCTCTGGGCTCCTTCCACCTGTGTGCCCGCACCCCACTGTGTGTCTCAGGTCATCTGCATGGACTCTTCATCCCAGAGGAGCTCAGGGCAGGGCCAGGCAGGCAGGCTGGGTCTTGGTTGAAGTATCTATTAGGGAACGATGGAGATGAGTGGGAACAGCATTGAGAAAAAAAAAAAAAAGTGAATCCAGGTGGAGGGAATGGTCAAGGCAAGGGCTTAAAGGCAGGAGAAAGCAAAGGATGTGTACTGACAGCCAGGGGCACAATCCGGCCAGGTGTGTTGGGATCCATCTGGGGAAGCTCAAGTAGTGGGGCCAGATTAGGACACTGGTTCAGAGCAACTGTGATTTGTCTCCCACACTAAACGGTGTGTCTTGCTTTCCATACACCTGCTCATGTTCTCACTGCTTCCCACTGTGGGAAACCCACACACACAGTGCTGGCTGCAGCCCCACACCAATCTCAAGCCAGCAGGGTATACTCACTCCACACACCTCTGTCCAGGGAGCCAGTGTTCACTGGTCCTCAGATGCAGACCAGTCCTGCTGAAATCTCAGCCTCTTGGTTGGTGGGTCTCACACTGTCTTCTGTGGGATATGGGGTTCCTGAGTGGCTCCAGAGAGGAGGGTCAGGACAGGAAAAGTCTGGAGGGGCCAGTGGCAGGCCCCCAGCCTCCTCTGTGCAGGCTCAGTTCTTGTCCTATGTCATTATCAGGAGTGTTATGTGGGATTCCACTTTAAATAAAGCATTTCAGTGTTCATTAAAAATCAACAACCCAAACTACCTCCTCCCCATCCTTTTCGTTGAACTAGTACCTACTCACGCTCCAGTTTTCCCCCAAAACCCCTACACGAAGGGTCCTTACTTTATATTCTCTGAAAATAGTTGTGCTTATCTTTCATGGAACTCTTCATAGTTTGGTGATATATGTGTATATATATATATATATTTAGAGACAAATAGTTTAACATCTGTATTCCTCATCAGACCAGGCTGCCTGAGTCAAAACCTGGCTCCATCCTTTTCTAATTGAGAATCTTTGGAGAGTCCCTTAACATCTTGGTGCCTTCATCATCTGTAAAAGGGGGTTAATAAGAGCTCCAGCCTCACCGCCTTGTTGCAAAGATACAATGAGATATCAATGAAGGAGCATGGCATAGGGCCTGGTATAGCCTTAATAGAATTTCAGTGTCATTACCATCATTGCCACCTCCATCACCACCACCACCATCGTCATTATCATCCTTAAGGACAAAATTAGGTCATCCTTGTTTGCTGTTGCATCCTTAGGGCTTAGCACATTATACAACTCACAAAATCCTTGTTAAATGAATGAACGAGAAAATGAATGAATGAATATATGTATGCTTCCCTGCAAACACAACTGTCTTCCTTCTAAGGAGGCATTCCCTTTGAGTCATTAAGTTGATCCTTCTGATTTATCAGGTGGAAAAACAAAATTTTTCTCCAGGTGAAAACATTTAAATGTAGCTGATGAAGGAATCCCGACGTGGCATGTGTTCTTGGATATTTTGTGGAGATCCTTTATGGGGAACATGTTGAGGTGGTGAGGAAGTGTAATTTTCTTGGTGGAATGTCTAGATTTTTCTTTGTAATTTTTCACGTGCTTGTCACTTTTCCGGACTAACTGGTGGGCACCTTTCCCCAGCTGTCTGCATAGATGCTCACTCATCTGGCTGGTCCTTTGCTCAATGCAGCCCACTTAGGGTGTCGGAAAAAGCACCCAGGAGGGGAGCTAGGAGATATGAGTTGTATGGGGCTTCGGGCAGGTCTTTACCCTTCTGTGGGTCTCAGTTTCCTCATCTAGAGTATGAAAAGATTTAACTAGATGTTTGCTAATAGAGCTCCAAGTTCTAAGGGAAGTGGCTGGCTCAAAGTTAAACAATTTCCAATTCTGGGAAGGTCTCTGGCTTTGTGCTACTCAAGCTTTGCCACTTCCATCATCATTGGGGTTCAGGTGCCCACAGTACCCCAAATCCTCAGAGTGTAGTGACTGGTATAATATCTCTGCTTATGGAATAAATGCACAACCCAGGCCATAAATCCATGCACAGATAGAGTTTTAATCCTGGATGCTAGATGCAACACTGCAGGAGGAAATTGAGGCCTGCAATTCAGTTCTTCTGCACCAAAAGGTTGGTGGTCAGCCCCTTGACACTGGGAGGAGACCATCCCTCAATCAAGAGTCCCAGGCTTTCACTTTTCCAGATGAACTCTGAAGGGTGACTAGAAAATGTATTTGGTCCCTAGAGCCTCTTAGAGGATCATGGGATGACCCATCGAAGGGGCAGGCAGCCCACAAATGGTGCCCCTGAGCTTTCCACCAGAAAGGAGATACTCCAAGTGTTCCAGCTCGGCCTGCAAATGCAGGGCATTTTGGGGGCAGGGAGGGACAACATTAGCTGTGACATCAAGGAATGTCACTCATATCGTTCTCCTATTTAGTGTTTAGGAGATTTCCCTCAAGTTTCTTAGTGAAATGGACAAAAAGAAATTGCAAGGAATAAGTCCAATAGAAACTGAATTGGAGTGTGTGCAGAGCAGGGAGGCCAGGGTGGGAATCCAGCTCTACCGCGTCTCAGCCTGTCTGAGTCATGGGCCTTCCAGACCCACAGGGAATCAGGGGACTAGGGAACCATTCCCTTCCTTGTAGAGTGTTGCAGGGATTTAAATAATCTTGCATGTAAAAATGTTCAGCACGTGGAAGCTCTGGACATTTAAAAACTCTAACAAAATATGTCTGCCCTAGATACAAAATTCATAAAAAAGAATTTAGAAAAAGAGAAGAGTGTCTTCTACCCCTGATATCATGGGAGAAGTAGACAGATCATGGAGAAGAATAAAATCCAGTGCAGGGGGCCAGGGACGGTGGCTCACACCTGTAATCCCAGCACTTTGGGAGGCAGAGGCAGGCAGATCACAAGGTCAGGAGATGGAGACCATCCTGGCAAAAATGGCGAAATCCTATCTCTACTAAAAATATAAAAATTAGCTGGGTGTGCTGATGCATGCCTGTAATCCCAGCTACTCAGGAGGCTGAGGCACGAGAATCGCTTGAACCCAGGAGGTGAAAGTTGCAGTGAGCCAAGATCACAGCCTGGCAACAGAGCGAGACTTCATCTTAAAAAAAAAAAAAAAAAAAAAAAAAATCCAGTGCAGGGGAAGTGGGCTGAACAGAGGCTCCAGAAAGATATGCCAAAATGCCTGGAACCTATAAGTGTGGCCTTACTTGGAAAAGTGTCTTTACAGATGTAGTTAAGCTAAGGATATAGAGATAAAGAGATCCTTCTGGACTATCTGGTTGGCCCTAATCCAGTGCCAAATGTCCTCATAAAAGAAGGACAGAGTGAGATTTGAGGCAGACCCAAGAGAAGGCAATGCTGTCAGGTAGATGATAAAGCCACAAGGCAAAGAATGTCAACTGTGACCAGAAGATGGAAGAGGCAAAGAACGGACTACCCCCAAGAGCCTCCAAAGGGAATGTGGCCCTGCTAACACTTAATTTTGGACTTCTGGCCTCCAGGACTGTGAGAGGATAAGTATCTGTTGTTTTAAGCCACCCAGTTCGTGGTGACTTCTTATAGCAGCCACAGGAAACTAATACAGTAGGTGTGGCCAGACATTCAGCTTTCACCATCAGAAAACAGCACAATCAGCAGCCTAAGCTGACCCTTAATTAAGCTTAGAGGAGGCTCCTACTGGCTGCCATGGCAGAAGAGCTTGAAGGCTGCAACTCCAGCTATGTTCTGGTTTTGACCTCCTAACATCCATTTCCCCCTTCTCCTGGTTTCCGCATTAGTTCTTTTGGAATATTCTCTCTCCTCTTTTGGGTGAGTCTGTAAATCAAGGCCATTTGTATTCCCCTACTAAGAAGCAAGAAGGTGGCACAGTCAACTGGACTCTCTCTGTCTCAGGACATAGAATCTCTAGTGGAAAACAATTCAAGGGCAGTGCCTACAGAACTGTTCAATTTCAGCACCCTAGACCCCATTTTCTAAGTCATTGCTCCAGCCTTCCTATCAACCCAGTGAGTTTTCCACTATAGCTTTTCCATCAATGTCTTTGTTGCCTAAGTCAGTCACTATTGCTTGTGGAGAAGCAAATTGAGTAGAGGAGAGAGTGGTTCAAAAGGAAAGACCCAGGGATAGTTGGGGCCAGAAGACAGAAGACCTGGTGGGCCTAGGGAAGGCATTTAAACTTAATTTTCTAGTTCAAAGGCCAGCAGTCTTCTTCTGTAAGAGGCTATATAGTAACTGTTTTAAACGTTCCAGGCCGTGAAGTCCTTAACAACTCCGCTACCCAACTCTGTTGTTTAGTGCAGTGTACTGTCCATGGATGAGGCTGTGTTCCAATCAGACTTTATTTATGAGATGAGGAAGCAGGCCAGATTAACCCCCAGGCTGTAATTTGCTAGCCTTGTTCTAGGTAATAGCAGGCCACAGAAGGATTTTAAGCAACAGGTTAATGGATGGCAGTGGGTCAAGAAGGATACCTGTTGGCTGGGTGCAGTGGCTCACGCCTATAATCCTAACACTTTGGGAGGCCGGGGCAGGTAGATTACCAGAGCTTAGGAGTTCAAGACCAGCCTGGGCAACATGCTGAAACCCCGTCTCTACTAAAATACAAAACAAAAATTAGCCGGGCATGGCGGTGTGTGCCTGTAGTCCCAGCTACTCGGGAGGATGAGGCAGGAGAATTGCTTGAACCCAGGAGGCAGAGGTTGCAGTGAGCCTAGATCGCCCACTGCACTCTAGCCTGGGCGACAGAGCAAGGCTCCATCTCTAAAATAAATAAATAAATAATAAATAAATAAATAAATAAGTAAAAAGAAGAAGAGAAGGAAACCTGTTTTAAAAACAACGACAACAACAACAACAAAAAACTACTGCAGAAGTCCAGTAAAGTGCTGATGATCCTGGACTTGGGAGGTAGTAAAGGAGATGGATTTGGGAGCTGTTTTAAAGGGAAGCAGCTCAGAAGAATTACTGTTGAGCTTTGCAGCTGTGAAGTGTGGGTCAAACACAAGGTGTAATTATTAGCATTGTCATCTGCATCTTTTTTCTTGTCAAAGGAGCTGGCTAGCCTGGTGGCCACCAGGACCATGCAGTAAGCTTTGCAGAAATTGCCTCTCCAGTTCAAAACACCTACAAAAGCCCAGGCTGCAATTATAAAGCTTCATAGCTGTGCAGCATCCATAAAAGAGGTAATTTTAATATTTGGTTCAACTTCAAAGCAGTAACTTAGAATTATATATACCCCATTAAAATATAATGTTTTTCCCCCAAACTAATCAAATGGCTAAATCAATTGTTGGTGGATTGCCAGTGGCCTGAGGATCAATGGGAATAGAAAATGTATTCTATATTTTCCTTGTTACATAGAGTTAGAGCGCATATTTTATTAATGTTCATCCTTTAGAGACCAGATTTGTGCGTTCGCTAAAATAAACAGTACAGTCTTTAGGGCTTGGTTGGATGGAGACTGCAGAAGTATGAGGGCAAAGAACATTTTGCAAGGAAGTAGCCCCTCCAGAGCCATTGCGTGGTGATGGGAGGTGCCCAGAGCTGGGATCCAGGGACCGGAGTCTTGCATCTACCATTCACGAATTGAATGACTTTGGGATATGTTCTTTCTCGTCTTAGACTCCCCATTTGTCAAATGAAAAGTTTGTATATGATCAGTGAAGGCAAAGAGGTTTTGTCCTAATTTAGCTCAATTAGTAGGCACTGCATGGAGCCTTCCATGAGGAAGTATTCTGAAACCATGTCTCACTTCAGAGGAGAGTGTGATGGTTAATTTCATGTGTCAACTTGACTGGGCTAAAGGATGCCCAGAGAGCCGGTAAAACATTATTTCTGGGTGTGTCTGAAGGTGTTTCCAGAAGAGATTAGCATTGAATCAGCAGACTGGGTAAAGAAGATCTGCTCTCACCACTGTGGGTGGACATCACCTAATCCATTGAGAGCTTGATTGATTAGAACAAAATGGTGGAAAAGGGGCAAATTCTGTTTGAGCCGGGACATTCATGGACATCAGTGCTCCTGGTTCTTGGGCCTTCAGACTCGCACTGAATTACACCACTGGCTTTCCTCGGTCTCATTAATTGCATGAACCAATTCTCATAATTTCTCTCTCTGCCTCTCTCTCTATATATACACATATATAATAAAATATGTATTATATATACACATATATAATAAAATATGTATTATATATAAAGTATATAAATATGTATTATATATTTTTATAATGTATATAATTATACAATGTATATAAATATGTATTGTATACTTATATAATATATAAATGTTTTATATATTTACATGTTATATATTATATAAAAATATGTATTATACATATTTATATATAATGTATATAAATATATTAGTTAACATATATAGTATATAAATATATATAGTATATATTGTATATAAATATATACATTAGTTGTGTTTCTCTGGAGAACCCTAATAAAGAGGGTTTGCCGTGAATCTCTGCCATGTGCATAGGTGAAATGGGCAAAGCATCCTGCATACCAGGTGTCTGTGATCTCTGCACTGAGTGGAGGTCTCTTCTGTTCTAACAGGCTGAGAGAGGATCTATTTGTCTGGTCCCGTGGTCTCCTCCATGACTTGTAGGTTCTTCTCAGGCCCTCCATGGATGTCCCCTTACTCTTCTTTATGGCCTGCCTTGGTTGGATTGGGCCTTCTTGAGGATAATAGAGGCCATGCTCTGTGCCCAGTAGGCCAGTTACCAAATATCAGTGATACTTACTGCACATCAGGAGCTGCAGATGCAGAGGGTCATCAGCCATAACTGTGCCCTTCTGGGAGCAGAGACTGTGAAGGAGGTATTCAACTTAAAGAAGGACCAACAACTAATATAAAGTACTAAGTCAACCTGAGTCTCCCTGAATTTTCCATCTGCACCAGGGAGAAGCTCATCCACACAGTGCTTATTTTCCTCTTCCCTTGGTGAACTCTTAACCCCCCTCTTGGCAATTACACAAACTTCACAGGTTGCTGGTTTTCTCTTCCTCTCCTTTTTTTTCACTGGGCCTTTATTGGCTGTCAGAAGGGAAAAATTGGTTCGGCCACTGTGTGTGGGGGAGACATAACATATCTTTTATATAACCTGTTTTTTTAATTACAAAAGTAATCCAAGTTCATTGCATAAAATTCAGAGAAGTAAAATTTTAAAAGTAAAAGCTCTCTAATACTACATGAGACTACCACTGTTGATATTTTATATTACAAGGAATTCTTTCATTTGCCATGTGCAAGTAAAGAAAACTTGACTCAAACCAGTTTAAGACAAAAGAGAATGTAGGCCGGGCGCGGTGGCTCATGTCTGTAGTCCCAACACTTTGGGAGGCTGAGTCAGGTGAATCACCTGAGGTCAGGAGTTTGAGACCAGCCTGACTAACATGGTGAAACTCCCGTTTCTACTAAAAATACAAAAATTATCTGGACATAGTGGCAGGTGCCTGTAGTCCCAGCTACTCAGGAGGGTGAGGCAGGAGAATTGCTTGAACTCAGTAGGTGGAGGTTACAGTGAGCTGAGATCACGCTATTGCACTCCAGCCTGGGTGACAGAGCAAGACTCCATCTCAAAAAAAAAAAAGAAAAAAAAAGAGAGAGAGAGAGAGACTATATGAGGTCATAGGACTAAAATGTTCAGAAGAAGTCTATGATGTGGCCCCGGCTATTCCTGGGCCCTCTTTTTCCACTACTGTCTCTGTTCAATTTGCTCCAACTACAAGGTTAGCCTTCTTGTTCCTCTAACACCCGAAGCTCAGGGCTGCCACAGGGCCTCTGCTCTCCCTCTACTGGAAAGCTCATTCAGCACACTGATGCATGGCTGACTCTTTCCCTTCATTCAGGTCTTAATGAACACATCGTATCCTCTGAGTGGCCTTTCTGACCCATCTAACGATGTCTGATCAGGTCCCTCTCTCACTAAATGCTCTTTCACTTTCTTCACAGTGAAAGTGACTATAAAATTTATTTTCTAAGCTAGAAGACTTTTGAGTGTGAAACGTGTGCTATTGGTAATTATGCCAGGACAGCAGACATATTCAGGAGACACGTGGACACTCTATCCATGGAGTCACTATCTATATGTGTTCCTTGTCTCTCTCCCACACAGTGTAGTCCCTGAGAGTAGAGGCTGCACTTGGGTGCCAGGAATGGCACTGGGCACTTTGAGCATGGAAGCTCTCTGAATTTGCACAGCAGCTCTGTCAGGAAAGTTCTGTCTCACTGCTGACCAGCAACTGAGGCAGGTGCTCAGCTAGAAAGTGGTAGTGTTGATCCAGCATGAACACTCTTGACCACTCCACAGGCCTCTCACACATATATGAACACAACTGACCCTGAAAGTCAGAAGTAGAGATCAGTGGGTGACAGAAACTCCATTTTACAGATGAGGCAACTGAGGCTCAGCATGTTCAAAGACCTTCCTTGAAGGAGCTTGAACTGAGGTCTTCAGCCAATGGCTCTAGCTCCTCTCACTTGCCTCTTCCTGAGTTTTCAGGTTCCTTCCTTCTACCTTGACAGTCCACACATCTTTACTGGTGTCAGTAATCTTCCAGAGGAAGGATGAAGAGCCTCTGCCATGAACCACCAGAAGCAAGGCTGGAGCCAGAAGGAGCCAGTTGGCAAGCACTTTTGCTTGTTATAATAGCAAACCCAGCCTGAGGCACAGCATCTCCAGTAGAGCCCAGAACATGAGCCTGCCTCCCGGTCGACTTCAGGGCCAGGAGTAGAATGAGCAAGTCTTGCACAGATAGTCCTTGAATATTACATATTCATAGGTCATGGGGTATTCTGGCTGCATCTCTGTCCACAAGCCCCAACCTGTGAAGTGGGAAGGAGTGGGGGACAGGGATGATGAGGAGGAGGGAGTGAGCCATGACTACACACCACTACTGAGCCATGGCTACATGCTGGGTATCACACTCAGGATGCAACAGCCCTAGCACACAGGTGCTATTATTGTCCTCATTTCACAGATATGGAAACTGAGGCTCAGAGATAGTATGTGATTTGCCCAAGGCCACATGATCAGCAACTAGTACAACCTCCCAAGACTTTGCTGTGAATGATTCCATGATATTTCACCAAAGCAGAAAGAGACAAGATAGGTGGCTGGCTAGGGGCAGGGGAAGAGGGATTAGAAGGGAGTTGACGAGACAGTGTCTGTGGCCATCATTTGTGATCCATCCTGGTAGGTTATTTGAAGACATGGGGCAGCTGTGGTCCGCCAAAGAAGCTTATATCTGGATGGTTCCGAGGTCCAAGTAGTCTGTGAAGACAGGATATAAGGAACACATGGCTTATAAGAGAAGAGGAGAGGTCTTCAGTTGCTTTCCTACTCACCACATGTTGCAGAATCCTGTTAGGAGTTGGTCAGCAGTCATCTCAGTGAGGCTGAAGGCCTGGGGTCAGGCTGCTGAAGGTTCTGGTGGTTCTGTTCACCTTGCCCTGTAGCCTGGCTCCCATGGCTGTCTGGACTAGGAATGTTGGTGTGTTGGATATTCACATCTCTCGATGGGCTCTTCTCCCCAACTAGGCTGTCAGCTCTGTGGGGACAAAGATGGAGAAGGTCCCACCAGCTGGTCTCCCTGAGTGCCTCACACAGCACTGGCATCATAGGTGTTCAGGACAGGCAGCTACTTTTGATGACAAAAACAATTCTGTCTCACCAGATGTTCATCCCATCATGAAGCACACGTAGGTCCATGTTCCCATTTGATGCACACAAACAAATAACCCTGCAAGGAAGGAATTTATTTTCCTTCTAGATCATCTTCCTTCTGAGACACTGTGAGCTGACCCTGCTAAACTCCATCCCCAGCCCTTGGTGCAGGAATTGAGGCCTCTCCCAGGGGCTGGGATAGGAAGGGACCTCTCTGTAGAGCCTCAGCCCAGTCCCTGCCTTGCTGTGCATCTTGCAGAGACTTGCACCGTTCCCCCTCCCCAATCTCTGCTCCATCACAACGCCTCTGCAGCCTGGCCTTAATAGGATGACTTTCATCCTCATTCAGATACATATTGTATTGGCTGGGAAACATCAAAGGGGCCCTGTCGTTACATATTCTATTTCTGAGAGGAGAAAAGCAGCCCCTTGCTTTATTAACGTGGCAAATGTTGACTCTTGTAATGAAAAATGCACAAACGCCAGGCAATTTTTGATGAATAGGTAATACAGAGGAAGACCCCAAATGGGGAGAATTAATTTCTCTTCGGTGCCTCTGCTGCAGAGATGTGGAGTCCCTATGTGAGGCCACCTATCCTATCCTCAGGCCTATGGGGGCCTTGAGGCCCTGGATCCCCAGCCGTGGGCCCAGTCAGGAGACATTAAATATGACTGTTAAGATGGGGGTTCCAGCAAACCTCTCTTGATTCCAGGACAGCATAAAAACCTCAGGAACTAATTATCAGAGTGCTCAGTGTTTTACAGCCATTATCCCATAAGCACCCCATGAACTGAGTACAACTATCCTTATTTTCCATGAGGGGAAACTGAGGTCACAATTATTTTAATAAGTTACTCCAGCATAAGCCAGCAGATTTTGAACCTGGAGCCCACTCCTGGGAGGGCCACCTGAACAGACATTCACATTTGAAAGCTTAAGAATGTGAATATCTTAAGATGCCGTTTAACTTAAGTTGGGCCCTCTGTGCACAACTGCACAGATGTTGTGATGCAGGAAAACCTTTGTGATGGTCTTTCTTTCTTCCTCATCTCTGGGCCAAACAGTACTCAGCACCCAGTACCCAGCAATACATGTTTATTGACTCAGGAAGACAGATCTTGCCCAATTGACTGAACTCAGTGTCTGGAGGTGTTTTCCAACACCAACAATGAATTGTCCATTCCCTGTGGACACCAACTGGTTGCCCTATACTTCAATTCAATTCTGACGCTATTTACCTGGAGTCAGAACCAGCTCTCCCAAGTGAAGGGACTCAGTCCCTTAAGGCTGCCCCCACTTCAGATGCCAATTGCAAGTGCCAGGTTTCTACCTGTACTTCTGACAGGCTATAAATTGGGGTTCCCACAGCTTCCTCCTCTAGGGTCTCCATCCTAAATCGCCTCATTAGCATAAACTCAGGTGTGATCAAAAAAGGCTCATTATGAATAACAAACGATGTTCTCATCACTCAAAAAATTCCAAGGGTTTTAGGAGCTCTGTGCCAGAAACTGAGGACAAAGAGCAAGTAGATTTTTTCTTACGCCCCATGAGGGATAATGGACAACCAAGAAATGAGATGGGGAGAGGCAACACGATCAGAACTGCAGATTCAGGAGGGGACGGGGCTGGTAATATTAGTAACTACTGTTTGCTGGCCACCTACTAACCAGGTTCTCTGCTGGGCACTTTATGGGAATTTTCTCATTTAATCATTACAATGAACTGTGATACAAATGGTCTTATCCCATTTTATAGATGAGGAACACAAGTCTCAGAGGGCATGAACTGCCCCAGTTTTCACAGTTGGGGAGAAGCAAAGCCCCCGTTAAGCTCCTGATGAATCAGTTTTGGAAGACTAGTGGGACTGGAATGGGGACCGGTGGGACTGGTGATCAAGCTTTTCAGACAGCATATGGCCATGGCAGCTGACCCCACAGCCAGGCTTCCCTCTGGAGTCCTTTGCACTGCCCTTTCACGACCTCCAGGACCCGAACCCCTGTGTCCCCAGCCCTCCCAACGACAGCCACTTCACTTACCTGCTTTGGAGGAAAATCGTCCTTGATCCATTTCTTATGGGTCTCAGGTTACCAGACAAAGTGGGCCTGTGTCTCTAGGGAGGTCCTTCGGCCTCACCTGCTGGCACAGAGGCTCAAGAAAGCTCATCAGCATGCCGCCCCTCCAACCACTCTGGGAAAATGGGTTCTGTGGCCAGAGACGTTTGGAGACAGCAAGAGCTGGCACTTGAAGGTCACTTCTGTGTCTGCCAAGTTGTAAGGTCAGAAAACCCTCCTGACTGGGTTTAGGCCAGTGTTTCCCAAACTCCGTGGGCCCAGAATCATCTTCTTACCTAGAATAGAAGCCGTGTGTAGAACTGGCATCCCAGAGGACGTGCTGGGGACTCACTGGCAAGGACAGATGGTTGAGCCACGTGACTGGAGACTTGGCTGTGCCCTGCTGTGGCCTTGCCTCTGTTCAGAATGTGTGGCCTTGGCCTGCCCCATTGCCTCTCTGCCTCAGTTTTCCTCTGAAAACTAAAAGCCTTAGGCTACATCAGCATTTCCTTTAATAGTAGTTTCTTGGTAGCATAAACGTGATGATTTTAGGAGGTACATGCATGAACAATTTTTGCTTGAATAGTCATATTTGTTTTAAGGTATATTTGGAAAAAATACAACTAAGACATTGTATCTGTGATTTCACATATACAATTATAGTCAGGTAAAAACATGTGATCTATTCAGGAAAAAAAAACATCAAAGTGAGTAAAAAGGTAGACATCACAGAAATGTACAAATGCCTCAGTTCTGGGATGGCACTCTCCTCAACGATCTCTGAAACTCTCCTCGCTCTTCACTCCAGTGAATATTCACTAGCTGTTGTGCATGCAAGCCTCTGCAGGCTGATTCAGCTTTGCTGAGTGTGATAATTTCTCTTCCATCTCATATCAGGAGCTCTCCCAGAAGCCTCTTCTGTAAGAACCGGTTAATGTGAGAGCGCTGGTGAAGAGCCAAGCAAGTGGAGCTCTCATATCGGTTCTGCCACTTTCCCGCCCAGTTCGAGCCTTCGCTTTCCTGAATGCAAAGTGCAAGCAACCACAGCCTTGTCTTCTGGGGTTGTTGCAAGGTACCAGGATCCCCAGTCGTGGCGAGCATGGACTGTGAAGGGTGATGCAAACACAAAGGCTTCTGGTGATTCATTTCTCCATTTAAGGCTTCCTGGAACTCCCTGGACCAGCAGAGCTGCTCTAAGGTTGGAGGCCTAGGTGCACTTCTCTATCGATGGGCTTGTTCCTGCATCTCACTATGGCAAGGGTCCTGGACCAGTCCTCAGAAAAGCTCACCTTTAGGCCAATCGCATCTCCTTTTGAGGCCCAATGCTACACAGCAGAAATGCTCTATGTGTTCATTCTTACTGTTAACAGTGACTACAGCCTGCATCGTTGTTTCTTCCCACATAGCAGTATTCTATAAGATGGGCCAGGACCTGGCAATTCAGCCTCCTAAATGCGTTACTGATATATGGTGGTTGTAGTGTCTAGGATAGAGAGAGATAGATCTGGGAAGTCAGCAAAGGAAAGGGCAAAGGAAGTGGGGATGGCTTATAAAGCATAATAATATTTAATATTTATTAACTATATATTATGCTAAGTACTTCATTTTATTTAATTCTTACAACTGCTCTATAGTTTGCCATTTTATAGATGAAGAAATTAAGTTTTTGGTAGAGAAAATAACTTGTCAAAGATTGCACAGCAAGGACATAGTTGCCTTAGCTATCACTGCATAACAGAGAATCATAATGATCCCAGGTTTGGCTGCAGCTTGGCTCATCTAGGCTGGGCTCAGCTGGGCTTGGATCCACGCCTTGGGTGTGGTTCAGATCTGATCTACGTGCATCTCCTTTTGGGACCAGTGGGCTCCCCAATGTATGTACCTATGACAATGACAGGAGAGCAATAAGGCAAGCCCAACCACAGAAGCACATTTCAAGCCTCGGCCTGCATCACAATGGCTAACATCACATTGACCAAAGCAAGTTACATGGCTAAGCTCAGAGTTAAAGGGATGAGATAGTGTATTTTGCCCATTGTGGTTGGGGAGGGAGTGAATACTTGCTGCTAGTCAAAGGCCTCTTCTTCCACAGTGATAGAGTTAGGGTTAAGACCATGATTTTAATCATGACATCATCCTACCTCCACTGCCATATCCTAGCATGTGGACAGTTGCCCTGGCTCATGACAGTCCACATTTCCAGCCCGTCTTGGCGTGCCTCCTCTAAGTGTGCTGGACCACTCATAGCATGTGCTGAGTGTCACGCAGCCTCTGCACTCACATCTTCAGCCCCAAACCTTCCCTTGGATCTCGAGCTACTCCTCTCACTGCAGCTTGGGTACAGACAACCCTCTGTCCAGCTCTGCCATTCTGCAGTCTCCCCCTTCCTGACTCAGCTCCTGGTTTGAGCACACGCTTCCACCTTCCTAGATATGGCCTGAGCTCTTTCAAGATTCTGGTACCCACCTACCTTCTCCTATGCACATGGGAAGCTGATGTTCCTGGCTTATCACAGCAAGCTGTCATGTATAGTTGTGTAGGATGTGCATTGCACAAAGGACCGCAGTTGGGGGCAAAACCCCATCCATATACTGCACACCAAACTATGTACCTCAGCATGGAGCTACATCTGCCCAGAGGAAGGGGGCTGTTTTCTTCATACAAGGTGTCATTTGCTAGCCAAGCAATGCAATAGCTACTTGTTCGTGAGGGTGGCTTTGTATACTGCATTTCTTTTTTTTTTTTTCTGAGATGGAGTCTTACTCTGTTGCCCAGGATGGAGAGCCGCGATCTTGGCTCACTGCAACCTCTGCCTGCCAGGTTCAAATGATTCTCATGCCTTAGCCTCCCAAGTAACTGGGATTATAGGCACCCACCACCATGTCCAGCTAACTTTTGTCATTTTTTTTTTCAGTAGAGATGGGGTTTCACCATGTTGGCCAGGCTGGTCTTGAACTCCTGACCTCAAGTGACCCTTCTGCCTCAGCCTCCCAAAGTGCTGGGATTAGAGACATAAGCCACCATGCTCAGACTAGACTGTTGACAAAGATGTAATATAGGCCAGCATTCGCCCAACCACACCAGAGTTTTAGAAGACTCCACTTCAAGTTCTGGTTTGCATCATCTTTGAGAGCTAGAAAAAGAAGCATGACTTTGCTCAACTGCCTCTGTTTCCTTGAAAGTCATCCCAGTTATAACAAGAAGGATGGACCACACAGTGGGGCCCCTGGCCTTTAATAGGAAAAGCAGAAAGCAGGGCCTGGGCCTCTCTGACTTTGAAGGTAAAAACCGACACTGGAGCCTAATCATTGTCCTGGCCCAAGAATGATGCTTGCGTTCCCTCCACTCAGAGAACTCAGATTCAAGAGGACAGAGAGAGAAAAAAAGAGAGGGAGAGAGAGAGAGTGAAAGAGAGAGAAAGAGAGAGAGAGAGAAAAAGAGAGAGAGAGAGAGAGAGGAGAGAGGACGGAGAATGAAGTTTCTTTTCCAGGAAGCTTGCAAAAGTTTTCATGGCATTCCTGTTGCTTCTGCTGCTGCTGCTAATTGGAATAATTCAAGAGCTTCATTTATTTATTATCGAGTTTTTTGGACTCTGAATTCAAAGATTCAACTTCCCTCCTTCTCTCTCACACATTCTTTCCCCCCTCTCTTATCCTTCCCCTAATATTTGTTACAGTTGCATTTTTCAAACCATTTACTGTCTAGAGGATAAGTGGAGTGACACAGCTCATAATGTGCAGATAAATGGGAACTAAGCTCGTCAGCTCAAGTGGAATGAATTACTGTCGCCGGTGAAATGCAGTGATGGAGAGCAGTGGCCCAGGGAGGCGGGAGGGCTCCAAGCAGGTACCGTGCTGGAGTGGCCAGAATAACACTTACCATGATTTATCAAAGAGCACTTGAAAGCTCCTCAGAGGCTTTCAATAGGCATAAAAAGAGGCTTCGTGGCACTCGGGCACTGGCAGAACAGAGCGATTAGCGAGCTCAAATGCCTGACCCCATGTGCAGCTTCCGAATGAGAGAAGCCGGAAATCTTCAAAGGCACTCAAGGAAGCTGGCCAAGTAGGGGCAGTTCCAGGGGAGGGGACTTGGAGCCAAGAAGCTTCCTTGGATGAGGCAAGCCAGGGGCTTCAGGAACCAATGGGGAAGGGGACACAGAGACAGGGTGCAGGAGTCTGGGGGTGTTAAGCTGGGCAAACAGGGAACAGCCCATGAGAGGGAGATGAGTCCATCAAGGAGGCACTGCAGAGAGAGGCCACATCAAAACACTAGGTCCATGGTCGGCCTGCTGGCACCACACAGAGTCATCTAGAAAAATCTCCCTGCCCCAGGTTTTCTCCCCTATTTGCTTGATGCAATGCCTTAAACACCTCAGTAGAGATGATGCCTGTTGGGTAAGCAGAGCCTTAACCCAGCATGCTTTTTAAAATAAAAATTCCGGCCAGGTATAGTGGCTCAAGCCTATAATCCCAGCACTTTGGGAGACCGAGGTGAGAGGAACCCTTGAGGACAGGAGTTCGAAACCATCTTAGTCAACATAGCGAGACCCCATCTCTACAAAAGAAAATTTTTAAAATTAACTGGGCATGGTGGTGCACACCTCTAGTCCCAGCTACTGGGGAGGCTGAGGCAGGAGAATCACAAGTCCAGGAGTTAGAGGCTGCAGTGAGCCACGATCACGCCACTGCACTCCAGCCTGGGTGACAGAGCAAGACCATGACTCAAAATAATAATAATAATAAAATAAAAATTCCCATGAGAGACACAGCATAGTCGTTGAAGCCACATGTAGTGAATCCTAGGTAATGTTAGGGAGTGACTGCAACTTGCCTTCTTTCCCACAGCCTGATGCTCATCTCACTAGTGAAGGATGTCTTAACCTTGGTTATATGGACGTTTGGGATGGGATAATTGTTGGGGACAGGGTGCACTGTGCACTGTAAGATGTTTACAGCATTCCCTGGTCTCTGTCAACTAGATGCCTATAACACTGCCTTTTCTCCACTTTGCCCGAAGTCATGACAATGAAAAATATTTCCAGTCTGGGTGCCGTGGGTCATGCCTGTAATCCCAACACTTTGGAAGGCTGAGACAGGAGGATTGCTTGAGGCCAGGAGTTTGAGACCAGTCTGAGCAACATAGCAAGACCCTGCCTCTACGAAAAACTAAAAAATTAGCCAGGCATGGTGGTGTGTTCCTGTAGCCCCAGCTACTCGGGAGGCCAAGGTGGAAGGATCGCTTGAGCCCAGGAGTTCAAGGCTACAGTGAGCTGTGATCACATCCCTGCACTCCAGCCCGGGTGACAGAGAGAAACCCTGTCTCCAGAAAAAAAAAGTTTCCAGATATTGTTAAATGTATGTCACTCCCATCCCCAGTGCTCTAGTGTAATACCTCTCAGATTGGGAAAGTATGCTGGATGCTGGAATTATCTGTTATGGACATACTTCTCCACTTTAAATTTTTCAATTTTTTTTTTTTTTTTTTTGAGATGGAGTCTCACTCTGTTGCCCAGGCTGGAGTGCAGTGGCGCGATCTCGGCTCACTGCAAGCTCTGACTCCTGGGTTCACACTATTCTCCTGCCTCAGCCTCCCGAGTAGCTGGGACTACAGGCGCCTGCCACCACGCCCGGCTAATTTTTTTGCATTTTTAGTAGAGATGGATTTTCACCATGTTAGCCAGGATGGTCTCGATCTCCTGACCTCATGATCCGCCCGCCTCGGCCTCCCAAAGTGCTGGGATTACAGGCATGAGCCACCACGCCCAGCCAGGTTTCAACTTCTTATGGAACCCATTAGATGTGTACATGCTTATCCTTCTTCCCAACTCTCCTCCTCTGCAATTGTTAGGGGTTCAGTTATATCCCCTCAAAATTCATATGTTGAGGTTCTAACCCCATGTACCTCCCTATATTGGAGACAGGGTCTCTACATACATAGGTAACCAAGTTAAAATGAGGTCATTATTGTGAACCTCATCCAGTATGACTGGGATCCTTATAAAAAGGGAAAGTTGGATATAGACAGGCATGCACACAGGTAGAATGCCAGGTGAAGATGAAGGCAGAGATCAGGAACACAAAGGTGGCCAGCAAACCACCAGAGAAGCCCTCAGAAGCAACCACTGCCAACACCTTGATCTCAGATTATCAGCCTCTAAAACTGTAAGGCAATAAATTCCTGTTGCTTAAGCCACCCGGTCTTCAGAAGATTCTTCCAGCAACCCTAGCAAACTAATACTCTACTGATAATTTTTTCAGTCTTATTATTCTTTTGTCTAAGTTTAATAACATGTACACTCTCTTCTGTATCCATAATTTCCACAATTCTTTAGTCTTAGTTATATATTGAAATGGGTCAATCACCCACACCAGGCTTTTCTATGACAACTTCTCACTCCAGAATTCTTTACTTTGATTCATCTCTAGGTTGGCTGAATTCCATTGTTTCTTTCATTTTTTTTTTTTTTTTTTTTTTTTTTTTTTTTTGCCAAGAAGGATCTTTAGGCCCTATATAACTTCAATTCTTGCACACTTAGGGATGTGTGCTATCTTTACACTTCAAGGGCAATTCTGCTAAGTATAGATTTCAGGGTCTTATTTTTTTCTTATCAGAACATCATAAACATTGCTCTCTTGTTGGCCAGGCGCAGTGGCTCACGACTGTAATCCCAGCACTTTGGGAGGCCGAGACGGGTGGATCACGAGGTCAGGAGATCGAGGCCATCCTGGCTAACACGGTGAAACCCCGTATCTACTAAAAATACAAAAATTAGTCAGGCGTGGTGGCAGGCACCTGTAGTCCCAGCTACTCAGGATGCTGAGGCAGGAGAATGGTGTGAACCTGGGAGGTGGAGCTTGCAGTGAGCCGAGATCGTGCCACTGCACTCCAGCCTGGGCAACAGAGCGAGGCTCCGTCTCAAAAAAAATAAATAAATAAAATAAAAATAAAAATAAATTGCTCCCTTGTCTTTTGAATTGAAAATTGGTATGGATACATTTGAGGCCAGCCCAATTTTTCCCCTTGTACTCGACTTTCTTCCCTCTACACCCTACATGTCAGATCTCCATATGATTTTTCTTTTCTTGGAAGTTTGAGAGCCTCTGCAAGACAACCCTTAATTCTGTGTAATTTTCCTATGCCCATTCAATGTGCAGTTCGAGTCTTTATTTCACAGACATTTTGGAGGAATGTATGTCCTCCTTGCTCTGATCATTATTTCGAGTCCATCGTTTGTGTGTCTGTTTGATATCTTTTGTCTTTTATGTCTACCATCTTCTCATTTTTATATGTAAATTTTGTATTCTTTTCCATTTCACTTTTATGATTTTCTCTAATCTCTTTGCTACTTCCCTGGCTGACTTTCCCATCCTGTTTATTCTTGCTGGTTTTTGCTGCTTTCAATGCAGGACTCAACTCTGTAAATCTTTTCCTTTCTCATCCATTTCTCTCCTAGGCTTTGTTAACATGCTTTTCATCAACTCTCTTTTTTGTAGAAAGACCATATTGTCTACAGTTTCTATGAGCCCATAGATAACCATTTGTCTCCCTCTTATTCTGTTATGTTGGGTAATTTTTCTTGTGGTATATGATCGTTAGCTGCTTTTGCTTGAATTTCTTTCCCTGTTTCTTTTTGTTTGTTTTCCAGTGTAAATACATAGGTCCTAGGCTGACTGTTCCCTGACCATTCCTCTCCTTTCGGTGGGATACTTATTTGCTGTTATATATCTGGACAGTTCTAATGTGGGGTGAGGGGACTGGAGTGGGGGTCAGAGAGTGGCTAGAGAAGCCCCTACTTTGTTCAGAGTTGTGATCACAGGTACTTTCTCGCCAAATGTATTTCCTGTACTCAAAGGCATGTGGCCCCTCAGTTTTTCATACTGGAGAAGCTGATGTCACTCTGTCTCAGGCCCCCTGCACTGAGCCCAGAGGTCACTGCACCCTCACCGTTCACCACAGCCCACCTCCCATGGTCTCACTGAGTGAGGAATTTAGATTTCAGATAAGAGAACTACCTTTCCCCATGATTTCTTCCCTTCTGCTCTGTGGAGTCAAACAGACCTGCACAACTGTGCCTCTGCTTCTCTCTGAACATTCCATCCTCATTTCTGGCCCCTCTAAATTAAGACAGAAGTCTTTCAGGAGGGTAAACCTTATTTCCGGGGAAAGCAGATCTTGCTTCAAGTCTGATGAGGGCCCTACCAGCTCTCTTCACCTGCCATGCTTTGTTCCAGATACAAGAGAGACCATCCAGCAATGGAGACATCTCCCAGCTCCCTCAAAAGTAAAGTTTATTTCAATCTTTACTTATTTGTGTTTGTTATATGTAGATTTTAAGGGAGAGAAGCAGAGAAAAAAATGATTTTATCTTTAGCTAGAAGCCTGTGCTCACTTAAAATGTCATTACTATTATGATAACATGTAACTCTAATTATTACAAAATTATATTCACTTTTTAAAACAGGCAAAAGCATAGAGAGGAAATCTGTACTCCCATCACCCTGATAACATCTGAGGCATCTCTTCCCAGGCTGGATAGGACCCTAGATATGGCAGCAGGGGACGGGGAGAAAACCAGCCCCAGGTGCTCCAGCAGGATGCCATCGGTGCCCTGTGGTAAGGGGAAAATGAATCTTTTCATGCCTAGAAAAGGCACAGAAAGTGTAGCAAATAAGAGTAATTTAGAATAAGAACAAGAACGTGGCAGGTACTGCGTGAATCCTTCTACATACATGAAATAAATCAATTGCCACGATGATCCTATGAAGTACACCCTATTATTGTCATTCCTACATGAGAGATGAAGCAACCCAGGCTCAGCAGTGATGTGATGGGCACAGCTAGGAAGTGGCAGGGAGCACAGGGATTTGGATGCTGGGCCCAGCCCTTGGCAAAGCACTTTGCCCATCATAGGTGCTAAGCACTATTTGTTAATTTCATTGAAAGTTAAATCCCTTCCTCACTAGGAGGAGCTGGAGGTAGGACTTTTGGTTTAAGAATAACAATTACAGCTCACAACCATTAGGATAGCTACTGTATAAAAACAAAACAGAAAATAGCAAGTGTTGGTGAGAATGTGGAGAAATTGGAGCACTTGTGCATTGTTGGTGAGAATGTAAAATAAGCTGCAGTGGAAAACATAGAATTACCATATGACCCAGCAATTCTACTTCTGGGAAAATGCAAGAGATTTGAAAGCAGGGTCTCAAAGAGATAGCTGTCTACCCATGTTCCTAGTAGCATTCTTCACAATGCCCAAAAGGCAGAAGCAGCCCAAGTGTCCATCAATGGCTGAGTGGATCAACAAGATGTGGGATATCCATACAATCAAACATTATTCATCTTTAGAAAGGAGAAATTCTGACACATGCGAAAACGTTGATGAACCTTAAGGACATTATGCCAAATGAAATAAGTCATTCACATAAGGACAAATGCTATATAATTCCACTTGTACAGGGTACCTAGGGTACTCAAATTCATAGAGCCAGAAAGTAGAATAGAGGTTACCAAGGACTGGTTGTGAGGAGGAGAAATGTGAAGTTAATGTTTAATGGGTACAGACTTTTAGTTTTACAAGATGAAAGATGTTCTCTGGATGGAAGGTGATTATGGTTGCACACAATGAGACTATACTTAATGCCACTGAACTGTACACTTAAATTGGCTATGGTGCATTTCATGTTCTGTAAATTTTACTACATTTTAAAAACTAAGAAAAGACAAATGAAATCAATGATTGGAGAGAAACTGAAGAGAAAGGACATGGAGTGGAGCTGGAAGGCTGGTGGACACCTCCAAGGACGCCGTAGGCACCTGCTAGATGTTTGGCCCCAGATTAGCTGCAGAAGTGTCCAACCCCTCTCTGCTCTCTTAGGGCTCCCAGGACAGCTGCGGAATCCCAATGAATGACCTAGGAGTCATCAGGAGACAAAACCAGCAGAATATGATAATGGAGCTTCAATGGAAGGGGCAGGATTGGGTAGGCAGTTTTTCAGAGACAAAATGCCCTGTGGCTGAAATTTAGACAGACATGCCTGGAAGAATGAGAAAGGATTCAAATCCATTTAGTTTTCTTGAGGACTCACTAGGCACCCTGTGGTACATTGCAAGTGTCATATGTGAGGTTCATTGCCATCCACGCCCACTGGGAGGGGAACTGCACTCGCAGCAGGACCTGGCTTTGTTTCCTACTATACCCAGAATTGCCTCCTGTGTTTATTACCCATGCTCTTATTTATTCGTTTATTCATAAGAGATTCATTCATTCATTCATCATCCATGTATACATGAAGGCAGAGGGTGAAAGAGAGCACTTAACTCTATGTAGACCTCGTCTTAGGTTTGGGAAGCAAAGCAGACACAGCTCCTCCCCTGCAGAAGCTAACACTGTCAGTGGGAGATGCAGGCATTTATCAGGTAATCACACAAAGAAATCTAAATTGCAACAGAGACAAGGGTCGTGCAGAAGAGTCCCATGGCACAGAGAGAGCCCTAAGTGGAAGGGATGATTTGTCTGCTCAGGCTACAGAAAAACCTTCCCTGAGGAGATGATGTTTGAGCCAAAAACTGAAGAATAAGCAGGGAAAGAAACATCCTGATGGAAGAACAAGTGTGTGCAAAGGCCCTGTGGTAAGAGGGAACTTAAAGGGTCAAGAAAATAAAAGACAAGTGCAAGGCAGCTGTTCACTAGAGTGAGAGGCAGTGGCATGCAAGTTGAAAAGCCTCTCAAGGAACCCATATATAATAGACAGCAATGCCTCTAGCCAAGTTCCTCCTTAATAGTGGTATCAGGCACCAATGGCAATACTTAGAAAAAGGTGATATGCAAAGACATCTAAGAAGGATAAACAACACAGGTTAGGGGACCAGGAGTGGGAATGAGCATGCTGAGGCCAGGATATCCATCCATCTGGAGTGGAAACCTTAGCCACCCATTCTGATGGAGGCTTCTCTCATTCCCTCTTGGCCTTCTGCAGCATTTGCCATGCTTGTCCTCAACTCCAGGGCCCTGTCAGCATCAGCTTCCTTCTCATTTCCTCCTGGGCTTCCACTGTTGCAGGAACTGGACAGGATGTTCAAAAGCTCTCGTCATCTTCCCCATCTTAGAGTGACTCTAAGCTTCCAGAACTCAGAGCTCAGCCCTGTCCACCCAGCTGCACAGCCGACCTCTTCTTCTACTTCATTGAGAACACGTTAACCCTATGCCTGAGCTTCCTTCCTCTTTCCTCCTCACACAGTTTGCTTCAAGGTCTCTGTCTTTGGTCCCACCTTGCCTGGCTGAAAAACTGTCCTCTTGTCCAAGACCAGATACTTATCATATTTCATCAACTTTGAGATGGGAACTTTAAAAAAATATTTTAACAGAGTTGAAATTGGGATTGATGTTGCCCAGGAGCAATTCTGATATCATTGGTGTTACCTGCACGTAGGCAGCAGTTTGCCTGAGGGTGTCATTGCTTAGAAGAAAATCCCAGACAATAGTCTTAACGTGGCTAGGGGCATTGCTTTAGCCAAGAAAACACAGACACCAATGACCCTGAGTTCAGAAAGTTTGTCTCTGAATATAAAGAAGGTTCAGGAATACCTTTGCCAATTTATTTCACTTATATTTTTCTTTTCTTGTGGGCAAAGTGATCTATGATAAAAATCTTTTTACATAAGTATAAAAGAGCACTTTCATTAAGTGTGAAATGAAAATTCTAAATGATTAAAAAAGCATTGTACGTACTTTACTTGGCAATGACTTTTTCCTTTCTCAATATATAAAATGATGATGCATTTTACCATTGATGGAGTCAATGAAATTCAATAAAATGCAGTAATAAATGTTAATACTGTTTGTCACCTCCTCTTCCCACCCCATCCCCCATGCACACATACAGAATATCCTCTGCTTAGTCTTATGAAACTGGCTAAAGCTTAATAAAAACTTCTAGAATTGACTTGGATGAACAACCAGACACTTTTAACTGACAGTCTCACTGTCCAATATCAGGAGGAAAAAATATGTTTGGGGCACTCAGAAAATAAATTACCGAGAGAACACACGGGAGGAAGCCTGAGTCAATACCAGAGGTTAATTTATTGAAATATTAATTAGAGTTTGTTCTTCCTCTATCTTTCCCTTCAAGCAGGTAGGCGGGCTTTGTAATGCTTGGCCTCGGGAGTTTTAACAGGGCTGCAAACAGAAGTCACCTAAAGTCAAAAGCTCTTCTGATCGTTCGGAAAATGAAGTCATTGAAGAGATGGAACGAGGGTCATCGGGGTGGGCTTAGGTGCCTCCGAGGAGCCTTAACTTGGGAAATAGTGAGCTGGTCTGAGGCTGAGGAGGTGATTTGTGGCAACTTCTACAAGGCACAATCTTGTTCCCATTCTCCCGTGAATGTGAGACTTCAATGGGGCCTAGCTGCCTCCCTGGCCCAGCTCCAGGGACTGAACCCAAGAAGTGCAGCTCTTGGCCTCCCCAAAGGATCTTTTGTCTCAGGCATGGAAGAGGAGCTTCGGGGCCTTGGAGACTGAAGGGACCAGCAGGCTGAGACTGGAGGGACCTTTGAACCCTGCAAGGAACTGAGTGCTAGCCTCTCTCAGGAGGTGGGGTGGAGAACTCTATTTCTCTGAGGTTACATGTCTCACTGACCAGGCAGCATGAGTCTCCAAGTTAGAATAAATACAGCTAAATAAAATGAAAGAATATGCTATTTCTTGCTCACAAGTTTATAAACTGAGATCTACAATGCAAGACGTTGACAAAATTATTACCATGCCTTGTGCAGCTAAGGAGTCCATCTCCCACTGCCTGTGCATGGAGCCAGAGTTCCTGGAAGTCTAAAATACTGACTATTTCTATTTCGCCAGACCTTCGAGATGCTGGGGTGAGAGCCTCTGAAGCTCATGCTCCCCATGTCATGATGAAGGCAGCTTTAATCGGCTTGGAGTCATGTGCCCCTCAAAGGCCAGCCCCCCTGGACAGCTGTTTGCAAACTCCTCTCCAAAGCAGCTTCCCTTGAAGAGAGTTGCTACACAATCATTACAAATTGATTGCAAAAGAGCTAACAATCATGATTAAATCATTAAATTCTTGTCTACGCTTCAGAGAGCGGTGAGAAAATTAACTTCCCACCAACCTAATTTTTTCCTGAACATGAAATAATGATTTTCTGCCCGTCTAATTACAAAGCCAACATCTGATCAAGCCAGCATCCAGAGGGGATTATCGCATGCACGAGTATTAGACCTCATTACCAGCTTGAGTGCAAAATTATTACATCTTGTAATTGGATGGTGAGATTTATATACAGATCGGCCCGGTTTCTGTAAGATTGTAATTACAAGCTTCGTTGGTTAGCTACTTATCACTCAGCACAGAAGAGAGGAAAATAAGCAACAGAAAAGGCATTTCATTAACCCATAACCCTATCAAGGGAAAGCCACTGTAACACCCATGTCTGCATTAGGGAGAACAGCTAAATTCACAGATGAAACAATTTATTATACTCTTTGCAAATGGGATTGCATTTTGTTTAACCCCTAATGAACTCTTTGGGTAAAGTGTCTGAACAAACCATTCATTTTATAGACAACTAGGTTCAATACAGTAATTATAAGGGGTAACTGACTGAGATAAATGCTCACCTGCTTAGAGGCAGTTGATTAGAGGCACAATTGCTGGGCGCTGGGCTCCAGCACAAAGGGCTAGGGGGCTGGAACCGCCTTGGATTTCCCGGGGAGCTGCTGGAGGCAGCAGGACCCCGCATGGCAAATCTACTCTGCACTCGGAGGAAACGCTAGGCATTGGTTGTCAAGCATGGCTGGAACAGGCGAGGTTTAATAAAGCCGCAAGGGCGATGCAGTTTAACAATTTTAGAGGCACTAGTGTGGAACGCAGAAATTTAAATACAGCCTGATGAAGGCTCCTCACATTCTCCAGATGTGCGACCTAAATTAAATGTTACCTTTTCACATGTTTATGGCACAATAATGGTCTTCACACAAAGACGGCTCGGCAGGGTGTAAAACCGGAGGAGGATTGCGATGCTCAAGGTAAGTTATTTCTCAGTCCGCTAGCCCTCAGTCCTCTCTTCCAGGACTCTGCAAACTGAAGCTCCCGGGTCAAACGCAGCCCGCTGCCTATTTTTATACCTCCAGTGAGCGTGGTACATTTCATGGCAGGTGAAAACGCTATGAAATTCACATTTCGGTGTCCATAAATAAAGTTTTATTAAAACATAGCAACATTCATTTGTTTGTAATAGCTATGAGGGTTTTCTGCTACAAGGTCAGATCTGCAAAGCCAAAAACATTTACCATCTAGCCTGTAACAGAAAATATTTGCCAACTTTTATTCTATTGCATTTAGGCATTCATTTATCTGTTCATTCCACCGAAAAAATAAAAATAAAAACTGAGCATCTACTGTGTACCAGGTCCTGGGCCAGATGCTAGGAATACAAGCGAAAACAAAACCAAAAAACACAATTCCTGCCCTCCAGGACCTTGTAGTCTGTTGGGGAAACAGAGCTGGGCACATTTAGGGGCTTTGACACAACTGCACATCCATTTCTCCTTCTGGTAACAGGATCCTGGATTTCCTCTGGGGAACCAGCCTCACCTTGACCCACTGGAGGTCACCTAGCCACCATGATTGGTTCAAAGATGGGCACATGACCCAATCAGAGCCCATGAGCTGCAACCCAGGCCCTCTGTATGGAGAGAGGGACACTTTCTCTTTTAGTTGGAGTTAGACTTAGTTGGCCTAGTTCTGCAACCATAGAAAGCACCTTGCTGCTCCCATAGAGCCTATGAAAAAGCCTCCAAAGAGGCGAGTTGGAGCTAAGTGATGGAAAGAAACCAGGTCCTGATGTCCTGTTCAAGCCCTTGAGCCCAATTGTGCCTGAAATCCCTCTACCCTTGTGCATTTTCATTTTATGAGCCAATAAAATTACTTTTCTTGTGCTCGAGCCAGTTTACTGTCACTCACAACAGAAAGAAGGTACTGATTTACACACAAAATTACAAAAGAAGGCAGAATGAAGTGAGTGTTATGTGAGGGATCTGATCAGCACATTGTAGAAGGACAAGGGACAGTGTCATTCTGCCGGACTCCTGGAACACTTACTGGAGGAGGGGGCCTTTGCGTCTGGGCTTTGAAAGGTGAGTTGGGTTTTCAATAAATGGGAAAAGCATGTGATCTCTTTCAGGGTGAAGGCTAGGCATGGGCAGCAGGCAGAGAGCACAAAGTATGTACAAGGAACAGCATGAAGTGATTCTGAGAAAGATAGACAGGGAGAGAGTTTAGGACCAGGTCAAGCATGCACACTCATCTCTTCTCCTCCTGAGCCACTCAGAGAGCTTATTCTCAGAGGACCAGGAACACCAGGACCCTCTGAGCCAGGAAGTTGTGTGGGCCATCACCCAAAGATGCTATACCAGGCAGACTCTAAGTTGGCCTCCAACAATCCCCACATCCAGGTATCTGCACCTTGGTGCAGTCACCTTTCCTGGAAGGTGGGAGGGAATTTGGCTTTACTTCTAACCAATTAAGAAAAAGGTGGCAGAATGCCACTCCTGTGTCTGGATTACATAAGGTTGTGACTAGTCTTGCTGGCTGGCTTTCTCTTCTTCTCGGCTTGCACTCTTTGAGGAAGCATGGTGCCGTGTCAGAGATGCCCATATAGCAGAGAACTGAAGCTGGCTTCTGGCCAGCAGTCAGTTGGAAACTGAAACCCTTAGTCCTACATCCCCCAGGGAACTGAATGCTGCCAGTAAACATATGGCCTTGGAAACTAATCCTTCCCCAGTCAAGCATTCAGATGAGACTCCAGCCTGACTCACAGCTAGATTTCAGACACGGGAGAGGTCCTGAAGCAGGGGACTCAACAAAGCTGTGCTCAGATTCCTGACTCACAGAAACCATGAGACAATGAATGAGTGTTGTTTGAAGCTACTAATTTTGTAGTCATTTATTACACAGTAATAGATAACTAATACTTATACCAAAACCACCAAAATAATAGTTCTCAAAGTTTGATTTTCCTCAAGATAGTGCAAGAGAAGGAGAGAGAACAGAAGAGAGCATCAGGCAAGGGGAGGGAGGTGAGTGTGAAGCCATCTTTATTCTGGAGTTAAGTTTAATGTCAGCACCTCTCAAATGTTTTCTGCAAAGTGCCATCCATGACAAAAATCATGTTTAAGTGTTTGGTTTATCAATTTGGTTGGTTTGTAGTTATCAATTTTTAAAAAAATTATTCAGCACAAAAAGAAAAAAATTGACTTCTCACACATACAAACACATCCTCACACATTTCTGCACAAATATATAATGAAATTATATCCTGTACACTTTTTCTTTAATTATTGTCAGGCTATTCCCATAAGAATGTCAACTTCATGAGGGCAACAAGGTTGCTTTGTTTATTATGTTGTGGTTGGAATGTTTTTGTCTCCCCAAAATGCATATTCTGGATTCTAATACCCAATGTGACAGTAGTAAGAGGTGGGGCTTTTAAGTCGTGAGAGCTCCACCCTCATGAATGGGATTAGTGCCTTTGAAAAGAGGCTGGAGGGAGCTCCCTTGTCTTTTCCACCATGTGAGGATGCATAGATAGCCTCAAATCTGTTGGCATCCTGATCTTAGATTTCCTAGCCTCCAGAACCATAAGGAATAAATGTAAGTTGTTTGTAAATTACCTAGTCTAAGGCATTTTGTTATAGCAGCCTGGAAGGAGTAAAACAATTACTACATCCTGAGGGTCCCTAGATCAATGCTTTGCTGAGTAAATGAATGAATATATGCATGTCATACACTATGCACATATACAACAAAGTACATTTTTAAAATGAGATAAAGATAAAATGAGCAATATTTTATTTTTTTGTCTTTTAATTTTGCTGAGATGAGTTCTTGCTATGTTGCCCAGGTTAGTTTCAAACTCCTCAGCTCAAGTGATCCTTTCCCCTCAGCCTCCCAAAATGCTGGGATTATAGGTGTGATCCACCATGCCTGGCCCAAAATGAGCATATCCCAATTGTGAGGGCTTCATACTATCATCAGTTAATATCTCATGGCACAATATGCCTTTAGGGAGAGGTTGGTGTCAACAATAGGGATGTAAAACCACATTTCAAATTACCTTTTTGATCATTTCAACTGGCCAACTTCTTTCAGATCTTATTAGATAACATTGTTTTACCTCATAATGTGGCCGGTCAAAAGCCTTTGTACAGAGAGGATGTGACAGCTTGTCCATGTTCTTCTTTACTTCTACTGGCATTATCATTATTAACTTTAATTGTGCTTTCTTTGAGGGAATCGTCTTCAGCCACTTGCCTTTTTTGTGAAGGCTGACTTAATTAAAACAAGATAAGATAATCTGTAAATACAATTAACCTGGCATGTGAAAAACACAACTCAAGATGTGCCAAAAACAAAAAGAAAGAAAAAAATGGGTAAGAGGGATCCTATCCACCCCTGTCCCCTGCCCACACACACACTGTGACTTGCACTCTTTCCCTCAGGTACCTTATAGAGTTTATGGGACATAAATATAACCTTTTTGATACAGGACTAAGTGAAGGAATCGTGCCAATCTGTGGATTAAAAAATTGCCAACACTATTTATTTCTCAAGTTTTAGTTCTAAAAAATCAATACATTTATTTCTGAATTCTCAAATCTATTCCATTAGCCTATATGTCTATCCTTGTGCCAGTACTATACTGTCTTGATTACCATTGTTTTGTAGTAAATTTTGAAACCTGGAAGCATGAGTCCTCCCATTTTGCTCTTCTTTTTCAAGATTGTTTTGGCTAGTTGGGGTTCCTTGCGATTCCATATGCATTTTAAAATCAGCTAATAAATTTCTACAAAGAGGTCAACTGAGATTCTAATAAGGATTGCAGTGAATTCATAGATCAGTTAGAGGGTTTATTTTCACATGTTAAGTCTTCTAATCCATGAACATGGGATATTTTTCCAATTTAGATTTTATTTAATTTCTTTCAATAATGTTTTGTAGTTTTCAAAGTACAAGTTTACACGTACTTTTAAACATTTATTTCTTTTTTTTTTTTTTCAATTTTTTGAGACAGGGTCTCGCTGTATCTCCCAGGCTGGGGTACAGTGGCATGAACATGGCTAACTGCAGCTTTGACATCTTGGGTTCAGGCAGTGCTCCTCCTCAGCCTCCCAAGTAGCTGCAACTACAGGTGTGTGACACTACACCTAGCTAATTTTTAAATTTTTTGTAGAGACAGGGTTTCACTATGTTGCCCAGGCTGGTCTTGACTTCCTGGGTTCAAGTAATTCTCCTGCCTCAACCTGCCAAAGTGCTGGGATTACAGGTTGTTATATTTATTTCTAAGTATTTTTTGATGCCATTATAAGTGAAATTTGTTTTCTTAATTTCATTTTTTGACTGCTCATTGCAAGTGTATCTAATACAATTGATTTTTGCATATTGATGTATCCTGTAATATTGCTTATTTTACAAGGTTGCCAAGACCTTCTGGTAGAGAAAGAATAGTCTTTTCAACAAATAGTCCTGGAACATATGGATAGCCACATGCAAAAGGATAAATTTGGACCCCTACCATATCCCATATGCAAGAACTAACTCAAAATAGATCAAATACCTAAATGTAAGTGCCAAAACTATAAAACTCCTAAAGGAAAACACAAGGGTAAGGCTTCATGACTTTGGACTTGTCAAATGATTCCTAAATATGGCATCAAAAACATGAACAAGAAAAGAAAAAAATCGATAATTCAGAGTCATTAAAATTAAAAAATGTTGTGCTTCAAAGGACACTATTAAGAAGGTAAAAAGCAGACTAGGCACAGTGGTTCACACCGGTAATCCCAGCACTTTGGGAGGCTGAGGAGGGAGGATCACTTGAGGCCAGGAGTTCAAGGTTACAGTGAGCTGTAATTACACCACTGCACTTCTGTCTAGGTGAGAGAGTGAAACCCTGTCTCAAAAAAGACAGAGAGAGAGAGAGAAGGACTGAGAGTGAGAGAGAGAGAAGGACTGAGAGTGTGAGAGAGAGAAAGAGAGAGGGAGAAGACAACCCATAGAATGGGAGAAAACTTTTGCAAATTTTAAATCTGATAAGAAACTTGTATTCTGGAATACATATGAAGAACTCTAAAAAAAAAAATGAAAAAATGGGCTAAAGGAGATGAATAGATATATCTGCAAGGAAGATATACAAATAACCAATAATACATGAAAAGGTGTTGGACATCATTAGTCATTGCAGAAATTTAAATCAAAATCATACTGTGATACAACTTTATGCCCAGTAGGAGGACTATAACCAAAAAGTCAGACAAACATATGTTGGTGAGAATGTGGGGAAACTGGAACCCTCATACACCACCAGTAGGAATGTAAAATGGTATGACTGCTTTGGCAAACAGTCTGAGAGTTCCTCAGATGATTAAGCCTAGAGTTAATGCTTAATCTCTGTGTTTAAGCATAAACATACCATACGACCCAGAAATTCCACCCCTAGGTATATGCCCAAGCAAATCTAAAACGTATGTCCACAAAGCAAGTTGTACGTGAATATTCAAAAAAGGAATATTTATAATAGTTAAAAGGTCAAAACAATCCAAATGTCCATCAACTGATGAATGGATAAATAAAATGGAGTCTAGCCATATAATGGAATATTATTCTTCCATAAAAAGGAATGAAGCACTGACACATGCAACAACATGCTAGAACCTTGAAAATGCTGTACTAAGTAAAGGAAGCCAGTCACAAAAGACCACGGATTACACAATTCCACTCATATGAAATGTCCAGAATAAGGAAATCTACAGAGACAGAAAGCAGATTGATGGTTCCACAGAGCTTGGAAGGAAGGAAGTGGGAATATGGGGAGTAATGGCTAAATAAACATTTAGGGATCTTTTTGGGGTGGCAAAAATGTTCTAAAATAGATTGGTGATAGTTGCTTAGACTTGCAAATATATTACAAAAGAATCAATTATATACTTTAAATGGATAAATTGCATGGTATATGAGCTATACTCAACAAATCTATTACAAAATTTTTTAAAAATAGATATTCTTTTCTGCTGGCTGGACTTTAAGCAAAATGGCTGGAGCTTGAGCAGTCATCTTAAACCCTGAAGTAAATTCATGGTAGTAGCCCAAGAAGATAAAAGGGCCGTCAATCCCTGTCATTATGGAACATTACACCACCTCTTACCTCTACAATTCTACTACATGAGACAGAAATAGTCTTCTACTTTGTTTTTATTAAATAATAGATGTAGATGTGCTGATATTGCCTTCTCATATGGCATTGAATACCCTCCTCAGAAGACCTGTGCAGGACAGAAGAAATAGGATAGATCTGGAGACAGAGCCCAAACAACTGGGGTAGCATTAGTGCCATTCCCCAAATGTTTCTGGCTCTTTACCTTTCAGGTGTTTAGATTGCACTTCCTGCTCCTTTGTGGTTGGGTGGGGCAATGTGACTAGTCCTAGCTGATGAGTTGTGAGTGAAAGTCACATGTGTCTCTTCTGGGATAAGCACTTAATTGGAACACAAGACCCTCCAGAGTTTCCTTCATTCCCACAGTGACAAGCAGCATTCTATATGGAGGTTGCTTCATTGACCTGGATCCTGAAGTGAAAATGAAGTGGAGCAGAGACTTTGAACAACAGGCAATAGATACGTTGTACCAAGAAGAAATAAACACCTGTCATTTTAAGCCACTGAGATTTTGCAATTCTTTGTTACCACAGCATAACCTAGCCTTTACTGATGGATAAAAATGCTTACACCAAGATAAAAATGTCTTTGAAATTTTGTGTTTTTATTTTTAAAATGTTGTACTCTGTAGTATATCAGTGGTTGTGTTTAATATAAAAATAACATTTTCCATCAAATTTTTGACTTAAATTAAGGCTTCAAGAAGATATTGCTTGTTTATTTTGTGGTTTTACATATCCCCTGAGAACATCTGGTGAATGCATAACCCAGTTTAAGAAGTGTTTTTTTTTTCTTTCTTTTTTTTTTTTCAATCCTGGGACCAAATGCTTGGCCCTATTCCCAGGTGATAAGATGGAAGAACTTTAAAGAATCATTGAAATGTGTTTGCAAATGTTCTTAATTAACACTGCTTGGTAAATGTGCAGAAGACCTTCCATCTCACTAGGAATGACTCTATTATGAATGATGATGATGAGAGAGGCCACTGAGAACAGTGGTAACATGTGTGCATGCCTCTGGGGTCAGGCATGAAGACAAATCCTCACTTCACCAGAATTTGAAATTTTTTTTTTCAGCATTAGCTCCTTCTTTACAAAACTGGAATAATAGTAGCACTTATTTCAGAAGGTGAATGTAAGGATCAAAGGGTATTGTTGCGGGAAGTCAGGGACCTTGAATGGAGGGACCGACTGAAGCTGCAGCAGAAGAGCATAAATTGTGAAGATTTCATGGACGTTTATTAGTTCCCCAAATTAATACTTTTATAATTTCTTACCTCTGTCTTTACCACAATCTCTGAACATAATTGTGAAGATTTCATGGACATTTATCCCTTCCCCAATCAATACTTTTGTGATTTCCTATGCCTGTCTTTACTTTAATCTCTTAATCCCTTCATCTTCGTAAGCTGAGGATGAATGTTGCCTCAGGACACTGTGATGATTGCGTTAACTGCACAAATTGTTTGTACAGCATGTGTATTTGAACAATATGAAATCTGGCACCTTAAGAACAGGATAACAGTAATTTTCAGGGAACAAGGGAGATAACCTTAAAGTCTGGCTGCCTGTGGGCAGGCAGGACAGAGCCATATTTCTCATATTACCGAAAACGGGTAAGATAAATACCGTGGAATTCTTTCCCCAGTAAGGCCTCTAAATGGCCGCCCTGGGAGTGTCTGCCTTATGCAGATGTAGATACAGATGAAACACACCCTAGTCTCCTGCAATGCCCCCAGGCTTGCTAGGATTAGGAAATTCCAGCCTGGCAAATTCTAGTCAGAATGGTTCTCTGCTCTTGAATCTTGTTTATCAATGACAATGCATGCACAGCTGGACATGGAAGTTCATTAGTGATTCCAGTTTCACCCTGACCTTGTGATCTCGCCGTGACCTCCTGCCTTGTGATCTTTTGTCACCCTTGAGGGTATAATGAGCTAATAAAGCCCTTCACACAGAGCCTGAAACTTAGTAAGCTGCAACACACATTAGTTACTACTATGGTTTGTATATGGTTTGTCCTCAGTACAATTCATGTTGAAGTTTAATTGCCAATGTAATGATGTTGGGAGGTGAAACCTTTAAGAGATGGGAGGGAATTGAGGACTCTGCCTTTTTGGGTGTCATGGTGTGCTCTCAAGATAGTGAGTGAGTTCTCACCCTTAAGAGACCGCATTAGTTCTTGCAGGAATGGATTAGTTCCCAAGACAGAGTTATTATAAAGGGAGGATGCCCTTCCTGTGTGGTCTCCTAACACATGTCCACTTCCTCTTTGACCTTCTCCACTATGTTTTGACCCAGCACATGGCCCTCACCAGCAGTATAGCAGATGCTGGTGCCATGCCTCTTGAACTTTCAAACGTGCAGAACCGAGAACTAAATAAACCTCTTTTCTTGATAAATTACCCAGCCTTACTCAGGAGGTTTCCTGTTATAGCAACATTAAATGGACTAACACAGAAAATTGGTATCAGCAGAGGGATGTTGCTATAAAGATACTTGAAAATGTAGAAGCAGCTTTGGAACTGGGTAAAAGGGACAGGTTGGAAGAAATTGGAGGATCAGGCTAGAAAGAGCCTGTATTTCTATGAATGAAATTAGTGGTGATTCTAATTGGGACTTAGAAGATGAGTTAGAACTTTGCAGACATAGATTAAGTGGTTTTGACTAGAACACTGATAAAAATATGGACAGTAAAGGCCATTCTGATGAGGTCAGAATGAAACCTGATGAGCTCAGATGAAAACGAAGAGGAATTTCTTGGAAACTGGAGCAAAGGTCACCCATGTTATACTCTAGCAAAAAAGTGGCTACATCGTCTCCATGCCCTAGGGCTTTGTGGAAGACTGAACTTAAGAGTGTTGAACATTTGGCAGAAGAAATCTCTAAGCAGCAAAGCATTCAATCAGCTGCATGGTTACTTTTAGCTACATACAGTAAGATTCTGTAGCAAGAGCATGACCAACAGGCAGAATTTATTGTCAAAAGGGAGCAGAGCATAAGGATTTGGAAAATACACAGCCTGGCCATGTGGTAGAGAATGAAAGAGCATTTCCAGGAGAGGGATCAAAGGGTACAAATGAGTGACTCTTTGCTAAAGATATAAGCACACATAAAAGAGAGCCAGGTGCTAATCATCCAAACAATGGGAAAAAGGCCTAAAAGCATTTCAGAGATCTTTCAGGCCACCCCACTCATAACAGGACCAGAAGCCAAGGAGGACAGAATGGTTTTGAGGGACAGGCCTAGGGTGTAGCTGTTTCAGGATGCTGTTCCCTGCATCCCCACAGCCTGGCTGGAGCAACCATGGCTCATATTGCACCAGATATGGCTCAGGGTGTCATTCTGGAGAGCATAAGTGGTAAGCCTTGGTGGCTCCCATGTAGTGGTAAATCTGCAAATTCCCAGGATGCAAAAGCTGTGGAGACTTGGCAGCTTTCAACTAGATTTCAGAGAATGTATCAGATTGCTGGGAAGCCCAGGCAAAAACCCACCATGGAGGTAGAGCCACCACAGAGAGTTGCCATTGGGCAATGCCAAGTGGAGCCATGGGAGTGGAGTTGGCACTGGCATCCCAGAATTGTAGAGCCACCAGCAGCATGCAACCTCAGCCCAAAAAAGCCACAGGCATTACACTCCAACCTGTAAAGGCAGTACCTAGCAAAGCCATGGGGGTAGGGCTACCTGAGGCCTTGGGGATCCAACCCTCATATCAGCATGCCCAGGGTGCAAGACGTAGAGTCAAAGGAGATTTAAGATTTCATGTTAAATCTGGGCTTTGGACTTGTGTGGGGCTTTGGACTTGTGTGGGGCCTGTTACTCTTTTCTTCTTTTGGCCTATTTTTCCCTTTTGAAATGAGAATTTCTACCCTCTGACTGTTCCACCATTATATCTTGTAAGTAAATAACTTACTTTAGTTTTACAGGCTCCTAACTGGTCTTTGAACTTTTAAGTTGGTGCTGGAGCAAGTTGAGACTTTTGAGACTATTGGGACTAAATGATTATATTTTGTATGGGAGAAGAACATGATTTTTGGGGGGCTGGGGAGAATGCTATGGTTTGGATGTGGTTTGTCCCCACCAAAACTCATGGTGAAATTTATCTCCAATGTGGTAGCAGTGGAAGGTGGGGCCTAGTGGGAGGTATTTGGGTTGTGGAGGCAGATCACTCATCAATAGATTAATGCCCTCCCATTGGGATGACTGAGTTCTCCTGGAAATGTATTAGTTCCCAAGACAGTGGGTTGTTGAGAATAATCCGGCTTCTTCCATTTATCTCTCTTGCTTCCTCTCTTGCCACGTGATCTCTTTGTACACACTTGCTCCCATTTCTGCCATGAGTGGAAGCAGCCTGAGGCCCTCACCAGACATGGCTGCCCAATCTTGAACCTTCCAGCCACCAGAATCGTGAGCCAAATAATGTAATATAATTTGCTTTACCAATTGCCAATTCTCAGGTATTCTGTTATAGCAAAACAAAATAGAGTAAGACAGTTGCTATTTGTAATAATCTGATACTGTGTTAACAAAGAGGCTGGCAATGTTAAATGATGATAAAATCCAGCAGTAATAAAAACCAGTGGTGGTCAGAGTATGGGTAAATAAGAACTTTTATACAAGCTAGTCAGAATATATATCAGCTTAGTCTTTCTAGAAGACACATTAGAAACGGACATAACCTTACGACCCATTCTAATTCCATTAGAAAGCCTGAGGAAATAATTAGAAAAAATACACAAAATTTAGTGTTCAAACAATACAAATGTCCAAGAATTGGGGATGGGTTAAACTGATTCTTTTATATCTTATTGAGAGCACATCAGAAATTTTAAAACTTTTTTCACTAGAATTTACATAAAATACATATTATCACAACCTAATACACACATAGATGCTTAACTACACAGAATCCTTATAAAATACTTGATCTTCACCAAGCAATACACACTAGTATTTTTCTTTTCTGTTCAATGCTGTCTTTTTCTGTTTTATTCATTTTTAAATATTGACCTTGACCCACTAAATTCATTTTCTAACCCACTGATGGGTCTCAATCTGTAGTTTGAAAATCACTGCTATGTGTAGCTTTTATAAAATATGATTTGGAGTGTATATTCCTTGACATGGAGAGGTATTCAGAGTATAATGATAAATTAAAAAGTCATAAAATAGAATGAATACTATCTTCCCATTTGGAGTGTTTCTGTGTATGTGCATGTATGTGTATTTCATCAAGTAGAATAATAGTCTCAAATAATATACAACAAAGTAAACAACAAAACAAACAATAGTCATCAGAATGTTGAGATTATGGATTTATGGATAATTTAGTTGTGTTTCGAATTATATTTTCCAACATTTTCTACAAATGGCATATATTACAGTATACTTTTAAAAATGATTTTATTTCATAGGAAAATCAAGAGTAGGAGTATACAGAGTCTTCTCTAAATTAGTAAATGTGGTTGTTTAGACTCATAGCAAGAAGCTGAGAACCACACTCAGTCAAGAAAACCTAACCACACTTCCTTCCTTCTTTCCTTTCTTCCTTCTTTCCTTCCTTTCTTCCTCCCCTCCCTCCCACCTTTCCTCCCTTCCTCCCTTTTTCCTACCCTTCCTCTCTTCCTCTCATCCTTCTTTCATTCCTCTAATCTTTTTCCCTCCCTCCCTCCCTTCTTTCTTCCCTCCCTCCCTCCCTCCCTCCCTCCCTTCCTTCCTTCCTTCCTTCCTTCCTTCCTTCCTTCCTTCCTTCCTTCCTTCTTCCTTCCTCCTTGTCTTCCTTCCTTTATTGTTTCCAACAAATATTTATGACACATTACTCCACATTCTTCCATGCAAGGAAAAATAATGACTCTGGGACATAGTGAAGGCTGAACTGTGTTTATTGGTGTAGAAAGCAGAGGAAACCTGATCCAATACAGGAGCCTAGACTCTGTGCGATGAGGCCTTTCAAGAAAATAGTTGGTAAAGGTTCTTAAAACCAAGAACCTCAAAAGATCCCCTAGACCAAATTTTACTTGGGAGATCTGCTGAGCATCACCATTTGGGTGAGTTCGGTTGGAGCAGTGAGTTCACAGTGACCAGTGTAAATCGTTAGAGTTTTATCATTTTGCTAGTTCTGATCAGTTTTCTGAGAACATGTTGATCTATTACTTTCTTCATAAGCCCTGGCCACCTGCTCTCCTGGAATTTCTCATCCCCTCCAGGCTCTGGGTCCAACACATCCTCTTTTACATTAAAGATCAAGATACTTCAGAATATAGAGGTAAACGAACAAAGCAGGGCAAGTCTCTGCCCCTTAGAAGCTCACATTAGAGAGAGGAAAGTATTCAATAGAAACATAAATAAGTAAATGCTTTGGGTTTTGGTACATCTGTGAAATTATTAAAAAATAGAGCATTGTGACAGAGAGAACAGAGTGGCTACTTTAGTGCCTGGGTAGGTCAGAGAGGGCTTCTTGGAAGAGGTAACATTTTGTGCTGAATCCTGAATAAAGATAATAAGCTAGCCTTGGGTAAGAACACCTTGCAAAGGGAGCAGCAGGTACAAGAGCTTTAGAGAAGGAAGAGCTTAGCTTGTTTTGGGGCCTCAGGGAGGCCAGGACATCTTGAATGTGAACAAGACTGCGTGCAGGGGTTCAAGGCGAGGGCAAAGAGGTATCCAGGGGTACTTCCATGCTAAGGGATTTAAACACTTGTCTTAAATGCAGTGCACAACTCCCCTCCCCTTAACTTCACAGGAGGGGAGTTGGCAGGCTGTCAAAAGATGATAACTTTAGTTAATATCACTGGCAAAAGGCTTATCATGTACTTCCTGATGCTCTAGAAAGGACCTAAGTGATGACTTATGTGGTGTCGGTGCAAAAGGAATTTAAAAAAGCACAATCTCAATACAATCATGAGACAACACTAGAAAAACCCATATCAGGAGACATTCCACATACCACCTGACCAGTGCTCTTCGAAAGCCATAAAACATCAGAGGTATTATCAGAGAAAGGAAACTGAGGCAACAAAAACCAAGTGTCATGTGGAATCCTGTATTAAATCCCAGAGCAGAAAAAGGATGTGAGGGGAAAAACTGGTAAAATTTAAATAAATTCTGTAGTTTAATTAATAGAGTTGTACTATTCCTAATTTCCTAGTTTTGCTCACTGTGTGGCTCTGAAAGTTGTTAACATTAGGGAAAGCTGAAAGAAGTGTACGTGTGAATTATTATAGTTTTTATAACCTTTATCTAAGTCTAAAATTATTTTAAAATAAAACATTTAAAAAATAAAGTGCAAAACATGTCTCATGTACTGCATAGTTTTAAAGCTATGCACTCCCATATGCTCACATATGTTTAGAAAATGAAAATATCACATAAAAGGCAAGACTGGGTGTCTCTGGAGAAAGGTCTAGAATGGGAGAGAGATTTACTTTTTTAACTCCATTTCCTCTTATACTGTTTGTATTTACTACATATACTTTTCATAATGATAATAGGAACAAAAAGGGTGCATTAACCCATTTATGCCTGAGGTTGCAATTTTTTGAATTTTTGCAATCAGACCTTGGCAATGACCTTGAGCAGTAGGATATAAATAACTCCCACATGCTTAGCGTTCCAGTAATGGAACACTAGGCATAAATGGCTATTTAGTGTTTGGAGGTTAAAAGAAAAGACAAAGCCTTTGGCTGTCATGTAGCATGGATCATAGGGATTAGGCTGGAGGCAGGGACACAGTGAGGAGGTGGTGGTCAGGGTAGAATGGGCTGGTTTGCGCTATGGCCGTGTATGCTGTTGACATTAGGGTGGCTAGGTGAAGGAAGCAATGCTGCAATCTATGTGTTCCCTGCAAATTTGTGTTAAAATCCTAATCACCAAGGTGATGGTTTAGGGAGTGAGGCCTCTGGGAAGTGATCAGGTCATGGGGGCAGAGACTTCATGATGGGGAGCAGTCCCTTACAGGACACTCCGGAGACCCAGCTTGTCCCTTCCAACATGTGAAGACATAGTGAGAAGTGTAACAGTAAAATAGCAAAAGAATTAACATAACTAACTCCATTTTTGTTTAAGGGGCTTTTACCCATTCCTGTACATTGGCTAGGATAATTTCAGAGCCCTGAGATAGTATGCAAAAAACAGCAATCATGTAGTTTTAAAACTAAGTATGGGATTAAAGGGGAAGTGTGTAAACAACTAACTATGTTTTGTTAAAGATTTATAAAAGCATTGTGACCTCACCAAGGAAAAAGAAGGTCTCAGCCTCCTCAAACCCTCACTGATGCTCAGATGTTTGTGGTTATCAGTTACCTCTTGATCTCAACTCTCTCTTTTTCCCTCTGCCCTTCACATAAAAAGCCTAAAGTGTGTACTGACTTATAATGGTACTTTAGAGCTCCAGTTCACCATCTTGTTCATTTTGCTGGCTCTCCAAATAAACCTGCTTTTCTTCCCACACACCCTTGTCTCTTGAGTCTGGCTTTTAATTGGTGAGCAGCCAAATCTGGGCTCAGTTACAGAAGGTACTGTCTATGAACCAGAAAGCAGGCCCTTGCCAGACACCAAATCTGCCAATGCCTTGATCTTGGACTTACCAGCCTCTGGAACTATCGAAAATAAATTTCTGCTGTTTCTAAGCCACCCAGCCTAAGAAATTTTGTTATGGCAGCAGAAACAGACTAACACACATGTGAACTCTGTGCACTATTTTGCAACTTTTCTGTAAGTTTACAAATGTTTTAAACGTTCTGGGGAGGAAGCAGTGGAGACTGAGCTGTGGAAGGAGTGGAGCATGTTGTGGAGATATACAGGACTTGGCAGTGGACTGGATCAGGGTAAGGGAGAGAGAGGGTCAGAGTGGCCCCACAGAAACTGACTTGGATGTTGGGAAGACTGAGGGAAGTACAGAATGGAGTAGTAGCCCAGAGTTCTGACTCCAGTGTGCTGGGACAATGGCAGAATGAGAAGCATTCAGGAAGGGTGCCTGCTACTCCTTTCTACACAAAAAAATCCGTCAAAGAAGGGCATGGAGTGTGGGACATTCAGGAGCCCCTCTCCAACCCATTCTTCCCACAGGTACGGTAGCTGGGCCTGAGAAAGGGAAAGGGGACTGCTCCAGGTCACTCTGTTAATCGCGGGGGGTGTGGTGGGAGCAGACAAGAACCAACCTCCTGCTGACTTCCCTCCTGTGTGCACTGCATGTGCCCTTGACATTCAAGCACCCATTGAGAAAAGCAAATGCTGCCTTAACTAGGGAGCACCAACACCCCATAACATTATCCACTGGGAAATCCACTAGTCTGCTGCTGCTCTCCATACTCCTGATAGCTGTAATTGTTAGGAATTGGTGTATTGTTCTGTTAACAGCATGAATGTTTCTGTAACGCTTTACAGTTTTGTCTCGGTAAATTATTTCATTTGATTATCTGTAACCCTCTGAGACAGAGGTTATTTTTAGCCCCATCCTGCAGGTATCTGATCTAGCTGAAGATAAGTTTCGTCTCAGAGAAGTCAGGTGACTGTCCCACAGTCACACAGCTAGTAAGTGGCAATGCTAGTACTTGAACTCATATCTTCTTTTCATAAATCATATATTACTTTTTTAGACCACACTGCCTCCTCTGTAGCAGAACAAATAAATGCCTTGGCACATAAAATATAAGCCTGTTTCACCACCACTACCAACAACAGTCTAGAAATTTATAATGAGGGCCTGTTGTGGTTGATAGTATAAAATGTTACTTTCTACTGCATTCACAGGACAGTCAAAAATAAATAAATAAAAAGTAAATAAAATGTTACTTTCCTTGGTCTTCTTTTTCACATCAGGGAGATGCAGTGGAATGAAGGAGCTTTGAACTTGAGCTTTTGCGGCTGGCGTTCATGGATTTAAAACCCAGTTCTTCGACGCTCTGGTTGTATACAAGGTGCTTAAACTGTTTGCGCTCTACAAAATGGAGATGCTACCTCCATGTGGTGAGGGTCAATGAGATGGCCACACAAAACACTTTCCCCAGCTTTTGCACACAATGGGTCACAACTGATGCCCTGTTAACAATGTCACCCAGACACAGGACTGCTAGCAGGTTTCTGTAAGGGAACGCTGGATAAATATTTAGGGCACCGTCTGGCATACAGTAAGCCTGCAGAGTGAGTGTTGATATTATTATTATTATTATTGACATTATTATTATAGCAAAATTCCCAAATTGCATGGTTGACAAAGAAGTAATTCCTGAGTGAGTCAATCTTTCTTGCCAGCTGCAGAACAAGCCTTAGACCCTTACACCTATGTAAAGGCAAAATCTGTCTATATCATAATTTATGGCTACTGTCTTCCATAGCCATGAATTACAAACAGATACTTCAGTCTTAGGCTGCTGTTTATTTATTTTCTTCACTGCCTTCCACCCCCTTCTCCTTTTGGATGACCCAGCCAAAGTCAATAGGAGATGATAGCCTTGAAAACTGGACTTTCATGGGCACAAACCGCCCACTGCCGATTGATGTCCAGGCCTTGGGAAATGGTCCCAAACCCAGCGAACACGAACCCGCTCCTGGCAGCAGGTGGTCTCGTTGGCCACCTCTACAGAGGCTGTGTGAGATGTCAGGTCTGCCAGGGTCAGGAGTGACAGCGGGTGGTCAGGTGGAGCTGGTGAGCCTCTTCCTTTCCCAAGGGGCAAAGTCATCCTCCAGTTTAAAAACATGCCAGGATAATCCTGCCCATCGTGACGCTTGTGGCTTCTGGCCACACGTGAAAGGATGGGCAGAGGTATTTTAAATCAGGCTTTCTGTCCCCATTCCTTAAAGCCTGCCACATGCATCAAACAGAAAACTGCGTATGCCTTCATTTCCTAAGTTACTTTGATGGGTTTCTATTACTGACAAAAAAATTAAAGCAAGCATAAGAATAACAGCCATTCCCATTGATGGGTGTTTATGCCCTTCATGCCTGGCCCTGCAGGTGGGTTAACTCATCTGGTCTTCTCAATAACCTCAAAGGTAGTCATGGCTGCAATCACCATAAACAGGCTCAGAGGGGCTGAGTACCTAGTCTAAGGCCACACAGCTAGCATTTAGCAGAACCACAATTTGAACACATCTGTGTGAATTCCAAGTCCCAAAGGTTCCGACCAGAGTAAATGCTCTTGGAAAGACGGGGGCTGAGGGCATTAAACTGGGGCTCAGAGACCTCCCTCCCCATAACTGTTCAGGCCAAGGATCCAGCCTAAGGCTTGGTGCCTCAACCTTTAAAGCTGGGGAGGGGACAGGACCATGAGGGAGGGTGGGAGAGGGGGAAGCATCCCGCAGCCTGGTGCTCACCTCCTGTTCCAATCCCCTCCCCACCCCAAACACCACAATGGCCAATCAATACGGGCTTACATTTTATGAGACAAGGAGTTAACTTGTTCAATTACGGGGGAGACAGCTCTATTCTTTTGTAACAAGTAATCTGAGTAGGGAAATCGATCCTGAGAGGCCCCATGCACGCTGGCTAATTTTATATTACCCTTAGCCAATGGGCGAGCACAGAGTAATGGAGTTGTTGTTACAGTTGATTATGGGGGGGTGGGGATCAATAGAGGGAGAATCTGAGGCTCAGCATCACTGCTGTGGCAGGAAGTGGGTGGGGGGCTCAGGCCAGGGGAGTAGCCTTCCTTTATTTGTATTCCCTGCCCAAACATGGTCAGCTCCTGCCGAAACCCCTAAGACAGAAGCATCTCTCAAGATGGAGACTCAGAGACTCCCCACCACCCAGGCCCTGTTGCCCCCCGACAGCCAGACTCCAGGAAGAGGCCACCAGAGATGCAAGGGTGGATGGAAACAGAGAGAGGCAAAGCCCCCGTCATCGCAAGGCTGGGCTTGTGACCACCACGTTTCCTCTCTGTCCTTGCAAGTGGCTTTTGGACAGGGGCCAGGTTTGGCCTGGCAGTGAATCCTCCTTGGCATCTTGATGGCTCTGAACACTAATTCCTGTTTTTCTTCCTACATGCATGGCTGAGACATAGACAGGCTGACTCTGTCCTCTCTGTGTTTGGGGACCGGGAGATGCCTCCCCAGCTCCCCCTGGCTCCTGGGCTGGAATTTAATCTCCCTGGGGCAGGGTCCTCCATTCCAGGCCCAGCTCTGACATTTGGGCTGTTCCAATTTCCCCCCTTGTAATAGAAGCAGTTTGTACTAATTCAGCATTTTGAACTCCTGCCTTGTTTGTGCCTCTACAAGCATTTTGGAAGCTGCATTTATGTGCATGGCAGGAACTGTGGTGGTTTCTTTATCCATATGATCGGATTTATCATCAGACTGTTGAACTTATTTACAATATGATTTAATAGCTATTGTGTGTGAACCATCTACCAGGCATTTTCTATGCATTGTCTTCTTCAACCCTGATAATGTTCCAGTACACAGGTGAGTAAACTGAGGCTCCAAAAGGAAAGCAATGCACTCAGGACACATAGGTAGTCAAGGCCAGAGCCAGGATTTGAACTTGATTTCTCTGATGTGTCTCCAGCACTGAGAAGTGCTCTCTATGAAGGCAGAGACCATGTCTTTTTGTTAAAAGTCTCTGTCTTCTCATGACTAGCCCAGCACCTGGTGTGTAGACATGAAGATAACTTTTTAAAGTATTAAATCAGCATATTTTGTATATGCTGCTTTCCCCATTAAACATGCTCCTCTGCAGCCTCCCTGCCATCAAGACTACGGGGAAATGGGACGAATGAATGTTCCCTCTTGAAAGGGAACATTGTTCCCTTGTTCCATTAAGGAAGGAGGAATGCTGGTACCCAGGAAGCAGGTAAAACGATAGCCCTCTTCACCAAGGGGAATGTAAAAGGTAGAAGGAAAACAAGAGGCTAGGGTACTAAGGGTCACAGGTCTTGAGGGCTAACTGCACCAGACACTGTATGCATTGATTAAATGTATGCAAATGCAAGTGTATGTATCCATTAATACATATTAAAGTTCTACACATTCTATATGTATTAATTTAATTCTTACAACAAACTTTGGGTTAAGTACCATTGCTATCCCATTTTACAGATGAGGAAACTAAAGCATTGGACAGTTAAAGATCTCGCTGAGTTTGAAGCAGGCTGGCTAGTTCCAAATGTGGCTATCCACCATGCTATTCTGAAATGGAAATCAGTAGGGTATATCTATGTTCCTCTCTCTGGATCAGAATCCCAGAGAGGAGGATGTTGGGCTGTGGGGAAAGGTGAAATTGGGAGGGTTGGTGCCTAAGGCCCTGCAGTGGTCTGTTCTTACTCTTCTGAAGAGCTCCATGAACACTGAGGGAGGTGAAAGGCAGCGTTCTTCAGGGACAGTGAGGTGGATTCTCAGAGGAGGACGACTATATATGGGCAGCAAGACAAGTGTCCTCCATGAGAACCAAATATAATGCTTTAAACACTACCACGCATAGGATAATTCACACCTGTGTTCCAGGCTAGCAGTCAGCAAACTACAGCTGTGGACCAAATTCAGCCTGACTGTCTTTATCAATAAAGTTTTTTTCTTTTTTCTTTTTTTTTTTTTGAGATGAAGTCTCGCTCTTGGCTCTTGTCGCCCAGGCTGGAATGAAGCGGAGCGATCTCGGCTCACTGCAACCTCCGCCTCACCTGTTCAAGCAATTCTTCTGCCTTAGCCTCCTGAGTAGCTAGGATTATAGGTGCACATGCCTGGCTAATTTTTGTATTTTTAGTAGAGATGGGGTTTTGCCATGTTTGCCACACTAGTCTCGAACTCCTGACCTCAGGTGATGCGCCTGCCTTGGCCTCCCAAAGTGCTAGAATTACGAGTGTGAGCCACCATGCCCAGTCATATCAATAAAGTTTTATTAGAACACAGGCGTGTCTTTTTTTTGTTTTTTTTTTTCATATTGTCTATGGCTGCTTCCAGCCATAGTGCTGAGTAAATGCTACCGCAAATGAGGCTGAATGGCACCAAAGCCTGAAATATTTACTATCTGGATCTTTACTACAAACAATGAACTACAAACAATATTCCTGTTAACAACGATGGCTGGATTTTCTTTTTTTTTTTTTAGACTCCAGACCCAGGCTGGAGTGTAGTGGTGCGATCTCGGCTCACTGCAACCTCAGCCTCCCGGGTTCAAGCAATTCTCCTGCCTCAGCCTCCCGAGTAGCTGGAATTACAGGTGCATGCCACCATGCCCAGCTAATTTTTATATTTTTTTAGTAGAGATGGGGTTTCACCATGTTGGCTAGGCTCCTCTCAAACCTTGTGATCCACCCACCTCGGCCTCCCAAAGTGCTGAGATTACAGGCGTGAGCCACCGAGCCCAGCCGATGGCTGGATTTTCTAGGAAGGTTGGAGTATGGCTTGAAAGATTTCATTTATTCATTCAATTATTCAGTCAGTCAGTCAGCGAATATTTTCCCAAAGGACAGCCATGTACTGAAAGCTGTGCTAAGTACTAAGGTTTGATACTGAACAAAAGACTCACACACCCTCCCAAGACACTGAAAGCCTGTTGGAAACAGACATTAAACACATAACCAAGTATTTGTGCCATGCTAAACTGAGACAAACTCAGTGTTGGGGAATTCAAGAAGCTATTAAGGTGTATCTTCTGGTTCCTCCAGAAGCGCACCCTGCGATAAGGGTGCAAAGGTAATTAGTTTACTGGGAAGATGGTCCCAGGAAGTACCAGCAGGGGTGTGGGGAGGTGATGCAGGGAAGGGAAGGACCCCACTAAGAGTGGGTAATTGAGCAAGTGCCTTTGTGGCCCTCTGAGGACCTCAGTGACACAGTGGAGAATGTCCTGCAGCTACCTCACTCAAGGGCAAGAGAGGAGAACTGTTAACCCCATACCTGTCATTGGTTGAGGGCTGCTCCCCTGACATATTTACTATCTAGAACTTTACAGAAAAGACTGGTGCAGGGCATGAGGTCTCTTGCCCTGATGTGGTGGAATTGCCTTCATGCCAGAAAAAAAAGCCCTTGGACAGAGAATTGCAGGTGATCCCTAAGCAGCTTGTATGTGCAGAGGTGAATACAGAAGGAATAAGGGTGTCTGGGTTTAGAGTCACATTTGAGCTGCCCTGAGGTCCAAATGAAGAGTAGAAGCTGGGCCTGGCATGGTGTCTCATGCCTGTAATCCCAGCAGTTTGGGAGGCTGAGGCAGGAGGATCTCTTGAGGCCAGGAGTTCAAGACTAGCTTGGGTAACACAGCGAGATCCTATCTCCACAAAAATAAAAAATTAAAAAGAAGAAAAGAAAGACAGAAGTTGACTAGTTGGAGGGGCCTTAGGGAGGACTATTCCTGAAGAGGGGACCTCTGCCTCTCCCCCTAGGTACAACAAGCTGCTCTTTCCATGGGGTTCTGAGAACTTCTTACCTCAATCAAGGCACCTACTTGAGGAGATGTGCTCAGTTGTCTGGTTGGAGAGGATAGTCCATGCCAAATCCATTATTCTGTGCCCAGGGCCTAGTTCTGTAGCCAGCAGAGTAGGATAACAGAGAATGAAGGGTCAGCCTCCTTCTAGCATTATTGGATACCAAGAGCTTAAGCACATCCTCCTTTTGTCTAGTGCTTGCTGCAAACAACTCCTAAGGGTGCCAGGGCTATGAACTATAGGAGACAGATGCCCTGCCCACACGTAGGGCAGAGAGGAGGGAGGAGCTCGGGCTCAGGAAGGTCTTGGTTACAGAGGACATGATCTAGGTATTGGCTTTTGTCTGACCACTGACTTGTTCTGTGTGTTACAGCACCTGTTGCCAAAGTGAGGTCAAGGAACCCCTGATAGTTCCTAAAAGCTGCCCACTATTTTCAAGTGCTACTAAAACATTATTTGCCTTTCTTACTGTCATTCTCTTATGAGTGTACAGGCAAGTTTGCCAGAGGCTACATGATGCAGGGTGACACATTGGATTGGTACAGGAGCAAACAAGAATCCAGCTGCCCTCTGTTAAGAAAGACAGTAAAAATCTGTGTGAAAATGTACAATGCCACATATCTCACTAAATTGACTTTATGGAAATATGCAGATATTTACATAAATAAAACTGCGTATAAATGTTTCTGTAAATATGCAGCAGGTTTGTTATTGTTATTTTAAGTTAATTAGGGAATAATTATTTCTTATTAATAGATACAACCTACTTAAACAGAAGTTTTCTCGATAAGGATAATTTTTTAATGTTGTCCTGGCTGGTCTCAGACTTCCTGGGTTGAAGCAATTCTTGTGCCTCAGCCTGCTGAGTACCTGGGACTACAGGCTTGTACCACCATGCCCAACTGATTTTTGTATTTTTAGGAGAGACAGGGTTTCACCATGTTGGCCAGGCTGGTCTCAAATTCCTGGACTCAAGCAATCCACCCACCTCAGCCTCCTAAAGCACTGGGATTACAGGCACAAGCCATGGCCCCTGGCCCTAAAAGATAATTTTAAAAGATAGTTCTGGGGCCAAAATGTTTAAGGACAGTCAAGCTCAGGAATTCTTCAACATGTGAATTGTTAACACGGCAGAGCCCTCATCCCGCTGTGGAAGTTAACGTGGCCAGCCAACCACTTTCCCAGTTGTTGCTGCAACTGGGATGTGACTGTATGACCGGGGTCCAGCCAAATGGATGTTTCCAGCCCAGTCTTGGATCAAGAGCTCTTGGAAATGGCAAAAGTGTTCTTCCTACTCTCACAGAGTCACTCAACACAACGCTTCTGGCACCAGATGTGTGTGGGATTTTCCTCACACACCAAGCAATCTATCCTCAGGTTGAGGGCTTAGTCCCAAAGACTGTCCCCTACTCCAGATGTCAATTTCAAGCCCCAGGTTGATTTACCTGTGTTTCTGACCAACTGGCTAGAAATCAGGATTCCCACAACCCCCTCCTTATGTTCAATTAGTACACTAGAGTGGCTCACAGAACCCATGGAATAGTCTTACTTGCATTTACCCATTTATCATAAAGGACGTTACAAAGGACACAGGTGAAGAGGCAGAGGAAAGAGAGCAGAGACCAAGGCACAGGACAAGGAGTGTGGAACATCTATCTCCCCTTTGGCTGTACTACCCTTCAGGACTCTCCTCACACTCAGCAATTTGGAGGCACTCCGAACCCTGTCCTTTTGGGTTTTAATGGAAACTTCGTTAAATAGTCATTTTTGATTAAACCATTGGCCATTGGTGATCAACTCAACCTTTAGCCCCTTTCCCCTCCCAGAGGTTGGAAGGTGGGGCTGAAAATTTCCACACTGCCTCTAATCCTTCCTTGGTCTTTCTGGTGACCAGCCCCCATCCTGACATTATCCAGGGCCACCAACCACCAGTCACTTCATTAGCATATAAAGGATGCTGTCATCACTCTGGTGATTCCAAGGGCTTTAGGAGCTGTGCCAGGAAATAAGGAAGAAGACCAACTATTAATACATCTATATAAATACATATTTATGTATAGCTATGTAGATAGGTATAGATATCTTATTACAAATCACAAGATCATAGGAGCTAATGATCCCAAGTAGGGCACAGGGGAGAGGTGTTCTGACAATGGAAGCCACAACCTGATTAAAGGTCAGCGGAGCCCATGGGGCTGCAATGTTGACCTAGTTTTCCTGGTGGTATCTTCCCTGGACAAGGACTGTGGCATGATTCAACTGTGTCTTGGCTACTGCCTAGTCTCCCCTCTCTGAGCCATTGTCCAAGCCTGTTTCTCTAGGCAGCCTGGCAATACAGTGTGCGCTTGGGCAACTTGCTTGTCCCCTCTGTGCCCCAGTTGAAATTATAAAGACAATCATCCCATAACTTGATAGTAAAGACCATAAGATTAAATGAAATAATACACATTGCGTGCTTAGTGCCTGGCAAGTAATAACATCTCAACATGTTAGTTGCTATTAAGACGATGATGATGATGACTGCTATCCTTATGATGATTTGCCATCAGTAGCTTTATTGTTTTATTGTGGAGTCATCAATGAGGACCTCTCGGAACCCAAGGACTTGGCCCTGACCTTGGCACTCTATGCAGAGGTGTAGATGGCACTAGCCAGGAACATTCTTCCTGTAATTCCTCTGCTCCTTACATCAGAAAAAACTGGTTTCTGTTGCCTGCAACTGAGAATGGGGATAGATCCAGAGAAAACCAGGTTATATCCCATTCAACAGGTCTCCCTCAAAGAGCCAGTACTTACACATATATTATGTATAATATTTACATAATGTTCTTTCTTATAACTCATGTTTTTACTTAAATGAATTTGCATTAAAATTTGATGTGCTAGTTTTTACTTTCCTTCTGACTCACACTGAAGTCAATACACAATCATTCTGTAAGATCACTTGGTCTCCATACACTCTAAATCCTTTCCCCTACCATAAGCACCACAATTTGGGGAAATCTGCTCTGCTCTTCTTGGCTTCCTGAGTAGGGTGGGTAGAGCAGGACACGCAGGTGTCATGATTTTGCCCCTCAGTCCTAATTTCTTCAACAGAAAAATGAGATAGTTACACCTTTTCTATGGGTATTGGGACAATTGAATGGAATGATAAATATAAAGTGCGTGGTCAGAATCCTGGTGTCCACTAGGCTCTAGATAGAAGTTTCCTTCCTCCTTCAACAGGTGACATTTTTCCATGTGACTGCTGCCCAAACCTTGCCTCTCACAGTATGATTCTACTCTCCCTTCTATACCCTGCACTCTAAGACCCCAGGTTCCCTCATGAAGAAATAGAAAGATCTGGGGACCCAGAAAAGGAGAAGCTGAGGATGACATTGAGGGAAGGAGGAGAAGAACAGGAAGGAGTGAAGGAGGGGAAGAAGAAGAGGGAGAGGGGAGAAGCGAAGGGGAAAAGAGGATGAGGAGAGGGGAGAGAAAAGGGGAGTAACTAGGGAGAGGAAGAAAAAGGGAGAAGGAAGGAGGAAAAGAGGGAGGAGGAGAAGAGTGCAGGGTTGGGGGAGAAGGAGAGGGAGAGGGGGGAGGAAGAGAAGAAAAGAGTAAATCGGAAGGGAGGAGGGGAGGAGGGGAGAAAGGAAGAGGTGAAGATGGAGAGAAAGAAGAAAAGGAGGAAGGGAGTATAAAGAATGACAAGGAAGATGAGGAGAGAAGAAGGGGAAGAGGAGGGGGAGGAATGAGGAAGAGGAAGGAGAACTAAGTTTTCAGCCTGCAGCCATCAGCGCTCAGCTCCACTCCTTTCCCTTCCCCACCCCGCATCTACTCAGACCTTGGCTTCCTTTCCAGAAATGTCCAACAGTTCACATTTAATTACTTCATAAAAAAACTGGAAAGTAGAAGAGGAAGAGTTAAATGTTCTCCTAAAAGGAAGAAGCTGCAGCTAATCCCAATTAGGAGGAAGTCCCAGGCTATTGAAACGCTACAATCCAATTACATCAGGTAAAATGAATTACTCCTTTAATGCTGACTTATTATGAAGACACCTTCTTATTGCTCTCATTAATAATCTTTAGACATCATTTTAGCGCATATTGGCTGCAATAACATTTCTATTAGCATCATGGTGGAGCAGGGCTGACAATTAAAATAAAAAATAAATCAACCCAAGGAGTGAACAAACGTAATTATAGTTCAGAGAGAGCTTTTATGTGTATTTGATTAGTCAAGGGGACAGCGCCTCCCTTCTTGCCTTAAATTTGAGTTTGCCTCAATCTATGCAAATTCCTGGGGTTAGGGGAGAGGAAAAAGAGTCTGTGTGTGTGTGTGTGTGTGTGTGTGTGTGTGATCATGTATGCAAGGGTAGGGGCTTGTCCATCAGGTAATGGTTCAGACCCCAGGCCCTGGCTTGTGTGCTCTACATAAGCTCCTTCTCCTCTCTGGGGCTCAGTTTCCCCATCTCTGAAACTGGAAGTTTTCAAATTTTATAATTCATTAATATCTACTTTAATCTAGGGTTCTACAAAATTTTCCCACTCAAGTGGACTAAAGATCCCCAAATACTGAATGCTAGGTGGCAGAGGTCAAAAAGAAGAAAAGTTGTTATTTCTACAATGGCTGCTATTATATATGCCTGAAGTTTGGTGTCTTCTCAAGCAGGAGTTCTCAACTGGGGGCAGGTTGCTTCCCAGGAGACTTTGTTGAGCAGGAGGGCGGAGCTCCTGGCATCTCCTGGGTGGAGACCAAGGATGCTGCTGAACATCCTACAGTGCCCAGGACAGTCCCCAACAAAGGAGAGATATCCAACTCCAAGTATCCATCATGCCAAGGCTGAAAATCCCCGTTTCAACTCCTTCCTCCGACTGTGTATCTTTGCACAGTTGGGACCAGACTTCCAGGGCAGCCTTAACAGATACCAAACCTCTTAAGCCTCCTCGATGAAATGACCTCCTTCACCAAATACAACAGGAAAATTCAGCAGAGGATTGAAGTTTCACTTAAATACAGTAACTATTAAATTCTCAAGTAATTGTGTATATAGCCTCAAATAATTATATGTAATATACACACACAAATGAGCTTGTATCCATCAATGACCTGAGCTCCACCCCTTACTCAGACCTCAATTACCTTTCCAGAAACTTTAGATACACATACATATTATATATATATGATATATGATATATATGTAATGCCTCATATATATACATATATAATGCATCGTGTGTGTGTGTGTGTCTGCATGTGTAAATATTTATAACCTAACACCTATTTAAGGTACTATGAAAGAAGGAATAAGGCACATTGACTAAGGTAAAGTGATTTTTTTTTCAGAGCCAGGGTCTCACTCTCTCACTAAGCTAGAGTGCGGTGGCTCAATCCTAGCTCATTGAGGTCTCAAACTCCTGTGCTCAAGTGATCCTTCCGCCTCAGTCCTCCAAAAAGCTGAGATTACAGGCATGAGCCACTGTGCCGGGCCATAATTTTAGATCAATAAGAAATGTGCAGCTAGAAGGTCCTTGCGTAAACTGCCAGTGCTGGGTCTTCTGGAGCCCTAAGATTTGGTGAAAGCCATGCTGCTTCCAGGGATTTCTCAAACCTTTGATTGAAAATTATTTTTTAAAACATGGGTTTAGCTATTTTAAAAACTGTAATATAAAAAAATCCCTATAACTCTCAAGATGTTGGATACCAAATGTAATACACCTGGAACCACCAAGTCATGAACATGCACTGCCAGGCGCTGTCATTCTTGAACAGACTGAAGTGAAGCCTGTCTTTCCAGAGACTGAAATTTGAAAATTTGAAATTTGAAAGTGACCAGAATTTGAAAATTGAGTTGTTCATAGCTACTCATCTGAGGGAATCCAGATATTCTTGATACCCAAAAATATTTGAGACCAAACTGGATATAAGATGAAGAAAAAATTTGTTACTGTCACCCATGATTTCTAATTTCAAATGGAGAAAGGCCTGTCAAATGCGGTCTATCAAATGAAGAAGAAGAAATCTGTCCAAAAAACCCTCCTTGATTGACTTTTAAAAATTAAGTGTCCCATTTGAACTTTGTATTAGTTTTCTGTTGCTGCATAGCTCTTTATGAAACACACCGTGGATTAAAATAACACGTGTTCATGATCTCAGTTTATCATCTATAGTTTCCAAGACTCAAAAGTCAGAACACAACATAACTGGGTTCTACTCTCAGGGTTTCTCAAGGCCAAAATCAAAGTGTTGGTCCTCACAGTGGTCTCAACTGGAACTTGGAGTCTTCTTTCAAACTCATTCAGGTTGTTGGAAGATTTTAGTTCCCGGCAATCACAAGACCAAGGTTTCCATTTCCTTGTTGGCTGGTGGCTGAGGGTTGCTGTCCACTGGTAGAGGCAGCCTCAGGTCCTGGACACATGGCCATCCCATAGGCAGTCCACAACACAGCTGTTTGCTTTTTTCCAAACCAGCAAAAGAGAATCTGCTGCTGCTTCATGTCTCTTTTAAGGAGTTGCCTGATTAGGCCAGGCCCACCCAGGATAATCTCCTTTTCTATTAACTCTAAGTCAGCAGATTAGAGACTTTAATTACACTTGCAATTTTTTTTACCTTGGCCATACTGCATTGGCTAGAAGCAAATCACATGTTCCACCTGCACCCAAGAAAGGCAATTACACAAGGGGATCACCCCAGTAGATAGAGATCATGAAGGCCATTTCAGAAATCTGTCTACCACAAAGGTATAAAATCATTATATGGTAGTAATAAAACAATTTCCTTTGTTTCCATTTTATCTATTAAGATGCCACATAAGATTTCATCTGAAAATAATTGTTCTGAATCAACCCTGTCACTCTCCAAGTGGGAAAGAAAGACCCAAAAGTAGAAATTTGCCCAAAGTTAAATAAGCAGGGACAATACTAGTATAAGAATGGAATTCTATTGTCATCAGGCCCCAGATCATCTACAGGTGAACTGGGATGGAGGCCTTAAAGGTATTTTTTCTAAGCACATGGTTTTCTGCAAGGTTCTTGGAAGCCCCCTGTAATGTATCTCTCTGTGTGACCCACATACACTATTATTTCCACTACTGTGACCTAGGTCCCTCATAGCCCCTGAATTTCCCTTGTGACATTGTTCCTTGTTGAAATGTAATGCTAGGAAAAGTAAGCCACTAAACAGAATGTCAGCTCTTAGTCTGCAGGAGTCTCTTATCGGAAGACAATGGAAATCAGGACCCTCTTGGGATGGGGGATAAGGAAGGGGATTGTGATGGGAATGAGGTACCATTGGGCAGGTGCATTGATCACAGAATACTGGAAAGCGACTCTAATGTAGGGGATGCTGAGTAGGCCTCAAGGAGGAAGAGGGAACACCCAAGGCCCTCTTCCTGGCTGTGGGCTATCTATGGGGAGATAGCACTCCCCCTCTCCAACACTATGTCTAAGACCTCCAGGAAGCCAAGACCCAGCTGCCTGGAAATGTGTGGGCTACATTCAGAATCCTACATGGAGCTGGTTCCTTTTGCTAGAGAACACGGTAATGTGGCTGGAACGTGTGATGGAGATCTTAGACTTCGGTGGATTCACTATCTGGGTGTTTGGTGAAGAACAGAGGCCAATAGTTAATCCTACTGGATGCTGGTCCTAGACAGAGCACTCAGGTTCTCTGTATTAATGGTACTATTAATACAGAGACTATTACTTTTAATATTAATAATATGATTAATACAGAGACTTTCAATAGTAATATCAATATTACCATTACTTCAGGGGTAATGGCAAAATCAGCCCCTGCATTCAAAAAAAAAAAAAAAAAAACCTGTCAGAATGAGAGGAGGAAAGGGAAAATCTTAACAAATGGCAGATCCTTACTGTATAACTGGAAAAACCCCAAAAACTCTTTATATATTTATTACCAGCAGTCTTTCAAATAGCTGTTTAAAAATTTTGAACTACTTTTAACCTACAGAAAAGCTGCAACAATAGTACAGAGTGGGAGCACTTTACATCCTGCACCCTTATGTTAACACAGAGCCATAGTTCAATCTCAGTACAAGAATAATCAAATAACTTCTGAAGTTTGCTTTTCACACTAGCAAGGTCCACCTTCCCCTTCCCTACTGAGCATTATGTGGTCCCTGTCTATCCCAAGTGTCAAGAGACCCCTCTGCCCTGAAAACAGCAAGGCTAACCTTGGAGGAGGTCTGAAATTATATTTCTCTAAGAAACAGTCTGATGTGTTAAGGAACTGAGATGAGGGAGTCTCCAGCCTCTGACTAGTGAGCTCTCCCCTTCTTCGTTCCCACACTTCAGTCCTTATAAACAAGATAATCCCGTTTTAAACTTAAAATTTTAAAGTTTGACATCTTCTCATTGTAGTTTTTACTTCTCCCACAACAGAATATACCTAGTTTGCTCCAAGTTAATCCCACTCAGCTGCATATACAATCTGTATGAACTTTTCTAAACCTCTCTGTATTAATTATCTATTACTGCTTTCTAAGTACTCAAAAACTCAGCAGCCGAAAACTGTAAACATGAATGCTCTCACAGCTTCTGAGAGTCAGGAATGTGGTGGCGACAGCTTAGCTGGGATGTTCTAACTCAGGATTGAGGCTATGATCAAGCTGTCCATGGTGCGGTGCAATCATCTGAAGGCTGGATCGAGGCAGAGGATCTGCTTCTCAGCTCACCCTCATAGTTGTTAGCAAGAGGCCTCACTTCCTCTCCATGTGAGCTTCTCCATAAAATAAGACTGCTTGTGACAGGCAGGTGGCTTCTCCCAGAGCAAGTGTCCTGAGAGAGGAAACAAGTGATATGTGAGAGATAGAGAGTGTGAGAAAGCAACCAAGACAGAAGCCGAAGTGTCTTTAATTACCTAATCATGATGGAGGCATGCCACCGTCACTACCATAGTCCATTAGCCAAACAGATCAAGCCTGGTACAGCGTTGGAGGTAGTCCACAATGTCTTGACAACCAGAAAGCAGGGAGCATTTGGGGCTGTTGTGGAGGCTAGCTATCATACTTCTTGTGCCACAGTTTACTCATCTCTAAAATGGGGTTAATGATGATTTAATAAATACATACATGTAAAAGTGGTTAGAATAGTTCCTGGCATATAATAAGCACTAAAGAAACAATTAATTATAATGATTATCACTATCAATTTTGTTCAGCTGGTAAGTTGCAGAGTAGGAGTCAAAACCATTTAAATTTTTTCTTATTAGCCACTATAAACACAGGACCTACAATCTTAAAAATTTAGGCCAGAATAAAAATTATATGCACCAAAATATGAAAACTGCAATATTATTAAAACATGCCAGACTTCCATGTCTGACTATGAGTTTGTAGAATACTTTTCCATTGAGAATAACTAGAAAAACTGGATCAATTAAAAAAAAATACCATTTGAGAGAAACACCAAGCAGCCAAGACACAAGGGATGAATATCTCAACGAAAAGAGAGAAATTTTGGGGGATAAATTTAACATTCTATACCACTCCAAGAAAGCTACTAATACTTAAGTGACATGGATGAAGAGGCTGATACTCAATCTCAACTCATCTCAATGCCTGATTGGATTAAGGCAATCTGCTTCTACTCTGCCTACCACAAGCTAAACTCCCTGAGACTCCCTGAAGGTTCAATAAAAAATTATTAGGCACACCAGGAGGCAGAATCAAAACAATAAGACAATAGAACAGACTCACAGGTAATCTAGATATTGAAGCAATCATATACAAACTTTAAAATGACTGTGATTCCTATATTAAAAAATAGATTTAAGAAATGAAGAATTTGACCAGAGACTTTGAACCTATATTCAATAAATCAAATGAAAATTCTAGGAGTGGATAATACAACTGTATGTGTTTGTTAAGAACGCAATAAATTGATTTAACAGAAGATTCGACACAGCTGAAAAGAAGACTGAGGGACTGGAAGGTAGGTGGGTAGAAAATATCCACCCTGAAGATTTTCAAAAAGGGAAAAGAGGAAAAATAGAGAAAAAGCAATATTTGAATATGCTTCAAAAATGGCTGAGAATTTGCCAAAACTGCAAAAGACATCAAGAGAACACACTCAAGATATGCTGTGAGTCACAAGCAGGATTAAATACAAAGAAAAACACACATCATAAAATAACTGCTGAAAACTAAAGACTAAGAGAAAAATCTTAAAAGCTTCTGAGGATACACACACACATGCACTGTCACCTAGTCAACTGCATCTCAATTAAAGTCTTGACATTATTAATACATTTATTTAACTACATTAAATGAAAAATGAGTGTTCCTTTTAATATATTTGCTACTAAGTAGGACTACTAACCAGTGTGAAGCTTAGAACCCTGCCCAGATTCAAATTCAGGCCAGCAAATCTGGTCCAGAGCTCCCCTTGGTCTGTGCTGCCTCCTAAGACCACTTTGCCTGTTTTCTATCTCCTTGCCTATAAATTGTCCATCCCACAAGACTGTTAAAAATATTACGTAAGATACTACATATAAAAGTTCTACATAAGCTGCAATTCATGCTTTAAAGGTAAGGTTCCTCTTCTCCGGGAAGCCCTGCCTGATACCAGCACCTCTGAAACCCATCTTGGGGCTAAAGACTCTTCCACTCTTCTCTCGTTGCACCTGTTCTTACTATTCCTGCAGTTCTGTAAGGAAATGACTTACTTCCCTACCTTCCACACTATCCGCGAGGCCCTGGTAGCAAGGTAGAACTACGTCTGTATTTACAGTATCCAAAACATAGTTGTCAAATTAAATATGCATTGACATAGTTATAGTGTGGGGCCCTGAATACTTTTCAATTAACTAACATTTCTGGGAGGTGACCATGTGCCAAGCTTGATGCTAAGAGTTTGCAAACGTTTTCACATATAATCTTCACAGCAGCCTCAGGGAGATACTATTATTATATTCATTTTATGGACAGAAAAACTGAGGCTTAGAAAAGTGAAGTAAAACATCCAGAGTCAGAGAGCTAGGAAGTAGAAAAGCCAGTATTACAGTCTGTGACCATAAGACACAACTCTTAGTAAATTCTTTTCTTCCACCTGTCACAGGCTGGCCTCTGTGACCTCAAGGAAAAGTAGTTACTTTCACATCCTCACCTAGAAATGAGTCCTGAAAGCTGCTGGGGGCTACACACAACTAGAGCACCCCTGAGAGGCACTGGCCAGGACTCCCCCAGCAGCCAGCTGCTCTGGCTGAGAAACTGCAGAGGAACTGAGAGCCTGAGGAGCTCACAATGAATTACCCTTATACCATCCTAAGAAAGAGAAATCAAAAACCTGTCTCTTGTCTCCAAAGCTCGAGGTTAAAGAAAAAAATCCCCAGCCACAGGTAGTTAAGTGATTATAAACTGTAAAAATAAATCAGCCTGATATAATTGCTTGAAGGAAAAAGATGACCAACATATTTAAAATGTCCATGGTGCCCCCTTTCCCATCTCCATTTGGCATCCTCTAATTACCTTCACATTTCATTTCCATCAGCAAGATGACCTGTATTTCCTTCGAGAAGTGACGGGGAGGGGCCTGGTGGAGGAGCAGGGCCTCTGGTGATAAATCAGGCTCGCCATTAGGAGTGAAGTGCTCATCTCGGCAGCGCTAAATGCAGGATTTATAAAGATGTCTCCGCCATCCAGCCCAATTGTGGACACCATAATAAATTCATGAGCGGGTGCCAGGGTAGCGCACTTCATTATGTGCGAGGCTTCTGGCCATTAATCTAGCCAGGTGGCGGGCAGGATTCCTGGGGAAGGAAGACAAATTTATGCAGCCCAAACTTACTCATTCCATTATGGATTTAATCGGCCCAGGCTCGGGGCTGCACAGAGGCAAAGGGACTGTTTTTTACACTTTGGATCAAGTGTTTGTAACTCCCCGTTGTGTCTTATTTCTTCCACAATAACGCCCTGATTTTATCCTTCATTCTGCTCTCAGAGAAAGTCTTCCAGAGACCTTCACTGCTGCCACTTACTCCAGATAAAATATTTATACAATCAATTGACAGAGAGCATTTTCCCTTAAATGTTCTATTAACATGGAAATGCTCATATGCAAAATGGGCCTGGGAGCCTCTCTAGACACTTAACCCTTCACTTCACTGCAAAGAAAGTTGGCAAAGAGCGTAGAGGGGGAAAAAAAACATGAGTCACAAAATTGAAAGCATTTTCATAATCACAGTCTGGTTGCACATGTGTATGATGTGTGTGCAGTATTTGTGTGTGCACACGCAGTCATTTCTACGCTGAGGGACTGGGAATTCCTTTGGAGTTTCAATGGAACTAAACTCTAGAAATTGACTGGAAGTTGGCAGATCTATACCATATATACCCACGGTATCCTGCTAGAATAAAAACTTTTCAGTTTCATATTGCCCTATAGCAAGGTCAACAAACACTTGGCCCATGAGCCACCACCTTTCCTTCTTGCAAAGTTGACAGTATATTTTTTTTCTAGCTGAGCCCAGATAAGTCCTCCAAATCCTTCTCAACACAGGTAGGCAATGCCAATCTGTCTTCATTGATGAGAATAACCATAATTGCATCACATATATAGCACTTACTATGAGCTGGCACTATGCTTAGAGCTTTACATCTAATCCGTCATTTAATCTTTACAACAATCTTACAAGGTAAGTACTAATATTATTCTTATGTTGCACATGAGACTGGGAACAGTGAGTAATAAATGTGACTGAGAGTACAACCAGTGAGTGGTGTCATTCTTAGCTTCCCCAAACTCTGGAGTGCTGCATTCAAGGCCTTCCTACTCCTCACACCACCAGACTGCCAACAGGTGCACCAAGACGTGATCTTATGACATTAGGACCTTCTAATTTGAGACCTGCTTCTGACACTAACTTGATAAGAGACTTTGGGCAATCAGTCAATTACCAGATCCAAGAGGGGCATTATCAACCCCTTTGACAAACATTGACACAAGCTACTATATGTCAGGCACTGTGTCAAGCCTAGGGCATAAGGGTGAATAAAGTCAAACTTTCGTCTTTGAGGAACTTGCCATCTTTCAGAGAGCTAGATGGCAACTAAACAATAGTTAAAATAGATGATGGAACGAGCTGTATAAAACCAGTTCAAATCCTATGGGAGAACACAGCAGAGATGAAAACATCAGAACAAAGTCTAAAGAGGGAAGATGGTGACATTTAACCATTTCTTGGGAGAGGAGAAGGACTTGACCACATGAGCTGAGTGATGGGAATATGGGAAACAGGCATTCCAAGCAGAGAAAAGAGCATAAACAAAGGTGTGGAGAGGTGAAGCAGCTGTGCTTGGGAGTCATAAGCAGAACAGTCCTCACAAGAGCATCTAGAACCTTCATCCTTGGTAAAGATTTGTTGACACTGAGGAAAGAGAAGTGAGAGGTGTTTGCCTTTAAGGAGCCCTTCCCCAGATCCCTCACCTTGGCTCCTCTTTGGAGGAGGTGTCTTCATTTATTCTCAAATGGCTGTTTCTTTATCTGTCTTCCTAATCCTAGAACTTTGTGTCTACCTGCTGAAATGAAGCTCCAAAGGGTGTGGGAGAAGGATTTGGAGACAGAAAGAGGCTTGCAAACATTCAAATCAGGAGAAGATGGCTGGGTGAGGTAGCTCACACCAGTAATCCTAACACTTCAGGAGGCTGAGGCAAGAGGATCTCTTGAGGCCAGGAGTTCAAGGTTAGTCTGGAAAACGTAGTGAGATCTCATCTCTACAAAAATAAAAAAATAAAAACATTAGCCAGGGGTGATGCCATATACATGTGATCCTAGCTACTCAGCAGGCTGAGTTGGGAGGGAGTTTGAGGTTGCAGTGAGCTATGATTATACCACTGAACTTCATCCTGGACAACAGAGTGAGACCCTATTTCTTAAAACTTTTTAAAAATAAAAATAAATTTAAAAAATTAGAAGACTCAGAGAGAGGGAGGAGATGTCTCTGTTTGGGTTTCTTGGAGCCATAAGAGATGAAAGTCAGCTAGTGTTATGATTTAGGTTAGGCTAGGCTAAAATTAGGTGCATCAACATGTCATTCAGCTCAGATTAGGGATGGGATTTTCCTATCATGCTTGTGAAAGAGAACTGGGTAAAGATATGCAACAATTATTTGTGTCTGGAAAAATCTTTCCTGAGAAACAGAAAGAAAGCTAACATTGTGGATTACGAAAACCTATAGAGGAGAAGGCAATGAGACCAACATTCTGAAGACTCTGAGGATGAGAAGGCCTTTCAAAACACAATCTACAAAACAAAGGATAATAATAATAGAGAACTGTTTGGTATAGAACACAAAGCCCTAAGAGTATGAGTTAAGACCAACAGAATGAGATGCAAATAAAAATAAATGAGATCAACAATTATGTGAAAACTAAAAATGCAGTAGTAGAAGTAAAATCCATATTTCACATGGAATAGAGAAGAATTGCTACTGTAAATATTACATCCTGAAATGGAGGGTAAACTAAAGAAACTCAAGAATGTAGAAGAAGTAGTAGGGAAAAGTAGATAAAAATGATAGGAGAAAGATGATAAATGTGGAGAAAAGACAAAAACAAAAGTGAGAGAAATTGCCTCTCTAGTTTTTGTTGGTTACAGTTTGTTAACAGAATTCCTAGTACAGTGTTGCTTAAGCCCAGTTAATAAAAGCAGATTTCTCTGGATTGTATTTTTGCTGTCCATATAGCACTGAGACATACGTCAATGCAGGGCTGGGCTAGAAGAGAAAAGTGAATGGTTATGACCATGCAAACTCATTAATCTGCTCCCAGATCAAAGCTTCAGTGTCAGTTATCTATTGCTGGTTCACAAGCTACCCCAAAACTAAGTGATTACAAAACTAAGTATTATTTTACTTGTGACTCTGTGAAAAGAAATTCAGGAAGGGCTCTGCTGGATGGTTCATCTCTGAGTCACATGGTGTCAGCTGGGGTGGCTGGGACTGGACCTCTTCCAAGATGGCTTCTCTACTCACATACTGGTTCCTTGGGGATACATCCAGGAGACTTGACTCAATGGGGTTCCTCTCACTTTCTGTGTGGTACAGCATTTCTTCATGTGAAGCAAGGAAGTCATACTTCTTACATGGCAGCTTAGTATGCCAAAAGTGAGACCAGAAGTGAAACTTGCCTACGCTCAGAAATGCACAATGAATCTTTCACCATATTCTAGTAGTCCACTAGTCTTTGATCCCACTCAGGTTCACAGGAGATGACATAGATCCCCAGTTCTCAATCTGAAGAATGTCAAAATTTCTGTTCTTCCTTCATCTACCACAGCTCATTGTCTCTGTTTTTCCGTAGAATCTTTTCCCCTATATTTTTCCTTTAGGATGATTTCTTTCCCAGGACACCCTCAGTCCTTTATGAAAACAGATTCCTGGCGGATGCCCCCCTGAAGCTCACTAGGCTCATCCAAACCCCTGCACAGCCTACAGTTCAAACTCAAGCTAGACCCCTTTCTTGAAAATGTAATGGTAAAAAATTAAATATTTTTAAAGAAATTTTAAAAAGTAAACTTTCCAGATTTTAAGAAGAGAAAAAGAAAACTCATGGGACTTGTAGCAAAAGATCAGTAAACACATCATTTAAAAACAGAAAACACAAAATAAAATGAAAGAAATGAGAACAAGAATGCTAATTACAAAAATAAATCTATATTTCCCCAGGCAACACTAATCTACAATGTAGCAAATACTGTGCTGGCTATCATAACTACCCTTGGGTTTGCTCTTGTCTCCACATACAGGGTTCTAGGTCCCAGAATTATGCCCCTTAAGTTGTCAAATTTGTCCTGAAGTCTTCTGGGGGAGTCCCTTATAGGCTTATTAGAATATGAAGTCCAAACAGCTGCTGGTTTACAACCTCTGGGCTCCAGTGCTGCTTGCCAGGCACCTACCAGGGCCAGTTGACGTTACTGCTACCTCCCCTAGTATCTGCGGACAACCACAGGCACCAAGGTCCTTTGACGCATCTCATGGTGGGTGTGGCAAAAGTGAGACAAAGTTTGTCCCACCCTTTTGGGATACAGTGTGTTAGAAAGGCTGTGAGATAATGTTGCCTGAGGGGCTACACCCTACAAAGTTGGTAGCCATGTTAGCTCCACCTCCCTTCCTCCCTTCCTCTTTCCCTCCCTCCCTCTCTCTTTCTCTGTCTCTCTCCGACTTTTCCTACCTCCATCCAATAGCCTTCCTATTTCTCTGTTACACATGACCTGCCCCCACCCCCACGTGGATGAGAATACACAAAATTAAGAGGTATTATATTGCCCAAAATAAACATCACCTCTCCTCCCCAATCTCTAAGTCTTTGCCTGTAGGTCGTTTCTCGCACAAGTGACTTTCTCTTTTCCTAAGAAGGACTTTATCCCAGGGGCATCTGTCAGCCCCTAAATATACACCATGGGCTGCCAGGTGTGCTGAGACCCAGCCGCAGCTCACCATGGCTCCCAGTATATGGAAATGATTTTAAATACCCCATTAAAAGACTCCCTGATGGGAGTAAAAGTAAAATTTGATTACATGCTACTTCCATGAATTATGTGTAAAGAAAATGGGACTGAGGGATATATGAAAGGTGCTATAAAGAAGAACAACGCAAACTGAAACAAAAAAAAAGTGAGTTATAATTCAAGTCTTTAAATTTAAGAGTCATTTTATTATGATAGAAGTAACATATTCAACGAAGATAAAATAGACCTTTATGAAAATTCAAAACATTTAAATTTTTTGAAATGTAAGGAGGGTTGGACAGAGATGTAACTGTGAGAAGGTTAACAAACCTTGGACGCCTTCAATACATCAAGTAAACTGAGAACATTTGAATAATACAGTTAATAAGACAAAAGATATGTAGTATTTCCAACTTTGTTCCCTATACATGCTTTTTCAAGTGTTAGGAGAACATTTTCAAAAGCTTACCATGTACTGCATCATCAAGAAAAGCTTTATTTTAAAAAAAAAGTTTATAGGGCAAATTTTCTGATAGAACTAAAATAAATGGAAACATTTCCAACAACCACAAAAAAAAATGATAGAAACTTGGATAGTAAATAAATAAGTAAAAAAAAGTTCTCATAAATAGTTATTGAGTCAAAAGGGAAATAAAAACCTGAGTTGCAGACTGTTTAGAAAATAATAAAAGAACAAAACAATGCTCCCTCAAAGCCTATGAGCCGTTGCCAAAACTACATTTCTTTAGAGCAAAGAAACGCAAAGCAATAAATTGTTTCATTATTTAAAAAGAAAGAGGAAAAATAGATGAATTAAAATTTGCCTTCAAGAAATTAATAAATGCACAACAAATACATCAAGCCTAAAGAAAGCTGGATAAAAATTAAATTGATAAAAACAAAAAGGGATTGAATTAACAAAGAGAAGCATAATATAAATGTATGAGCTGACTCTTTAAAGGTATGAGAAAACATATTATACTCCAGCACATCTAATAATAAAAAAGAAAGCAAGATTAAACTCAAATAAAACTAGAATGAGAAAGAGAATATAATAAAAGATAAGAGCTTTTAAGATGAAATAATGAAGTCCTCTATGTATAGAAATAAAGGAGGAAGGCATAAAGGAAAAAATAATAGACTACATAGACAAGAAACGGTTTTGTACTTCCACAAAATTAAAAATCAGAAGTGTATGACAACCTAGGAAAATATATTTTTAATATCCACAGTTGACAAAAGATATGGTTTGGATCTGTATCCCTACTTAAGCCTCATGTTGAATTGCAGTCCCCAGTGTTGAAGTTGCAGCCTGGTGGGAGGTCGTTGGCTCATAGGAGTGCATCCTTCATGAATGAGTTAGCACCATCCCTTTGGTGCGGTTCTTGTGCTAGAGTTTTCAGGAGATCTAGTTGTTTAAAAATGCGTAGTACCTCCCTCTTTTCTCTTTCTCCTCCTCTGGCCATGTAAGACATGCCTGCTTCCTCTTTGCCTTCTTTCATGATTATAAGCTTCCCGAGGCCTCCCCAGAAGCAGATGCTGCTACCTTTCCTGTACAGCCTGCAGAACCGTGAGCCAATTAAACCTCTTTTTTAAAATAAAGTACCCAGTCTTAGGTATTTCTTTATAGCAGTGTGAGAACAGACTAATAAAACAAATCTTGTAAATTCATAAGAAAAATATAAACACCTATCAGAAAATGGGAAAGGAATATGGGTAGACAACTCAGAAAATAAAAACTCTAAATGCCCAATAGATATAGGAAAAAAATAATGCTTCATTTCAATAATAATGAAAAAATAAAAACACAAACAATGATGCAAACATTTAAAATGTAATAGTCTGAGCTGCTGAGCATGCAGGCAAGCTGACCATCCCATATGCTGTTTATAGATCTGTAAATTGCTTTAAATTTTCTAGAAGGAACTTGGAGTGAAGAATCAAAAAGATTTCAAATATCTATAACTTTTGACTTAATTATATTTCTAAAAAATATACATTGGGGAAATAATCACATGTGTACACATACATATATTTACAAAGCTATATATCCTAGAATTATTTGTTAGAAAAAAATAGAAGTAACTTCCATGTCTAACAATAGATTGAAAAAATAAACTATGCACACTTATATAATAGCATATTATGCAGTCATTAAAATTACATTTTTGGTAACTGATGACATAGAAAGCTCTTCGTGTCTTATTAAGTGAAACAGTGAGCCAGCTAGCCAAATAGATAGTTTATAGACTGAAATATTAAAAGGAACTTGGAATACATGTGATTTTTATTTTTCAAATTTACTTTTGTATACTTTTCAAATATTATAAAATAATACATATTTATCTTTGTCATCAAATTAAAAATATATAGCTATATTTTATAAATTTAAATATTAAGTAAAATTTCCTGAAAAATCTTAATAAAATAGATGGTTTCTAAGAAAATATAATTGGTCAAAATCGATTTAAAACATTTCCAAAACTATCAGAGTTGTCTTTGAAAAAGTCTCCAGGAGTAGACTGTCTTATTGTAAATATTTTCACACTTCCATGGAGCCAAATTAGTTCCACACTAATACGTTTTCCAAAGTTAGAAAAAACATAAAAGCTTTCTGATCCATTTTATAGCACAGTGAAATATGACAAAGATAACAAAGAAAATAGCCCAATCTCACATATGAATATAGATGCAAACATTTTCTAAATTAAAAAATAATAATAACAAATTGAAACCAGCAGCACATTAAAATATAAAAACCAAATATTATATCATTCCAAATATTACTTATATCAGGAAATAAAGAATGGTTTAATATTGGTAACATCTAAGACAAAATGTGATATCAATAAATCAAGGAAAAAAGCATTCAATCATTTTAATAGATGCCAAAAGGGAATTTGATTGAATTCAACACCCGTTCAGTATTCTGGAAAGAGAAGCATGCTTTTTTACTATATTAAAGTCTTGCATAGTGGTTTCAAACATGTGTTCTGGCACCAAACTCCATGGATATGAATCCTGGCACTTCTACTTGCTGTGAGACAAACAGCAAACTCCAAATTATTCTGGATGTTCTTGCTCAGTCAGAACTTGAGAGGGGCAAAGATACTGTTTTTGCAGATGACATGAAGTTTACCTGAAATATAGAAGAAAAAAATATATGTGACCTTCTTGAGGGAGAAGTACTTGGACCTCAGAAAAGATGTTAATTCACTTTGTATTGTGCATACCTTTCTACTGCTTGAAATTTAAAAAACAATTTATCTTAAACAAGCATTATTGGTTTAATCAAAAACAAGGATGAAACCATACTGGGACAGCCAACACAGGTTTCCTGAACATCTACAATTTGGAAAACTAAAATTAAAGAAGGAAAAATCTTGATAAAGATTAAAATTTTGAATATATGAAATACAGATGAAGTGAAATGATCTTGCAGGGTTTGCTTCAGAATCATGCAGTGCAAAAGTGTGTGTGTGCGTGTGTGTGTGTGTGTGTGTGTGATAGGTAGGGGTTGCGTTAGTATAGATAAAAAGATTGGTGATGTGTTAAATATTTTATTAAATTTTTAATTCATAATTTTTCTGTGTACATACTATATATATATTTATTTATGGGTTACATGCGATATTTTGATATAGGCATGCAATGTATAATAATTACATCAGAGTAAATGGGATATCCAAGCCCTCAGGCATGTATCCTTGGTGTTACAAATAATCCAATTATAATCTTTTAGTTATTTTTAATGTACAATTAAGTTATTTTTTACTCGCCCTGTTGAGATAGCAAATACTAGGTCTTATTTATTCTTTCTGTGTTTTGTACTCATTTATCATCCCTACATCCCCCCAATACTCAAATACTCACCGCCCGCCCCCACCCCCGCCACCAACAACTACCTTTCCCAGCCTCTGGTAACCATCCTTCTATTCTCTATTTATGTGAATTCAGTTGTTCTAATTTTTGGCTCCCACAGATGAGAAAATGTGGTATTTGTCTTTCTGTGCCTGGCTTATTTCACTTAACAAAATGATCTCCAGTTCCATCCATGTTACTACAGATGACAGGATCTCATTCTTTTTTATGACTGAACAGTACTCCATCGTGTATATGTACAATTTCTTCATCTGTTCTTCTGTTCATGGATACTTAGGTAGCTTCCAAATCTTGGCTATTGTGAATAGTGCTGCAATAAACATGAGAGTGCAAATATCTCTTCAACATACTGATTTCCTGTCTTTTGGGTATATACCTAGAAGTGGGATTATATGTTGAAAATTTTTAAAGCCAGGAGATAAGCACATGTGAGTTCATTATACTATTGTCTATGAAGAGATAAAAGTCATGCTTTAGGTTGGTGCAAAAGAAATTGTGGTTTTGCCATTAGAATTTCTTTTGCACCAACCAAAAGCATATAACTTTAGAAAAACAACTAATAATATATAAATTATAATTCTAAATTAACAAATGCAAAAATAATTTATGTCTTACTTGATCTAGTCACACAGTGTCATTTCTAATTGTCATAATAAAACATTGTTCAAATTAGAACATACAATTTCAATTTGAAAAGTAAAGATTTTGAAAAAATATGTAAAACAATGAACTGAAAAATTTATTAGAACCAGTTAAAATCCAGTAAGATAGCTGAATTCATAACAAATATACAAAATAAAAAGCTTTCTTAAGTAGCAGTAAAAACCAGTTAGAAAAGAGTACTGATGTGATGTCCTCAGACACACAACAACAGTATACATAAAATATTTAAGAAAAATGTTATAATATATGCAGAACTCTATACAAAAATATTTTATGAAAGTACACAAAACAATATATTAACGAAATGGATATGATGCCATGTTTCTGGATGGGAAGGTGAAATATTGAACAGATGTCAATTATTTCTGAATTTAATAATATAGTTCATATAATTCAAACCAAATCTCATTGAGATTCACCTTGGAGTGAAAGGAGCAGTACTATTTGAACAATGAATCAAAAAGTTTCCTGGAAGTACAGATAGGCAAAATCATTCCGGACAGTTTTTGGGAAGGAAGCAAAAAAGACTGATTTACTTGACCATGTATTCAAATGTATTCAATTAAAACAAAATGTTCAGCAGGACCTTGAATAATGTCATTTTATTCAACATCCTTTCATTGTAACATTGATGAGGAAAAAAAAAATCAATTCCCAGCCAGGGTTCCTGTCGGTGTCGAGTTTACACGTTCTTCCCATGTCTACGTGGATTTTATTCCAGGTACTGTGGTTTCCTCCCACATCGCAGAGCTGTGCCCATTTGGTGAACTGGCATGTCTAAATGGTCCCAGGATCAGTGATTGTGGGTATGTGTGAGTTCAGCCTATGATGGGAGGGCATCCTGTCCAGGGCTGGTTCCCACCTTGTGATTGACAGGTAGGTATTTACACTCAGCTGTAAATGGGCAAATCAATCCCTGAGCTTCTGGGATAGGCTCCAGTGATCCATGACTTGCCTGGCATAATTGGGTATATAATTCTCTTACTTGTTTTCATTAATCTTTCTTACATATATGTATATATCACATTTATTTCACTATTTAATATTAGACATGTTGTAGGTCTTGATTTAGAAATTTAGTGATGCTTTTGTCACCAGAAATATGCCATAGGAGCTTAACTCTTATTTATGTCAATTAGCCTATGGTAAAACTGGTTTTCTTATGCATTATTTTGCCTACAGTCCCAGTTTCCAAGAACCTATCAATGACATTAAGTGAGGACATACTATTAATATATATGTATCAGTCAGCACACACTAGGTTCTGCTAGCAGTAATGAGCAACTCCCACATGTAAGTGTCTTTTAAACCGATTTACATCTTATTTCTGATGCGTGTCCATTACAGGTTGACTGGGGACACTGTTCCACTTCTCCTTACTCCAGCTGATGAGGTCACTGGTGGAGTAGAAGAGTTCTGAGTGGTTTCCTACTAACAGGTAAAGCCTACCTGGGAAAAGACTCACATCACATCTGCTCGTGTTTCCTTGGCCAGAGCCAGCCACATGACTTCATACAACCCTAGGAAGGCAAGGTAATGCAATACAACCACATTCACAGAAACCAGCAAGCCAGACATTTTGGTGAATATCATTAATAACTACTACAGACACTTGCAGAAAAAAAACAAAGCAGCAACTAACCCACAAACAAACCCTATTAAGTATAAGAATATCATATGTGATGGCATCATGTCAGAGGGAGAATGCAGAATTAGGTAATAAAAACCACTGAAAAAACTGGTTAAATACTTGAAGTGAAAAAAATTGGTTTCTTACTCTGGCCCATAATAAAGTTTAGATGCTAACTAAACAAACAAACAAAAACCTTTAAGAAGGTAGGAGAAACTCTATATATGTATATATTTTTATATAAACTATATAATAATTAATTTTATTTATATAAGTAAACACCTCTCTATGTGTGCATATATACAAATCATATTTATATATGATTAAGAAACAGAAGGAATGTCTAACCTTAAAAGTAATGTAATAAATATCAAAAGAAAAAGAAAAAAAGGATTTGGTCAGATATATTAAAATTTCTCAATGTAACCACACATGTATACATATATATACACACACACACATATATACATATATATGTACACGCACATATATACACACACACACACATATATGTTAAACAATAGACTGGAGGAAATATTTATAGCAAATATACTAATCTTAATAAAGACTAGTGTGTCTAAAGAGTTTATACGAAAGAAAGCCAGAAAAAAAATGCTAAAGAAAAAATGGGGCCGGGCTCGGTAGCTCACGCCTGTAATCCCACCACTTTGGGAGGCTGAGACAGGCAGATCATGAGGTCAGGAGATTGAGACCATCCTGGCTAACACGGTGAAACCTCGTCTCTACCAAAAATACAAAAAATTAGCCGGGCGTGGTGGCGGGTGCCTGTAGTCCCAGCTACTCGGGAGGCTGAAGCAGGAGAACGTGAACCTGGGAGGCAGAGCTTGCAGTAAGCTGAGATCGCGCCACTGCACTCCAGCGTGGGTGACAGAGTGAGACTCCATCTCAAAAAAAAAAAAAAAACAAGGGTAAAGGACACAAACAATTCATACAAGAAAAACATACAAATGATTGAAATCATTTTAAAAAGTTCAACCTCATTAATAAATGCAGGTCTTAAAAACAATACACTATTTTATTTCTTAAAAGACAGTAACTTAACAATTGTCATTTTTGATAAAAATTTAGAGAAACTAGCCCTCGTGTTCCTTCCCAAGAGATGTATAATCTAGAGTCATTTTTCTAAAAGAAACCTGACAATATGTATTGAGGACTTTCATAATAATTCTGATAACCTTTAAGCCAGTCATTCCTCCACTCATAAAAATTAAATGTAGGAAAATAATCATCCATATTCAAAAAAATATATGTATAACTTGTTTATCATGTAACAATTGCAAAAAAAGAGAGAAATAAAAGAAACCTGGAAGAAACCCAAGTGTTCAACTACAGGATATTTATTAAATAAATGCTAACAATCCATTGTGCAGCATATCATTATAGCCTTTGAACTAGCAAGGCTTACAAAAATATTTAATGACAAGTTATGCACATATTTTAGTGTTAATTTAAAAAACAGCAATAAATCATCATGAATTTAATTTCAGAAAAATTTAAGAGAAGAACAGATACACTGTAGAATAAAAGTCTAAAGGGAACTATCAAACTATCCTTTATGGCTATATATGGAATATAGATGATTTGTATTTTCTTCTTTATTTACCTTTATTTTCTACAACAAGCATGCATTACTAAAAATTAGATAATTTTATTTTTCAGAAGAGTATGTTAAAAGCATCTCTTTAAATGTAGCCAAACAAGATTCTAAATATGTTTTTAAATGGCCTTAAATATATTTCTCTATGGATAGTTGAGGCTAAGAAAAATGGTGAAGTACAAGGAAGGTAAATATGTTTCCCAAGTGCCATCGTTCCTCTTTCCTGCATCCATGGCAGACATCACAAATCAATCCCAGCACTCTTTTCTGCTAGGTTCAGGTGCCTGCTGGGCACACGCACTGGAAAGCTGCTGCCGGTTAATCTCTTAAAGTGATTGCCTATCTCTGATGTTGAAAAGAGCCCTGATGTGCTTTTCAAGAGACAAGGATCCCAATTCTATATATTAGCCACCATCTGAGCCTTAGAACCCATCTCTGTAAACTGAGGGTTATATACAACTGCATCAGCACTGGGAAATCCTGACCAGCTGTTCCATTTCCAAAGACCACCACTACGCTCATCCATCTCCCCAAACTCCTGCTTTTCCCATAGTAGTCTTGCAACAAATCATCACATACCTGTGGAAGTTTCTTTGAGTCATCTAGTACCCCATTTTGATTAACATTCTCTCTTCCCTGTATATCTGAGTTTCTTGATAGTGGCATTATTGACACTTTGGACCTCACAATTCTTTGTCTGGGGGCCTATCCTGTACATTTTAGAGTGTTCAGCAGCATCTCTAGACACCACCCACTAGATGCTGGGGGCTCGCCCCTAGTCATGACCTGCAAAAATGTCTCTTGACATTGCCAAATGTCCCCTGGGGAGCAAAGTGGCATTCATTTGAGGACCACTGTTGTAGATCCTTCTCCTCTGTAGGAAGAAATTAGTTCCTTTAGACTCTGAGGTTCACTGAAGGTCACTCCCCACCCTCAGCAAGGATGGGGTGAAAAAAGGATCTGAGAATGCTTCCTACCCTTCAGTCAGACCTCTCTTCGGGAAAAGACCATGTCCCTGAGGGTCTAGGGTGGAGACCCTGGGGATGTAACCTGCTGTACTTTACTCTCCCTACTGTGCACACAGCACAGCTGCCAAGGACCAGAGCCATCCACTGGAGAGTGTAAATCACCGTTCAGGGCCGGCTGGGCACTTAGCATAATGGGGTGATTGACAGGTGGATATTTACACTCAGCTGTCTAAGTGGGCAAATCAATCAGTTGGTGGCAGTGCAGAAAGAGGGTGGCAGAAGGAATTAACAGGTTCCAGGACCACTGTGTCCACTCCCTGCGGGTGCCACAGAAGATTCTGGAAAATTTTTGTACAGAGCCCTGCTTTGAGGCATTTATAATGAGGCTCCCTTATGGCCTCCTGGCTTTCCAAGCTGTTACCTTACATGGGCAAAGTCTCCATTTTCTCCATCTCTGGGTGAGAAAACTGAGGCCCAGTGAGGTAAAGAGATGAGGCCAACCACTGTTGACAAAGTCAGGCTTGCTGACTTCGTTCAAAGGGTTTAGTTCTTCAAATTAAACAAAGAAAATAAACATGCCCCATTTTTGTCAGAGCCAACATGATTTCTAACTTTCAGTTCATCATTTTGGGCTGAGGGGGATGTAATTCAATTAAAGACAGAAACATTAAATACACAGTAAAGCTATCACACGTCGAGGATTTATAGGGGTATTGACTAACAGCATCAGTAAAGTATTTACCTTAATCAATAGGAAAAGGTGATTTAAATGTTTAGGAGCCTCCTGCACTTCTGTCTGCCAAGGGTTCTTTTAAAAGCTTGCATTTGGTTGACACACTCCTCAGTTTCCCCCAATGTGCTCCCCTTAGCAAAGTTAATTACCACGGTTGACATCCTTCCCTTCAAAGTTAATTATCATGGCTGTCGTCCTTCCTTCCCTTCCACACCACCATAGTTGCCTTTGACCCCTCTTTTAGGCTCTCCTAAAGGAGATGTTGCTATCAAGTTCAGGGTACAAGATTTTTTTAAGAATCAACATCTGTGATACTCAGAAGGAAACAGAATTGAGCACAGGAAGGAGCTGAACTCTGGTGCAGCCCAAGAGAGACAATGCCAATCTGGCAGGGAGCTCTGGAGTGAGCGCTGCTCTCTCAATGGCTCCAATTAGGGCACAATGACCAGGCCTTTGTACCGTCCCTCACCCAAGTGCCCACTAACCCAGGAAGGGCATAACCTCAGGCCGGGTGGTTCTCCGCAGCTCAGGCAGACCCTAAAGGAGCTACTACAACCCCTCAAGGTGTCGTGAGAGAGTGTCTGTGTGCTATGTGAAATCTTGGTTGCTAAAGGTCTGTGTTCGAAAGAGATAGCCAGTCAGAAGCCATTGTAAATCAAGCTTGGGGTGATAAAATATGACTTTTTTTTTTCTAAAACACTCAATTCCATTGAGTCTTTATGGTGACTGAGTTAAGGCATAAAAATTTCTCTAGTTATGTTGGTATACTGGAAAAGATACCTGGCCAGGTGGGAGCTACATCACCTGAAGTCAAGCTGCAGTTGGAACCTTCTTTCTGGGTGATCTTTGTCACTTCCTTTTCCTCTTCTGGGCCTCAATCTTTATGCCTGAAAAAAAAAAAACTGTGGGTGTTGCATGACAAGTGTGTTTCCCAACTTTCCAAATCATTGGCATTCCCTTGTTGGGCACGTGTTAAAATCCAAGTTCCAGGGCTCTCAGGAGAGTGGCCCAGGAATCTGATCTGTTTCATCAGACGGAGTGTCTCGGATGATCCTTATGATCAGTTGGTTGCATACCTGGAGTAGAATTCCCTAAGCCAGACCTGCTGCCACGGAATCACCTGGAAAAGTGTGTAAGGTGGAGATACTCCAGCCCCAGCTGGAAGATCAGATTCAAAGCCTGCATTTAAATAGGAACAGGGCTGATGATAATCAACATAATAGATCAATTGCATTAATGGCCCCTATTCTTCACCTTGCCTGCACCTATGCCCTTCTCATGTGACATTGGAGTTCCTCCAAAAAGGGAGAGTATATGCTTTCCTATCCCCACGTGATTTGTTTGGCCAGTAGAAGAGATAAAAGGGACTGTGTGTCAATCCCTATTCTTGACTTCCAGAGGCCCTGCATGTTTCCAATTACTCATTTACACTCCCATCATTGCCTTGAGAACCCCATTCCTGGATTAATCCACCGATGCCAGGAGAAGGATGAGAGACATGTGAGGCAGAACTGCCCACCTAATATGTCCCAGCCAACCCAGCCTACAGCAGAGCCCCAGCTGACCTGCAGATATGCAAGTGTGCCAGCCTAGATCAGCCAACCTCTAGCCAACCATCATAACTAATGAGAAACAAACTATCCTGGTATGCCACTAAAGTTATGTGATTGTTATGTAACATTACCATGGTCCCAATTAATCCATACAATTAACATAATAGAAGCTAATAGTTATTGAGCACTTACTATTTGCCAAGCAATGTATTAATTATTAATTATTCTGTATATGTTAGTCATGTAATTTTCACAGTGGCCCTAAGACACCAGGACTATTATCTTCATTTTACAGATGAAGAAACTGCAACACAGATTATTGACGTCTGTGCTGAGCTCCAGGAACCCCAGAAGACTTGGTTTGGGGGAATAGGGTATTGAAGGGTCATTGACAGGGTTGAGTAGGGGAAAACAGAAAGTTAGAAAATACTTGACTATGCTATGGGTCTGAGTGCAGAGAGCAAAAGGAATAATTATTGCCATGATTGTAATTATACCATAGTCTCAGAAAAACATACCATTTGCAAATCCTTCCCTCACAATGGAAAGATGAAGAAATCCAAATCATCTATGGTTATGATGGAGGAAACCTCTACTGTTTTTTTCTTCCTTTCAGGTACAGATCATAAAAAGGGAAGGTTGGGACAGAACAGCCATGCACAGAGGCCCCCCATCCCTTTACATACTAGGAGCCTCTGAACTTTGGAGTCAGACCCCACACTAACAATTTCTGGTCAACCCTACCCAAATTATAGAGTTATACCAGGGCTCGAGGATTATAGAGAGCAAGTGTTTAGTGGCGTTCTAAAGAAGTTCAGTAAACCAGGTTTGTCTCTGAAGTAACTTACAGGTGTCTTTTGTTACGTGGGGGTAAGATAGGTAATAAGGTCTTCTGCAAAGTGTGTACCCTCCAAATCTAGGATAATCTCCCCCTCCCCACCCTTTGGGGATGTTAGGCTTTCTCATGATACAGAGCCCTTTTTCAGTTCCTTTTTTATGGCCAGCATTGGGAACTCTCCTGGGGCCTTTCCCAATTTCTGGGTACTGATTAGGGGCCCCAGGGCATGCTGGCCTCTCCCTTCCACCTCAATCAGCAGGAAGCTGGTACTCCAGGGCTGACCTGGACCATTGACCATTGCTCTAGGTAACCCCTGTGGTGGAGAAACCCAAGCTCAAGTGCCCTGGCCTAAAGAGAGACAGTATGGTCCAGCTGTTAGGACCCTAGACCAAGAGTCTCATGGTTGTACACTGCCCCTGGGCAAGTTCCTTAATCTCTCCATGGCTCCATCTCGTTATCTATAAAGTGGGGATGATAACAGGATCATTATACAAAGACTGGGTTAATTCATATAAGATGCTTAGAATAGTATGCGGCACAGGGTAGGGTCTACATGAGTATTAGCCTTACTTGGTGTTGATCAATCTCCCCTTCTACTCTCCCTTCTGACTCTCTTTCCTCTCTTCAACCCCTGCACCTGGAAAATATGTCCAGGGAGTTAGGAAACACACCACCCACTAGAAAAATGGGAATGCAGCTTTGGGAGAAAGAAGCTCAACAGATCAACAGATGAAACATGGAGCCTTCAACTGAAGAGCTGGGATTTCAGTCACCCTCCCATGACCAGAGGGGAATGTTGAAATCTTCCCATCCTTCGATCCCAAAGGTCTATGCCTCCCACCCCTATGATCACTCTCTAACCTGGCCTCCCTCAATCCCTCCTCGGCCAGAGGGTCTAACATCATTGCTGCATCTCCTCCAGGGCCCTTCTGTTTTCTCAGGGGAGACCACGCAGTTGCCTAGATCTCTTTTATTTTAAATCCGTTCTTCATTTGAAGTGAGCCTTTAATGCAATCCATGTCAAATTCTTTTGGGAAGTAGGAAGCTAGACATCATAAATAAACACATTTGTATTAAATGGGGAGCAGGCCAGAGAGAAGGCGGAATTACAGGATAATTTTTAAGTGGATGCAGCTTTATTCCTCTCAAGAATTTACAGTGACTCTTCCTGCACTGTCATCCTATGAATCTAACTGCTGACAAATTATTTCTAAGTTGAGGTCCTGCTGGGACTTCTTTGTTGAGTAAATTAGAGGACAGGCTTCCATACTAATTGTAGGCCAGTGATTTTACTAATAACAAATGAATCCTCCCTATTCATCATAAGTAGGTTGAAGCAGGATCTGCCTCATTCTCCATCCTGTTCACATAACTGATGCATTGCTCAGGGAGCCTCGGCTTCATGGGTTCAGCAAAAGCCCTGCTCAGCTGGGGCAGCTTTAGGCTGGAGTGCAATGGCGTGATCTCAGCTCACCGCAACCTCCGCCTCCTGGGTTCAAGGGATTATCCTGCCTCAGCCTCCTGAGTAGCTGGGATTACAGGCATGAGCCACCACACCTGGCTAATTTTGTATTTTTAGTAGAGACGGGGTTTCTCCATGTTGCTCAGTCTGGTCTCAAACTCCTGACCTCAGGTGATCTGCCTGCCTCAGCCTCCCAAAGCGCTGGGATTACAGGTGTGAGCTACCGTGCCTGGCCAGCCCTGGTTTGTCTGTTTTTTTTTTTTTTTTTTTTTTTTTTTTCTTTTCTTTTCTTTTGAGACAGAGTCTCGCTCTGTCACCTAGGCTGAAGTGCAATGGCTCAGTCTTGGCTCACTGCAATCTCCACCTCCCGAGTTCGGGCGATTCTTCTGCCTCAGCCTCCCTAGTAGCTAGAACTACAGGCGTGTGCCACCACACCCAGCTAATTTTTGTATTTTTAGTAGAGACGGGGTTTCACCATGTTGGCCAGAATGGTCTTGATCTCTGCCCATCTCGGCCCCCCAAAGTGCTGGGATTACAGGTGTGAGCCTCCACATCCAGCAGGCCCTGGGTTTTAAACCCAGATTTGGCACCTGTGACTGTAGTCAATTCCTTTGAAGGTGCTCTCTGCTCATTTCTATTTTTCTGAGAACTGCCTACCAAAGCAAGATGGGGAGGTGGTGGGGAAATGATGGTTCATACTACATGGCTCACTCCTTTTTATTCACTCAACATTGAGCAGCTACTATTCACCAGTCATTATAGACTAGTGGGTGCTAGAGATACTGTACTAACCAACATAGGGCAAGTGCTTTGTTCTCCTGGAGTTTGCCTTCTGCTCCGAGGGGAAAGATATACGTGTACAAATAAGATAGTTCATATAGTGGCAAGTGCTATGGAAAAGTGAAAGCAGGAAATGGAATTGTGAGTGACAAGAGAGCCAGGAGGAGGCCACTATGGCATCAGAAAAAAAGGATGGTGACTTGGACCTAGATGGTGGGGGTGGTACAGATGGGGAGAAGTGAATATATTTAACTGAAATTTCAGTTATAATATTTGCTGGATTAGATGATGAGTTGATTGAGAGGGTGAGGGATAGTGATACAGGAGAGGGGCAGGGAAGTGCTGGGTAGAGAAGGGCAGGGTCCCTGGCAAGGTCTCCACCCTTGAGTCTGTGCCCACAGACCTAAGTGAGGACAGGCCCTCCTGTTTTTGCACCCGAATATTGCATTTTCCAAAACAGCTCCCACTTGCCACGCCCCACCAATCCTGTCCCTATAAAAACCCCAACACTCTAGCAGGCACACACGCAAGTGGCTGAATGCCAAGAGGAGCAAAGGAGTGGAAGAGCATGCCGACAGGCACCAGCAGATGTATGCAGGCTGTCAACTATGAGACAACGTGGAATTTGGCCGGGGGCAGTCAGAGGAAAGTCAGGTCACTGGGCAGCCCAACACCAGGGGAAGGTCACCTTCCCACTCCATTCCTCTTTGGGTCTCCCCATCCATCTCACTGAGAGCGTCCACCACTCAATAAAACATTGCACCCGTCCTCCAAGTCCACATGTGATCCGATTTTTCTGGTACACCAAGGCAAGGACCTGGGATACAGAAAGCCCTCTGTTCTTGTGATAAGGCAGAGGCTCTAATTGAACTTATTAACACAAGCCACTTGCAGATGGCAAAACTGAAAGAGCACACTGTAACACATGCCCACTGGGGCTTCAGGAGCTGTAAACACTCAACCCTAGACACTGCCATGGGATCGGAGCCCCATGACCTGCCCGTCTACATGCTCCCCCTAGGGGTTTGAGCAGCAGGGCACCAAAGACGCGAGCCACACCCCTGTCGCACACCCTAGAAGTGAGCCACACCCCTGTCATATGCCCTAGAAGCAACCCACACCCCTGTCACATGCACTGCCAGGGGGATAAGGGAAAACTCCTTCCATTTCAATAAGAAGAATGAAAGATGACTGAAATGTTTAGCCTGTAAATGTGTGGCTGATGGTACCATTGATCAAGCTGGAGAAGGAAGGAAAGGAAAAGCTGTAAAGGGAGAACCAAGGTTCCCAACACAGGGGCACAATTCAAGGGATTGGGATGAGATTGTCTCTCCCAGGAATGTGAGGTTAAGACACACACTATTGGGATAGTGAATGATGTGGCCAGCCATAAAAAGCCAGGGTTGTGAAGTTCAAAGGCACACAAAAATGTGGTCAAAGTAAGCAGAGAAAGTCACTCTGTGGAGGAAGAAAAGTGTGAAGAAGATGCTCAGCTTGCCATAGGGATGAGACACCACCTGGCTTCCAAGGGGCAGCACTTGCCTTAGTTTAAGATGACTTCCAGTTCTGATTCCTGATCTGCAGAGACCCTATTCTCCTTCCTGATCCTGGGTTCTGTAATAAGTCATCTGAATTCATGGCCCCTCTCTGTGCTCAAACCCTTTGCTGTGTGAACTCTGTTGTGTCTTCCCACTCTGGGTGGGGATGTACGACACTGCCCTTGACTCCGGGCTCCATTGTCAGATTTGTTTTGGGACGTTAGCAAGTGACCCAGTAGAAGCTTGAGAAGGCACTTGGGCGTTTCCACATATGCTGTCATGAGAACACGCCCCAGCTATCCTGTTGGAGGATGAGACACACAGAACACACCTGGGCCATGCAGGCTGCCCAGCCAAAGCCATTCTAGATTAACTGACCTGCAGCTGACCCAGACGTGCAAGTGACCTGAGCCCAGAAGGACTGCCCTGCTGAAGCAAGCCTAAATCGCTAATCCAGACTTATCAGCTAAATTCATGTTATTTGTTTCAAATTAGATAATGTTTCAGCTGGCTTGTTACACAGCATTACTGCGGCAATAGCTAACTGACACAGGTTTCATAAAATTCCTCCACAGCTTTCAGAATAACACCCTAATTTGGGGATTTCTTTTTGCTTAAATTAGTTAGGTCAAGTAATCCCTGCCCGAATCAGTAAAGACCATGCCAAAATGAGACCACACTTCACAGCATGCTGGTATTTGCTGGTGGTGTAAGGACATGGGAGTGCTCTCAGTTGCCTGTTATGCCTCAAACTGGGAAGAAAAATATATACTGGGGTCGGAGTGGGTAAAGCATTCTAATCGTAGCCCTCAAAGAAGAAAAAATATTTAATATTTTATGAACTTTCTCTTCTCATCATTTAAACAACAATAAATGTAACATATCAATTTACACTATGATCCTTTTATTGCATTATAATCAGGTGCCAAGTGGTTAAAGATTTATGAAGAGAGATTATTACCAAGGCAGTAATGAAAATGAATGGGCAGTGAGTGGAACCGCTTGGGGGTGAGGGGAGCCTCATAGAAGGTGCCCTGTAGCAAAACGGGATGCCACGGAGGTCACAAAGGCTAAAGTCATGAAAGGAATGGGAGGAAAAAGAATAGCTTGGGGGTAAGTGCAGAGAACACGGAACAGGGTTTGAGTCCCAACTCCGGCACATAGTAGGTCTGTGATCTTAGAAAAATCATTCAACTCAGCCTCAGGGTTGATCGCTGATGCACTTCATAGGTTCATGGTAAAGATTTTATGACATCCTGGAAGTAAGCACCCAATGTGCTCTTTGCTTTGCTATTTATATTTTTAATACTGTTATAATTATTATTGCCCATATTAATATTTCAATTATTGAATTTCCAAAGATACTGTTATTATTATTATTATTTTGAAACAGAGTCTCCCTCTGTCACCCAAACTGGAGTGCAGTGGTGTGATCTCAGCTCACTACAACTTCAACCTCCCAGGCCCAGGCGATCTTCCCACCTCAGCCTCCCAAGAAGCTGGGACTACAGACACATGCCATTACACTCAGCTAATTTTCATTTTTTGTTTTTGTAGAGACGAGGTTTTGCCGGGTTGCTTAGGCTGGTCTCAAACTCCTGAGCTCAAGCAGTCCACCCGTCTTGGCCTCCCAAAATGCTAGGATTAGTGTTGAGTCACCACGCCTGACCCCCAAAGATATTCTTGGGGCTGCTTCCTTTCACTGAGATGGAATCCAATGGTCCAGCTATAAGTGTGGTGTGTGGAAAACCATACTGCAACCCCTTGCCTGGTGCTGGAAAATCCATCAATGAATTGTAATTAATGTCACATGGATTGAACTGTCAGGCCCTAAAGAGGCTCTGACACCCAGCCCCATTCACCTGTGTCCATGCATGCATTGCCTAAACTGTGGGCACCTCATTTCATCTGTGAAATGGGGATAAAGCCATCTCTGCCATAGTGGTAATGAGGAACAAATGTGATAATATTTGCAGCAACATCAAAGTCAGGTTTTTAAATGCAAGGCCATATTCTTTTGTGATATTTTTGTGAATCAGTACAATATGAAGCCAGTCAAGATTGCGATGTCTGGAATCAGAGTTCCTGGGTATGAATGCTGTCTTCACCACTCGTATGTCCTCGAGTGAAGGGCTTAACCTCTAGGCTTGGCTTCCTCATCTGTGAAATGGGAGCAGTTCTAGCACCCAGCTCACGTGACTGCCCTGAAGTTTACATGAGGTGGTGCCTGTAGAGTGATGACCCACACCTGGCACAGCCCATAAGCTCGATAAAATCTCAGCAACCACAGAGAGCTGCATTTCCGGAAAAGTTACAGAAAACCCAGAGAGTGAAGTTGGTCTTGTCTGGGAAGACTGGTGTGTATATTGAGTAGGAAGGGATCACTTGCAGGCACAGGGTACTCCATTTGAACAAGCCTAGATGAGGTTTCGGGAGACTCCCCCAAAAGGAATGCATACAGACCATGATGCTTAGGTATCCCCTCTCCCCAGGCATGTGGCATCAGTTAAACATGGTGAAACACAAAAACAGAGAACGTACAGTTCTTAAAATCAGGCATACCTACTAAAAGATCAGGAGTAACGAAATGTTCTCGTAAAATACAAGTCAGTGGGAAACTAACTGTCAAATTTTCTGGACCATTTCTAATGTCTAAAATAGGGGCATTGAAGCTGGGAATGGTGGCTCATGCCTGTAATCCCAGCACTTTGGGAGGCCAAGGCGGGTGGATCACTTGAGGTCAGGAGTTTGAGACCAGCCTGACCAACATGATAAAATCCTGTCTCTACTAAAAATACAAAAATTAGCCAGGCGTGGTGGCGTGTGCCTGCAATCCCAGCTACTTGGGAGGTTGAGGCAAGAAAATCAGTTGAACCAGGGATGCAGAGTTTGCAGTGTGAGATCGTGCAGAGTGAGACACAGTCTCAAAAATCAATCAATCAATCAATCAATTAATAAAATAAAATAGAGGGGTCACCAGCAAGTTCTAAAGCAGTGATTTTCAAACTGTGGTCTTCTGGACAGCTGCATATATCAGGCTCCACCCAGAGTTATGGAATCAGAAATTCTGGGGGTGGTGTCCAGGTATTTTTGTTTTAACAGCCCTCTGGGTGATTTGATGTGTGCTCATTTGAGCATCACGGCCCTAATGGAGAGGAATGGAGGCAACTCACAAACATGCCTGTGGCAATCTTTGGACCCAACCCTTCCATTTCACACCCACTTCTGTCTCTCCATTCTCCCTCCTCACACTTACAGATTGTCTTTCTCTTCTTCAAAATTGGTCACAAGCCAGTTTGTAGCATCAATTTCTACATCAAGTTTTTTGGACACAAGTGGATTTGTTAAGAGTTGTAGGCATGTGAAGTGTCTCTGCTATTTTCTTTACAAGTCCAAGACTTTATGGCACTGTTCTGTGTCACTGAATCACAATGCATTGTCACAATAAGCTCTACTTTGAGTATCCATCCTATGAATACTTCATATGGCTTGTTTCTTTTATTCTTTTACTCCTCATAACAATGTGGTTTAATAGCTGGTTTGACATCTATAAAAAGAGGATGATACTTATGTGGTAGGTGTCATTATCATCCCTTTTGACATGTGGGTAAACTGAGGCATAGAAAGGAAAAGAGTATCTGAGACCACAGAGCTAGTAAGCAGCCCAACTTGGGCTTTAGCCCATGTAGTCTGAATCCAAGGCCAGCTTTCCTGACCACCAGGCTATGTGGCCTCCTGAACATGGGATCATTCACATTCTTACTAATGAATTAGGAAGAGCAGAACATTTATAATATGAGAACATAGACACAAGTCCTAACTTATCTGTAACTGACCAGGTATATGTCTTGGGCAGCAGCCTTCAGTTCTTAACACTCGGTTCTTCCATCTATAAACTGGGGGTACTAAATTCTGTCCAGCTTTCCCTCTAGAGTTGCTTACAGGAGCATCAAGAGTGATGTGTTGGAAGGTACTTTACAAACTGGAGAAAGCCTGGTGGTTGCAAGTGATTATTATTCTCATGGGATGCCCAAGACTGAGATTGACTGGTCATCTGGGTGAAGGTGACATACACGTAGCTAGTGACAATAATTGCTTCCACTTCCTATGGTCACACCCACCGGCATTCCCCAGCTGCATCCCACCAGACTGTTCCCCTGCTCCTCAAAACTAGAATTGTTTAATGAGGTGGTTAATTTTCCTGGAGTAAGTCTGACGGTCAGGTGTTACATTTTTCACTTGCAAAAGACAGATCAAGGAGACTGTTGTACTTCAAGTGCAGCATGATTCAGGCTCCAACAATATCAGCAGAATTCATCTCTTGATTCTGTTTCCCATAGGTACACTCCATTCTCAGGCATCTGTGTGTATTAGTCCGTTCTCATGCTGCTAATAAAAATATACCTGAGACTGAGTAATTTATAAAGAAAAAGAGGTTTAATTGACTTACAGTTCCACATGGCTGGGGAGGCCTCACAGTCATGGTGGAGGGCGGAGGAGGAGCAAAGTCACGTCTTACATGACAGCAGGCAAAAGAGCATGTGCAGGGAACTGCCCTTTACAAAACCATCAGATCTTGTGAGACTTATTCACTATCATGAGAACAGCATGGGAAAAACCTGCCCCCATGATTCAATTACCTCCAACTGGGTCCCTCCTACAGCACATGTGGATTATGGAAGCAACAACTCAAGATGAGATTTGGGTTGGGACATAGCCAAACTGTATCACTGTGGTAGCTTTGGGCTCATATATTCCCAGTGCCAATTCGAGAAAAAGAGGCCCTCTTTCTGATAGGTCAAACAAGGCCCCAGGGTTGAGTCAGTTTGATTCTCTGATTGGCCTAGCTTGAGTCACGTGCCCATCCTAAACCAAACACCATGGCAAGAAGGAAGGAAACAGCCGATTGGCTTAGCCTTGGTCACAGGCCCCTCCCACGGAATTCTGAAGCATATGAACCAAAAGCGAAGGAGGATGAGACTCCCCAGAGCAAAATCAGAGTGGTTTTGCCTTGAGAAGAAGGCATAGAAAATTAAAAAAAAAAAAAAAACAATTGCCAATGATTTTTTTTGCCAACTTTTTGGGAGGCAAAAATTGCAAAAATGTTGCCAGAGCCTCTATGGCCTGGCCCGAGTCCCTTCTCATTCGCCACTGAGGGCAGATGACTTAAGCCTGCAGAGGCAGTGCATGCTCCTTCCTTCAGCAGCTCTCAGAGGCCACCGGGGGCCCCACAGTAGCATGTCGCTAGATAGGGGCGGATGTGTTTCCTGGCCTTTCTGGAAGGTGGCATCGAGCGGGATAAACAGAGTCTGCTTTTCCTTATTGCTCTGTCATTGTAATCCAGAAACAAACACACCCTCAGATGCCCTCTCAGTATCTTCCCAAAGCCACTATCAGTTACTTTATCTCCTCCTTGGGATTTCCTGCTTCTTTTGCTGAGCTCCGTGTGTGTGTGTGTGTGTGTGTGTGTGTGTGTGTGTGTGTGTGTGTTTTCTCTTGAGACATCACGATTCAGCAGCATTTTTCGAAGTGTAAGAAGTGTGAGCTACAGCACTACACAGGATAATTTCAGGTGACACATGACACTTTTTATTTTAGTAGTTGGTATCTATTTTAAAATGTACTTAAAAAAATTTACTGGTGTTAAAATAATAGCTAGCATTTATTGAGTGCTTCCTATATTCCAGGTCCCATTAAAGGACTTTCCATACATCCTCACAACTCTATGAAGAAGATACACTTCCTAGCCTCATTTTACAGATTAAGAATAGAGGCACAGGGAGATCAAGTAACTTGCTCAAAGTCACACAGCTAATAAATAGTGGAACCAGAACTCCAATCCAGGCAGTCAGCCAGTCTGGCTCCAGAGCCACCCTTTAATTTTTTTAGAGACAGTATATCACACTGACGCCCAGGCTGGGGTGCAGTGGTACAGTTGTGACTCACTGTAAGCTTGAAATCCTGGGCTCAATTGATCATCCTACCTCAGCTTCCCAGGTAGCTGGGATTAAGCACATGCACCACCCCACCCAGCTAATTCTTTAGTTTTTTGTAAAGACAAAGTCTTGCTGTATTGCCCAGGCTGGTCTCAAATTCCTGGACTTATGTGATCCTTCCCCCTTGGCCTCCCAAAAGAACTGGGACTACAAGTGTGGGCCACCATGTCTGGGCTGAGAGCCAAGCTTTTAACCACTATGACAAACCTGTGATTTCACAGCTATCATGATAGTGATATCAAGTACCCCTTTCCAGTTAAATTAAAATATAGGAAGTCAATTTATAGGAAATATTAAATTAACATTGGAAAAGGAGGTATGGGGATGTGTTAAAATGTTTCTAGGTGGTAAAAAGCATTTGGGAAACCTCAAAATACTTCATGAAAGTCATTATTAAGCCGAACTCCATGGATTCCTAGTGGGTGCAGAAGTGGCCTTTGGGGGTGCCTGGAAACCCTATTATCATGCATAATTTTGTATATATATGTGCATTTTTCTCAGGAGAGGGCACATTGCTTTCATCTGTCTCAAAGGAGTTTCTGAGCAGAGCTGTTGCTAATCTGTATAACACCTTTGAGAAAAAGGTGCTCCCTTGGAGAGAATGAATTAGAAAAAGATGCCACATCCTCCTCCAGGATGACATGATCCTGAGACAAGGCGCACAGCTCAGCGACCAGAGCAGGGCCTGGTTTCAGTCCCTCCTTGCTCTCATCATAAGCCCTTGTGATGGGCAGAAATTGCATGGTCATTACCATGGAACTCCTCTTGACCAAAAACAGATTGAAAAGCACTGCTGAATCCAAAGATAGCCAGGAATTTTCATAGGCGAATGTGAAGGCATTTGGGTATCACAGGATGCTGTCAGAAACTGGAGTGATGTCTGGAAGGGGATCAGGCTGAAGAGTGTGGTCTTTAGGGTTGGATTTTAACACGATGGACTTAGTTTGTACTTTAGTGAAGACCCCTGCCCAAACTGAGCTGCAGCCCAGATGAGAATCTATAACGTGAGGACAACGTCTTCTACTTCTCCAGTCTGCTCATGGGGGAGTTGCTGAGCTCTAATGAGATCTGATAACATAAGGAAACAGGATGTCCTCAAACTTTAAAGGAGGATGCATTGGTCAGGGTCTGATTTGGAAAATGGGGCCCATTCCAGATACTCTAATCAATGGAACTGAATGCAGAAAATTAGATACAAAAGTGGTGGAGAACTGCAGAGCCAAATAGAGGGGGCTGAGGCAGCTCAAAGCTGGTGGTAGCAGAGCTGGAAGCACAATGGTAGTCTGGTAATTACCAGAGTCCAGGGCCTCGAGGCAGAGGCTGCCTAGCCCCGAGCTGGAGCCACAGAGCCCAGTGGAGAAGCCATCCAAAGCAAGAGGGGGTGGGACAGGAGAGAAATGCCCAGGCTCCTCACTTTCTCCTGTCCTTCTGCCTCCCCACATTCCCTCTCCCTTCTTCCCACAGTTGGCCCACCCCATCCAGAAGTCAGTTGGCAAGGGAACCTGGAAAATGCAATTTTCCAGAGAAGGACAGGAAATGAAGCAGGCACATGGCCAGCATGCCCTGCTTGAACATCTTGAACCAGGGATATGATTTTAGTTGCCTAACTACACATGGAACTAAATTCCTAATGGTTGAAGTTGATGATACAAAGCAGCTGGTTAGATTAAGTCTCACAGAAATCAGTCTTCTTTCAACAAATACTGACTGAAAGGCCTACTGTGTGCATGGCACCACCCTAAGCTCTGAAGCGTACAAACACCTTGTTCCTCCTGCCCTGCAGGACACAGTAGGCTGCCTTCTAACGTGACTCTCAAGTGCCTCCCACTTCCTGGTGTTCCTGCTCTTCTGGAAGCCCTTCCCCCTTCAGCATCAGCCATACCTGGTAACTTGCATGTAACAAATGGAATACGCAAAAGTGATGGGACATCACACCTGGTAACTTGCATGTAACAAATGGAATATGCAAAAGTGATGGGATATCACTCATGCCTAGGTTATAAAAGACTACGATTTCCATCTCTCACATGCTCTCTGATTCTTCTCTCTTGCTCTGATGAAGCCAGCTGCTATGTTGTGAGCTGCCCTATGGAGAGACCTACTTGCCAGGGAACTGAGGGCAGCCTACACCTGACAGTCTACGAGGAACTGAATCCTGACATTACCACACCAGGGAGTGTGGAAGTGGGTTCTCCCCAAGTTGATCCTTCAGATGATTGCATCACAGCCAGGACCTTCACTGCAGCCTTTGAGAGGCCTTGAGACAGACCACCCAATTAAGCCATTCCAAGATTCTTGACACTCCGAAACTATGAGATGATGCATGTTTGTTGTTTTAAGCCACTAAGTGTGGGAATAATGTGTTATGTAGCAATCAATAACAAATACACAAGATCATGCCAAT